>NC_138369.1:158453482-158495296 GCF_054177405.1 Leptonychotes weddellii | reverse complement strand
CCACTCCAGGAACCCTCAGTTTGTTTCCTGAGATTAAGAATTCCTCTTATCAGTAAGATCATATGATACATGTCTTTCTCTGATTGACTTATTTCGCTCAGCATAATACCCTCCAGTTCTATCCACGTCATTGCGAATGGCAAGATTTCATTCATTTTGATGGCTGCATAATATTCCATTGTATATATATACCACAACTTCTTTATCCATTCCTCTGTCGATGGACATCTTGGCTCTTTCCATAGTTTGGCTATTGTGGACATTGCTGCTATAAACATCAGGGTGCATGTACCCGTTTGGATCACTACATTTGTATCTTTGGGGTAAATACCCAGTAGTGCAATTGCTGGGTCATATGGTAGCCCTATTTTCAACTTTTTGAGGAACAACCTCACACCAGTCAGAATGGCTAAAATTAACAAGTCAGGAAATGACAGATGTTGGCGGGGATGCGGAGAAAGAGGAACCCTCCTACACTGTTGGTGGGAATGCAAGCAGGTGCAGCCACTCTGGAAAACAGTATAGAGGTTCCCCACTTTTGTCTTTAATAAAAATTATCTTCTTTTTGATTTTGATTTAGTGGTTTTTTTCTGGGTTATTTTTTTTAATTATATATATATTTTAGATGTCTTAATTTTTTAGAGCAGTTTGTGGTTTACAGCAAAATTGAGAGGGAAGTACAGACATTTCCCATATAACCCATGCTCTGAGACATGCATAGCCTCCCCCATAGTCAAAATCACTTACTAGAATGGTACTTTTGTAACAAGGATGAGCCTATTGACATCTTAATATCCAAAAGCCCATAGTTTACTTTAGGATTCATTCTTGGTGTTGTGTATTCTATGAGTTTGGAGAAATGTATAATAACATGTATCGGTAATTATAATATCATACAGAGTATTTTCACTGTCCTAAAAATCCTCTGTGTTCTGCCTATTGATCTCTCCCCCTTCCCAACTCTAGTAACCACTGATCTTTTATTCTCTTCCTAGTTTTGCTTTTTCCATAATATCATATAGTTGGAATCACACAGTATGTAGCCTTTCCAGATTTTTTTTCACTTAGTTGTATGCACTTAAGTTTCATCCATGTCTTGTCACGGCTTGATATTTTATTTCTTTTTGGCACTAAATAATATTCCATTATTTGGATGTATCAGTTTGTTTATACACTCACCTACTGAAGGATATCTTGGTTGCTTCCAAACTTTGGCCATTATGAATAAAGCTGCTATAAACATCCTTGTACAGAATTTTCTATAGACATTAGTTTTTAAGCCCTTTAGGTAAATACCAAGATGTATGGTTGCTGGATGATGTAAGAGTATGTTTAGTTTTTTAAGAAACTGCCAAACTATCTTCTAAAGTGACTATACCTTTTTGTATTCCCACCAGCAGTGAACGAGAATTCTTGTTACTACCCATCCTCACTAGTATTTGGTGTTGTCAGTGTTCTGAATTTTGGCCATTCTGATAGGTGTATGTGTAGTAGTATCTCATTGTTTTAATTCATCTTTTTCTGATGACATATGATATATTTTCATATGCTTATTTGCCATCTATATATCTTCCTTGATGATGTGTCTGTTAAAGTCTTGGGCTCATTTTTAACTAGGCTGTTTATTTCTTCTTGTTAAGTGTTCTTTGTGTATATTGGATACCTGTTCTTCAGATGTGCCCTTTTTTTTTTTTTTGTAAATATTTTCTCCCCAGTCTGTGGCTTGTCTTCTAATTCTCTTGATATTATCTTCCACAGAGCAGTTTTTAATTTTAATGAACTAATTTAATGAGTTTATTAAATTATTTCTGTCATGATTGTGTCTTTGGTGTTGCATCTATAAAGGCACCCCCTTACCCAAGGTCATCTAGGTTTCATCTAGGAGTTTAGTAGTTTTGTGTTTTACATTTAGTTCTATGATCCATGTTGAATTATTTCTTGTAACATGTGTAAGGTCTATGTCTAGGTTCATTTTTTTGTGTGTGGATGTTTAGTTGTTCTGGCACCATTTATGAAAGAGACTATTTTTTTCTGTTGTATGTATTACTTTTGTTACTTTGTCAAAGATCAATTGACTATATTTTTGTGAGTCTATTTCTGGACTCTATTCTGTTCCATTGATCTATTTGTCTATTCTTCCACCAATACCACACTGCCGTGATTACTTCAGCTTTATAGTAAGTCTTTAAGTAAGGTCAGTTCTCCAGATTTGTTCTTCTCCTTCAATATTGTTTTGACTATTCTGGGTATTTTGCTTCTCTATATAAACTTTAAAATAAATTTATTAATATCTATAAAATAACTTGCTAGAACTTTGTTATTGCATTGACTCTATAGATCAATTTGGGGATAAATGATGGTGTGACAATACTATCTTCCTACACTTGAACATGGAATATCTCTCCATTTACTAAGTTCTTTGATTTCATTCATCAGGGTTTTGTAGTTTTCCATATAGATCTTGTACATTTTCTCTTAGATTTATACCTAAGCATTTTACTTTGGAGGGTGCTAATATAAATTGTATTGTGTTTTTAATTTCCAATTCCACTTTTTCATTGTTGATATACAGGAAAGCAATTGGCTTTTATATGTTAACCTTTTATCCTTCAACCTTGTTATAATCACATTTATTCCAACAGGTTTATTTTATTTTGTTTGGGGGGGGGGTTCTGCATAATCATGTTATCTGTGAAAAAAAAAAAAAAGACCATTTTATGTCTTCCTTTCCAATCAGTATACCTCATATTTCTTTTTCTTTCCTTACTGCATGAGAAAGGACTTCCAATTGATGTTGAAAAGAAGTGGTGAAAGGGGATATCCTTGCCTTATACCTGATCTTAATGGGAAAGCTTTGAATTTCTCACCATTAAGTATAATATTAGTTATAAGTTATTTGTAGATAGTCTTTATCAAGTTGAAGAAGTTCTCCTCTATTTTTTCTGGATTCCTTAGATGAAAGGTTAGGCTATTGGTTTGATATTATTTCTTTTTTAATATAGCTGTTTACAGATATAAACTTCCCTTCAAAACACTGCTTTGGTTCCATTCACTATGTTTTGGTATGTTTTGTTTTCATTTTCATTTTCATTCATTTCTAAGTATTTTAAAACTTTTCATGTTATTTCTTCTTGGAATCATTCATTATCTAGAACTGAATTATTTGATTTCTGCATATTTGTAAATTTCCAAATTTTTTTCCATTTATTGATTAATTTTATTCCATATGGCCAGAGAAAAAATCTTTGTATAATTTTAGTTGAATTTACTGAACTTTGTTTTATTGTATAATAAGTGGCCCAATTAAAGAGTGCTTTATGTGTTGGAGCACCTGGGTGGCTCAGTTGTTAAGCATCTGCCTTCGGCTCAGGTCATGATCCCGGGGTCCTGGGATCGAGCCCCGCATCGGGCTCCCTGCTCCGCGGGAAGCCTGCTTCTCCCTCTCCCACTCCCCCTGCTTGTGTTCCTGCTCTCTTGTGTCCCTGTTCTCTCTCTCTCAATTAAATAAATAAAATCTTAAAAAAAAAAAAGAATGCTTTATGTGCATTTGAGAAGAATGTGTATGTAATCTGCTATTGTTAGGTAGAATGTTTTATAAATTCTCTGTTAGATCTAGTTTTTAGTAGTATTATTCAAGTTTTCCATTTCCCTATTAATCTTGTTTTTGTTCCATGCATTATGACAAGTTGGATATTAAAGTCTCCAACTATTATTGTTGAATTGTCTATTTCTACCTTCAATTCTCTTACTTTTTGTTTTATGTATTTTGGGTTTCTGTTGTTATGTACATACATATATAATTTTAATGTGTCTTCCCAGTGAATTTACCTTTTTTATTTAAAATATCCTTCTTTGTGTTTACTAAATTTTTTTTTTATTTTAAGGTCTTTTTTTGTGAATGATACCATAGCCACTACAGCTGTTTGGGGTACTGTTTGAATAGTATATCTCTTAAAATCTTTGTACTTTCAACCTATTTGTGACTTTGATTTCAAGTGTGTCTCTTGTTTGATAGTACACTTGACCCTTAAACGATGTGGGGGCTAGGGTTGCCAAGCCCCCACACAGTCAAAAATCCACACATAACTTTATGAGTAACCTACTATTGACTGGAAGCCTTACGAATAACATAAATAGTTGATTAACACGTGCTTTGTATGTTACATGTATTATTATATTCTTACAATAAAGTAAAATAGAGAAAAGGGAATGTTGCTAAGAAAATCATAAAGAAGAGAAAATACATTTATAGTACTCTACTGCGTTTATCAAAAGACAAACAAACAATCTATGTATAAGTGGACCTGTGCAGTTCAAACCCATATTGTTCAAGGATCCACTGTATATTGCTGGATAGTTTTTTTAAAAATCCTCTTTTCCAGTTTCTGCCTTTAAGTTAGAGTATTTAGTCTATTTATATTTAATGCAATTACTGATGAATTAAATTACTGTAATGTAACTACTGTGTTGGACTAATTCTGTGAACTCTATTCATGTGAGGCCACTGAAGTCTGTGGTTAGTTCAGTTGTTAGTTAATGTTTGGATGGAGATTTCCTTAAATGATTTGAACCAATAATTCTGAGGTTTCATGTGTGTATTGGGGTATGTGTTCAGTGGTCTGACAGGTAGTTTACAATTCTGCTTTAGCCTTTAATTGCTTGAGCAGAGCTTCAAGGTCAGTCAGAAATGTGAAATTAGGGCCTTCTTATGTCTTTAGTGGCCATGCTTTGCATTTTATACATGACCCTCTAGATTCCCAGGAATATATTAGAGGAATATGACATTTCATTCCTCAGTGTTTCATTTTAAGATTTTGGTCAGCCTCTTGGTAGTCTAAAAGCAAGCAGTTTCAATGTTAAACAATTAGCCATGATAATTTGCCATGAATGCTTTGGGCATTTGTCTTTTCCCACAGAGTGAGCTGCTAGAGTCATGTCAAATAAAGGCAAAGCCTGATAATGGAGCTTTCAGACAGCTGCCAAATTGTCAATAGTGACATTTTTTGGGGGTAAGGTTTTTGTGGACGCACAAATCTGTTCATATTCCTCCAATAGCTCCTGGGATGCTGGTTTCCATAGCTACCATTGTTGCAAGACTACTGGTTTTCAAAACTACTGAAAAGGGAGGAGTGGGATTAGGGCAGATGAAAATGACACAAAGCTCACTTTTTAAAACTGAGATTCAGATGTTTCTTTCTATCTTCTTTAATGAATGCCTCTTAGATAGTTATAAGCCTTGAGTAATTCTGAGTTCTGAAAAAGTTGATTTCGACCATTTTTGTTAGTGTTCTTTTTGCTTTTATGAAGAAGCAGATTTTCAGAGGTCTTTACTCAGTCATTCTGGACCATTCTCCTGTTTTTGTAGTTTTTGTCTCAAAGTTCATTAAATCTCTTGGCTTAAGAATTTAGATAACTAGCTAGTAAAAGATAAAGTGGGGGAAAATCAGAGTTGAGATTGACCCTGAAGGTAGTGTAGGGGATATTGACTGGATATTTAGAGAGATGTCCGGGAATGAAGTTTATATATATATCTTGACAGAGATTTTGGTTACACAGCTGTAGGCTATATCAAATATCAGTAAATGAACATTTTAAAAATGTGTATTTCATTGTGTATAAATTTTATATCAAAAGAAAACACATAAATAAATTTTGAACTCTAGTAATGTTCTGTTTGAAAATATTTAGAGGAAAAATACCTGATGTTGCAATTAATTTACTTGTAACTGTGCTAAATAAAGTGGATTCATGAATGGATAGAGGAATGGATATGTATGTGAAAGAGCAGGCATTCACTGTAAAATCTCTCAAATTTACCTTATTTTTGAAAAAAAAAATTAGGGCAAAAGCTTAAAGATATTAGATTTGAAACATGCTTTAAAAAATAGTGTCCCAGTTTAAATGACTAGTATTTTTCCAGAATTAAGAAACTTTGCAAACATTGATAGACAGCTAAAGGGACTTTAAAAAAATCATTGCCAAAGAAGTAGAGCTAAAATCCTCTGGAATTGAGAAAATGTTAAAAAAAAGAAAAAGAAAAAGAAAGCTACATCTCTTCTAACTTCTGAGAAGAGAAATTAGTATCATTTGCAGCTCAATATAGGTGACATTTTAGAGGTTTTTCTGTAATAAAATAAAAACATGAAACACTGCTTTCCACTTTTTAGTACTATTTCTATAAAAATAAGAGAAGTAGTAGATGAATCAGATATCAAACTTTTATGAGACCAGTGAACACAATGGTTTAGTTCAAAGCTCTGTAAGAATAAAATTGGCTCATAGGAATCCTGTGAAGTGAAAATTGTACATGCCAACATAAAAATGCAATCCAGCCAGTGTATACTGGGGCCATCTTCTTTTTCCCAGAAACTTCATTAGCCCAGAGTTTCAATTTTAACATAAAGTATAATGTTATCATCCAGGCTAGATTATTTGCCTGTCTTTTGCGGACCAGCTAGGTTGTTACTGAATGCGATTGCATGATACAAAGCTTGGGCTATACATAGTAAAAATGTGGCAGCGGTCGCCACCACAGCAGAATCTATTACATAATTAGAAGCACAGAGTAGTGCCTTTGGAGTTGAGAGGAAGAAATTGAATAGCTGGCTCATCATGCTGTTGAACAAAGCAGGAATCAGGACTGTAGGCAGTAACACACCGACATCACAGGTCATCCAGGCTGTGTGGATCTCTATACCTGAGAGAATGAATGGAGTCCAGATACACAGGGCTGTTTGAGTGCTATTTAATCACCTTAGGAGATGTCTGTACTGTGTTTATCTTGCTCTCTTTTATGGACAATTAGAAACTCTTAGCACAATAAATGTACCAAATCTCTGGTTATAGATGGAAAAAAGAAAAAGAAATTTGTGATCAACAGAAAAGACATTTTAATACCTAGTATTTAATACGGAACCAGGTACATAGTAATGACTTAGGCAATGTTTGCTGATTAAATAAAAGCATGAATTAATCAGTGTATTTTTTCAGCAGATGTTTATGAAATAGATACTATTTGGGAGGATCTGTGCTGGATGCATTCTGATCACAAAGCTTCACGGTGCTAGGTCTTGAGAGGCCTTCAATTTACCAGGGAAGATGAATTATTACAATTATTTATACCACAGGGCACAAAATAATAAGAGATATGTGAGAGAGATAATTTGAGAGCTACTGGAGCATATAAGAAGCTAGGGTTATCTTGGAAGACTTTGTAGATTCAGCTACATTTAAAAGGATGCTAAGATATCAATAGGATGAGGATGGGAAGTTTAGGATATTGCAGGTTAACTTAGGTGAAATAATGGGCATCAAGTGTATGTAACAAAATATAATTTTTAAATCAGCTTTATATAATTTACATATAATTAATAAAAGTTTATAGTTCAATGAGGTTTGACACATTTATATAGTCTTAAAACTACAACCACAATTATGATATAGACCATTTCCATCACCTGTAAAAGTTCCCTCATGTTCTAGGTTAGTATACTATTGTGACTGAAACAAACTACCATAAAATTTGTGGTTTGAATCATCACAAATGTATCCTTTTAAACTTCTAGACAATAGAAGTCCAAAATACATCTTATGGGAACAGAAACAAAGTACTGTCAGAGCTGGCTCCTGAAAGCTCCAGGGGAAAATCTGTTGCTTTCCTCTTGCAGTTTCTAGAGGCTGTCAGTATTTCTTGGCTTTTGGCCGTATAATTTCAGTCTTCAGTTGTCCCATTGGTTCTCCTGTTGATGCCACTCCTCCTGTGCCCCTCTTGACTCTTGTAACTGTTCATTGTGTTTACAAAAGACCCACCTGGATAATCCAGGATAATATCTCCTTCTGAAGGTCCTTAAATTAATCACCTCTGCAAATTCCCTTTTACCAAATAAGGTAACATTGATAGGTACAGCTGGTTATCATATGAACATATTTGTTGTGTGGGGGGTAGATTATTGAATTTACACACATGTGCTTTTGATATAAGTCCTCTGTCCTAAACACTTGGCCCTGGAAATCAGTGATCTGCTTTTTATTACTATAATTTTGCCTTTTCCAGACAGTCATATAAATGGAATCATATGGCATGCAGCAGTCTTTTGTGTCTGGCTTCTTTTACTTTCTTTGAATGATGCTTTTAAGATTTATACATGTTGTTGAAAGTAATAGTAGTTTTGTTTTGTTTTTTCCTTTTATTGCAGAATAGTTACTATTGTATGGGTATATGACAGTTTGTTTATTCTTTTACCAACAGATAGTCTTTTGAGTTTTTTTCCAAATTTTAACTATTATGAATAAAGCTGCTGTGGATATTTGTGTGGAAGTATTGTTTTGAGACGTGCTTTCATTTTTCTTGGTTAAAAGCATTGGCATCTGGGCGCCTGGGTGGCTCAGTAGGTTAAGCGACTGCCTTCGGCTCAGGTCATGATCCTGGAGTCCCGGGATCGAGTCCCACATCGGGCTCCCTGCTCAGCAGGGAGTCTGCTTCTCCCTCTGACCCTCCCCCTTCTCATGCTCTCTCTCTCATTCTCTCTCTCAAATAAATAAATAAAAAATCTTTAAAAAAAAAAAAAAGCATTGGCATCTGTAGAATATGTGTGTCATATGGTAAGAGTTTGTTTATAAGAAGCCATTAAACTGTTCTCCAATGTGGTTGGCCATTTTGCATTTTCAGCAATGTTTGAGAAATTCACTTGATCTTTATTTTTACCAATAATTATTATTGTTTTTAGTCATTCTAGATGGAATGCAGTGGTATCTCATTATACTTTTTGTATTTCAGTAATGACTGATTATCTTCTCATGGCCCTATTTGCAATTGAAATATCATTTGTTCAAATTTTTGCCCATTTTTAATTGGGATGTTTAACTTTTTATTGAGTTGGAAGAGTCCTTTATATATTTTGGATACAGATCCCTTATTAAATGTTTTTACAAATATTATTTTCAGTTTGTGGTTTGCATTTTTATTTTATTAATAGTAACTTTTAAAAAGCATAGTTTTTAATTTTGATAGATTGCAATTCATAATTTGTTTATGTTTCATACTTGTTGTTTTTTCTAAGGATTATTTGCCTAACCTAAGGCAACATTGATTTTCTCCTGTGCTTTCTTCTATAAGTTTAATAAATTTATGTCTTACATTTAAGATTAACTGTGACCAACTTAGAGCTAATTATTGAATATGGTGTGAGGTAAGAACCAAGATTCATTTTCATTTGTATGGCCAATCACAAAGGAAGAGTAAGAGATGGATCTGAAAACATATAGACAAACGATAGAAAAATATTTTCTTAAACAACCTTTGTATTTTGGAATAATTTTAAAATTAAAAATAGTTGCCAAGATAATACAGAATTCCCCTAGACTCCTTATCAGTTTGCATGTATAGAAAGCCTAAGCTTTTTCATCTGTACGTCTTTATTTTTAATTTTTTCAAATTTTTATTTATTTTTCAAGTATAATTAACATAGTGTTATATTAGTTTCAGGTGTACAATATAATGATTCAACAATTCTATACATTTCTCAGTGCTTATCAAGATAAATGTACTCTTAATGCCCTTTATTTCACCCATCCCCTACTACCCTTTGGCAACCCCCAGTTTTTTTTCTGTATTATGTAAGAGTCCAGTTTATTTTAGCCCTTTTTTTCTTTGTTTGTTCATTTGTTTTGTTTCTTAAATTCCACATATGAGTGAAATCATATGGCATTTGTCTTTCTCTGATTGACTTATTTCACCCTTACGTCCACCCATGTTGTTTCAAATGGCAAGATTTCATTCTTTTTTATGGCTGAGTAATATTGACACATATATAAAGTCACTTCTTATCCATTCACCTATGCATGGACATTTGGGTGGCTTCCATATCTTGTCTATTATAAATATTGCAATAAATATAGGGGTGCATGTATCTTTTTAAATTATTTTCTTTGGAATTACTAGATCACATGAAAATCTATTTTTCATTTTCTGAGGAACCTTCATATTGTTTTCCACAGTAGCTGTACCAGTTTGCATTCCCATCAACAGTGCAAAGTGTTCCTTTTCCTCCAGATCCTTGCCAACACTTGTTATTTCTTGTGTTTTTGATTTTAGCCATTCTGACAGGTATAAAGTGATATCTCATTATGGTTTTATTTTGCATTTCCCTGATGATGAATGATGTTGAGCATCTTTTCATGTGTCTGTTGGCCATCTGTATGTCTTCTTTGGAAAAATGTCTTTTCAGGTTCTCTGCCCATTTTTTTTTTAATTGGATTATTTGTGTTTTTGGTGTTGAATTGTGTAAGTTATTTATATACTTTGGATATTAACTCCTTATTGGATATATCACTTGCAGATATCCTCTCCCATTCATCAGGTTACCTTTTTGTTCTGTTGATGGTTTCCTTCACTGTGAACAAGCTTTTTATTTTGGTATAGTTTCAATAGTTTAATTTTGCTTTTGCTTCTCTTGCCAGAAGAGACATATCTAGAAAAATGTTTCTGCGTCCAATGCCAAGGAAATTACGGCCTATGTTTTCTAGGAATTTTATGGTTTCAGGTTTCACATTTAGGTCTTTAATCCATCTGGAGTTTATTTTTGTATATGGTGTGAGAAAGTGGTCTAGTTTTCTTAGCACCATTTGTTGAAGAGACTGTCTTAATGCCCGTTGTATATTCTTGCCTCCTTTATTGAAGACTAATGTCCATATAAGAATGGGTTTACTTCTCGATTCTGTTCTGTTGCACTGATGGGTGTGTCTATATTTGTGCTGATACCATACTGTTTTGATCACTACAGCTTTATAATATATCTTGAAATCTGGGATTGTAATATTTTTAGCTTTGTCCTTTTTTTCAAGATTGCTTATTTTGTGTCTGTTGTGGTTCCATACACATTTTAGTATTATATATTCTAGTTCTGTGAAAAATTTTGTTGGTACTTTGATAGGGGATTGCATTGAATTTGTAGATTGCTTTGGGTTGTGGACATTTGCACAATATTGGTTCTTCCAATCTATGAGTATGGAACACCTTTCCATTGTTTGTGCCATTCTTAATTCCTTTCATCAGCATTTTATAGTTTTTAGAGAACAGGCCTTTAACCTCTTTGTTTAAGTTTATTCCTACATATTTATTCTTTTTGGTGCAATTGTAAATGGGATTATTTTTAAAATTTCTTTCTGCTACTTCATTATTAGTGTATAAAATGCAACAGATTTCTGTATATTTATTTTATATCCTGTGATTTCACTGAATTCATTTGTCAGGTCTCGTAGTTTTTTGGTGGAGTCTTTAAGGTATTCTATATATAGTATCATATCACCTGCAAATAGTGAAAATTTTACTTCTCCCTACCAATTTGGATTCCCTTGATTTCTTTTTGTTGTCTGATTGGTGTGGCTAGGACTTCCCTTACTATGTTGAATAAAAGTGGTGAGGGTGGTTATCCTTGTCTTGTTCCTAATCTTAGAAGGAAAGCGCTCAGTTTTTTTTAACATTGGATATGATGTTAGCTGTGCATTTTCATATATGGTCTTTTTATGTTGAAGTATGTTCCCTCTAAACCTACTTTGTTAAGAGGGTTTTTTTTTTTTAATTATTATTATGAATTGATGTTGTACTTTGTCAAATGCTTTTTCTGCATCTGGCTGTCTCTAAATACTACTTTTTTAAAAAGATTTTTATTTATTTATTTATTTGACAGAGAGATAGAGAGCACAAGTAGGCAGACGGGCAGGCAGATGGAGAGGGAGAAGCAGGCTCTCTGCTGAGCAGGGAGCCCGATGCGGGGCTCTATCCCAGGACCCTGGGATCATGACCTGAGCCGAAGGCAGACGCTTAACCGACTGAGCCACCCAGGCGCCCCTAAATACTACCGTCTTTCTCAAGTGTTATCCTTTCTAATTACTCCTTTCTGTTTTTCTTTCTGGAATTTCTACCTGTCAAATGATGGAGCTATTGACTTCATTTTTTGTATTTTTTCTCTCTCCATTTTGTCTCACTGAGAAACTTCATTGACTTCATCTTCACTCTGTTTTACTACATTTTTAAATTAATTTATTCCACCATAATTTTAGTTTCCAAAAGTCTTCTCATAGTGCTAATGGCTCAGTTCCATACATATATGTTTTAGAGATTTAATGACTTAAGTTTTATTACTCCTTTTTTTCTTCCTGCATCATCTTATTTATATATTTATATATGATTTGTTTTTCATGCTGTACTTTCTTAAAAAGTTCATGATCTTTGGTCATCTGTATTTCAGCAGGGAGCATAAAGGTTGTTTGGCTTCTTGGTGTAAGTAGAAAGATTGAGTAAATTTGTTGAGTTTTGCTTTAGGGAGATTGCATAGAGTTGAATGAAGCTTTTGCCAAATGTGGAGATTTTGGCTTTACCATTATGTTAATCCACTCTAGAACTTTCTGATCCCTTACCTGGTTAAAAGATGTCCTAATGCATGCAATGTGGAAAGTCATCCTTATAAGACTTTTAGATAATCCCTTGTTCCCAACCCCCAGTCACGATTCTTCTGCCATTTTCTATTCCTAACATTGCTGAGTCCTAACTCTGCTGCAGTTTCGCTGGGCAGAAGAACTGCTTCTTGTCCATACCTACCTCTGGAAGCACATTAGGTTGCAGTTTATCCTGTCCATTCAATTAATTTCTACTCCTGCATAGTCAGACTTTCACTGAAAGGTCTCCTTTTCTAGTAATTTTCTAATATCTCCTTTCTTATTCTCATCGTTTTTATGGTTTTATTTGTTTTTATCATTCTGTCTTGATCTTGGGATAGTAAGGAAATTAATGAATCTGCTATTGTTTTCTGTAAATCTATAAATATAGAGTTAGTGAGAATAAAAGTTTTGATGAGTAAACCAATCTTAAATTATAGGTTATGAATAACAAGTTAAACTCATATCAGTGTGAGATTCTAATTCATATATTTATTTCACAGTTTCTGGGAATTTTGACTCACATGTAAGTTTTTGGAAGTGGTAAATTTTTTAATTCATTATTTATTAATTTATTATTATTTATTATTTATTAATTTATTATATTATCCTTTTAAGTATTTTTTTTTTAACTTTCAGCATTGAAGGTTAAAGCTTCTATCCAGAAAATGGGGATTACAGTAGTGGGAATAATGTTACAAAGTGATTCACCAATTATACATAACAATTTCTTAAGTTAATGCAAAACTGACATAAGACTATCTGTAAGATGATACCATTATGCTATATATTATACCTATTACATTTTCACTTACTCATGCGTACTTTATGTACTATGTAATGATTGAGCCTTGCCTGCTCTTACACATTTAGTTGCATGTGGGGCATGTACTCTATGCCATGGGCCTACTGTAAAATTTCATGAGCAGATATGCAGATATAACAATGCAAGGAAAAAAAATGACACATTTCCAAGATTTCAAATTTAATCCCAGAGATAGTAAGAAAAAGTTTTATTCCGAAGACCCTTCAAGGAATAAACTGGAAGAGATAAGACAATGTATTAGAGATAAACAGCTTGTTAAAATGTGAGGTTATATACATTTGAGTAATTTAAAATATTTTTTAAATGAAGTCATGCCAAAAATATAGAATATTTGAAACTACTCTTTATAATCTTAGATATCTCAGACTTTAGTTGTAAATTACTGATATAAATCAAGTTTAAAGTGTCTTCAAATTGAGCATATGGTATTCCAAAAATATATACTTGAAGGTAATAAATTTGCCATACTTACTATTTGAACTCAAATTGCCATATTACCTGGGATCATGGAGCATATTCAAAAAAATTGTATAGCAAGCTTTATTCAATATTCCTATTATTTTAAAGAGGATCATAGGATGAATCAAATTAGAACTATAAATTTGAGTAACAAAGAGCTACAAATAGGTAGCAAATTATGAAATGCTAAATGTATTTTGGTGGGATAAAGTACATGAGTACCTTACTTAAGATTCTGTAGTTTCACATACTTTCACATACAGAAATCATACTAGTGAAAACAAAACTGTAGACCTTATTTAGAATACTATCTCCAAAGCCCCCCGGGGCAGTAAGTGCAAGTCTGGCTTTATGACGGTCTAGTAGAACCAGGAACTAGATGGAAACAGGGAGCAATGCAGCTTCTCTCTCAGTTTCCCACTCTGAATCCCTACGGTCTCTTGCCTGTGCATGCCTGTTTCAATTTGTAGCCTACCTTTCCTGCTTCTCCATGATTATGGCAGAAGTTGTGTCCATCTCTCACCTACCCCAACCTTATCCATCTCTTCTTCATAGACCTCATTCCTTAGTTTTTACATCTGGAACTCAGTCCATCCACATGCCGATAATCTAAGTAAACCCACTGCCATTAGGTGTTCTTTCCTGATCCCTTCAACTCTGCCATCACAAATTATAAAGAAGTTGCTGATACACTATACTGTGGAGTGGTGGGTCGTAGCTGATAACTGAACAGTGAGTAGTTGTAGCTCTCAGGACAGGGAAACATGCTTATTATTAGAGAATGCATTTCTCTAACAGAAATAAGTAGGACTGGGAAGGTGGGTTCTCTATTCAATTATTAACAAGAGAATTAATAACTTTCTAATCTCTTACAGGAATTTGGTTAATTTTGCTTGCTTGAGACTTCCTCTAACATGCTTTCTAAAATACAAATGAATTATTTTAGCCTTAAGTGCCATGGAGAAATTTCTCTAATATTGCATTGCCCTGTTATTTTGAAGAGATCATCAGAATTTCACTCTTTGGTTGTTTTGAATTTTTGAGTTTTCATATGAGATGAGGTTGAATTCAGGTTAAAACAATAAGAAATCAAGAGTGAGCTGCATGCTCCTTTGGTAGCTGATGGAAGTAATTACCAAAATTGTCTTGTGGGTGGGGGAGCTTTTGATAATGTTAGTAACCCCCTTGTAATGTAGTTAATACTCTAGCTAGGAAAAGAAGAGCACAGAAATAAAATTAACATAATAAATTCTCATCAGTGTGAAGCTTGATGATTTTAGGTGGGATTTACATGAAATCAGCCCATAGGTGGTAATGAGATTAGAGAATACAACACCTCATATTGGTGATACCTTATGAAAGCAAAGAGCATTCTAACAACTGGGATGATGGACTTTAAAAACGCCATGTGAATAAATAAAGAGTGTAAATCTGGATTTTTTTTGACCTGGATATTTGACTGATAGCCTGCAGTTTAAGTAATATCTAAGGTTTCAGTAAATTATCCATGTATAGAGAATATTTTAAAATATCACCTCATGGGCACCTGGGTGGCTCAGTTGGTTAAGCGACTGCCTTCGGCTCAGGTCATGATCCTGGAGTCCCGGGATCGAGTCCCGCATCGGGCTCCCTGCTCGGCAGGGAGTCTGCTTCTCCCTCTGACCCTCCTCCCTCTCATGCTCTCTGTCTCTCATTCTCTCTCTCAAAATAAATAAATAAATAAAATCTTAAAAAAATATATATATCACCTCACTAGAATTTCCAA
Source organism: Leptonychotes weddellii (assembly GCF_054177405.1). NCBI lineage: Eukaryota > Metazoa > Chordata > Mammalia > Carnivora > Phocidae > Leptonychotes > Leptonychotes weddellii. The sequence goes on along the minus strand of NC_138369.1, from coordinate 158,479,811 downwards.
AAAATATTTTTCAAAAAGCTAATCATACATGGATCAACTTTTAGTCAAGGCTTACTGTCTAGAGAAACATTCATACATGGTAGATGTAAATTTAGCATTTTGACATTTCAAAAGTTGATCATTACATACTATTTTCATAATCTTTCTGTGCTTATAGGACAAGGAATTATGAATTTCAATGTTAAAGCTTCTTTTATAGAGTTTACATTATAGTTCTCACTAAGAGACTATTTTACTATTTTTGGTGTAAAACATGAGGGTACATTATTTTTAAAAGTGGATAAATCTGAATGGTAAAGGGTCATTTTCAGAGGCAGGGTTGAGGTTGGACATATTTCTCTTGTGTTTTTTGTCAGTGAGGCCTTTGATTCTTTTCAGCGTGACATTTTCCCCTCATTTGAGCCAGTAATACTTTCATGAACTTTATTTTTATACACTTAAAGATTTTATTTATTTATTTGACAGAGAGAGAGAGCACAAACAGGGGGAGCAGCAAGGGGGAGGGAGAAGCAGGCTCCCCACTGCACAGGGAGCCCCAGATGGGGCTCGATCCCAGGACCCTGGGATCATGACCTGAGCCAAAGGCAGACGCTTAACCAGCTGAGCCACCCAGGCGCCCTTTTAATATATATTTCAACAGGAAACACTCTTATATAATATACATTGGTGATTTGATTATGTATTTTCTTCCCTTAGTGCTGACTTATGTTTTTTTGACATCCTATAGCTAGTGTGCAGTGCCAGGAAGTGAAGTGAATCAGGCTGTGCACACTAAGGTTTTCACGGCTGGGTAAGTGAATTAATGAATGAGTACACATTCCACCATCAGAAAGTACAGTTACAATAGGAAAATATTATGTTACATAACTCAACACAATTAGATGTAATAGAAAAACTGGAAATGTGCTCATCATGAATTGGGTTTTGACACTTTTTGTACATGACCAGACTGAGGACAACTCAATACCGTAGAGCTCCCATGAGCTTCCACCATTGGAGCTCCTCCCTGCCATGGAGGCACAGCAAAAGACACAGAACAACAGATGGTGTTATCTGTTGCTCCTATAGCAGCAGGCTCAGGTGCATCCAGTAGATTCCTCCTTTCTCTATTTCTTTTTTCTTTCCTAACTGTATTATGTTTGAGATTCAAAGTGATGAAAAAGATAAATTTAATAAAGGCATGTTTGATAGGTCATTGCTCAGCTTGACTCCTTTCAGTCCATGTACGTCTTTAACAAAAGCACCAAGTAACAATCCGACCTTAGCATCATTAAGCAGAGGTACAAGATTATACAACTAGTCAGAAAGTGGAGCTGAGCTTAGAACTCATGTTTGGCTTTTAGAGTCTGTGATCTCAGTTGTTCTACAATAGGATTCTAGCTATAGCACCCACCGTAAGTGAAAGTAACTTGAAGGGGGAGAGAAGCCACAGGCAGGCAAGAGGAAAAGGAGACTCCCCCTCTCTCCCATTCAGTTGAAATCCATTAAAGTCTCCCTTATTTAGTCAGCAAGAGTTTGTGGTTTAAAGCCTGTGGATTGGAAAAATTCAGATGAGCCATTCATGAGAGCAGCACGGTCCATGGATTTTGGAAGATGGGAATGGTAGCGAATCATAGAGCAAGTCCTAGGATACTGGCTGCTACAAATGGAAGTAGGTAATGGTTTTATAATTAATTAGCAAGAAAACTTTTAGTGGAGTTTTAGGGACTGCAGTTAAACTGATCACTAGAATCCAGGAAATCATGAGTTTTTCAGGTTTTACATATGGGTCAGGTGAATGGGAGTAACCAGAAATTCTCAGTCCACATGCTTAATGTTTTTGTTTATTTATTTTTTTGTTTTTTTTAATTATGTTATGTTATGTTAGCCACCATATAGTACATCATTAGTTTTTGAGGTAGTGTTCCATTATTCATTGTTTGTGTATAACACCCAGTGCTCCATGTAATACGTGCCCTCCTTAAAACCCATCACCAGGCTAACCAATCCCCCCACACCCCTCCCCTCTGAAACCCTCAGTCTGTTTCTCAGAGTCCATAGCCTCTCATGGTTCATCTCCCCCTCCGATTTCCCCCCCTTCACTTTTCCCTTCCTTCTCTTAATGTCCTCCATAATGTTTTTGTTATAATTAACCTTCTTAATAAAACAGAGAACATAGCCTATTTATTTCAGAGAGTTCTAAGGTTTCTTGGAAAGAGGACTATAACATGGATATGACTCCATTCCACTAATCAGTGGGGAATCCATGAAAGTTTGCAGGAAATATTGTGCTAGATAGTCAAAACACTATTTTGTATTCAATGCGAACTTGGTGAAAGATCCTGTGCTAGGGGCTATAAAAGGATGACACAGAAAATCTCAGTGACCTCAAGAGAGATTTAAATTTACTAGGGAGACTAAGATGTGTGTAAAAATAACTGTGATGCAAAGCATTTCAATTGGTAAATTAGATTACCATTATAGCCAGAATAAATATTTTTAGTAATAAGGGGAAAAAAAGTTAATGAAATGAAAATTCAGTTGTTCAAGGTTAGGAAGGCAAAACTGATTATTAAGATGTTTCAGCAACGTTATGATTAGGAGGATGATTCAGTTTTGCACAAAGACCAATTTGACCTTACAGAAATTAAAATCTCAGTCTCCTTATAAGACAGAAAATACCAGATGAGAAATGAGCAATTATCAGTTGATGCCCAGTCTCTGACAACTCTAATCTTTACATTAAGAGTGCATCCTTGGGCGCCTGGGTGGCTCAGTTGGTTAAGCGACTGCCTTCGGCTCAGGTCATGATCCTGGAGTCCCGGGATTGAGTCCCGCATTGGGCTCTCTGCTCGGCAGAGAGTCTGCTTCTCCCTCTGACCCTCCTCCCTCTCATGCTGTCTCTCATTCTCTCTCTCTCAAATAAATAAATAAAATCTTTAAAAAAAAAAAAACAGTGCATCCTTGAATGCAGTGAAGGAGCATTTTGTTAGACAATAATGCTTGGAGGTATTAAAAAGCACTTGCTACTTAAAAAAGTTGTGCCGTAGCAGACGGGCATCAAACTGGAAATCATGGGTACAAATGTCCATTGTTTGAAAACCTACAGATCAGTATAGGGTAAAAACAAGGGCTATATGTGACATACTGTCTTTGGTGTATAATTAATAACTCTCTAATACTTGTTTCTTTTACTACATAGATTGTGCTCATGAATATGCACGTGTGTGTTTGTATTGTTAAAAAAATAACTAAAGAGGAAAATTTAATGATACAAACTAAACTTTAAACAGGCTATCCTGAGTAGACAGCCTCCATTTGGAGAACTGCAGAATTGGGCAGAAGGTAGCTTTTGTAGGATGAAAAATAAAGAACAAGGAAGAAAAAGACAAAAATAATCTGGTTATCTGGGACCACATCGTCAACCTTGTTTTGGGTGAGTAGGAACAAAGAATTACATACAGACCTCACAGCTGGCTTGGCGTTTTGGGATTGGCTGACTGGATATGCTGTGTTTCTGACCAAGAGAGGCAATTACAGGGACACAAAAGTTATCTAAGTTTCAGTCTGCTAACATGGCACCCTGGGGATAAGTGACTCCACCTTGGGCCTTGAAAGTTATTTCAACAGTATGTATATTATAGCAGCTTACTGTAGGCAATCTAAAGGAAATTTGTCTAAAAACAATCAGTTCTATAAGTACCAAAAGTCATTTCATCTTTTTCCACCTCTAAGAATACGTAGTTTAAACGTAGTTGTAATCTACAGAATGATTGTATAGTTTTGATCTCTGGCATTTCATTAGCATCTTACTGCTACAAAATGGATTACCACACAGTGACTTAAAACAACAAAAATGCATTATCTCACATTTTGTAGATGAGATTTTGGGGTTGACTGGGCTGAAATCAAGGTTTTGGCAGTGCTGTGTTTCTTTCTGGAGGCTGCAGAGATGAATCCATTTCCAGTCTCATTCAAGTTGTTGGCAGAACTCCGTTCCATACAGTTTTAGGACTAAAGTCTCTGTTTTCTTATTGTTTGTCAGCCAGGAATCATTATCTTCTTCTAGAGACTACTCACATTTCTTAGTTCACGCCCCTTTCCTCAATCTCCAAGCTGGTAATATCTAGTTGAGTCATTTTCCTTTCTGATTCACCTCCCCTCTGCTTCTCCTGCCACATCTCTGCTTCCAGCTAAGAAATTTCTTTCCTTTTCAGGTTCAAGTGATTAGATGGGGCCCACCTGGATAATCTAGGATGCTCTCCCTATTTTAAAGTCGGTTGATTAGTAACCTCCTTCCATCAGCAAAGTCCCTTTGCAGCAGTACCTAGATTTGCCTACCACAGTCATTATCATTTATCTGGTGATTTTAAAAACTAAATTTAAGATGCAGTGTAAATATCACCACTTATTTTATTGTACTGATAAATTAAGTAATTGAAAATTGAAAAACAGGGGTGCCTGGGTGGCTCAGATGGTTAAGCATCTGCCTTTGGCTCAGGTCGTGATCCTAAGGTACTGGGATCGAGCCCCACATCGGGCTCCTGGCTCAGCAGGGAGCCTGCTTCTCCCTCTCCCTCTGCCTCTCCCCCTGCTCATGTTCTCTGTCTCTCTGTTATCTCTGTGTCTCAAATGAATAAATAAAATCTTAAAAAAAAAGAAAATTGAAAAACAAATTACTTCAACATGAACTGATTATGAGTATCTTTTTACTGTGAAGAACTATTCATTCCTGAAACTTACCAGTATTTCAAAATCATGGTGTTTTTTTTTTTTTTTGATAGTGAAATCCCATTTGGTCCTATGTACTTGTAAGAAAGTAACATTTTCTCCTGATTCTACCTCATGAAAATGGTATTTAAGCAAGCAGATATAAAGTCCTTCTTGTTTGTTCATTCCACTGTCTTTACTAACACATGCATCAACTTTAAAATTGTCCCGTTTGAAACCATGAGAGACTATGGACTCTGAAAAACAAACTGAGGGTTCTAGAGGGGAGGTGGTGGGGAGATGGGTTAGCCTGGTGATGGGTATTAAAGAGGGCACGTACTGAATGGAGCACTGGGTGTTATACACAAACAATGAATCATGGAACACTACATCAAAAACTAATGATGTAATGTATGGTGATTAACATAACATAATAAAATAAAATACAAAAAACTAATGATGTATGGTGACTAACATAACATAATAAAATTTAAAAAAAAATTGTCCCGTTTGAGGAAGTCACAAAACTTCAGTATGTAATTTTCACTGTATTTACTGATTTCACCTAAATTCATTATGCTAAACCTCAAAATGTTAAATGATTTGTCTGAGGTCAAATGACTGCTTACTTAGAATTCAGTTTTTATATTTACTTATGTATCAAAGTATTTATTTATTGGTATAGGTCACTTGTTACTAAACATAGAATATAATTTTCCCTTTGGTATTCACCTACTCACAGCATTTTTGGGTTAATCTTATCTTTTAAAAGTATTTTAAAATGTTTTCTAATATTTTTATCCTATTTGTTTATAGTTACCTCTTTCCCTGGCTTGGATAATGTTCAAATTTACTGTGCATATGTTTTTTTTTTTTTTTTTCAGTCATCAAGTTTACTAAAATGTTCAGCACTGAACCAGACTAAATTTTTTTTTAAATTTTTTAAAGATTTTATTTATTTATTTGACAGAGAGACAGCGAGAGAGGGAACACAAGTAGGGGGAGGGGGAGAAGGAGAAGCAGGCTCTCTGCAGAGCAGGGAGCCCAATGTGGGGCTCGATCCCAGGACCCTGGGATCATGACCTGAGCCGAAGGCAGACGCTTAACGACTGAGCCACCCAGGCACCCCGAACCAGACTAAATTTGACAGTGATCGTGTGACCTTGTGACCAGTTATGTAATCTGCTAACATGATAGATTTAACATTTTAATTTAGCTATTCAGGAGTTTAACAAGACCGAAAAAAAATGAGTCTTATTAACGCAAAATTTTATCAAATGTTCTTTTTCCTTGAAATTCTAAGCTTATTTTAAAAAATTTTTATTATAAAGTGATGCATATGTGTTTCGATGTAGTTGTGCTTATTATGCTTTTTGCATCTTTTAAACAAATAATTATATGATCATGATCTTTCCAATATTTTAGACACTTAGCTTTTATGTAACACTTGCTTATTTTAGATGTTACAAACTTATGTATTCAAATTGTTTGCAATTTTTTTAAAAATAAAATCACATTCATATCCTTTTCTTGTTCACTCATCCATTTATCTGGTATTTATTGGGAAGCTATACTGTACTTTAAGTGTTGGGGGCATATGATGAAAAATATTTAATTCCTGCCTTTGTGGCGTTTACTTTCTAGAGGGGAGATAAATAAGAAACAGAGTTTTGGTTTCAGAGAGTTTAGATGATATGAACAAAATAAAGCAGGGGTAAACAGCAAAAGAATAAAGGGGGCAGGTGTGCTATTTTACGTATGGTAGCTGGGAGGAGTTGGCAGGGGACCTGTATGGTGTGGACACCTGAGCCAGGAAAGATCTTTATGGGCAGAAGTTTAGCAGGTGAGAGTCCTCAAGTGGGAAAGGGCTTGCAGACACACGAAGGAACCAGCAGCCCGAGTTGCTGGGACAGGGAAACTGATAGAATGCTAAGAGATGAGCAGACCCACCCCTAAGATTTCAGGATTGGGTTAGAGTCAAAACGAAGGTTACACATTAAATGTCTGCAGATTTAACAGTTATAAATCAAGCTATGCTCATGGCCTGGCCAGCATTCCTGCTTCACGACCTGGAAATTAAAGGGGCCGCTTCTTGCTTCTTTGGCCAGTCTGGCATCATCTGCAAGCCTGACTGAGAGCGCTGATCTGTTGAGGCTGAGCAGGGGAGAAGACGGGCTTGCATGCGGGACTCCTGAATTGTGATTGGACCTACCTGAACCCACTCGAGAACCTGACCTGGTCCAACTCCCCAGAGAGCTGAATCGGGACAGGTTTTCCTCCCCATGCCTAATTTTGCTGACTTGGGATTTCCAGGCTGCTTAAAAAGCCTCCCCACCACCGCCACCAAAAAGAAAAAAAAAAAAATTACCTCACTGCAGAGAGGGCAGCATGGATATCTGAGGAGTCTGACCTCTTAGATAACTTGGAAGAGCCCCCAACTTTAAACAAAGGTAGGTTTTTTTTTTTCTCAGTTGTACATCCTTACCTGCCATGTTCCCTCTTCTAATTCCTGCTTAATAATTATTGAACTTTTAAAAAACGTTTTAAAGAGAAAGAGAAAAAAACAACCACCTTTTGTTTGATATTTGTGAAATACATTACTTGCTAGTGTGTGGGAGCATCCACGAGCAGTACTCAAGGTGAGGGTTGAGAGGTCATTAGAGCTATACCTTGTAGCAGTTTTAAAGCTTGGGAAACTGATATTTCTCTCTGTGCTGGGAAATGTTTTGGAGGGTTGCATCTAGACTTACATTGAAAGTGTATTGTAGAGCTCCTGCAACAAAATATTTTTTCTCATGAGTTCGCATATTGCACGTTTTCGCTCTAGCAATCTCGACTTTATTCACAGTGAATTGTTGCATTCTATCTTCAGTGATTATAGGCTGTGAATTCTTCTAAGGTCGGACTTCATCTATGGGAATCCTGGGGCACCTATTATGACATTTTATACATTTGTTGGTGTGTATTTTTAAAACTTTGCAACAATATCAAACTTACACAAATGTTAAATATATAATACAAATAAAAGTGTTTTCCTCCAGCCATTTGAGAGCACATTGTCAAAATCAATTTCCATCTATTCCAAATACTTCATTTTCTATAAATAAGAATATTGTCTTCTATAATCACACAATAACCATCACAGGAAATTAACATTAACATGGTACCACTTTTAGTTCTCCCAGAGAAGGCTACATGAAATTGAGACTATGGGGAGGTTGTGGTTATTTGTAGGAATAAAGATCATTGATTCCCATTGGAGTGAGTGGCTGAAGTACATGAGAGGATGAGACTTAAAGGAGAGGAATTAATGGAACTGAGAGACTATAGTATGAAAAGGATTTTCTATACCTGTATTGAAACCACTTATAACAAGTCCTTCTAATAGGCCTAAAATCATGAAGAAATCAAAAGAAGTTACTTGGAAGTTAGGTAGTTTAAAGGGAAATTGTAGATTAGTTGGTAACATCATGTGAAAACATGAGATTCAAAGCTGCATTTGTTGTTAAAGAAAAATAAATGTTTTAAAAGTCTATAAAGGGCCATCATGGAGAACAGTGTTATCTTCCCTCCCAGAGGCTCAGAGCTGTGGGGAGAAGATATGGAACTGCCTGACGGGGCCACAGGGAAAGCAAGGCCTTCAGAAGGGAACCAGGATTGTCTTGAACAAAAAAGCAAGTAGAATGATTTTTTTTTTTTGAATTATCTTAAATTACTGCAATCCCAATTATGTATTTAATATTCATTATAGGTCTGTTCAGAACTTTTTGTATTTGTATTGAGAGGTTTTTAGGATATCTGCTTCATTTTCAGAAGTTTTCTGAATTTTCTATAGATAAACAGAAGGGGGAGAAAGTGGAGAGAGGGAGGAGAGGAGAGATACAGTACCAAAGCATAGAACTAACTGCATTTTATTCAAAGCTCTTAAAATCACTATATATTATAGACATGAAATCACCCTTTATGTTTTTTTTCCCTTAACACCCGACAATCAATTGAGTCCTGCATTTTCTATCTCAAAGTCTTTTGCTCTCCAGCTCTCACCTGCCACCACTCTAGCCTAACTAGCATCTTCCCTTGCATCCTTACTGCTCTTCCTGACTCCAGTTTTAACAACTTCAATTTATTCTCCACATTTTAGCCAGCTTAATAAAAAAAATCAAATTATGTCACTTCTTAGACTTAAACCCTTCAACTGCTTCCCACTCTTTTCAGGATAAACTCTACCATGGACAGCAAATTATTACACAAAATGTCTGCCCACTTCAGTGTCATTCCTCCATAGCGGCCAACAATTCAGCCACATGGACTTCTGGTCAGCTTTTAATGTATTCCAAACTCTCAGTACCACAGAAATTGTCACATATTCTACTTCTCTCTCTGTCCCTTTCTCTCTCCAACACAAATATATATACCTGTCTCCATCCTATTCATGGCTAATTTCTTTACATACTTCTGGGTACCTTCTTAAAGTCCCATTCTTTGAAAGGCCTTTCCTTACTATTCTTTTCTTCAGCTGATACTCCATTCTCCATCTCTGCATGCACTGTGTTGTCTTCATAACCTGTGTCTCACACCCACATTTCTTATCTGATTTTTTTTTCTTATTGTCTATCTCCCATAGAGGAGTATGCTGGGAAAAGGCAGAATCCATGTGTATTTCATTAATTAACAAATGCCTGGTGTTATGTCATTAGTACTTATTAGATGATTGAGTGAATTCAGTCATCTGGGTAGGAAGTGATTAGGGAGTAAGAGCATTTTGAAAATGAGATACTACTAGGTGTAATGGAAGCAAAAAAAGTATTATTTAAGACTTGGTTACTATAAATGGAGAAGAAACATATATTCATTTATCTAGTTACTAAATTTGTCAAGCCCTTCTTGACACTATGTAAAGCATGTTAATGAGTAAATTTTGAGCCTCTGTTAGTATCTCACAAAAAGTGTTAGGTTTTGAGCCCAAGACATATTAAAAATACTTAGCAGAAATGAGTTCAAATGTCTAGCTCTGGATTTATCATTTTTGAGATTTGCAGTCTGAAGTCCAGGAATGAATAAAATTATTGATATTAATCTGCATGAAGGATAAAAATCTTATGTATGACTAATAGACATTAACCAGGAGAATTCATCAAGCAAAGTGAGTTAGGACATTATATACATATATATTTGCATGTGTACCTAGAAACACGGTGCATCAATCATGATTATTGATTTAAAACCTCAAAGGTGGGCTCTGGTAAACTTCAGAAGAAAATAAATTATTGCAGAGTTTTTGAGTGACTAGCATAAAGGATTAGAAATCTGGAGAACATGGCTTAGAAAACTGAAAAGAATTGAATGAGCCTAAGACCTTGAGAACAAGCCAGGGTCACGGAGCAGGGCATCAGGCTGTCACCAATGGTGAGCCTGTTCCTGGACACCCACTTGCTTCGTCCTTCTGGCGTTAGCCTCCACCTCCAATGCCCTGGGAACATCTCTTTTGCAAGATCTAGTCTCTCAAGTTGGTTCTTTTTTGCAAAGCCTACTTGCTTTCCTTCTAACTATTTAGGTGAAAGAATGGAATTCTTGACTCTCACCAAGGTGACAACATAAGGAGGGCTTTCTTCCCAAACATAAAGTGTGGGTAGGCACTGGTAATGGCAATGTTCAAGCGACCGTTGTTCATCGCACATGTTCTACTTCTGCATTTTTGATCAGTAAAATTGTAATGACTGAGTAACTTATTTGTATTGGCACTGATCAGTTTCACGTGAGTGTGGAAATGCTGTAGAGGTTATTTACTGGGCACGGTCACTTACCATTCAGTTTCCAAGACTGCAGCTGTCAAGATACCAAATCCTCAGGCTTCTATTGACTTCTTATTGGCACCCAGAATGAAATATCTGAATCTTACACTTTATTTTCCTCAGTAAATATTGAGAGTAGTTACTACATGCCTAATTCTAAAAATTCTCTAATTGGTGAAGGTCACTAGTTTATTATCCAGTCTTAATTACTAAGTATTCCTAGTTATATAGAAGAGCAAAGGCCCTGTAGAAATAATCACCGAAGTTGGACACATGGGTCTAACTTTTATCACAGCCGAATGGATAAGAAAGATTATAATGGCACCTAAGCATCTGTTAAAACTAACTGTGTCGGTGATCTGTGAACCAAGCCATGACTTTCTGATAGATTAGTACCCCTTCAGAGACACAATTATGGACAATAAGGTCAAACATTCACTTTTTAAAAACACCTAAATATAAAAATTATACATTGCCCTATAGCATTTTAGGGTGTTATCAGGTAGAACCATATCCCCGTCAAATATAAAAATTAATGGGATAGATATGACTCAAAAGGCATTTACCATGTGTTACTTTTCTGTAGCATGAAAGAAGTTAAAATTTTCATGAGACTTGCAGTTTGCAGATATTGCTTCTTAATAAAGCATAACCATTATTTGTTTCAGGTCTGAATGAACCACATCATAGGCATAAATCAGATAAATGCTCTTTTACCCTGGAGCCCTCTTTAGGGGATATCTATCGATGGAGATCTGTGACAATGGACACACTCCAGTAGCTCATGAATCTTAGCTGCTAAATATAGTAGGCAACAGTCAAAAATCAATGAAAAGATTAATGGTTTTAATTACTCCTATGTAACCAGTTGTGAGTAAAGTTTTACTTGCTACTTTTACTGAGGGTAACACACCACAGTCAACTTTCCAGTAAAGCTAATTTGACTTTCTGCTTGGTAAATTGCTCATTGACAATCCTGTAATGAGTCTGCTCTGTGTGTGACTGAATACTGAGCATGCTTCTGCTTTCTAAAAACAGCAAGGAAAGGCCATAAAACTGATGAATGACACACAATTTCCTTGTGAAAAATACTAGGAAATAAGACCATTTCTAGGCAATAGTCTCCCTGCTCGAGTCGTATGGAGCAACGGGAAGATACCAGATGGATGCTGTCTTTATGGAGCTGCATGAACAATCCTAATAAAGACTGACAAACCTCTTCTGAAGATACATGGGGTAACTGGCAAATGGTCTTTTTTGACCCAAGGACAAAGACCACTTTGGTCTGTATGGTTTGCTTATGTGATTATTGATTATTGGAGAGAACTATATCATAGCCTGTGTATTTGTAAATCCACATTTAAGAGAGGGGCTCCGAAAGGTTTCTAGCAGTTCTTGAATGATGTGCTGGTGTGCTATCAGTTTCATCTCTGTAATTCCTAGGTTGGCACTTGTATACAAGGAATCAAGACACTGCATCTTAGTATCAGCTGCCCATCAAGGGAGAAGGTATAGAACCTTAGTTTAAACAATTTGTTAGTTTGTTTTTACTTTAGTTTTAGTTTAGGTGGTGCAAAGGATGGATGTTATGGTATTTTAAAAAAGTAATCTTAAAATTATTCACCTTCCCACATTGGTCTGACTGTATAATTTTTAGTTGTCCTCTTAACATTATTAGTCCTCAACAAGACACAAAGGTGGGGATAGTCAAATATTAAGTACTATTAGATACAAATGCTCAGGAATATCTGTGCCGGGGGTAGGAGTTCAGAGAGCTACTCAAACCAAGAGTAATGAAAGGGAATACTATTAGGCGCATGCATAAGTATATATATTTTAGTCATAAAGGAAAATACATTTCTTAACTATCTTGGCTTATTTGCTCAATAAACCTGTCTATAGCATGTGACACATGTAAAAATTGGCCACTCAGAGACTGATCTTTATTTCTGAGGATAGGAAACAAGTATCTGGAGTGTTAACCATCTCTGAAAGCAAATGTTTACATGGAGTTCAGGGTCTAAGAGCTTCCTAGAGTTCAGTTCTCATGTAAGGGAAAGGGATTTGCCAGAGGAAGTCAAATTGTAATACAAGCCCGATAAAACTCAGTAAAACTGGTGGGATGATTTGGAATAAGTATCTTTTGTCAATTATTTGACCTTTCTACCTGGATTATGCTCAGTCTCCAAATGTTTGCTGTCTGGGCAAGTACATGACATTCAGCTAGATCTGTAGCTGAGGAAGACCTTAAAATACTTAACAGCTGACAGTAGCTTCCTGGTTATGCTTTTCACAGTTGGGTAGCAAATCCTTACTCGAATGAGGATCTAGGTACCCCATCTCCTTATCACAGCCCACTCCTGTGCTGCCCAGAAGCACTTCTCCCTATGGATTCAGGGCATAGTCCCATCAATTCCAGTGGACTTTTTATCTTAAAAGAACTTAAAAGAGGGAAGTCAGTGGGGCAGAGTAGTTTGTCCTCACTGCTGCAGTTGGTTTTGGCTCTGTAGATGATTCTCTTGCGTCCTTTCCCTACTTTGCATTCTAGATTCCTCCTACTCTCAGCTACCCCCTCTGCCTGGCTCAGTGGCTTACTTGCTGATTTAATGGAGAGCCTCCTCTATGAGTGATCCAAACCCCTAGTCACCATGCCTTTCTCAGGCTGGTTTGCTCTACCTGTTAATTCAGAGTCACATTGGGCAAGAGAACCAGAAACCGCTCACACATATTCCCTCCCTGCTTTCCTTGTGAAGAGCAGCCCTGCCGTAGGCTGGTAATCAAGGTCAACTAATCTGCAAAAATGATCCTCTTTTGTTGTCTCTTGGTTTCTGGAAACAAAAAAAGTGCCTACAGAGCAGCAGATTTATTGTAATGGTCGCTTACTGTGTCCTCAGGCAAAATTGTGCCTCTTAGGGGGACCAGGACCGCTAACACCTGAGCCCAGAGTCGTGGGCCCTGGAAACATGAAGTCTCCTAGGGAGATCCTGGGAGCAGTGAGTGCAACAGCCCCTGCTTCACTGCTTGGATTCCAGAACTATGTCCTCCTCCTATTGGGAGCCCAGCGCCACCTAAAGGACTTTGAGTCAATGAGTATACAGCACTGTAGAGAAGAGTAGCTCCTACTCAAGAGTTCTGTCTTCATGCTGGCTCTTCAGCTATGTTGTCGACAGGCCACTTTACCACCCTATCCATTTCTGTGCAGCTTCTGTGTGGTATAGTATGTGATGCAATGGAGCCTGCGTTCATGGGCCTTCTCTGGGACCTTCTTTTGCTGTAAAGTGGGTCCCTGTTCTCTTTGTTCTGTGGAGTTCTAGAACATTGGAACAAACAAGTTATAAACTTTTGTAGAATAGTATGGACTTAGGCCTTCCACGCAGTAAAGGCCAACCCTTACCCGGACTGCATGTTTATTTCTGTTACAGCAATGCCTGGGCCTTCCAGGATGGAGGAGCCTGAGGTGGTCAGTTCATGGCCATAGGGCGATTTGGTGGTCTTAAGAAACGGTGTATAATAGTAATTGTAATTTCTGGTACTAAAAGGACTGCTAGGAGGGAAGTCAAAAGTAGTGTGTCTCAGTCCTTGTAGTATCAACAGAAGGAGGAATTATAATTTCAGATTTGTTATGAATGCATGTTAATATTTATTGGAACTGCGAAAAGAAAACAAGTTTTACAAACTGATCTTAAAAATTGGGATAAAAAAGTAAAATAGCACAAAAAAGGAGATAAAAGGGAACAATAACATGGGTAAAATAAAAAAGCACAAGATAATGGAAATAAATACAAATGTGGCAACCCTAATCTATGTAAATGGAATAATATCTTCAGTTAAAAGATAAAAAATTGCTAGACTAGGTGAGAACACACATATACATACAATGAAACTGCCATTTACAAAACACATAAAAACTAGGGTCACAAATATTGAAAGGGAAAGAATAGACAATAGTTCATGGAGATACTAAAAGAATGCCTATATAACTATTAAAATAGAAAATAGACTAAGAAAATATTAAGCAAAAAATATTCATTTTCTAAGAAATATGTACAATTTTTTATATGTATGTATCTGAAATACAAAATCATGAATGAAATATGGAAATAGGCTTTTAATAGTGGAAGAAATCAGCAACACCACATAAAGGGGAATTAGATTTTTTTTAAAGTAGTTTATGCTGAATATATAGAGAAAAACTGTTAGAGAATACAGGTTAGGAACAAACATGGAAATAAAAATATTAACATCTGCAAGACAAAAATTGTAAATGTTTTTAAGGGAAATATTTTAAAAGATTAATTTAGAGAGAGCATGGGCAGAGGGAGAGGGAAAGAGTGTCTTAAGTGGACTCCCCACTGAGCACAGAGCCACACTGGGCAGGGCTTGATGCCATGACCCTGAGATCATGCTGAGCTGAAACCAAGAGAGGACACTTAACCAACTGTGCCACCCAGGCGCCCCCTTGAGGAATATATTTTTAAATGACTAATCCAAATGCTTACAAATTTAGAAACCCTACTAAATGAACCACTTAAAGAACTATGGAATTAAAAATAATTCTCCAAAATGTAAAACAATGAAAATATCACCTATCACAATTTCATGCTAATGTTAGGGAAACTTAGATGAGGAAAAAAAAGTGACCGTTAATGAGCTAAGCATTGAATTAAATAGGCACAAAGAGTCCTAAAATCCTTACTACTGCCTTACCTAAGCATGAAAAAATATGAAAGTTAATGAGATATAAAAGTATATAAAGCAAAAAAAAACTTACAAAGCTAAAGTTGGTTCTAAAACTAATAAAATTGAAAACCTTGAACATTTTATGAAGAAAATAAGACAAATGTCAGTAATAAGATTGAGAAGTTGATATAAATATATGTATATATTTAGCAGAGATTATGCAGTTAGTAATTACTAAAAAATTACAGTTTAAATTTGAAATTTAGATTAAGTTGAAATTTTTCTTAAAAAAATACTCATCCTGGGGCGCCTGGGTGGCTCAGTCCTTAAGCGTCTGCCTTCAGCTCAGGTCATGATCCCAGGGTCCTGGGATCGAGCCCCACATCAGGCTCCCTGCTCTGCGGGAAGTCTGCTTCTCCCTCTCCCACTCCCCCTGCATGTGTTCCCTCTCTCACTGTGTCTCTCTCTGTCAAACAAATAAAATCTTTAAAAAAAAAAAAAAAACTCATCCTTGGGGTGCCTGGGTGGCTCAGTCTTTAAGAGGCTGCCTTCGGCTCAGGTCATGAACCCAGAGTCCTGGGATCGAGCCCTGCCTCAGGCTCCCTGCTCGGCAGGAACCCTGCTTCTTCCTCTCCCACTCCCCCTGTTTTTGTTCCCTCTCTCCTTGTGTCCCTCTCTGTCAAATAAATAAAATCTTAAAAAAAAAAAAAAATACTCATCCTTTACTCAAAGAAATAGAAAACCTCAACAGAAATATAACCATTAGAACCACTGAACTGGTAGGTAAAATATATTTTTATCCCCAAAAATAACAGGCCTAGACAAAACTTGGTAGATATAATTTCAAACTTAATCTAATTTTTCTAAATAATGGGGAAAAGGAACTCTCCTAAGTTTTGTGGCCAACATAGCCTTAATATCAAAACTGACAAGGATAATATGAAGCAGAAAAACTACGGAATAATATCATGGAGTAGATATGCAAATACATTTATAATCAAAGTAAAAATACAGCATGGATTAAAATGACAAAATAATATGACCAAGCTGGATTTATCCCTGCTAGTGCCAGACTAATTTAACTTTAAGAAAATCTATATTGTAATTAACCATATTAATACATTAAAAGAACAAAAATTGATTCTTTCAATATATGTAATAAAAGCATTAAATAAAATCCAGTATTCATAAGTTCATAGCTAAATTAGATGGAAATTGATGAAAGTTAAAAGCTACAATGTAGAGCAAGCATCATACTTAACAATGAAGATAGATTTATTTTTAGCTAAATGATACCTGCCATCACTCTTTCTATGGTGTGGGTTGGGGGTGGAGAGAAAGACTAATACCATATGATTTTACTCATATATAGAATTTAAAAAACAAAACAAGTGAACAAAGAAGATGAAAACAGACATTTAAATACAGAAAACAGGTGATTGCCAGAGGGGATGTGGGTGGGGGGATGGGTGAAATCAATAAAGGGGATTAAGACGTATAAACTTCCAGTTAAAAAGTAAGTCATAGGGGGCGCCTGGGTGGCTCAGTTGGTTAAGCGACTGCCTTTGGCTCAGGTCATGATCCCAGAGTCCCGGGATCCAGTCCCGCATCGGGCTCCCTGCTCAGTGGGGAGTCTGCTTCTCCCTCTGACCCTCTACCCTCTCATGCTCACTCACTCTCTCTCAAATAAATGAAATTAAAAAAAAAAAAAAATCCCAGAGATGAAAAATACAGAATAGGGAATATAGTCAATAAGGTTGTAAAAATGTTTGGGGACAGATCATGACTATATTTATTGTGAGCAGTGCTGAACAACATATAGTATTGCTGAATCCTGTTATACACTTGAAATATAGCACTGTATATTGTTTATACTTCAGTAAAAATAATTTAAAAATTTTGTGGTTTGGAAACTTGACTTGGGCTCACTAGAATGGCTCATCCCAGCTCTGCATGCCACTGGCTGGGTTTGATCATGCATTTGTAGAGAGCTGGTAGTTGAGTTTCTCCTTTCACGTCTGTAAGTAGGTTCGCTATTGACATGAATGATGGATTTAACTGTCTGGCTCATCAACCAGCCAGGGCGCCCAGGTTTGTTCTTATGGTGGTGGTCACAAGGTTCCAAGGAGGCCATTTACACAAAGAGAGGCCAGGCCTTATCATGCAAGGATTTTGCAAGTTTCTGTGTACTTCATGCTTTTTGTTTTGTTTTTAAAGATTTTGAGAGAGCGAGTGTGTGCATGTGAGTAGGGAGGAGCGGGGTGGAAGGGTAAAAGAATCTGAAGCAGACTCCTCACTGAGCATGGAGCCTGAGACAGGACCTCGATCTCATGACCACGAGATCATGACCTGAATGGGAACCAAAAGTTGGTTGCTTAACTGACTAAGCCACCAAGGTGCCCCTGTGTGCTTTGTGTTTTGAAAATGACAACGTTTTCAGGTTCTCAGCAGAAACAGAATCAATGGGATGTATATATCAATAGGAGTTTTATTTTAAAAAACTGGCTTACAAAATTATAGAGATGGGCAAGTCTAAACTTGCTGAGAGGGGCAGCAGACTGGAGAACCCAGGGGAAATCTCCACATTGCAGTTCAGGTCTGAAGGCTCTCTGCTGCAGATTTCTCTTGCTCAGGGGATGGTCAGTCTTTTGTTCTGTTCTGATTTTCAGCTGATTGGATGAGGCCCACCTACATGATGGAGGACAATCTGCTTACTCAAAATCCACTGATTCAAATGATCATCTCATCCAAAAACACATTTTTACAGAAACATGTAGAATAATGTTTGACCACATATCTGGGCACCATGCCTGACCCAATATGACCTAGAAAATTCACTATCAGTCAATTTGGCCAAAAAAACTCATCTAGCAAAGTCCAGATTCTACTTTTTCATGAGTAGAATTGAAAGTCCCATTGCAGGAAAGCATACTATGTAGGAATGGGAAAATGTGTGGCCATTTTGGAGGTAATATACCATATAATGGTAAATTATTCAATATTATGGTTATGTCTATGAGGTAGGACATGGGGATGAACAAAGAAGATGTTTAAGTATATAGGTAATGTTTTGTCAATATCTGGGTAGTAAGTATAGGAGTGCTTACTGTACTTCATACCTTAAAATTTCACAGCTATGAATATTCCTATATAAACATACATACATATTATGATATGATTTATAATAAATGTATATCTGGTACAGAGCTCTTAAAACCATTGGGGTTTCCTAAGTGATGATAGCAATAATGGTGTTTTCTTTTTCCCCACATAATAATGGTGGTTTTTGTCATGTTAATGAGATGACTTTTGAAAAACAAATAGGTAACCTAAAGATGGGCTTGGTTGCTAGGGTAAACAACAGCAATAAGAAGATTAGAACTTTCTGTCCTCCCCCCTACCCCCACCCCACAGCCTCTCCACCACCTCTGAGGAGGGGAGAGGGACTGGTTGTTGAATCTGTTACCAGTGGTCAATGATTTAATCCATCATGCCTATGTAATGAGCCCTCCATAAAAATCCAAAGGACAGGGTTCTGAGATCTTCTGAGTTGGTGAACATGTGGAGATGTGGGGAGAGTGGTGTGCTCGGACATGGAAACTATGTGCCCTTTCTCTATACCTTGCCTTATGTATCTCTTCTGATTATTCTATCTTTTTATAATAACCTGGTAATCTAGTAATTAGAATGTTTCTCTGAGTTTTGTGAGCCACTCTAGCAAATTAATTGAACACAAGGGGGGCTGGTTGAAATCTCTGATCTATAAACAGTTGACCAGAAAGCACAGGCGATAAGTTGGACTTGAGATTGGCATCTGAAGTACGGAAGAGTACACTCATATAGGTCTCAACCCTTAACCTGTGGAACCTGATTCTATCTCTAGGCAGATGGATAGTGTCAGAATTGGGATGAATTGTAGGATACCTGGCTAGTAGAATTGCTAGGTAGTGTGGGGAAATCCCCCTCACACATTAAAATTGGTGACCAGAATTGTATTTATATACATATGTATACAACTTAAAATATTGTGGTCTCTATTGTCCTTTCATTGTACACTAGGAAAGTTTGGATCCTAGATAAAGAAAATCATGGATTTCAACTATTATAGCTTGATCAGAATTTGTCACTACAAAGGAAAACCTTGTATTTGCAGCACATACTTATTTTTTTAATATCCTATTAAAATTGAATCTATATCCTGTGCAGAAGGCCTTGTTTTCAAGTCACATAATGCAGCCCTGGTACTTAGAAACTGCTAATTTCAACAATGACAAAACACATGCATGCACACACAAAGAACTAACTATGCTTTTTTTTTTTTTAAGTTTTTTTAGTTCATGAAATATTGAAAATAATGTCTTCACAAAGACACCATCTTTCCTAATTATGTGGCTAGTGCAAACAAAACAGGCACATTTAAAAATAAAAAATAAAGACTTATTACTCAGAAATTCTTGTTTGAATCAGGTGCAAGTGTGTAAAAACTAAATTATAAGTAGATAGTGTGAAGTTGACATTAGAATACTTAAGACATAAAGCATTAGTTGTTTCTTTTGAGGTAATTGATGTGAACCAAAATGTGATTGGATTACCAGAGGCCATGCTTATTCTGTGCATATTTTAATGACTAGAGACTACATGCCATTAAGAATGAGACTGATTGGTAGTGAGATGCTCTGTTTCAATCACTAGCTTGCAGATAGGTCTAAGCAAATTACTCAGCTTTCAGGGCCCTGATTCCCCATTTCTAAAATCAGATTTCTGATCTTTCTCTCAAAGAGTCTATGGATTATGATTTTCATTCATATGAAAAGATTGACTTTTTACTTTGTGCTGGGGTGTCCAATCACTCAGTTCTAATCAGGAAAATATTTTCACTGTAAATAGCAGTACATTTTATTTCTAACTTCCTAGCATTTGAAACTCAAGTGGTACTTAGGGAACTTTCTGTAACTGAAGATAAGTTACCACTCATTGTGATCTGTCATTGATTTATTTTTTACACATGCTATTTCTTATAAAGCACTGAGAGCTTTTCAAATTCCATGATTCTTTTCAAGTCATTTAATCGTGGCTATAAATGAAAGCAAGGTGTATACCTATTGGTATTTTTCATATCATATTCATAATTTCGTGGTATACATTTTTGTTGATTAGATGAATAATTACATACCCATTTCTTTATCCAGTTTATTTACTGAACAACCGGCCAAAATTGTTTTTTTACTATGATACAGTGTTTACAATTAATGTGTTCTATCCTAGTTGGAGATTGTTTTCTGGAAAGGAAATGCATCTTGTGGGGGGAACAAGCTTAAAATAATCTTAAAAAGCAGAAAAGCAAAGTCAGTATTGAAATGTTGCTGTCCAAAGGCTATTGTAATATATTTTGGGATAAAGTCAAGAATATT
Organism: Leptonychotes weddellii; assembly: GCF_054177405.1. NCBI lineage: Eukaryota > Metazoa > Chordata > Mammalia > Carnivora > Phocidae > Leptonychotes > Leptonychotes weddellii. The sequence continues at coordinate 158,459,239 of NC_138369.1, read as the reverse complement.
ATGTTTAATTATTTTAATTTATTCTTGACTTTATAATTATCTTAATTATAAAGTTAACAAGGATTTTGAGCATCTAACCTTCCAAAGTGTTTGTAATGAGAGGTAGAATTATATAGCGGATAACAACTCGGACACCATAGCAAGAGTAAGAATAGTGCCTTGTGTATAACAATTACCATGCATGTGTTTGCCAAATTTATGTCCGAATGGACTCCATCATTGGCAGAATGAGGCACTGTGATAATCTTGCATCTAAAATAGACTTTAATCTGATATATGAAGCAAAAATATTGAGAGACAGATGAGTAAATATTTATTGGACTTAAGAAAACTTTATTTTGATTTTTTGTTTGTTTGTTTTAACATATACAATCAAAATACTCTAAGTAACACTTGCGGAATAAACAGAAACCTATCCAGATAGAGGTATTGCCATGTAACTACCATAGTTATGATAACTGACCATAGTCGGGAAAAGGCTTCCTTTACCTGATAATGCCTGACTTATACTCAAAATGTTTTTATGCTCCTTTTTCATTATTTTATATCGTCTAGAAAAATAAATAGAATTGTCTATCAGGTAAGGCACTTTGATAAGAGACCTAGTGACAAAGATTAGCCTCTACTTGAGACACATTTTGAGAATAATCTCAGGGGTCAGTGACCAAGGCCAAACCGGGAAGGATATAGTATGTGACCTCTGCACTCTGCCATGTGCATGATATTAAATAATGCAAGCATCAAAGAGCTAAGCTTTTTAATATTTATTAAATATTAAAATACTAAATACTATGTAACATGTAACAATACTATGTAATATGTAACAATACTATAGTGCTAAATACTATGTAACATTCCAGCATTCTTGAGGGAGATACTGCCTGTATCTTGCGTTTTGTGTTTAAAGAAGTTTGTGTTTAAAGAAGGCTGCATAGAGGGGAAAAAGGCTGCATAGAGTTTTAAAGAGTATAATCCTCACCCCTACATAAACTGTTAATTTCAGGTCACATGGTACCTGCGCCATATAATCCTACAATTTTCTGGGGGTGTACTATGAGTATGATGGCAATTATTGATGATTATGTCTTATCTATGATATTAATAAATGTATACAATAATACTTAAATGATAAATTACCTCACTGAGTAGGGTTTAAGGTGAGGGCAGTGAGTACTGATTTTGTATTTATATTGAACCATAGCTAGAGAATGTCAATATGCCTGTGTTCTGAGGAATCTGTCTTGGAGAGTTAGTAAGAATAACACAAAATAAAAGAAATAAGAAGTTTATTCTACTATTTATCTGAAGACACTCCTGATAGAATGACTAAAATTTCCTACCATAACAACAGTTCTGTTGAGAAGAATGAGAAATGAATTTACAAGATGCCTTATACCCAGGGGTGCCTGGGTGGCTCAGTCAGTTAAGTATCCAACTTTTGATCTCAGGTCGGGTCTTGATCTCAGGGTCCTGAGTTCAAGCCCCATGTTGGGTTCCATGCTGGGTGTGGAGCCTACTTAAAAAAAAAAAATGCCTTGTACCCAAAGGGTAATAATTAGTAAAATTACAGGAATTTCCATCAAAAACTAGTATTCTGTACTAGTAAAATATCAGTTTTGACTGGGATTTTTTTTAATTTCTTTAAAATTAGACTATTTTTTTTATTTTTGGTTAGTTGAATTAAGGGTACATGTAGAATTTTCTTCAAATAATTTTCCTATATTTTTATATTTTTCTACATACTGCATTACTTTATAAATAAAATGAATAAAGTATAAAAATTATATATAAAATATCTGTTAATGCAACGTAAAATTTCCCCTATGCAGTGGACACAGTGATATATAGAAATTTTGTATCAGAGACCCATAGGGAAAAAAAAACTTTTCATGAATCAGTAAAACTACAACACGAACTTAGACCTATTGTTCGTTGTACCTCAGCTGGTTCTTCTGTTAAGCTCAATAACCAGTGTGATTATAACCTGAAGGTTTGAATAAATATATTTCTGTGTAAGGGTATGTGGGGTTTGGATTAGGGGATGGAAATGTGTAAAAGAGAAAGTAGAAAATGACAGATACATAGGACTGTCTTAGGTTGAGTTCCCTGGAGACAGAGGCTGAGACCATGAGGGTGAAGGAGGTTTACTGAGGGAGGAAGTGTTCTCAGGAGAAGGATGGAAATGGAAGCAGGAGGGGGCAGAGGAATAAAAGCATAGCAAAGATGTGTTCTTATCTGGAAACCAGCTTCTACTTAATCCTGTAGGAGAATTTGAAGCATGAATTGTAGCACAGAGTTGGTCTCAACTCAAAGCATTCATGTTCTAGCCTGTGGACGTCAGTCCTAAGCTTCAGGCTGTGTCTCCGTTCTGCAAGGGATTTCTTCAGAGACAGGGGCGGCCAATACTTACTCAATAGCTGGAGGATTAGCACACCCATTTAGAAGATACAGGTGGAGCACCAGAATTACTCACTGTGAGACATTTAATGTTTGGAAGACTTAACTTTTTGTTAAAAACATAAATAAATAGGAAAACAGGTAGGATCTCCTAGAGGAAAAGATAAGAACTTTTGAGCCATATCTGAGTGATGAATTCCAAAACCATCCTATCCTAGCTTTTACAATTCAGTAAACTTTGTTGAACCTCAGTTTTCTCAATTATGCTATGGCAATGTCAATTAGATGTAGTTATAAAGACCTCTAAGGTCAGTAGGTTACACATTATTTATCATCTTTTACAGATCAGCAAATGCAGATTCAGAGAAGCAATACAGGAGATAAACTCTATTTGTTACCTACTGCTGGATAACAAATTACTCCTAAGCACAGCAGCTTAAAGCACCTCACATTTATTATCTCATAGTTCCTATGGGTCAGGCATCAGAGCATAGCTTTACTGGGTTCTCTGCTTCAGGGTGTCTCTGTTTGCCCATGTCTCTCTCAAGGTTGCGATCACCATATTGGTAGGGGCTGTAGACATCTCCACATTCAACTAGGGCAAAATTTACTTCCAAGTTCACTTAGTGGTTGTTGGCAGGATTTGGTTCCTCACAGTGTGGTAGACTGAGGGCCTCAGTTTCTTGTTGTACGGTTGTGTCCACCATTTGCATCTTGCTCCATCAAAGTGAGCAAGATGAGGATGCAAATTTGGAGGGAAAAGAGTGCCAGTAAGAAAGTACTAGCAAGAGAGAAATTGTGGTCTTTTATAATCAACAAAGTGACATCCCTCATTTTTACTGTATTCTGTTTTTTGAAAGCAAATCACTGGGTTCAGCCTACATGCAATGGGAGGAGATTATACAAGGGTGTGAATACCAGGAGGTGAGAATTATTTTGAGCCATGTCAGAGCTGCCTACAACAGAAACCAAAGGGTTTTTGGTTTTGTTTTGTTTTGCTTTTTGTATGTCAGAAATTGGGCTAATATAATGTAAAATGTAATCCATATTTTGATTATTATTCTCTTTTTGCCTTTGACAAAACAACACTTTTGATGAATTTTATAGGGTCACATTGCTAGTAAGTGGCAAATCTGTACTCAGATTGCAATGATGAAATTGAATATAAGTTGTCTGACTTCTATTAGATGTTAAGAATGGCATCTGATCCTTTCTTGTGCTTTGCAGAGTGGCTTGTTTTATAAAGTTAGCATTCAAAAAAAGTTGTTGAATAAATAAACTTAACAAAATGCTAACCAGGAGGATATTATCCTTTATTTTCTTTGTTAATCTTGTTGAATTTCCAAAATAAACTTTTCCAGACATGTGCAGAAAGTGAATACAATATAGAAAATTCTGTTAGATGATGAATAGTACCTTCAATGTCCCCTCTAACTCCTCAGCATGCGGTGGGAAATTTTTTCCTTACATAGGCAGAATTCTGCCCCATGTGTCAATGCTTATGATTGCTTTATTATGCAGACTTATGCCACTCATAGCTTATCAGATTTTAAATTACCATATAAATTTCCATAGTTAGACAATATAGGAGACATCAGTTTAAAAAGCATCTAATCTTATTTTCAAAGTTAGATAAGAAACAATCAACACTTTAGAATGAAAGCAATACCCCTAAGCTGGAAAGTGAGAGCCTAACAATACTATCTAGACTAATCACCACTTGCTATCACAATCATAGTACTTGCAAAATAGAAGCACTGATTTAATTAATTGTAACACCTGCAGGGTAAGAAGACCCCAAATCTGCTTTTTTGGGGACATGGGGGCTGGCTGTACACAACCCAGTTTTCATTGAACAAATCTGTAAATTAACCTAAAATACATGATAAAGAGAATGCAAATGCTATCCTACCTGTAAATTTCAGTCCTATATCTATTCTTAAGGCAACATTTTTTTGTCTTCCATCTATCCTTTTTAATATAACTTTTATATCATTTCAGATTTTCTTTTTATCAACTTATTTTAGCACAGGTGGCCAGGTGGGACTCATTAGCATCTAAGAAAGCAATAGGACCAAATAAAACTACAAAGTACAATTTATGTTCCATTTGTAATTTTGTAGTTGTCTAATTTCAGATTCTATTCCCAGCCTTGATTATATTTAACTGCACACATGACTTTCTACCCTATTAGATGGCCAACCACTTGAAAGTAAGGAATAAATCACATTCATTTCTCTCACAGCATATGACAAAAAATCTTGTATCTATGTCAAGATTTAGTAAGAATTAAGACATACTTTGTCATAAATAAAAAGTTGGCAGCGTCAGGAAACTTGCAGCATCCCAAGAATGGAGTAAGTGAATCCAGTTAATAACAACATCCTAAAAGGAGTTTCAAGGTTCAGGCATTACTATAGAGCATAGTCCTAGGAAATGGTATTATACAGAATAAAACAATGGTTAAATAAAGGCTGATCCACATGCTTGTTCATAAAACATATCAGAATTCAGCTAATATTTCTATAAAAGTTTCTCTGTAGCTTGTAGAAGCATTAATTATTATAATGGCTAATGAACATTTAAAAATATTCACCCTCCCTAATAAAGAAATGAAAATTAAGATAATAAAATTGGATTTTCACCTATAAAAGTAACATTTTTTAACTGCAACAGTGAAGTGCTAAAGGATGAAGAGAAATCACTCGCACATGTACACACACACACCACACATACACACATTCAACTTAAAAACGAACAAATGTTCCACAGTACAGGAATGAATAATTTTACAGCAGCAATAAACATAAAAGAAACTTTAAAATACTCTATACAGTAACCTATTAAATCAAGTAGAACCAAATCTAATGAAAGATGTTCAAGACAATGAAACAATATTAAGAGAAGCTTAAAAAAAGACATCAATGGAGAATGTATGATGATCATGGTTTGAAGTATATTAAGATAAAAAGAGGCAAAGGGAATGGAGAAAACTTGAAGATCTTATCCTCATATTGACTGATAAATTCAGTAAAATACCAGTGAAAATCCTCACAGATTTGTGTGGGGATGTATTTGTCTGGAAATTGACAAGCTAATTATAAAATTCATAAGGAAATGCAATTGCGAAGGCATTCAAAAGCACAATGGGCAGGACTCACTCTAGAAGGGATCAAGACTTATTGTAAAACTAGAATGATTGGTATTAGTTTAAGAATAGACTGATAAACAGTGATCCATGCAGAACGTGCCCTCTTTAATACCCATCACCAGGCTAACCCATCCTCCCACCCCCCTCCCCTCTAGAACCCTCAGTTTGTTTTTCAGTGTCCATCGTCTCTCATGGTTCATCTCCCCCTC
>NC_138369.1:158291214-158452982 GCF_054177405.1 Leptonychotes weddellii | reverse complement strand
ACAGGTTGAAACCTGTATCTAGACATTTCAGAATTCTTAGTTGCATTTACCACTATATTGGCATTAAGTAGTTTAAACTGGTTTTGTCACTCGAAACAAACCCATAGTGTCATATTCAGGATTTTCTATGTAACACAATAAAAACAACAAAATCTGTTTTTCTTTTCCCATTAGCCCCTCAGAGTGGGCTCAACTCTCCTTGACTTTAGTAAAAGGTCAAATAGAAAAAAAAAAAAGTACCAGGTTCTACAGTTACCATGTTTCTCAGCCAAGCGTCACAAGAAGAAATAGATCCACAATTTTTAGTCTACACTAAAGCTTCTTCCAAGTCTTGGAAGACTTAATACAATGCCTTCTCTTTATAATACAAGTCTGAACATTTATCTGTTGTCCACTGCAAAAGTCCCTGTCTAGACCTTTCCCAAACGTAGAGCTAGCTAAAACACAGATTACCACCTTTCACTACTATTTACATCCTTTCCTTTGCATATGTGATTTTTCATATTATAATCTTGGTATTGTTAGGTAAAGTCCTTATAACCAGGACAACCAAGAGTGGGGCATGCACAGTATTTTTGGCTGTTCTTACTTGTGTGAGAAATGCTTTGTCCTTATTCTGTTTTTACTAGCTGGTTCTGAAAACACCTTCTCCTTATTATGCTGATCAGGAAAATTCAGTATAGCAGCAAAGAACTCATATCATCATATTTCTCTTAGCTCTAAGTTCTTACTTATAAGTAGAATAACAACTAGGATCATGGACACTGGGGCCAAACTGTGAAGTTGGAATACTGGCCCCAATTACTAGCTGTGTGATCTTGGAGAAATTACTAAATCAGTTTGTGCCTCAATTTCCTCATCTCTAAAAAGGGGAGAGTAAGAGGGCCTAATTCATACTGATTTTGTCAAGATTAATTTAATTGTATTCTTATTATTTCAGCTGTATTATATGACCTCTATATATTGCATATAAAATATACTCCTTATATTTGCAAATTTATTTATCTAAAATAAATCTAATTATATATATATTCCATTCTCTGCTCTAAGGTGAGAGGTGGTGAAAAGAACTTTTAATCACAACAAAAGAGTTACAATTATCAAATTAAAACCAAGATTCTTTCTGCAGCACCTTGGTTGGGAAGCTCTTTGAATAAAATTATATTTGATAGTATTAAGGAATTGTCTTTACATATGTCTTTGCTGTCAAAGAAAATTAGCAGAACCTCATAAATCATACTTTACAGTCTTTTGATTGTTGGGGAGGTAAGGCTTTATCTTTCAAGATTCTTCTGGCTGGTCTAAGAATCAAGTTGACATGAGACTGATTAACAGGAGAAAAATCTAATTTAATTATGTAGAGGAAATCCAAATAAACGAATGATTTTGAAAACAGACAAAATGAATTATTTTTGTCATTTTGGACAAAAGAGAAAGGGGCGGGAATGTGGGGTTTCAACGGAAAGAAAGGAAGTTCAAGAGGAGAATGGAAAAAGTAAATGTTGGATAAACAGATCTTTGGTTGACCATCCAAGAACAGTGGGTCATACAGAGGAAATTTTGCTTGGTTCCTCCCTGTCTACAACACCTAGTTCGTGTTATACCAGTCTCTTTAGAGAACCTCTTTCAAGATGGGAGCTATCTAAATTCTTTTACGTAATTAGTGGGGAGGCAAATGAAAAACACTTGTTGAACCTTTGATTTCTTAAAAATATTCTACCTAAAACAATCCAAATGTCAAAGGAATACATTTTGGGGTGGCAAATGTTGCTCCTCTATATATCAATTATATGATAAAATGAGGATGGATAACTCTTCACATGTGAAGATTAACTTCTTAAAATTCTGGGTTAACTTCTTTTTTTCTTTTTATTTTTTTTTAAAGATTTTATTTATTTGACAGAGAGAGACACAGCGAGAGAGGGAACACAAGCAGGGGAGTGGGAGAGGGAGAAGCAGGGAGCTTGATGTGGGGCTTGAACCCAGGACCCTGGGATCATTGACCTGAGCTGAAGGCAGACGCTTAACGACTGAGCCACCCAGGCGCCCCCTGGGTTAACTTCTTAAATAGTAACTTCAAACTACACTATTTGGTGTCACAAAAATAAAAGTATGATGATTATTTGAATAAACATATCTAATTATTCTATCAGTTGCTAAGCATGTCTATTTCAACTTTGCCTTCTGAAAAGTGGGAAAGCAAAGACAGACCTGGACCAAAACTCCATTTATCACCTTACATTCAAACCACAGTGCCCAGAGAGTATCATCATGTCAACCCAGTATCTAGTAATCTCATTTCTTTTCTCCAGTTCAGTTACACGGTAAATGATTTCAGGTCCCTTAGGGGAAGTATCCAGAAATATATACTTGTAGAACTGTCAGTCTTAAGGTGACACAGTCCTTTTTAAAAAGGGACTCCTTGGGGCGCCTGGGTGGCTCAGTTGTTAAGCACCTGCCTTCGGCTCAGGTCATGATCCCAGGGTTCTGGGATTGAGCCCTGCATCGGGCTTCCTGCTCAGCAGGAAGCCTGCTACTCCCTCTCCCACTCCCCCTGCTTGTGTTCCCTCTCTCGCTGTGTCTCTCTCTGTCAAATAAATAAATAAAATCTTAATAAATAAATAAATAAATACATAAATAAATAAAAAGGGACTCCTAGTATATAGACGGACTCAGGTCTGGGCATTGAATGAAAGATCGTGACTGTTGTGTTGATTCATATTAGCCTTTTGTTCACCGACCTATGATTTTTGTTGTTATACATTTCAAGTAGGGTTTTGACTCAATTGCCTATCTACTTCAGTCCTAGAGATACCAAAATCAGTAAGCTATTACAAAAGAAGTCTAATGGTCCTATCATTCTGATTGCTATTCAGGCCGTGCTGCCTTATGGTAACCATGTTCACCATCACAACACTCCTCCTGAAATCAAGGAGACCTTTTAAAGTATGTATTGTCCACTGTGATTCCTGCCTGCAGGATACAGGAATGAAAAGCTCTACAATGGATGTACTCAGTGTCTCAATAACATAATGAAGTGATTAAAATTTTAACACTAATAACTTATTTACATCACTTGAAATTCTATCTCAACACTATTCATAAATCTCTTTCTGTTAACATTCTGAGTTCAGTCATGCTCCTTTTGGCACATAGGAATTTCTGCAGAGCATCATTGGCTGTAGAGTCCTCTCTGCAAGTCAGCACAACATAGACTCTAGTCTTTCACATTCCAGTTAAATTATCATAGCTAGTGGAATTGCTGTTCAAAGACCGTAAAAGTTTATTGTCAATGAAGTTCTTAGATTTGTGTGTGCATATTAAATACAGGTACATAACCCTATTTCTACAATTCTATGATGTAGTAAACGATGAAAACAACAAACAATACTTTTTTTCCCCCCATTGGTTTGGCACCAAATCACATTTGGTGACTAAACTTGACTGTACTAATATTACCATTGATACTCTTATTTATCCCATTTGGTGTGAATATTGAGAAACATTGTTAAAGAGTATGGATGGAAAGTTTACATAATATATGATATATGCAAATTCCAGTGGCTTCGAGGTTTCAGGTAAGGGATTGTAGACCTATGTTTTGTTTCTTCCTGGATTTAATGTGATGGTTATTTTCCTATTTTTCACCAACCCTAAAAGGTATATATATTTATTATCTACTCTGAATTTTTGTGAAATAAAACCTGATATTGTTGACCTTGTTACTTTTATTGGTTGATTGATTGTATTGATTCTTATGAGGCTTAATAATACATTTTTTAGAAATTACTAAACAATATTTTTAAACAATATTATTTGCTGAAATTGAGCCATATTTTGTCCTTTCAGAATTTTAATTATTAAACTAAGTTTAAAATTTCAATATTCTGTATTTTTTATCTTAGGCTTAACTTTTAAAATTTCCGTATAGTTTACTTTAAAGCATTTATAAGAACACAGATCATCTCTTTCTGTTTTGTTTTTTTTTAGAAGTCCATATTCTGAAACTACAAAGGACTATTTTTAAATAATTGTAGGTTTTACAGATATTTATTTTCCTACTGAAATGGACAACACAATATTAAAGATAATATGCTAAAAAGACGATTTTAAATATTTTTATGTACCGCTACTAATTATTTTCTCTAGGTTAAAAGTCTTATTTTCATTAGAAACTATATCAGTTTTCCTCATTGGAGCCAAGACAACTGTGCCAGCATTTTTTATAAAAATATTCAATAGTTAGCTTTAATATTTAGTCTCTGAGGTATTTGATTCTACAAGGCCACAGTTCATAGATCTGAAATAAATGCATCCCCTCCTTTTTGAAAACACTATTCTCTTTGAGTCTTCAGTCTTGCTCAAGGCTTTATATTTCCCAGTGAACAGTTGCATCCAGCAGTGTCCCTGCTGTGGTCACTTCCAAGCTCTGGGATTGTCAGTTCCTCCTACAGATAATACTAGTAATGAGTGTGAATGTCACCTGGTGCTCTGTACATCACCTCCACCTAAGCTCTCCTCTGCACTGAAATACACTCACTGCCTTGTTCCATCTCCTCGTTCAGCTTCCTGCTCCTGCCTGCTGGAATGGTGTGAAGCCCCTCCTCTTTCAGGTAGCACTTCTCACTCATCTGGGAAAATCTCCCCCAAATTTGTGAAAACTCACATAGGCTGTCTGATATTTTCTCTTACATCTCTCAGACAAGAAAATTGCAGAAATGATCCCCTAATGGGACACCTTGAAGTGAAACTCGAGGGAGGTCAATAGTTTCTCATCTCTGTCCCAAAGCTTCCCCTCACCTGAAGAGTGTGGACATTGAATCTCAGAATGTCCTACTTCCTTCTCTCTTGAAGGAGATTGGAGTGAGCTGGAGAAAGTAGTTCAAGTCTTCTGTATATTCTTGCATTTTAGCTCCTGCTGTTGCCCATCTGAGATGTGGTGGATGATGAGGTGATGGATTTCCAGACCATACTCATGCTAACTTTTCTCTCAGACTTTCCTAATTAATGAATATCTGTCTAAACCCTGCAAATGACTCATTTTCTCCAGGGAGGGAAAATTTCATCTAGCATAGGGGCTTAAAATGCATATTCAAGAGTGTCTTGGGGCGCCTGGGTGGCTCAGTCGTTAAGTGTCTGCCTTCGGCTCGGGTCATGATCCCAGGGTCCTGGGATCGAGCCCCGCATCGGGCTCCCTGCTCAGCGGGAAGCCTGCTTCTGCCTCTCCCACTCCCTTTGCTTGTGTTCCTGCTCTCACTATCACTCTCTCTGTCAGATAAATAAATAAAATCTTTAAAAAAAAAAAAAAGTGTCTTACCATGCCCTCTCATTACCTCATCCCCTTGTGCTTTGTTACAAAGCAGCCATTTTATTCTAGACACAGCAGTACTTTAAGGTTTTAAAGGATCCCTAGGTTTTGTTTTTTACTTTGTATATATGTATTCGATTCAAAACCTGCATTAAAAAAAAAAGCCTGTTTTACAGTCTTTATCCAAGCAAACCTACTTCCCAACTACTATTGTTCTTCATCTTTAAGCATCTGTTATGAAGCGAGTAATGCATGCAGAATGGCACTGAACACACAGCATGTTAAGTGTTTATTTGGGTACTCATTGAAAGGCTAGACTGCATGGGGTAGAGTGTAGAGTGGTCACAGCTCTTGCTGTCCAACATTCAGGAAGTGTGAGCTGATGTGCTCCCATTGAACTTGATTGTAGAAGTCTGTGATATTTCACAGTATTTAGAGATGTGTTAAATATCTTTAATTTGAAGTGGACTAGGGCTGTCTCTAGAAACAAAAAAGAAAGTGGATGCTAAGCAAGGAGCAATCCGTTGGTGACCTAGATTTCAGAGTCAGGGGGCCTTCCACAGACAATCTATTAAGAATGCCTATAGGGGAAATACAAAGTGAAACACCTGAGGATCAAACACAGGGAATCAGTGGAGACATTTACATCGTCAGGTTTCTTCATTTTAAATGACCTTAGAAAAGAGTTAAAAGTAAATGTATGCGACTCTGAATAGGAGAGGGTCCATTAGCAAACTCAAAGGGACAGCAGCCTCGATGGAGAGAAGAAAACTGGAATTCAGTTTTCTCACCAGGATTTTCTAATGTGTCACCATCTGTGATGAGCCAGCCACAGAGGGAAAATTCACATTTACATTTTCTCACTAATTTGGGAAGCAAAGAAGAGGCAAAAAAGGAAAGAGCTGGTTAATTTTCTAGTCGCAATTGACTTCGCTGCTTCTCTGAGAACAGGATGAAGAAGGCAGGAGGATGTGTATATATAATAAATCTAGTCCTGCTCTGTTGGCTAGGAGACAATACTGCTATGCTAAGAGTTCTGGGGGCATAATCCCATAATTCAGTGGTTTCACTCCAATGCATGTTCCACTTCTTTTCCCACTGAGCTAATTTACAGTCCCAAACAGTTTCTTCCTGTCACTTTCCATTTGCGTTGCCGATTGCCATGTTTTTTTCTTTCCTTTGGAGATCGTCCCTGTCACAACCCATCTTCTGACTTGTTGTCATCTCTCCTTGAGCTGTTCCAACCCCTTTTTTCTGCTGTCTCCCTCAGTTGCCATCACCTAAAGGTTAATGAGGCAGACTGTCTCCTGGGTGAAAATGCTCTGTGTGGACTTCCTTTGCATGAGAATCAGGACTGTCCTTTTCCTGTGTTTATGGCATACCTCTGTTTTAGGAGTTGTGAGCTGTTTGGCTTTGGTCAAAATGATAAAGTTGGTCTCTGAAAACTATAAAATATTCAGAGACTTCTTGTGACTACTTCCTTTTATTTTCCTTTGCCGCTTTGCTGTTCTGGAATTGGTGGTGGGCTGTGTGTGCTTACAGATGCAGGAGGGCCAAGAGATTGGAAGGACGGCTGGGGGCTATATCGCTTACCACAGTTATTTAACGTGTTAAATATTTTAAGAAATAACCAATGTCATAGATTTTAGCTAACTGTGCATTTCAGTTTGAATCCACATTTCCAAAGTTCAGACTTGTTCTCTATCTACCAGGATTTTAATGAGACCATTCAATCGTCCTATCATGACTGTGGACATAAGATTCTAGTTGGTGTTATACATACAGTCTCTAGAAGCTTGTTAAGACTTATCATAAAGTAATATCATTCAAGAGAGCTTTCTCTAAATCCAAACTGATCAATTACATTTATGATTAAAAAAGTAACACATGCATACTTATTTTAAAAAATGCAGGCATCATAGGTAAATATAAAGAAATTAAAGCTTTAAAAAAATCTGTAATGGGTATTGTTTCTGGATATATATTTTGCCACTAAGTACTAAGTATAGGAGTGTGGTACATATACATATATAAGTAAATAGTATCAAAAATGTGTTTTAAAAAATGTAGGGTTTTTTTTTTTATGTATATATATATGCTATGAAGAAGTTGTACACTCCTACTCTATTTTCTTCTACCATTAATACTAGCGGTCCTTGGAGGGCTACCCTGCTGCTCCAACGTTGTATTCAAAACTATGTATAGTATTTCCCTTGTACAGATATCCGGATATTTTATTTTAAGGGCTACTGTATGTATAGATTAAGAGTTTGGATCAAGGAGCTAGATTTTCTGAGTTCAAACCTTAGCTCTTCAGCTTATTAACTGTGTTACCTTTGTCAATTTCAACTTTCTGTGCCTCAGTTTTCTCATCTTAAAACAATGAAGATAACAACTATAACTACCTCTTAAGGTTGTTATGAAGTTTAAATGTACTAATACATTTTATTTATTTAGTAAATGTACTAATACATATTAAAACACTAAGCCTAGTATCTAGCAGAGAGTATTTAGTACACGTTAGCTATTACGTTTTTAGGATTACAGCTTCTCTGAGTAAACCTAACTAATATTTCTTGTGGTTTGATTTATTTCTTTTAGCCTTTGTGTAAGGCTACACATTTCCTTTGATATTTAAAGACAAGATTTGCTATTGTCATTTATTAGGAAATATCATGGATTTAAAGGCGGTATTAAATTTCTCCTAATCTTGGTGTGCTGAGTGGCTCAGTCAGTTAAATGTTGGACTTTTGATTTCGGCTCAGGTTGTGATCTTAGGGTGGTGGGGTTGAGTCCCGTGTTGGGCTCCACGCTCAGCATGGAGTCGCCCGTTCCTCTTTCTCTACTCCTTCATGCTCTCTCTCTCTCTCCCTCTCTTTCTCTCTCTCTCTCTCTCTAATAAATAAATAAATCTTTAAAAAAGTTAAATTTAAAAAAAAAGATATTTATTTGAGAGAGAGAGCGCATGAGCAAGAGTGGCAAAAGGAAAGGGGGAGAGAAAATCAAGCGGACTCCTCCTCGCTGAGCATGAGCCTAATGTGGGGCTTGATCTCACAACACTGAGATCACAACCTGGGCCGAAACCAGGATTCAGACACTTAACCGACTGCCCACCCAGGTGCCCCAGATAAATAAAAATCTTTAAAAAAATAAATTTCTTAGTCTTTCCTTTTAATGTGGGACATGTAAGTCTTGTATAATCCTCCCATATAACCCTCTGCAAGCTCATCACCATCTTCTGATGGTAAAATTCCTCCAGATGTCATGCTACAATAATTGTACTCCCTGTCAGTGGAGTTCGAGCAATTAACAAATAGTGATTATGTATTTACCTGCAATGAGGAGAATCAAGGTGGGAGGGTGAGGCAGATCCTTAGTTCATTGAAAGGATGGCATCACCTCTGAAGGTGTTTGTGAACAAATTCTGTGATGTGATTTTTTTTTAAGTAGATGAAACTAATTTTGGAAGGTTGGGTTATGAAATGCCACTGGGGCTTCAGAAAAGTTCTGAAATGGAAAGAGGCTAAGAGGAAAGGAATTTCATTTTCCTGTAATAGCTTTTGTTTATTCACGTCTCTAGCCCTGCCTTTTCGAATCTTTTTAAAATAAGCCTCAGAAAAAAAAGTTTGAGCCAAATGGAAATAGGCTCTTTAATTCTACCTTTTTATAATTCTGAAGCTACAACTGACCCTCCTCAATATGGTCTCCCTTTTTAACATTAATTACCTTTTTATCTGAGAGATGCAGCCGCTCTCCCCTGTCTGCTTAGGAAGAATGCCAGCAGGGCACCAGTTGGAAGTGAATTACCATGATTGTTTGGGGCTTTAGAAAGCCCTCTCTGCTGTCTATTCTTCTTAGAGTCCTGGTGGAGTCACTTGGGTATGTTTTCTAATTCAGTATTCCTGTGTCCGCTGTCCAGTAAACGTATGTTTATGCTGTATGTATATAACCAATTATACTGTGGCTAGGGGCAATGTCTCTTCTGGATTCTTCACATGCCAATGATTAGAAAATCTGGTGTAGCACTCCTGGGCATGCCCTCAGTCAAGATGTAGGGGGAAAGGTTTATTCCGTTTGCCTACCTGTTTTGCTCATTCAGATGATTGGCTATGACCACTGGGGTGAACAGGCATCTTGCTTTGTGTTCCCCAAAACTAATGTTTTGTGTTTTTGTTTTTCACTCAGCAGGGGCTAGTGCTTATTAGCAAACACGTTAAGATTCGGAACCATAATAAGGATATTGAAGTGAACACACCCAGTCTATTTACTTAGTTTGATTATTTTGACTGCATCCATTTGTCACTTCAGCTTAAGGCCAGTTTGGCCAATTTGATTAAATTGACTGGTTCTTTCACTGAAGTGACCAGTCAATGCTAACAAATTGTTTGTGTTTGTAGAAGCTCATTAGGTTTTATCTCTTGCCTTGTGTCTGCAACAGATACGGAATCAAGAATTTGACACATACTTGCTTTTAGCTCTTCTGGCAAGGGGTGTGGAGAAAGAATCATGTCTGGAATTTTATGGATTTGAGATGGGGAAAAATAACCATTATTGACTTAGGCTACAAGCTGGCCCCCAGGCATTAATTATTATCAAGACAATCATGTTTGTGATTACTTTGTGCTTCCTTGAAAGGTTTTTTCCTTTTTGTTTTTTTTTTTTAATAAGCGCTTGCTGTTACTCTCCTTACTCTGGGCACCTCGGTAGTCAATTAATGTGTGGCCAGGAGGAAAGTAATGTCTACAGCAAGTGTCATGCAAATTGTTTCTTGGAAGAGGAGAATCCGCTTTCTTGCCAGGAGGAGCAGTGCTGACCATCAACATGATTCTGGTGTTTGAGTTTCATTTATTTCAAACTTCTTGTTTGCTGTCCCAAGGGCCACCTATCTTCAAGGCTTCTGCATATCAGCTGTGTAATTGCTGTAAGAATAATCTGGTATAAAAGTCAGTAGCTTTTTACTATCCAGCAAAATAGTTTTCTGGCATTTTCGTTTGCGTCCAAGCAACAGTTTTAACTACTAGCTACACTAATCACAAGGAAAAATGTGTAAGAATAAATTAGAGGATGAGTCTAACACCATCTTTTTGTGCTACTTCATTTTCATTGTAAGCGAAATATCCTCGTCTCAGCTCTTGTTGCTGGGAACGGTAAGGCGCGCTCTGAGCCCAAGGAATGCAGTCAGTGCCTCTGAGAGAATCCATGGTGTGTCTGTTAGGAATTTGGGACAGCAAACAAGGGAAACTGAAGCTAATCTCATGGGGTGATTTATAAGCTCACAGGGATAACTGGATGTTGAGGAAGCAAGGAAGGAACGAGGGTGGAACCTGGTTTTCAGGTAGCAAGAAATAACAGTTTCTGTAGGTTACCATTGTGGGATGAATCTATGATCAGCTTTTCCAGTCTTTTTTTCAATCTTGATTGACCAAATCATCATCCGGTAGTGAAAAGGTCATTCCCTAGCACAACAGTAGAATGATTACAAAAAGAATAGGAAATGGATGTTGGATTCCAGCCCAAAGAAGTAACCGATTCTTAACTGGTAACTCTCACACCTACCTAATAGGTTGTCCAACAAAATGATCAGCCCCTCTTCTAGGATTAGCCTATATTAACAGGAAGCTGGCATGAGGTGGCACTTTCATTGATCTTGGGCAAGGTGGTGGGGGTATGACTAAGACTGGCGAAGAAGAGAAAAATGAGTTCAGGGTATGGCTTAGGTTACCAGGTGGATGGTAGTGTTACTCACTAAGATGGAAACTACATGTGGAAAGACAGGGTCAAGGAAAAGCCTGACCACCATTCAGGGTGAGTGACCATTCCTTACCTTCTATAAGCTCTTTCAATAACTAATCATTGTCTAGTATTCTGACCTCTATTTCGCTTCAGATTTTATTTTACATGCCCATTTTAAATACTTTGTGGGTGTCTTGTTTTTGTTTCTGTTTTTGTTTTAATTGCGCTTTACATCTTTAGTCTGTGTTTCTACTGAGATTTGTCCTATTTCCTTTTTAGGGTGAGGTGTAGGTCATGTAACGGATCTCCCCAAAGCCCCTGTGCTTCCACAGCATCCCCAGTTGTCACTTCAGTCACATCAGAATACAGTGTCCTAGTTTCGAATTCACTGACTTAATGATACATTTTGGCAGTTCTGCGTCATAATTTTTTTTCATTCAGGTGTGGAAATTATTCCCAAATAAATGCTTGGCATAGACTGGAAAAGTCTGTTTAATATTAACACCACGGTAATTAGAGAAATACAAAATTTACTGAGAAAAAAATAGTCTTAACTAGAATCTAAAGCTTCATTTTTAGAACATGTTCTACAGTGAATCTGGTTGTAAAAACAGCTTTTTTTCAGTATAAATACATTCTTACACAAGTTTTTTTTTTCTTTTTCCCTTCAAATCAATTGTCAATAACTACAGGGCATACTTTGCCTGAAAGAACGTCAGAGACAAGATCATTCATTCTTTATTTACTAAAAAAATCTATTCAAAATGAAGTCTAAGTAACCTATTTGTATATGTGTGTTTCAGAGAGGCATTCCCTAAAATCACCACAAATATATATTCTGATATTGAATGGTCATTCTCCTGTCCGCCAAGACAGAATTTAATCTATCTGCTAGTGTTTACTGTTTCTACCTATCCAACACTGAACTAGATATAGAAGAATCAATAAAGGAATCAGACTTTGGCCTTTGAATGATTCACAGGTGTCTGTCTGCTGGATCCTCCAACTCAATATCTTCCACTAAAAGAGAACTTTCCCACTGCTGGCATGGGTTTATAGGGTCTGAGTTTTCCTAATTTCCATCCAGAGTCATTTTTATTGTTAAAATGAGTTACTAAAAACTAAGGGATAAGAGAATGAGTCTTTTTACATTCTTGTGTGTAGAATGACCATATAATATTTCTTTTGGACTCCAGAACTCTTTGAGCATAAAAGCAGACAATTGTAAAAACCATAAAAAGCAAAACAAAACAAAAAACGAGTCATAAGCCAGGATCATCCTAGGCAAACCAGGACATATGTGGACCTGACTTGTAGGTGGTAGGTTTTTGGACAAGCTGGCTAAGTGTTTCTGACAACCCGATAAAATTGCTACATTTAACCCTTATGCTGATATTGTTAAATCTAAAATAAGTGGGTAAAGGACTAAGTCATTAATTTCCAGAAATAATAAAAGCCAAGACCTGCCAAGAGGGTAGTGTATGGCAGTCTTTTCAAATATGAAAGGTTTTGTTAAATTCTTGCTAATTCACCTACCTGAGTTTCTCCATCTTTTTGGATGTCATGTTACCTCTTTGTAAATATATGCAAAGCAAGAAGGACTTTTTATTTTGCAATTTTAGTAAGTGTGATCTTTATCCAAATACCTGGGAAATCTCTGCTGTAGTGAGAAATACCCTGAAGCAAAAACCAATGTTTTCACTTGCAATCATATTAATCATCGCCTATCAAAAGCAAGAACAGTGACTGCTATTAGGTATATTTGGTAAACTGTGGTTCGTGTCCTGGGGTTTTCACATACCAGTCTTTTGCCTGAATAGCCTGACTCTGACATGGCTACTCCAATACAGGCTTTCAAACCCCTATCAATAAATTGTAGTTATCTGGGCGCCTGGGTGGCTCAGTCGGTTAAGTGACTGCCTTCGGCTCAGGTCATGATCCTGGAGTCCCTGGATCGAGTCCCGCATCGGGCTCCCTGCTCGGCAGGGAGTCTGCTTCTCCCTCTGACCCTCCCCCTCTCATGCTCTCTCTATCTCATTCTCTCTCTCAAATAAATAAATAAAATCTTTAAAAAAAAAATTGTAGTTATCTTCAGCCAAACTGATGCTTTCTCATGCAGAGCTGATGTTTATTTTCCAAGCTCAGATGGACTTCCTTGGATGAGCAGGACTTTATCCCTGAATAGTGTGGAGTCAACAGAATCCTGCAGCTAACTGCTGGATCTTTAGTCAAGCATTCCAAAATTTACCTTTGCAGAATGTATAATGCCAACAAAAATATAATTAAAAATAAAGTTTTTCCATGACCTCAATCTGAAATCACAGGGAAAACAAACAACAAACTAGGAAATTAAATTGTAATAAAGCCTACAAGAATGTGAAAATTTAGAATAAGTATATTAAAAGCCATGAGATTTTAGGACAACATATTAATATTTTAGTAAACATTTTTAATTTGAAAAGCCTAAGGAAGTGCATTTTAATTCCATTAGGCAGGAATTAAATAACTAAAAATCTGGACCTTAAGTTCAGGTCCCAGATATCTACCAGGACTTTAAGGAGGAGGCAGATTTGAATGACACGTTTTGATAAGTATGCTTATTACTGCCCTTGAGAGTACCTATAAAGAACTTACTCAACTTTATCAACAGGAAGTATTTAAATTTAACCCTGGGAACACTAGCAGGTTCCTTTGAACTCAAATCTTTGCGGTTTCGTTTTTAAAAGTTCTATTTACATGTAAGGATTTATATTTCATGACTTTTATTCTTTTTAAAAGATCTTCCAATGAATAAAGAGAAAATTTGTATTTTTAAAACAATAAAACAACTTTTATCTTGCTTTTTCCCTAAGGGCCCATTGGGCCCTTTTATAAATATAAGATTTATTATGGAAACTTGATGATCTTTCTTTCCCATATCTTGTGTGCAGAAGTGCCTCTGCTCAGGGAGATTCACAACCTGGAGCAGGACAAAGGGAGAGTGCAAAGATGGTACCCACTGGCCTTGGTCTCTGGAGAAAATTGCAGCCAGCCTCTAGCTTTGTGTTAAATTAGGAGCCTGACCCTGAGCTGCAGTTTAAGATATGCAAATAGGCCTCTTTCCAGGAAAGACTGGGGGATGGGCATTTCAATCTGCTGCCTCAGTGCTGAGCCCTGGAAGGATAGCCAGGGTGAGTCCTAACAAGCCCCAAAACTATTTGTTTGTTTAGTCTTACGGGTCTCCTGGAGACAAGTTCCATTGGCTTTCAGAGGTAGGTGTTTCGGGGGCCTGTCCTTCAGGTGGAAGTCTTAAAAGCAAAAGTATTAGATATGGAGTCCAAATCCTTCAATTTCCAGAGTGAATTGAGTTTTAAGTTCCTTCCAACCATATGTTGCCATGCTGGGGTTGGGGTTTATGATGAGATTTTGTCTCTGCCTCTCCCCATTTCGCTGTGGGTTTTTTCTCTTTTGCCCAATATGTAGGATTCACTCAGTTTTCTGAATTTCTTTGAGAGGGAATTTCTGCATGTATAGCTATGAATTTGGTGTATTTTTGGGAGAAGGTAGGCTCAGGAGTCTCCGTGTGCCAAGTTTTTCTACCAAAAAGGAAAGTAATACGGAAATGGAAAAATGGTAGAATCACCTGCTAGAATGATACAGTAGCGAAATAAATGACCAACTTTGGATCATTGGTCAGTTTGTCTTGTTACATTGCCTAAAGGATTGCATCTATCTTCAAAAATGTTTAAGGGAAATCTGTTGTCACCTTCTTTGTAGCATTTTAGTTAATTTGTTTGAAATTCTCATTGAACAGAATTAAGAACTCTGATTAAAAAAAAAAAACTTTCCATCTATAATGGCAATAAGTAGGACACAAACAAAAGAAGGCTTTTCAAAATTACTAGGTAATAAGATAAATGCAGAGCAAGATAGCCATACGTAAGATTCTAATAATGTTGGTGAAGTTGAAATAGAAATCTCAGGTTATATGTCTTCAGAATACTGTATGAATACTGTATGTTAACAAGACTTTCCTCAAATGCAAGAATTAGTGAGCAATATTGAATCAGTGGACCATCATTTCTAAGGACAGAAAAGGAACTATGATGTTCTCATGCAGTTCATTCAACACAGAGCATTTCATCATGTTTTATGGCAGAATTGAGGCATGCTTTTTTCCCTTACAAAACATGTGACACTATTTTCTCTTTTTGATGTTCACCAAAATGTACTTTATGTATTTTGTAAGTGGGAAAAAGCAGAAGGCCAAGGTAATACAAAAATGATTGAAAAGAAATTGATCAAATAAAAAATGATTAATTGGCTTCTTTAATTGGTGTTCATAGATCTAAAAAATGTTTTACAATTATGAAGCATAGATGGTGGCCATCCTCTTTAAAAACAAATTATGAGCAGTCAAAATATTCAAGGGCATTATGTTTTGGTGATAAAAGTACAAGAAGATGGGGCGCCTGGGTGGCTCAGTCGTTAAGCGTCTGCCTTTGGCTCAGGTCATGATCCCAGGGTCCTGGGATCGAGTCCCACATCGGTCTCCCTGCTCAGCGGGAAGCCTGCTTCTCCCTCTCCCACTCCCCCTGCTTGTGTTCCCTCTCTCGCTGTGTTTCTCTCTCTGTCAAATAAATGGATAAAATCTTTAAAAAAAAAAAAAAAAAAGTACAAGAAGATGAATAAGAGCAATGAAAAACTAGAACCCGTTGGAGCTGTATTTGAAATCTGGAATCTGTATTTACAAGATGGGTGGGTTTCTGGTCCATGCCTAAAATTTGCTAAGCAGTTAGATGCATTTATTTATTTATTTTTAAATATTTATTTAGAGCGCAAGAATGTGTATGTGGGGAGGGGCAAAGGGAGAGGAAGAGAGAAAATCTCAAGCACACTCCCCACTGAGCATGGAGCCCAACCCCGGGCTTGATCCCAAGACCTGGAGGTCATAACCTGAGCTGAAATCAAGAGTCAATCACTAACTGAGCCACCCCGGCACCCCAAGCAGTTAGAGACATTTAAATGACATTGACCAAGGCGCCTGGATGGCTCAGTCCATTAAGTCTCTGACTCTTGATTTCAGATCACGTCATGATCTCTGGTTCTGAGATCAAGCTCCCCGTTGGGCTCCGTGCTCAGCAGGAAGTCTGCTTGAGATTCTTTCCCTCTGCACCCCACCCGTCCCACTTGCATGCATGCATGCATGCATGTGTGTGCAGGGTCTCTCTCTATCTCTAAAATAAATAAATCTTAAAAAAAATATCGGATGTTGTCCATTTGAGGTATATACCTTCAAAAATATATGGAATAAAAATTACGGTGTGCTATGTTTAAAATGTGCTATGGTGAGTGCTGCAAATTGTGTAAGACTGATGAATCACGGACCTGTACCCCTGAAACAAATAATACATTATATGTTAATTTAAAAAAATCGTATTAAAATTTCTAATAAAGCTGGTTTTCATTGTTTTTAAATCTATACTGTATTTACAAAATGACTTAAATGTATTTATTTTAAAAAATTAATTTGACTCAGGGTAAATGATAATGAATTGTTCTAACATATTGGAGTTAATTTGTTTTAACCAGGCTCATAATGCTTGAGTGTATATATATGTATCTATAGGTATCTATATGTCTATAATCTATATCTATACATCTATATCATATACATCTATATATGTATATATATATAAAGATAGATTATAGACATAGATACCTATAGATACATATATAATTTTTTTTATGAAAATAAGGCTAATTTTTATCCCCCCTTCCTCTCCTCTCCCAGATGATATTAAACGGAGAAACATGACTCTTAGGGGACCATGGCTTATGTGTGCTAGTACATTTGAGAGCTTAGATTGTGTGACAGGGTATTCACATTATAGAATTTCCAGCTTGTGATGGGTAATTCCTTTTTGTTGAATTAATTAATTATTAGAATATTTACGTTATTAAATGAAATTGTGGATATGGCAGTAAATAGGCTTAGAATCTTTGGTATTAATATACATATATGTAGTGTAAGACTTGAGATATGTGTAAATAAAAATATTTAACAGTCTCTTAACAGAAACTAAAGCATAACCTACTTTATGTATTATATAGTACTCACTCCTCTTGTCCTTAGAACAAGAATGGCTTTTGAAAGAAGCTGTTTGTATAAGGGACCATTAAAACATTTTGGTAGAGTTTATGAAATGAAGAGAGCAAGGAAACTGCATTTTTACACTTCACAGTATCAGTAATGAGCTGTGTGAACAAATTAGCCCTTCTGAGCCACATTTTTGGTCCCGTGTAAAATGAAGGACGATATTATGATCTCTAAATTCCCTCCTACCCCAGAAAATCTCTATATTAATATCTTAGATGACCCTAGGACCATCCAGGGATTCAATCTTTTTTTTTTTAAGATTTTATTTATTTATTTGAGAGAGAGAATGAGATAGAGAGCATGAGAGGGGGGAGGGTCAGAGAGAGAAGCAGACTCCCTGCTGAGCAGGGAGCCCGACGTGGGACTCGATCCCGGGACTCCAGGATCATGACCTGAGCCGAAGGCAGTCACTTAACCAACTGAGCCACCCAGGCACCCCAGGGATTCAATCTTGACCACAGTCTCTTCTAACTTAGATTTGACCCAGAAGGTACCTAATAATTACAGAAATTGCTAGAGTTGGTCTAAACTTGAGCAGTTTCTTCTCTCATTATTGCTCTATCCCAAACCCTTTAATCTTTCTTTCTATGAAATGACTGAATAATGTGAGTCTTTCCCCTTAGGCTGTGTAATATGAAAATAGAGCCCAATCAGGATGGTCCACTGTTATAAGTCTAGTGACTAGCACAATTTCTAACATCCGGTAGGAGCATGATAAACACTGATCAAATAAGGACGTAAGTTATTGTACAAATAAATATAACAGAATATTTTACCTTTTAGTTTTTTTCTCCTCTGTCAACAGGAGAAAAAAAAAAAAAAAGTTCCAGAAATTCAGGTAGCACAGTAAAATATCAACTTCTGGGGATTTCTAACAACTTATAAATATTATTCCTTTCTCCTGCAAACTAAATCTATTTCTCATGCATGCATGCTTGCTTGCTTTCATACCCACACACAAACAATCGGATTTTCTTGATTTCCGACTCCAATAGAATCAGGTCAGCAGTGAGGATGGAAGCAATAAATCTCTTTATCTCTGTTGACTTTTATGGAACTGACATCTCTTAAAATATTTTTCTTGACTTTGGTGCTCTTTTACTGACTGATTAGGCAGTAGAGCACAGCAGTCAATTGAATCTCCCCAAATCTAATATTAAAAGCGAAAAAGGAAAGACCTGAGGGGCAACAGAATAAGTGAAGAGGACTAAACAAGGTCCATAATTCCTTTCCAAAAAATAGGAAATTGCATTTAAGTGTTAGCCTTTCTGTCTGCCCGAGTTACTGTCTTTGTGGCTCTGACGTTTTCTGTTTTCTATCATCAAGGCAGCATTCCACTGTTTTATGTTAGTAATAGACTCAGCTCCTGCAAATTGATTGATGATAAACATATTACAAAGTAAAATGTACGTATCTAATGCCAAGTAGGAAAGAAAACATTTCTCCATTGTGATGGAATAGACAACTTATCTAAGATAATGGAATGCGCAGAACAAAATATAAGCTCTGGGAAATTGTATTTGTGTTTTGGGGTAAAGCTTTTGATTTGGGCATACTGGCATTTGCAAAAATAAAAAGTAAAATCTGGAACATTAAACTGCAGACAATTCAAGTACTGTCTCTTTCTAGTAAGTATAGATATGGATGACACCAAGGGCAGTAATTGAATAGTAGCCAGATGCTTGAAGACATAATTAAATTTTAAAAAGCCACACAGAGATTTTTGCTAAAGCATCATGTCACTTAGCCAACTCTTTGTAAATAATTTCCAAAGCTGCCTTATTTAAATCCCCTGGACAATATGAGAAGCAAAAACAAAACAACAACAACAAAACAAAACAAAAAACACAACAATGAAAACTTTTACATGCTCCTCCCACAAGGAAATAAATATTTTTCCTTAAAAGCTAGTCAATATTTTTACAATGACCTAAATACTGCACGGTATAAGGAAGTATGACAACTCCATCTTAGAGGTTGATATCCAAGAGCTTCTAATTTCTTATCCTTTTCATGCAGTTCTTTACTCTGCAGCTCATAGAGAGGGCTTAAGTTGGAGGCTGTCACAGAACTTAACAGCTTCTTGTTTATTTGCCCTGAAAGGCCCAAGAAGGCTTGGAAAAGAACCATTCAATTTTACTTTTTGTATTTTTACTGTAACAGCTTTCCAAAAATATCCAGTAACATAAAGAAAGGTAATCAAGAAACACGGTTGTGGGATGAAAAAATCAGTCTGTTTCCGTGATTTTCATTATATAAAGGTTTTCAATATTGTGAAATTTGCCCCCCTTCAAATTCAACCTGAGCATTGGAAAGCCAGTTTAAAGCCATTTAGAGGAATCATAGTCAAAACAAAATATAACCATTAGACCTGAGTTTGTCAATCTAATTATTCTTAGGTAGTCACAGGAATGAGATCTTTTTTTTTTTTTTAAAGATTTTATTTATTTATTTGAGAGAGAGAGAATGAGAGAGAGCACATGAGAGGGGGGAGGGTCAGAGGGAGAAGCAGACTCCCTGCTGAGCAGGGAGCCCGACGTGGGACTCGATCCCGGGACTCCAGGATCATGACCTGAGCCGAAGGCAGTCGTTTAACCAACTGAGCCACCCAGGCGCCCTGGAATGAGATCTTTTGATAGAAAGAAAAAGTATTTAATATTTGAAATTCCATCACTACAGAGAACTTTATGATGAAAATTATGAGTTCCTTCTTTATGTTTGAGCCAACTAACTCTGGACCAATTTTGTGATATGGTTCTCTAGTTGGTATAGACAGAATAATTCCACCTAGAAGACCCTAGGATGGATGTGGTCCAGCAAGACCCTATCAAGGTTTATGTTCATACTGCGTCCCACTTAGTGATGCTTCAGGGTGGAACTTAAATTATATCAAAGATTCCAGCATGTAACTTGCCTTGGCATAGATTCAAGTCTGTCCTTCTACTGGTAACCTAGAGCCAAGTTTCTAATCTCATAGACCTTGTTTAACTCTTCAGTAAAAGGAAAGATTAGGAAAGGAGCAACTTCACTGACCCTTCTTGTTCCCCAAACCATTAGATTGTTTGACTCTATGCGTGTGACCTAGAAGTTGGAGCACAGAAAGAGAAGTTAAACACAGAACTACGGTTACGAAACTATGTGTTCTAGTGTCGCCTTGTTTTTGTCCCATATCCTCACATTCAAGTTGTGATAAAGTAATGAGATTTGAAAGAGGCAATATGCAAGATTTTGAATTAATCAGTATTTGGTTGCAAGAATCTAGCAGCTAAAATAAATTATTTGAAATCTAGACAATTATCTAAAATCAATTTTTAAAAAAAAAAGGCTTTGTTTACTCAAACTTTTTTCCCTCCTTGCAAGTGTGTGTCACTAGCCTAAATTTTAAATCGTCTGCACAGAATGACTTATAATAAAATAATGTTAAATGTGTCTAGAAATCACACTGTATTTACTCCATCACCAATTTTGGGGTATTTATTTGCATATGTATTGTTGCTTCAGAACCTGCAAGCTCATATGAGAAATAATGGTAGTACTTATAAAACTTGAACTCTAATCTTGGGAGAGGAAGGTATATACTGTTTAAATGGCTAATGTCAACTTGAGTTACTTAAATCCATGTTACAGATGTTAATGGTGAGATATGGATAAGCAATATTATATTTTCTTTTGAGGTAATTTTGAGGATTAGCTAATCAATACAAATATAAAAGCATATTTAAGAAACATCAATTCAAGGGAAAATAATATAAAATCATAACTGTTTTTATTAATACTTGCTCTGAGAAGTGTTACACAAGAAAATTTTTTCTCTACCCTCCAAAAGTTCTCCTGGCTGGTCTAAGAATTAAATCAACATAAGACAAATTAACAGGAGAAATTAAATTTTGTACACACAGGAGCCCCACATACATGAGGGGTTCAAAGACGAGAACAGTGGGGTATATGTGTCATCCTGAACTAAGGAATGGGATAGAAGCCTGAGGCTTCAAAGGGGAGGAGGGCAGTACCCGGGCAATAAGAAAAAGAGCAGATGTTTGATAATTAGATTATTTGCCCTGCTATACAGAAGGGTCACTCAGATCAAGTTTTATCTCTGGTAAAAACACTTATTCTGGGAAAGATTCCCAATTTAGATTCCTCTAGGTAGTTAAGGGAGAGGCAAGTCTTTCTTGAGCCCTCAGAGTCTCATTTGCCTTCAGCTCAAAATAACCCACATGCCAGAGTGGCACATTTTGGGGAGACTTGTTCTGAACCCCTCAGAAGTAATAGAATTTGATTGGGTTTCATAATGCTAAAATGATCCTTACGGCCCATTTTATAGTACACATCATCAAAGTTTATATTGAGCTTCCTTTTCTTGAGAGATGAACTGTGTTATACCTGGTTCTTCCCCTAGCATTGCTCATGATTGTTGTTAATTTTAGCCTGCTGGCAATTAAGAATCCTGGTTTTTTCACCATCTGCAGAAGAGTTATTCATTAGGTAGGGCACCATGAGGAGCAGATAAGTGTCTAAGGATAGATAATTGAAAGTCACTGCAATTCCCCTCAAATACTTTACCCACCTGTCAGGCTCTTTGGCATAACAAAATTATTTTTGTGTCAATTTTCAGTTTTCCAACAGCTTGGGAGATTCAGAGAGAATATCAGCTTATTTAATGGTTGAAAAAGAAGTCTCAGAACATCAGAGCTTTCTGTTTCTCAGGGAAAATGATTAGTTTGCTAAATATAAATAAAAATCCAATTTGCCCGGCACTTTGGAATATCTTAAAGTAAATATGCAAATTTGAAAATCTTCTTTACCAGAGTTGCATTATCAATCGGAATTAAAAAAAAAAAAAGGAAAAACGGTGAATTCAAACTCATTTTACTAAGTTCTTTTTGCTATCCCCCCCCAACCATATCAACCCTTTGCTTTCCTTTCTCCAAACTTTCTCCCTTTGAAGTTCATCCCTTTGAAATGCACTATTATTATCTTGTCTCTTATCTTTCCTTTCCTGCAGCTTCTTTCTATGACCTTTTTGTTAGATATATAGGGGAAGTTGGGTTTGTGGCTGGCCTCTGAGTGGTTTTGAGCTTCAGGGATATACTTTTGTTTTTTAGCCTGGTGATCTGGGAAGAGGGCTTGAAAACTTGATAAGTGAATATTGATCAACTCTGGGTTGGTAGTAATTCTTCTCAGATGCACGTTTGATGTATATGCAAGTATATATGCATTTCACTACAACCTCTTGTAACGGAGAACGATGTCTCCATTCTTCAACTTAGTATTAAGTACAAAATAAAAGCACAGAAACCTTAAACCAGTATTTTCAAATCACAGCCAAGCTTTTTCCTCAAAAATTATATGTAACTGTCCTCTCTTCTATCTTTTCTCACCTTAAATTGGATCTTTTCCCTGGTCCTCTTGTGCCTCTAGCATGGTCTCCCCTGCATATTCAGAACAGAGAAGGGCTCTAGATGTGTGTGGAGTAACACTGGACAGGTGTGCCTGGTCAACCTAGACCCTGGACATTATCCTCATAACACTGACATTTCATTATTAATCTTGTGGCCGACTGGATTTCCAGATTTAGCCATCCTGTAACTTTCACAACAGATTTTTAAATTGAATATAAGACTTTATTTGTAATATTGCTGTTAAATTTAATCTTATTTCTTTGAACTAAGCTTTCCAGCTTGTTGAGATAATTTTGTATCTGATTCTTTCATTTATTATCTCTCTCAACTGTATCCCATTTAAAATTTGGTAAGTATATTTTGTGTCCTATCCTAGTCATTTAATTTTTTGTAGAGAATAAGATCAAACATGGAGACTTTCATCAAATGAGAAGAAACTTCTAGTCAGGTTGACATTAATCAATATGCTCTATGTATTTCTCTACCAGTTACAAATTTATTTTTAATCCTCAAAAATACTAAAGTCATGCCACATATCTCAAAATTTGAATACACTATATAGTAGTTTCTAAATTGATAATACTTGCAAAACTGCTAAAAAGCAAATTAATGTTTTTAAGATTTTATTTATTTGAGAGAGAGAGAGCGAGAGAGAGAATGAGCAGGGAGGAGAGGGAGAAGCAGGCTATCCACTGAGCAGGGAGCCTGATGCAGGGCTGATCCCAGGGTGCTGGGAGCTGAAGGCAGATGTTTAACCAACTGAGCCACTCAGGCACCCCAGCAAGTTAATTTTCATGTGACTCTTTAATAAATTCTTGCTGATTTCCAATTATTTTAATTTTATTTAGTAGGTGCCCACAAACCTCCTGTTTAATAATTTTTTTTCTATCCCAGAATTTCATGTGACTATTTTAATCACTTCCACGTTAGAGATGTTTAACATAGTCTGGTAAGGCCTAGTTTTACATGGAAAGAAATCTCCAATTTTATAATGGAAGTCATCTAGGAAAGGGAATATATATTATAATTAGTTTTCCTGAAATGCACCTATTCTGGTAAGTGAGGATGAATGAACAAATTTACTAGAATGCAGTGGGTAATGCATTAGGGTTTTTTTTTTTTTTTTCCCCCCTTCTCAAGGTGATTGAACCAGTCAAATGACTACTCTGTATTCAGTGATATGCAATGGAGAATGTGAAGTAAAATATGGCTTTTATAAGTCAGTATCTTTAAGGGATATAAAATCTAGATATTAAGATACAAATAACAAATTAGTGATAAGAATGCATATATAAAATAATGTTACATTCTTGCTATTTATTCAATTGGATACGGACATCAATGAAAGTTATAGCAGACACAAAAATAGCAGATTAGTAGAGTAACTTAAAGATCATATCTGTGTACTTTATCTCATTTTATCAGGAGATTTTATGGGAAACCTAAGACATAATTGTGGTGGAAGGCCTAAAATTAAGATATTATGTCCTGCTTTGACATCTGGAGGGCCTCAACTAGACTTTCTGCAAGTTCCCTTCACCACTCTGCTTTTGCAAAAAAATACGGTTCCCTGGCCAAACAGTCCTCCTCATTAAAGGGACAGGTAATTTATTGCTTATTCCTGAGTAGTAAGTTTCATTTCATGGAACTAATTCAAAGAAGCCAACCATGTCTGTCTTTTGGAACCAGAGAGAACTTTACCTTCTTGACACTACAAAAGCCACTTCCACAGCTAATGGTTGTCCACTCTGTTCCTAAGTACATCCCTATGTGACCCTGTATGACATATGGTGCCCTCCTCCCCTGGGCTGAGTATATGTGGCTGATAAACTGTCCATATCACTTGTCTAGAGTTGGGTGTTATGTGTTCTGCCATTCTCATAGCCTTAGGACAAGAGTCCCTCCCTCACAACAGGGGGCTAAGTAGAAAGTGTTTAAGGCAGTAAGGCAGATCTTGAAGAATGCAGGCATTATCCTAAACAGAAAATTAAGAAGGCATTCTGAGTTGGTGGGGCAGGGGAGAATGGAGGTAGTGATGGCCATGGTGTTTTGTGACACAAGATGAAGACTGCCCTGGCTAGAATAGAAGATACTTCTGAAGGAGATAAACATTTAAATAGAGATCATGAGTCCTAAGAATCATTCAAAGGAACTTGATTCATTATGGTTTAAATTAATGAGCTTTTGTCAAAGCAAGTACCTGAGGAAAGTATCTGAAAAAGATTGGAAATATGGACACCAGAAAGTTAAAAAAAAAAAAAAAAAAATCTCAGGGTTAATATAAATTCTAGTCTTATAGTCTTTTCAGTGCTTGGTTTTCCTCTCCCAGATACTTGCCATGTAACAGTCCAGTATAAGCTTAAGCTTGAATATATACCGTGCCTTCTTCCCATGCCATTTTTAGGTACCTCTGACTCATAGAAACTTTGGTCTTAAATTATATGCTTGTACATGTTAGTCCTATTATAACTACTGAGATACAGAAAAACAAGTTTAATTATCCTACTATGGGACAATTTCTTAAAGAAACTTTTTTTTTGTACTCCATCTAGCTTCCAAAAGAAACTAACTGAATTGCCTACCATTCTTTGAGCAGTGAGCTATAAAGCAGAATTCAAAACCCACTTTTTCCAATTAGTAGTCTTTCCATTATACTATGGTTATCATTGACACAGAGAAGTTTAAACATGTATCTATGGATTATTTCACCTTTTTCAATTGAAAAAAAAATCTAATTTTATGGTGGAAAGCTTAAAATGAAAGGAATACACATATTTTTTATATTTTTTCCTTATCTATAAGGATCACTGGATTTTAACATTCTAGAAGTTTATAAAAGTAAAAGTAATTACTGCTTGTTTCTCAGTGTAATTGGTTATAGTTTCTATTGTTTTGAAATAATTATAGAAAGTCCTTTGAAAAGATGGGTATTCATCTACAAAGAGAATTTATTGGTAATAATGACTCTGTAAAGTTCCTGTGCATTAGTCAAATTCCCACATGGAAAATATGCATTCAAACACTTGCAAATACTTTAGATCCCAAAACTACAGAAACTGATACTTTATAGTTGTTTTGTAATTAGAGACCAGCATAATTATATAAAATAATACAGGTCAAACGGTACTAGCAGTAGCTTTCTCATGTGAGAAGAGTTGATCACTCTATATTTTGTACCATGTTTTGTATTAGTGTTATTTTGGTGTTGAGAAACACAGACATTGTAGTGAATGCAGTTCCCCTTGGCATATGAAAAGGCATCTACCTTTTTTGTTTCATTTGGAAGATTACTTTACAGGTATATTTTGGTATGTAGTCAAGTGTAATTCTTCTGTTTTCTTTCTGCCTTAACTGGAATCATAAAGTTGAATATCAATCACATTAAGGTATGCATTAATTATTTGGGTGATATTATTATTTTTTTAACACAGAAGTGCCCTGGAGCATGAAATCTTTTTTTTTTTTTTTATTCATCTTGATAACTAGAAAAAGAACTTTGTAGTGGTTGCTTGAAAATGAAAACTGCTGGGAACTGAGGGAGAGTAGATGTGTGCAGTTTTTTGTCCTACGTCTCAGCTTGTGGGGCACACAATTCTGCCATGAAGAATGAGTTCTGTGGGATTTTTATGCCTTTATTATAGAAAATACAAGTTTGAACTTGGGGATATTTTCCCCTTTTCTATGACATTGTAATGGTCTGGACAGATAAATTCCAAACTCTAAGGAGCAATCTAAAACCTTTGAAACATAAAGACTGAAAGTAACAATAAGTTACAAACAAAAGGAGCTTTGTAAACTCTACAGTAGGACTTCAGTTCATCACATTACTTTTCATATTTCTCTTCAAAGCAGGCAAACGTTCTAAGTCTGAATACATTGTTAATAAAATATAGCACCAATTCTCATGACCATTTATTGATCTGTGTTCACCTGTTATATATATGTGTGTGTGTGTGTGTATATATTATATATATATGTATATATATATATAATTATTATAACCTGTTATTAGCAAAAAACTTTTTAAGAAACTTCAAGCCCAGGTGCGACAGGTCCATGGGGTCAGGGGCATGGAATGGGAATGAAGGAAATATGTAGGCACTAATGAAAGCTCTGACCAAGGACGTGACATCTCGTTAATAAGTTAATATTGCCCAAATGAGCAAATTATAGGTCTAACAGGACATATTGGGGTAACTGCTTGGTCCAACATAGGTACCATTCTTTTTTTTTTTTTAATATATATTTTTTTAGATTTTATTTATTTATCAGAGAGACAGAGGCAGGCAGAGGGAGAAGCAGGCCCCTTGCTGAGCAAGGAGCCCGATGTGGGACTCGATCCCAGAACTCTGGGATCATGACCTGAGCCGAAGGCAGACGCTTAACTGACTGAGCCACCCAGGCGTCCCCAACATAGGTACCATTCTTATTATTGTTTTCCTCCATTGATATTTAAGGAAGCTTTCCCATTTTTTGGGGGGGGGTTAAGAGGAATAATGGGGTGTAGGAATACACAGATCTATTTCTGGAGGTAACAGACAAATACTATAGGATTGGGAAGGAGGTCATTTTTAGAAATACTCTAGCCCTTCAACTAAAAATAATTTTAGGAATGTCTAGAAAGCATCTTTGGCAACATACCTGCATTCAAATAATGCTTACTATCATTATGGTGAAGATAAAACTTACTGAAGTGCTTTGGCTGCTAATGGATTCCAGCAGTACAGCTCAAGCAGGATACCAGAGGTGACAGGTTCTTGACCTGGTTTATTAGGAATACAGAAAACTTTTTTTTTAATTACAAGATTTAACATAATCAGACTTACATTTAAAGGATCAAAATGGCTTTAGACTAAAGTGTAAGATTCAAAGCAGGGTGACCAATCAGGTGGCTACTGCAATATTCTCTTTAAAAAGTATGGTGGCACAAATCAGAAGGGTTCCTGTGGAGAAGGAGTCCCATGAATAGATTTAGGATGAATTTGAAGGTATGCTTAACATGATTGTCTGCTGGATCAATGTGTAATGTGAGAGAAAGAGAGGGGCAAAGATGACTCCAGCTTTTTCTCATCGAGTAGGTGAATTGAGGAATTGCAGACCATGGGAGGAATAGATTTGGGAGAAAGAAAAACTCCAATATTTAGCCTCATGTCAAGTTTGAGATGCCAATTAGACATCTTAGAGGAGATGTGAGCAGGTAGAGAAGTATGAATTTGGTATTTGGGTGATAGTTGGAGAACAGAACCGTTTGAGTGTCATCAGCAGAAAGATACTTAAAGTCATCAGTCTGGATGACAACAGGAGTCAGTGTAGATCATGATGGGGATTCCAGGACTAAGTCTTCTGGCAAAGAGAAAGTTTGTGGTAAAGACTACCCTGAGAGTCCAAAAACTGCCATGAAAATTTCTGCCACAGCCATGAACATTGCTATGTTTCCCCAGTACCAGGCTGATAATCCTACCGCTCCTATCTTCTAACCTTTAGTGATGCATTTTGTTTTCCTTAACTGATTAAAATTTTACTCAAGAGGAAGTCCAAAGCTTTCTTTAAATATCAGCCAGCTTTTGCTGGTAAAGTCTCATAAGAAGAAGTCAACCTTTTGTTGATTTAAATACTTGGAAGCCTAGTCTTGTACTTTTTGACACACAACCATGTTGGACATATTCACCCACCTTCAGACGTCTAGGCAGTCAATCTTTCTCCTAAACTATGAGATATCTATGAAATGAGACTGGGGTTTCAGTAACATCGAGGGGCCTGGCATTGACCTTCTGAACAAAAGCTGCCTGATGTTATTTACTTGTTCCCCACTCCACAAAGGGCTTGTGGAGGAATATGCAATAAGAAACAATGGGTCTTCCACCACTTCTTGATGTGTGTAGAAATAAGGCGTTTCCTTTGAGTGGTATAGAAGAGAAACAGTAATTTTATTCCCTTTTGAGTTCTTGGCTGAGACCCCTCTAATAAAATATTAATAAGAGAATAATGAACAAAAGTTTCTGAACATATATAGCTCATGTAAACATGAAGATATCCAGGGAAAAGGGAGTAACTCTCCAGGGTGGTTTAGAATTCAGGATTAAATAAATCCACCTATTAGGGAAAGCAAAGGGGATATGGGTATCTTAGAAGAATGTGATTTTTAGGAAAGATAAATGGGCTCTCAGAAGAATAGATGTGTGGTGCGTCCGTCCGTTTGCGATGGTTTGGGTGTGTTATCAACATCTAGTCTCCTCTCCCTTGACAAGAGTCGATCTTCCCTGGCTGATCAAACTCCCAGGAATGGCATTTATGACAATTGAGTTCCTTTTGTAGGATCTGTCTTTAGGCAGATAAGGGGGATTTAGAGAAAACCTCTTCCTGAATTTGCTTTTTTTCAAGTGCCTGCACCTTTAAGTAATATACCAACACAACATATTTTGACATACCATATCCTGCTACCTGTTAATGGTTACCAGAGTTATCCTCTTATCTATAGCCTTTGAATGGCTTAACCTGTGTGCCCCATACAGAAGAGTCTTCTGTGAGCCTCAAGGTCAGTGCTAACACCTACCCCCTGTGTCCTGTACTGTAGCTCTTTGGCCTTCAATGTCTACTCTCCCAGAGGAGAGTGCTCTGAGCATCTGACCATGAAACATAAGGATGCTTTGCTTCAAGACTTGACACACTCCTATTGCAGAGTGTATTTTGTGGTCCTGCATTTCTGTTGTTTTGGGAACTGGGACTCCTAGTTGTTCTTTTGCTGTATAACAAAATGCCACAAAATCTAGCTGCTTAAAATAATAACCATTTTATTAAATCCTGTGAATATGTGGTTGAGGAATTTGGGAAGACTTGCCTAAATGATTCTTTTGCTCTACACGACATCAATAGGTATCACAGGTCGCAGGTACTGAACAAAGAGTTAGAACTGATCTTAATAAGGAAGAGTCAGGAGTTTGAGCTGATATGATGAAATGAGATTTCTGGGGAACTTGAGAGGAGATATTTTACATTTGGGATGCACATAATTTAGTGGAGGCCAGAGGATAGTGTGTGGTATGGAGTCAGTTATTGTTGCTTCCAGTGATCTCTACGTCTTGGTATTTCTGCCCATGTGTAATCTCCTTTTGAACATGGCTGCATCTAATGGTTTGTTTCTAGCAAACAGAATATGCCAAAATTTTTATAATGCTACTTCCATGATTAGCTTTTAAAAGACTGTGACTTTTGTCTTTCTACCATACTTTCTCTCTATTGCCTTCTCAGCATGTATGTTGTTTTTGTTGGCGGGGGGAAGGGGCAGAGGGAGAGAGAGAATCTTAAGGAGGCTCCACACCCAGTGCAGAGCCTGACCCGGGGCTCCATCTCACAACCCTGAGATCATGACCTGAGCTGAAATCAAGAGTTGGATACTTAATTAACTAAGTGAGCCACCCAGGTGCCTCTCAGCATGTACATTTTTACAAAGCAAGCTGCATTGCTGGGGAAGCCCATATGGCAAGGAACTAAGGGCAACCTAGGGCCAATAGTCAGTGAGTAACTAAGGCTGTCATTTTGACAACCTTCCAGTAATGGAATCTTGCCATCAGTCACATGACCTTAGAAGCAAATCTTTACCCAGTTGAGATTTGAGATGACTAAAGCCCAGCCGTCACCTTGTCTGTAGCTTGTGACAGACCCTGAAGTAGAGGTCCAGGATAAGTTGTGCCAGATTCTTGCACAGAAACCATGAGATAATAAATGTTGTTCTAAGCTTCTAAGATTTGAGGTAATTTGTTACTCATCAAGAGACAACTAATGTAGAACCTTTACTTTCTTCTCTTTATTTTTGATTCTTTCTGATTTTTGGTTTAATTTGTATTGTGGTTTGGCTTTCTCCACATGGGAACAGGGCCTCTAACTACTTTTGAGTTTTACATCTCCTAGGTTTTGCCACCACAGAAGGACTGACCCTTTCTCCCTGACTAATGAGGATAAGCATTTAGATATACAAACCAAGTGCTACCGTTGACCACATTAAACCCGCTCACTCCCAGTTGCTTCCCAATACACTTAGAATAAAACCAAATTTTCTATAGGCAAAAACCTTACATGAGTGGGCTACTGCTTCTCTCACTCCCCACCCCAACTTCATCTTCTTTTATCTGTTCCCCTCCACCCACCCCGCACCCCCGTCCACACATACACTATGAACTCTCCACTGACCATTTCCTGTTTAGTCTTGTCCTTTTTCCCCTTCAATCATGAACACTCACTCGGCCTTCTCCCACCCCACTAGTCCATCTAAACGTCTACATCCTTGCCTCAATTGTTCTTCCTGATCTTTGTTCTCCTGGATCTTTCCATTCTTCTGGTTTTACCAAAAATATTTCCTGTTTAAAGAGCCATCCTCACATTCAAGCTAAAGTACCATCCAACTCTAAGACAACCTGTACACATTTTCCTGTTTAACTTTCTAGATAACAATTAATTGTTAACTGAAATCACCTTGTTTGTATACATATTTATTATGTTATTAGACTGTAAGTTCCCTGAGATCAGGGGCCTAGTCGTCTGGATTTCATTGCTATAAGTTCAAGATTTGTAAACAAATTATGAGTAAATGGAATAACTGTAAGAATGTTGGACTTACAATATTATACTTAGAACTCAGAGCATGATTTCTTTTTTATAGAATAAGAGGCTATTTGAGAAGTCAGTATAAGATTGGCAGTGGCCTGTCATGGAGGTTTGTAAAAGGGAATTTAATAGAGAAGAATATTGTCTGAAATAGATCTTCTGTGGAATAGAAGGAATTCTTTTTGTGTTGGGCACAGTTAATAGTAAAGAAATGCCAACTTGAACATCATTTTGCAATTCATTTTCAAGGAAGAATATCATGAGTTTGCTTTTGGGCATCTTAGCTTCAAAAGGTCTTAGCAACATCTTATATATGACAAATGAAGATTGGATATTAGGTTTCTCATACACAGAAGACTGGTTCAAGATTATGATAGACATCTGTGTGTTTTGTGTACAGAATGAAACTGAAGCCATGGAATGGATGAGATCTCCTAGGGAGAGTGTAGGGAAAGCAAAAATAGATTAGAGCCAGACTTTGATGTGCTCCATTATTTAAAGGTCTGGAGGAAGGAGAGTAGTCAGCAAAGAAGACTGAGGAGAGTTCAGAGATATTAGAGAAAAATCATAAATAGAAGCTGGGTGATATAATATTTCAAGAAGAAAGTTGCAGCAACATGTATCCGAAGTTAAGATGTCAGATAAGGTAAGAAGAAATTGGCCATTCACTTTAAAGTCCTAAAGGTCACTGTAATAATGAAAGAAATCTCTGTGAAATGGGAGCTCAAGCCAGACTGAAGTGAAATGAAGACAATGGAAAAGCTAGAACTAAAATTTTATGTCTGAAGAAAAATTGAGAAAAACAGAGAGCAATTTGTTGGTGGTGACAATGTTATTGACATGATTCAATAATTTTGAACCTTCTATATCCCTTCTTCAGGAGGAAGTCTGGCCATTTTATTTAATCTCCATATGGTGAAAGCAAATGCAGCCTTTGATATATATTTTTATCTGAATTTTTTTCTTGGGTTGCATTTATTGGTCTTTGTTTCCCAACATCTGTTTTCTCTTCTTTATTCTTTAATAACATACTGAGAATAATGGAATTCATCCAGGAATTGACAATGAATGGAAATAAACCTGGAAGTGAGACTCCAAATTCAATTTTAATATGATCTAAATGTTTCCCTTTGAAGAAGTTACTTACCTGTAAGATAAGCAGGTTTTACAATCTCTTTGCATCCCTCAATTCCATATGAATATTTGAAGACCCACATTTTACTTACAACCACTGTGAGTAATTTGCATTTTTAGTTGTGATATATGGGCATAGATAAACAATTATCCAAACTTCTAGGGAAATTTTTAATTTAATTATTAGAAATCTCACTTATTATTTGTCTTCAACAGAAAAATAATTAACAGATGTTTTATTTTCCACATAGATTTTAATTTTCTGCAAATAAGTTGACATTCTATCTAGGTAAACATCACAGGCATACCAAAATGGATTATTCAAATAAAACCAGATGAGAGTGTATTCTCTTTTTAAATAAATAATATATACTTAATATTCTATTTTAATGTAAGACTCTCACTTCCTACAACCAGAACACGATAAAAGAACTGCCATTTTAGTTTCCACATGAAAGTAAAACCACATACATACATAAAACTAAAACTGCGAAGTTATCCTTATGTTCAACTGAGGAATTTATCCCTAATTATGAGTTTCATAACAAAAAGTGATTTTCTCCTGTAAGGAATAGAGACAAAGACTTTTTGTGATTTTTTTTTTTTTTGGCAGACTGCAATTTGAATTTTCCATCAACATTTCAAAATTAAGTTTGTCAGTACGAAAGAAGAAAGACAATGCAACCGCCCACTTTTCATGATGTCTGCTATGTTTTGCAAATTATGATTTTTGCACTTATGCTTTGCTATAGCAAAGAAATGAAATAAAAGTAAGGTTTAGATAAGTTCCAGTTCTAAGATACTATCTCTAACTTCAAGATGACCAAAATAAGGCTGAAACATGTCCACGTTAATATATTGGCAACCAGGGGCACCTGGGTGGCTCAGTTGTTAAGTGTCTGCCTTCGGCTCAGGTCATGATCCCAGAGTCCTGGGATCAAGCCCTGCACTGGGCTCCCTGCTCTACCGGAAGCCTGCTTCTCCCTCTCCCACTCTCCCTTCTTGTATTCCCTCTCTCACTGTGTCTCTCTGTCAAATAAATACATAAAATTTTAAATATATATATATATATATATATTTATTGACAAACAACTCTGTAGTTTCTTCCCTGGACTCAACGATGCTATGTAGGTGGTATACTTTAGAATCAAGTATTTTTAGTACATTTATGAACACACATAGAAATTTGCTTCTATAAATTTTGAAGGAAATATGCAGGTGCATCAGAAACCAAAATCTTCTAGAGTAATTAGTGGATAATGTTATCTTTATGGCAACTTTAGAAAATAATTTTTTATATACCAGTGCCATAGCAGACTTATTAGAGTTCAATAATTTATTATGAGAAAGGTGAAATGTATCTTTGGTGAATATCCAATCACACTACCTAACTTCGCCAATGTAGAAGTAAAGCCTATATAATTTTAATAACTTTCCTGGGGACACAATTTTCATGGAGCACATCCAGGACTAGCACAAAATCTGACTCTTCACTTGGCCATGTCATCTACCATATATCAATACCAATTGTCCGTTAGGAGCTCATGTTATTCTTAAAAATATAAATGTCATGACACCAGTAACCTGCAATTTAATTCACTGAGTATAAGGAGTTACAAGATCATCTCTGAT
The DNA here is from genome assembly GCF_054177405.1 of Leptonychotes weddellii. Taxonomy (NCBI): domain Eukaryota; kingdom Metazoa; phylum Chordata; class Mammalia; order Carnivora; family Phocidae; genus Leptonychotes; species Leptonychotes weddellii. The sequence goes on along the minus strand of NC_138369.1, from coordinate 158,419,033 downwards.
CGTGTATAGAGAGCTTGGGGAATGACCGTTTTAATACTCAAAACCTGTCACTAGAGGTCACAGAATGTTAATCATGCTTGGCGGAATGGATGATTATTTAGAAGTGTTGTAGCCACATTGGGATCAGTAGCATGCTTAGGACATGTTCTACATGGTATGGAAAGCTCATATCATCACTTGAGAATCCATGCTTTTCTGTTTCTATAGCTTTTACTCAGCACACATGTTGCTGCTAAGGAGACAAAACCTCAATAGAAACTCTTAGTGTGTCAGAAGATACATTTTGTATGTGTGTATGTCTGTTTACCTCTTTCTGAATACCAGTTTTTACTGAGGAAAACATTTAATAGGTCAGACTTATATTTTCCTATCAGTCAAAACTACAGGCCTTTTTCCATACAAACTAGAAGGTATAAATTTCCTTTTTCCTTTTTTTTGTTCCTCCCAGTTTGTTATTAGATAATTGAATACTACTTCTGGTCCAGTATTTTTTATTCTCCCAGATTCTGGGTGGAAAAAATGTCCATAAAAATATAGCATTGGTTCTACAAAATTGTTAATAGTTTTTTGACTGAAAATTACATATAGGTAAGATATTGTTATTTAAGAACATAGTTTTGGGGCGCCTGGGTGGCTCAGTCGTTAAGCGTCTGCCTTCGGCTCGGGTCATGATCCCAGGGTCCTGGGATCGAGTCCCGCATCAGGCTCCCTGCTCTGTGGGGAGCCTACTTCTCCCTCTCCTATCCACTTGTGCTCTCTCTCTCTCACTATCTCTGTCTCTCTCTCAAAAAATAAATAAAAATCTAAAAAAAAAAAAATTAAAACAAGATCTGAAGTATTTTAATCGCATGAGGATTTTAGAAGTGTATTACAAGTTAGCAATAAAATACTATATGTGGAGATGCCTGGGTGGCTCAGTCGGCTAAGCAGCTGCCTTTGGCTCAAGTCATGATCCCAGGGTCGCGGGATCGAGCCCCGCATCGGGCTCCCTGCTCGGCGGGAAGCCTGCTTCTCCCTCTCCCACTCCCCCTGCTTGTGTTCCCTCTCTCGCTCTCTCTCTGTCAAATAAATTAAAAAAAAAAAAAAAAAAGAACATAGCTTTTATGCCAAAGAGCCATAGCTTGGATCCTGTCTTCAGTGGTTTCTAGTTTGATACTTTACTCAAATTACTTAGATTCTCTGAAGTCTTCATTTCCTTTTTTTTTTTTTTTTTAGGTTTAATGTTTCTTTCTTTAGGAATTGAACAGGTATTAGTATTCTAGAGCTGCAACATTGCCACACCCTGGGTAGCTTACAGCAGAAACGGATTCTGTCACAGTTCTGGAGGCTAGAAGGCTCAAATCAGGTATCGGCAGGGCTAGGCTCTCTTCTGAAGACCTCTTCCTTGCCTCTTCCAGGCTTGCTGGCATTCCTTGGCGTTCCTTGGCTTGCAGTTGCTTCACTCCAACCTCTGCCTCTCTTGTCACATAATATTGTCCCTAGGTGTCCCTATGTCTCTGTCTCCAAATCTCCCTCTCTTTTTTTTTTTCTTTTTGAGCCGTAAAGTGTATTAGTTTAATTTCATTTATGCTACAGTGTAACAATTCTTAATTTTTATTTATTTAGTTTGTTTGTTTGAGGAGTAGAAGTTAGTGATTCATCACTTACATATAACACCTGGTGCTGGGGCGCTGGGTGGAACAGCCGGTTAAGCATCTGCCTTTGGCTCAGATCATGATCCCAGGGTCCTGGGATTGGCGCCTTTTGGGTTCCCTGCTCAGCAGGGGAGTCTGCTTCTCTCTCTCCCTCTGCTCCTCCCTCTGCTCATGCACATGCCCTCTCTCTCTCTCAAATAAATAAAATCTTAAAAAAAAAAATACCCAGTGCTCATCATAACAAGTGCCCTCCTTAATACCCATCAACCATTTGGCCCATCCCCCACCCACTTCCCTCTAAAGACTTCATTTCCTAATCTGTAAAAAATTAGAATAGCATTTATTTTGCACATTATTACAGCATTAAATATGAGAAAGCTTGTGAAATAGTTATCATAGTACCCAGGACAAAAGTCTGGTTATGACCCAAATTGATCAAAAAATTTCACTATTGCATGAATCAATATAAATGAAAAATGAATATAGTATTCATAGCATGATAATTGCTATGGACTGAATGTGTCCCCCCAGATTCATAGGTGGAAGCCCTAATCCACAATATGACTGTATTTGGAGGTGATGCCTTTAGGATGTAATTAGATCATGAGGGCTCCACTACTCAGAGTAATTAGTGCTCTTATGATAAGAGACACAGAGGGATGATCTCTTTCTCTGCCATCTGAAGACAAAGCAAGACCTGTGGAAAAATTCTGTTGTTTATGCCACCCAGTCTATAAAATTCTGTTATAGCAGCCCAAACTTACTGAGACAGAAATATTAGAATAATACTGGGATATTCACAGAAATAAAGAGATGGAGAGAAAGGCATAAGCATCATGGGATCCATGAACCTTCTTGATATTTTCTGGAAGTTTAAGAACAACCACTTGGTCCACATGGACCACATGTGTCCACTTGGGCCACATGTATTCTGCAAGGAATGAGGGGAGGAGTGTGCAGAGTAGTAGGTAGATCTTTGATATTTCCATGAAGAATATGGGGAATGTGAGAATTGTTCTATAAAGGAAAGAGGAATACTGATTTTTAAAGAAAAAGGAAGAGACTGAATGGTTAGACAACAGGTATCCACTATATTTATTCCTTGTGTTTTTAAAATATAAAAACACATTCACACACATATTTCTTTCTATAGGTAGTTTTAAACTGTCTCCACTTCACATAATGGTATTGTAGTGTGTGCATGCATGTACACGCACACACCACTGTATATCCTGTCTGTACAGGGTGATGGCCTGAATCCCAGTGACAAGTCCTTGTCTTTGGGTGATGTTCCTATCTCCTGTAGAATGTTATAATATGATGTAATAGTCTATAAACTGTGAACATAGAGGTAAACTGATCTACAACAAATACACTTTATATTTTTAAGGAAAAGATCAGTGGAAGGGAAGATTATAGCAAGACATATGATTAAAAATATACTTGGATTATGAAGTGAGAGTATGATTCTTTTTCTGTAACTGGACCCCAAGCTGTAGTTGATTTTCTTCATAGGTATAGATCATCAATCAATACATCCATTGAACCACACTCTTCCTCCAGAAACTGGTAAAACCAACCAGCACACTTCACTTCCCAGATGGCCTTGTAACTAGGTTTTTATTTAGATATGACTTAGTTTTCACTGTTGCTACATTTGTGTGAATTGCCAAACTTGTGTGAAGTTTGGAAGGTGCAATTGAGGTGGAGAATGACTCTGCAGCTTCTCCTGTGTATAGGGCTCACCCCAGTCATGGTGATGCTGGATTTTTGGTGCCAACCCACAAGAGTGAGGGTTATATGTTTTATGTGTTCCTTGATTGATTGATTGATTAATTGATTGCCCATGTAGATTAAGTAGTTGCAGGGGTGGTAGAAGTTTGTTTCTCTAAATTGAAGTAAAGGTACCTGTGTTCCTGTACGTATCCATCCCAAATGTTCTTTCTTGGTTTCCTAACCTTAGTGATTGTGGCAGGGAGAAGAGCTTTCTAAACCAGGTCTGTAGTAGTATTTTTGCTCTTTCACTGGTGGGTGATCCAGAATTTCTTTAAGTGATTAGAAGCTTTAACAATCCTTTCTCTCTTGCTTTGTAGTGATCTAACCATAACTTTGGACATAGTATAGAAAAAAAAAAAATGTCCCAATCATCTGAGTTCCAACTGTACTTTTCTAGGCTCCTATTTCATAGTGGTTATCTTGCTGTTCCTTACTACTCTTTTATTACTGTGAAATACTCCATCCAACACTGAAATACCCTTCTCCCTGCCCCCCCTTATTTGTTAAGGGGCATGAACAATGCTAAGGACCAGCTCTAGATTCCAAATCATTGGAACTATTGTTTGATCCTGTAGTAGAAAGCTTTTATCCCTAAGGTAGTAAAATCTTAAATTCTATAGAACCTGAAGTCTTGGGGGAAAAAAGTTTAAAAATATTATAAAGGTGTATATTTGGCTATAAATATGAAGTCACCACCAACTTCAGCTATTGGTTCTGGGACCTATGTATTCTATGTACAGGAAAAACTGCACCATTAACTGGCATCTGATCCTAATCATATCCTACAAGTCAGTATGTCATTGCAGCATTCAGTAAAACTTTCTGGATGATAAACTAGAGAATCCTGAATGTTGAATGAGCTCTATGTGTGACTCAATAGTATGCAAAAGAACAGGACAGTGTGAGATGCTTGCAAAAATCATATTTTTTTAGAAGTATTGGCAGAGTTATTTGGAAAGACAGGAGGTTCACCCGTCTCTAAAATAAGGTCTATTCCAGAGAAGGAAACTAATTTCAACTTATAACATAAAGGAGCTCAGTATAGTAACTTGCCTCTAGGTTGGTCTCCTGAAGACATGGTATCTGGCCCATAAGTGTTACTTGTTTGTTTTTTGTTGTTTGTTTTCATTGCTAGAAACATACATTCTTGATCAGAGCAGTCAAGTCTGTCCTAATGAGTAGAAGTCCTGGAACAGCCTTATCTCTTTGAGTCCATAAAATGTTTGAAGATCATCCATGCACTGGACTAGATGGCAAGGGTACTGATTTTTCGTCCAGAGTGTATCATCCAATTTGCTTGATTGTTAAGAACCTCTGATGTACAGAGAGTTTTCTGATAAGCTTTGAGAAGGAACATGAATATCCTATTTTTCTGAGTCTACTTCAAAGTGATACTTTTAATGTTCATCCCTTCATCTGGCGGTCAAATCAAATCAATAACTTGTTTATACTCTTGTTTTTGCTTATCTGGATACTCTAGGTAAATCAAATATCTTGGTTTGTACTTTTAGGAATATAGTTTCTAGTTGGTTTATTTTTTTTCTCAAAATGGTACAATATAAATTTTAATTATTTTATTCACACTTTTTGTCTGTTTTTCTTTTCTCTTATTGCATTTATTATTTAATGTGTAGCATGGTTCTGGGGTTTGCTGTTTTAAATTCCCTATCCATATCCAAGACATTTAGGAGACTGAGTTTCTGCAATTAGGAGGTAGCTTGGTAGCATATGAATTAGCCAAAAGGTTTTTGAGCTGATATTTAAGCTTATAAGAATTGTTAACTGGAAATTCTAACTCAGTGAGTGAGGGTGAAATTTTAACATAATCTTTCATGGAGATAGTTTCTGATGGCTTCCTTTATATTATTCATAGTTGTACTAAACCTCTTTTTTTTTTTTTGAGAGAGAGGGAGGGAGGGAGACCCTGAGTTGCAGGGAGGGGCAGAGGAAGGGGAAGAGGGAGAGAGACTCTTAAGCAGTTTTCATGCTCAGTGTGGAGCCCAAGGTGGCGGGGCTTGATCTCAAGACCCTGAGATCATGACCTGAGCAGAAATGAAGAGTTGGACGTTTAACTGACTGAGGCCCCCAGGCACCTCTGCCCTAAAGAGAGGTTTCCTCTGCAAGCCACGAGGTAATTCCAGGGAGGGGGAAAAAAAAAAAAAAAAAGCTACTCTACTGAAGTTTTTCCTGTAGGTATAAAAACAAAACAATCACACATACACATACACACAAATCACTCACAAAAATGCAAAATACAAATGTTTACACACTATGATATATGGCTTAAAAAAGGAATTAAAGCTGCACAGTAAAATCACTTTCAAGGCTCCATAGAATTTATTTTTAACATATTTTAGTATCAATAATATTGATATGATTTTGAGGAGATTTCTACTTCATTTGGAAAATGTAAAAAAGAAATATGTGGTGTGAAATTCTTATGGATATAATACTCTCCATTTGAACGAGGTCCACATTCTTTCTTCTTAACCATATTAATACCAGTTGGATATGGAATTTTAAATGTAGCATTTGAAGTCTTCCTTTATCCTTAAAAGTGAAAGTCTGTTTATCCCCTGCAGAGGAGAACTTTTCTTGCCACTTAATCTGTGAAAGAAAGGACATTTTATAAGTTGGTGTATCTTTTATATCTTTTGAAAAAGCATTTCCACAGGCTCCATTACACAGTTCTATCTATAACCATCATGTATGGATGTTTGTAATTGAGATCGTATAACTTGAAGCATAACTTAAATCTCTTGAGGTCTTTGTCTAAAGCCAAACACTGTGACTTTGTTTTCCTCAGTCATTCAAAGTGCATTTTTAATGGTCCAATGTGTCCTTGATGGACAGTAAGATGGTATATCACTCCTATCAAGATTCCTAGAGTTAATAGGGAAGGGGAAGGCTAAATATGAACACTGACCTTTATAAACTTTCATCCTTCAAGCTTACTTTTTTTCATTCTCTGAAAAAAATACAAACTTGGCTATTGTCTTACTTGATGCAGGGTTAGGTAATTTCCAATTAGTAAGGTAGTACTTGTCACCATAAATTAAATGGTCGGTATGAATCCTTAAAATACATCAAGTATATTATACATACTTCTTTCTTATGAATGGTTTTAAGATGGAAATTTAGCACATAGAAAACACTGCAAATTCTTCAACTGCTAGTTGAGGTAACTTCTGATAGGGGACTGAGTAAAATCTGGAACACATTCCCATCTCTACCAACCTTCATAACCTTAAGTTTCAAACACAGCAAAAAAAAAAAGGCTTAAAAAATACATTGTCAATGAAAAGGCATAGCTAAGAAGAGGATAAGAGAAAAGAAAGAGAAATCTTCAGTAACTAAAAGGGACTTCCTAGCTGTGGCAGTAAAGTGGAAGTTGAAGCTCTATATGACTCATAGAGGTACTGGGGCCCGTGCAGACTTGAGAACCTGAGATATTAATGTACATGAGGGATCCAGAGTTGTAATTTTAAACCCTTGTATGGCAGAGCTGTATGTGGTTTCCCTTAATAAAGCCAGTAGCTTGGAAAGCAGTGCATACTCCCTGAAACTTCCAACTGCTGGTTAAATTGGACCTATGAGAATAATTGGACCTGAACTATGGCCATTTGAGGGAGTGAGTCCCAGTTTCACAATACTTGAGATTCTTTTGGTCAGATGGGAAGGTTTCCTAAGTCATGCATGTGGAAGGAGGATTTTGTTTTGTTTTAAGCTCCATTTAAAAAAAAAAAATTATTCATTTGATAGAAAGAGAGCACACAAACAGGGCACACAGCAGAGGGAGGAGAAACAGACTTCCCACTGAGCAAGGAGCCCAAGCAGGGCTCAATCCCAGGACCCTGGGATCATGACCTGAGCTGAAGGCAGACGCTTAACCCACTGAGTCACCCAGGTGCCCCTTAAGCTCCATCTTTGTTTTTATTTTTTTTCTTTATTTTAACCAAAATGACGATAATAAGCAATGTGAAGAGACTATCCTAGAAAAGAATATTACTCAATACAATGAGAACAGTGACCCACACTGAGTAGAGTAAGAATTGCATCTGCTCAGAAAACATCTGAGATTTTTCTGGCTGTTCCATATAATGTCCAATGCAACATCATTCTCTTATCTTTCTCCATGTGTTATTTTTGTGTTCATTACTTATGTCCACCTCACATTTTACATGTTTTTTTTTTTTAATCTCTCTTCCTTCATTAGAATATAAGCTGTATATGTCAGTGTTATTGCTGGTTTTGTATGTTGCTACATATTTAGAGCCCAGAAACTATGCTTGGCATCCAGTATGCACTCAGTAAATATTTGCTTAAATTAGTGAATGAAAGTTTGAGGATAATTAGACAATAAATATGACAGATGTTGTCCAATTTAAGCATGAGTATTGGAGTAATTTGAATCAAAGAATAATACTGAAAACTTGTAGCTTTCTATGTTTTCCTACATATAACTTATTTTGTTTTATTTGATAATCAGAAAGTGGCAAATCTGGAGAATAGGCAGAGAAAGGAACTGGGCAATTACATAAATTAAAAATGATATTGGCTTTTTACTGGTCATTTTCAGTTATTAGCTACCAAGTATGAGTTCCAGTATCACACTGAGAGCTGAGAATAGTCAAAAGAAGCATGTGAGAAACTTTTGCCAAGTTAAAAAAAAAAAAAATCCAGGTGCTAATATCTAAAATCACATCACACCTTGTTAAGGGCAGAACATATACATCTGTTGGTGATACCCAGTTTTGAATACAATTCACCTGTCAATGGAATCCACTCTGAAATTACTTTATTAAGCAAATATCTGGGTAGAGGTCCACCAACCACACCTTAGGAATAGATTAAAGCAGTGTCTGAAGTTACTCAAAATGGTATCATACAGCAAGAAAATTTCAAAATTTAAATAACCAAGATCTTTCCCTATTAGGATATTATAATCTACAGCAGGAAGCAAGAACATTAAAGAACATCATACTACCAAGAGGAACAAACATCCATTGTATTAATTGTCATTATTATCTGTGTCCACATTGTCAAAACTCTGTAGCACACAAAATGACTGGTCAGGATGCCATGATGCCTTTCACCTCTGTCACATGGCTTGCCACTATGTATTGCTTTGTTCTGATCTTCTAAACTATACCCACTGAGAATATATTATCTTGTCACAAGACATTTTACTAGTGTCTAGTATTTTTTTCATGGATGTGTGTGCTCAGTTTAGGTTGGAGAACAATGTAGTTAATTATAATGCATATAATTTTATAAGCTTAGTCAAACCTAGGATACAGGGCTAAGACATTTTCTTTAACATTTTTTTCACCCTAAGATGAACTTTTAATCATAATTTGCACAGCATTTGAGTTAATAAATACCCATATTTACTAGTTACTTTAATTTTTTATCATGCCGACTTTCCATTGTCCCTCCTTTTGTTGTTTAATTCTGAGATCTATTTGATGTCATTGTCCATAATGGGGATTTCTGTGGCTATATTTGCATCCAATGATTTTCCTTTTCCTCTCCCTTTTTCTTCATCACTTAAAAACATCTTCATTACTAAAATGCATATCCAACTTTTTGCCAGCCATTCTTTCATATAACTGCTATTTGGAATATCTGAATTTTATTTAGCTTAAAGATCACAATCAATTTAACCTTAATTGCCTTCATACAAAATGTTACAAAAGACTGACACACAGTGGGGAAAAAAAGGTCAATATATTGTGTCTCAGGAATTTCTCACAATTTTCCATGGATTCTGGACCTAGAATTTCATACCCTAGAATAGTGATTCTCAGCATGTAATCCAAGCACAAGAATCACCCAGTGAACTTGTTGACAATGCGGTATCCTGGGTCTCACCATTGGCCTACTGCTTTGGAGTCTCTGGACATAGAGCTGATAGTGATTTTAATGCATACTGTATTTTGACAACCTGTGGATCCAAGAGTTCTAGAAGCTTTACACACAAAGAATAAATGGGAAGAGAATGACCACTGGAATTCTATATATATATATTTTTTTTTTCCTTTTTAAGGATCTTTATAGAAGTAAAATTTAGCAAAGAAGTACGTGTTTAGTCTTCATAACCTACTATAGCAAGATAGTAATTCAAGTCCCAATGAGGTATCTAGATATCACTCAATGTATGCTGAAGTCCAATAGGTCTTATGACAAGGAGATTCTTATTTTAAGGTAAATATATCTTAATTCATTCAGTGGGGAAACTGAATATTATATGTTCTGTAAGCCTGACATAATAGGGTTGCATTAGGATTTCACTGATACAATAATTCTAGATATTACAAGTAGTATCACTAAGAATAGAAAGCATTGTTAAATCACAGATTTTACAGATCAGTGGATATTTGCTTGGTAAAGAAGTATCAAAATACTGAATCTCAAAAGAAAACTTAAATATGTATGGAAAAACTTATCCTTCATAGATGAAACAAAGTTTGTAGTAAAGTTCAGAGTTTTTAAATTTTACAGATTTTCTTGATTAAATATTCCACAGACATTTTTGAAAGGTGGTGTGATGGAATTAAAAAACATCTAAATGTGGCATTGAAAATGGAAGGGCATTATTATTCACTCATGACTGAAGGAATCTCACAAATTATGATAATTGAAAGTGTCTTTGAAATATGTCCTGGGAGTTTAGCTTTCTCCTAGGGAAATTAATGCCTTATTTATTCACATAGGGCTATGGGGAATGAGATTTAGTCTTATTAATTTGACATTATTTATTAAATGCATATGTTTTTATAGACATTATAAGATAGAGGTGGCTGAATATATGGTTTATCTTAACTACATAGGATTTTCAGAATGTCAAGAAGGATTATTCTAAGGATGTGGTCATAGCTAAATCAAATACAAAGTATGAGGACAAGCAAAGTAGGAGAACAAACTCCTGAAAGCCCTCAAATGCTCAATTTAAAATATTTACAGCCCAAACACTGAATTCCATTAATGAGGTTGGGTTTTGGGAAAAAAAAAAAAAGAGAGAGAGAGGGGGGAAAAGAAATCATGGAATATGGGTTCTGCCTCAGAATCTAACTTTGTAGGAAACTTGAAGCAGGTTTTTCATATCTGAACCAAGAATAAGCACATCATGTTTATCATGTCAAAAACTAAGAAAAGCCATCCATCATCTTTTTTCCAGCCAAATATTCCACCTGATGTTTCTTTTCCTTATGTCCCTTTGTAATTATAAATAGCAAGAACTATATCTAGGACATAGTTTTAATCAGCTTCAGCATTAATTACATTTATTAATATGTAATTGAAGACAAGAGAAAGGGAAATGCATGAAATTAAAAAAAAATATTCTCTAACTTTACTGAGTGTCTACTATGTTCCAGGTATTAAGTATTGGGGTAAAGAAATAAAAGATACAATCCTTGCTACTGTCATCCCTATATAATGAAAGCAAAGGACAGTTATAATGAGGGGAGTATCAGGAGACACATTATGGAAGAAGAGACATTTCAGGTAAAATCCAAATTTCAGATAGAAACCAGGAAAAGATGGTGAGGTAGTACATTCTAGTGAGGGCAATAGCATGTATGTAGACAACTATGCACACAAATCATGGCACATTTGTTTGTTCTAAGAATAGTCCTAGAACGCACCAAGATGACCCGATATTATTAGTATTCTATAAGTTCCTGGAAACAAAAAACAAAAAAGCTAAGTGAAATGTGATTGTAACAGCCCAAATAAAAAAAAATACATGTTACTATAATTTTTTAACATTCAATAATTATTTACTAAAATATTAATATTTAATACATTAAAAACCATAGTCAAAATTTTATTGTCTAGATTGTTAAATTTTAAAGTAGAGGAATTTGATTCCTCATACTAAATTTATTCAGGCTAAATATCTCTCTTATAGGTTTACCATATTGTGGGAGCTTTTTTAGAGAAAGAATGGAGATCAAACCATTATTTTCACCTTGGTCATTCTACTTAAAGTAGTGTCTTCTGTACAGAACACTACTTCTGTAGTATATGAATATAATAACTTTTTGAACCTAAATAGATTTCTAATGGACAGAGTGTGAAATGTTTCATGCAAGTGTAAAGCAAAAAAATTCTAGAGTAGGTACAGAATATGAAGCGATAAATGAAAGTCTAACCAAAGGTGGACATTAGGCTGTAGGTAAATGTAAGGAATATATATGATCCTTGGGATTTTCAAATGTGGGTAAGGGCATTGATGTGGAGGGACTGGCATCAGCTGTCAGAAATGGGCATCACCTCACTAACTATCAAAATATTCACAACTTTGCTGTTTAACAATCTTAGCCATGCAGAATTGAAATAAGTTATTTTGTCATATATAAATAAAATTTACAAATTACTTTTTAAAAAGATTTTTTACTTGTCAGGGAGAAAGAGACAGAGAGCATGCACAAGCAGGGGGAGAGGGCAGAGGAAGAAGCAGGCTCCCCGCTGAACAGGGAGCCTGATGTGGGACTCGATCCCCGGGCCCTGGGATCATGACCTGAGCCGAAGGCAGACGCTTAACTGACTGAGCCACCCAGGCATCCTGTAAAATTTACAAATTATTTTACAATAGATTTCCACAAGCATTTATAAAAGATATAGGTAAATTATAACAAGCATTTAGCAAATATACAATAAGACCAATATTCTGCTACTCAGGACTTTAAATTCACCCTCTCCCTTATTCTAAAAGCACCTTTACCATAAGCTTGTGAGGACCAAATATTTTAATGGTGGTGCTTGATAATGTTGACAAGAATTGGGATGCTTGCATGATCTGGAAATCAATCTTATAAATGGGTTTCATTTGTATTGATAACCAATAAATATCTCAATAACCTCTATTTTGAGGACAAGTGTACAGGAGTCTGTTAAGAACACAGGAAGAAAATAAAACAGTTAAGGGAGATGACAAAGGCATTGCCCTACTTAATTTCAGGATACGTTGTGACAGTAAATTCTATTCACTGTCTAGAATAACATTTCAAATGTCCCATATGACACCTTTATTCTTGTCATTGGCATTTAAAAATATTAAATTCACCTAAAAATCTAATTTGAGCCTCTTAAGGTAACTTCGATTTCTATCATTTTCCAAGTTAATATTATTATTTTAGATAGAGTAAATGTATCCTTTCCTTGTCATTATATGGTTTATTTTCATTTAGTCTCCAGCACAGTCTCATAACATGGTTATATTCTATATGTTCTTTAAATACAACTTTGTTCCCTTTTGTCCTGAAGAAAGTGCTCTCATAAGCTGTCCTCTTTTCTAAGATTTGAGTTTAAAACCTAATTGCAGAGTGGATTAAAAGACCAAATAGATATAATTAGCTTATTCTTCAGCATTCTCAATTTACTATGAGTTAGAAACAAATTAAGGCATGAGGGTCATGATGAAAGGATTTTAGCAGAATTCATATGACTGAACATTTCTAAATAAACTTCATGGAAATATTTTTAAATGTTTATTTGTAAAATTTCCTCTCACAAAGGAATGTGTATATTAGATATTTAGCAATTAAAGATGTATTTATATATATAATAATTTACATTTAGCTATTCCGAAAACATGAAACCTTAAATGCATGTGCTCTAAATTCTATGAAAAATATATTGAAGGGTAAAAAGTTAGTGAAATATTTTTAATCAGTCCTTACATTTAAGTGAATGTATGATCCTTCTTTTATAAAATTACTTATTAGATAAGGAAATAGACTATTGAAATAAAAGGAAAAAAAAGATAAAATTGCCACGTAGCTCTTACTTTTTTATTTTAAACCTATTTGTAATCCTTATTTTATTCAAGATAGAAAGAAAACAAGGAGAAAGAACTGTAATTTGTTGGGTGCATTGTACTATATGTTAAAGACTGTGCTGGAGGCTTTGGAAATATCCATGTCTTTAAATGTGTAAAATTATCAAGTCTGATGAAGTCTGTTTTCCCTATCTGAAAACAGGCTGAAAGAGTTACATGATTTCAAAAACACATAACTAGTATGATGGATTTAGGAGAGCATATAAGACATAAAGATATAGAATATATATATGTATGATAGAAGAATATAAAATATGATATTCTAAATGGAATATGTAAAATATCTAATAGTCCCTATCCAGAGACACTTAAAAATATCATCTTCTTATCTTCCCTTTATCTGGTTCATTAATAGAAAAGTACATAAATTAGAGGGTAAATTTTGTAGAATCAAATCTTGTCCTCCCTGGATTCATAGCTCCTTATGTTCATTAAGTGAACAAAATTTATTCATAAAAGTTGAGCCACAGCAATAATAAATCTGAATAACCTATAATTAGTAAGAAGATTGAATCAGTAATCAAAACCTTCCTAACAGAGAAGAGCCCTGGACCATATAGCTTCAGTGGTGAATTCTACCAAACATTTAAAGAAAAGATACCAATAATTTTCAAACTCTTTCAAAATATTGAAGATGAGGGACCATCTCCTAACTCATTTTAGGAGGTCAACATCACTCTAGTACCAAAGCCAAATGAAGACACTACAAAAAAGGGGGATACAGACCAATATCCCTTATGAATATTGGTGTAAAAAATCTTCAATATACTTTGGTTTGAATTAGAAAACTGAATTTAGCAGAATATTAAAAGGATTGCATACCATGACTAAATGGAATTTATTTCTGGAATGCAAGAATGGTTCAATTAAAAATAAATTCAATAGTCAAAATAATATACCACATTAACAGAATGAAGGAAAAGGAATGATCATCTCAACTGATGCAGAAAAAGCATATGACCAAATTCAGTACCCTTTTTTATGATCAAAACACTCAACAAAGGATGGCTAGAAGGAAAAACATCCTTAACATAATGAAAGGAATATACGAAAACCTGCAACAATGTCATACTCAATGGTGAAATACTGAAAGATTTTTTCGATGATCAGGAACAGGACAAAGATTCCTCCTTTTGCCACTTGTATACAATATAGTATTGGGAGTTCTAGCTAGAACAATTAGGCAATGAATGACTAAAAGTAAAAAGGCATTCACATTGGAAAGGAAGAAGTACATTTAACTCTATGCAGATGACCTGAACTTAAATGTAGAAAACTCTAAAGATTCCACAAAACAGTTGTTAAAGTTAATAAATTAATTCAACAATATTTGAGAACACAAGTTCAACACAATAAGTTAGGTTTCTATGCACTAACAATGAACAATTCAAAAAGGAAATCTTTTAAAAAGCCATTTTACAAGAGCATCAAAAAGAATAAAACACTTAGGAATGAACTTAGCCAAGGAAGTAAAAATGGTACGCTGAAAATTAAAAAAAAATATTGGTGAAAAAAATTAAAGACAAAAATAAATGGAAAGATATCTGTATTCATGGATTGGAAGACATGATATTGTTAAGATGTCAATACTACCCAAAGTGATCTGTAGATTCAATGTAATCCCTTTTTAAATCCCAATTTAAAAATTTGCTGAAATAGAAAAACTTATCCTAAATTTTGTATCTTGAGTGATTGCAAATAAACAAGACAATCTTGAAAAATAACAGAGTTGAATGACTAACATGATCTGACTTTAAAACTTACTTAAAATCTGCAGGAATCAAGAGTATGGTATTGGCATTTATATGGTAGACCTATACGTTAATAGAATAAAATAGAAATCCCAGAAATAAATATCTCACATATATGATCAAATGATCTACAATAGTATGGCCAAGATCATTCAACAGGGAAAGGACAGTCTTTTCAACAAACAGTGCTGAGAAAACTGGATATCCATATGCAAAAGAATAAAGTGGGACCCTCACCTCACACCATAGGCAAAAATTAATACAAAATGGGTCAGAGACCTAAACATAAGAACTAAAGCTATACAACTATAAAAGAAAATTTGGGGTATAGGATTCATTAGATGTAGCAATTATTTCCTGGATATGATGTTAAAAATACAGGCAACAATAAAATGGACTATATCAAATGTACTATATCAAAATGAAAACTTTTTTTTTTTGCATCAAAAGACACCATCAACAGAGTGAAAAGGCAATCAACAAAATATTTGCAAATACTATATCAGATAAGAGATTAATGTCCAGGATATATAATTAATGTCCAGAATATATAAAAAAAAAAAAAAACTCCTGAAACTCAGTGCCAAAAACAACTTGATTTTAAAAAGGCAAAGGACTTGAATAGACATTTCCCCGAAGATCTGCCAATAGCAATGCAAATCAAAACCAAAATAAGGTATCGCTTCATATTCATTAAGATGACTATTATCAAGAGCCAAAAAACAAACACAACCCATAAAACAACACTATTGGCAAGGATATAAAATTACTGGTGGGGTTTAAAGTGGTGTAACTACTGTGGAAAATTGTATGGTGTTTCCTCAAAAAAATTAAACATAGAATATCCACATGATTCAGCAATTCCACTTGTATGTATAAATGCCAAAGAGCTGAAAGCAAGTTGTCAGGCAGATGTTTGCACACCGTACTTATAGCAGCACTTTTCACAATACCCAAAAGGTAAAAGTGACCCAAACGTCCACTGAAGGATGAATGGATAGACAAAATGTTGCATACACATGCAATGGAATATTATTCAGCCTTTAAAAAGAATGAAATTCTGATACATGCTATAATATGGATGAACCTTCAAAACATGATGCTGAGTGAAATAGGTCAGATGTAAAAGGACTAATGTTTTATGAGTCTTCTTACATGTGATAAATAGAATAATCAAATTCATAGAGAAAAAATAGAATATTGATAACCAGGAACTAGGGGCAGAGGGGAATGGGGAGTTACTGTTTAACAGGTACAGTTTAGTTTGAGATGATGAAAGTTAGGGAGATTGATAGTGATGGTGGTTGCACAATGTTAACATACCTAAGGCCACTGAATTGTACACTTAACAGAATTCACTGATTTAAATATTTTTATGTATATTTGCCACAGTTGTTTTTAAGTATGTGAGAAAATGTCTATTTAGACTATATTTTTTTGGAGGAGGATGTTGAAACTCACAATTTGACCCAAAGTTACATTATATGTAAGTAGTAGATATGAAATTTAAAAGCATGCTTCTCTGTACCTTAAATTCATAATCCTTACAAAGACAATTTTGACAACTTGAGGGAATATATTTTCCTACATTCAAACTATAAGAGTTTTCTCTACTTGAATTCTGTTCATTTTGCAGATAAGGATTATAGTCATAATAAATTAGTGCTATCATGACCAACTAAATTTTCATGAGCAAAGAGATAATCACAGTTTGTTATGATCATTGGTTTTATTTCCTGTTGTATATACCTATGACCATAGAAAATTGTAATTATAGAAAATTTATCACTTAAACTGATAAAATGTACACATTTACATTTATTTGATTACCTATATTTAAAGATGATTGTTATCATAACAGATAAAAAAATAATATAGCAAAGTTACTATAATTTGGCACTTTGTCTACTGGAAGCATCCACAATAACACCGAGCATACAAAGTTACAAAGGAAATCCTTTTTCATAAATGCATTATTTTTGTAAATGTGTCCTATATTTATCAATGAATACTTAAAAATGATTAAGCAAAGTCTGTCCTGTCACTATTATTAAATATATTATAAAGTTATCCACTGAGAAATAAATATTTCATAAATGTTAATGAACATGGATTTCTAAGTTGAGATGTTAGAGCATAATTCATATATATAAATATATGGTAACTGATATATTTTCATTATAAATTACTTTCTAAATAAGTTACTTAGTCCAAATATGTTGTTTTCTTAGAAGACCATTTCAAATAGGTTATCAGGGGAAAGAGGCACATTCATAAATGGTATTTAAGAAATATATATATATATTTTATTTATTTATTTATTTATTTATTTATTTATTTATTTATTTTTATTCTTATGTTAATCCCCATACATTACATCATTAGTTTTATTTTTTTTTATTTATTTATTTGAGAGAGAGAATGAGATAGAGAGCATGAGAGGGGGGAGGGTCAGAGGGAGAAGCAGACTCCCCGCTGAGCAGGGAGACATCATTAGTTTTAGATGAAGTGTTCCATGATTCATTGTTTGTGCATAACACCCAGTGCTCCATGCAGAATGTGCCCTCCTCAATACCCACCACCAGGCTAACCCATCCTCCCACCCCCCTCCCCTCTAGAACCCTGTTTTTTAATTCAGTAATGTTTCTATCCTTACTAGGACCTTTGATTTTCAAGTGTGTATGATTCAATCATTTTCTCAAATTGGCAAGTGAATCAGATGGGTGCTTGTGGCACATTTTAACTTTTCAACAAGGGATTAAGTAATATATAAGGATTATGGTTTCTTTTAAAAATAAGTAAAAATGGTTTCCAAATGAAATTCCTAAATATTCTATACTTTTAAGCTATGTGCTATTTATTTTCAAATATACTTAAATATAACTGAATATGTATTCTCACATAAAATCTGCTGGAAAATTGAGTTTTAAAACAAACTTAGGAAGAATATTAATCATATTTACCAAAATCATCATCAGCCAACCAATAGAGCAGAACTGGGTTTCACTTTCATTTTAAATTCTGGTTAAGAATTGAGACAAAGACAGAGCATTTCAATTCCTCCCTGTTTAGGAGGAGCTGTGACAATTCTTGTTTCCTTACCTCGTCCTGTCAGAAACTAGATCTTCATCCAACTGCTAATTTTCTTAGGGTCTTACTGGTTAGGAAACATTGTTGTTTCATTTTGTTTAAAAGACAGAATTAATAGGAGGGACTAAAAGAGTATTAAAAATAAATATGCTAAAACAACAATCAAAAACTTAATTTGGATATAAAACCTGTTTAACAGACTGGATGACAAGAAATATGTTAGATAGCATAACGTGTTCTTTCCTCCTTAGCAGAGAGGTCCTCATAAAAGATTGATACTATAAAATGTTTATCTAATGTGCAGAAAATAAAATCTCTTTACTAGATAATGATCTTTTTAGAGGATAAGACTTCTTTTGACAATTTAAATATTGTCCACATGTAGATTAGACCATTATCTGGAATTTGAGAATTAAAGTAAGAAAAAATCCAATAGATTTGACAAGGAGTCAGGTGGATGAAATAGAAAAAGGAACAAAGAAGGTGCTAAAATGCAAGGACAGCAGTGTGATCTGGGAAAGAGTGAAGAAAAAGTGGGAAGTAGAAGGAAAACGGAAAGTTGCTGTTCAACAGGTATTAAAGTTTCAGTTATACAAAATGAATTAATCTCTAGAGACGAGATGTGCAACATTATGTCTATAGTTAACATACTGTATTATGCACTTAAAAATTTAAGACATTAGATATCCTGTGTTCTTACAATAGCAGTAGTAGTAGTAGTAGTAGTAGTAGTAGTAGTAGTAGTAGTAGAAGAAGGTGGCAGTGAGTGATACAGATGAATAAAGTAGTTCATAAATGGCTAACAAAGATCACCAGCAAATAACTAATGAAGTGGATGACACAATATGTAGGGTAGGGAGGGAAATAAAATTTGCTCATTTAACTGATTAGGTTACTTAACTGCTAAATTATAAACTACTAAAGTGTAGGTTGTGGTATTTGAGCACATGTGATGAAAATTCATAGTGGTAGAAACATCAAAGACCTCATAGAATGGGATTACTCTGTTAAATAGTTAATGATTCCATTCTTGGGTGTATTTTAATTCTCTTTCTTGATGCATCATAGTTTCCGTTTTGTAAATGCTATAGCTGTGGTTACCAGGGAGGGAAGTATCAGAGTAATAAAGTATGTTCTTCTTTTTCACAATATGTTATTGTAGGATTATTATGTAAATGTTTTCCACAATTAAAGCAACTCAAGACATGCCTATTATATGCTTATATTTACGTAAGTTCACATATGGGAGCAGATTGATTTAAAAAATGTGTATATTGTGAATCTTAAGTCATTGAAGTGCCATTAGTCTTGGAAATAGATGGCTAAGCAGAAGTACAATGATGAATTCTTGGCAAGTTCTTCCTTGATTTTAAATATTTTTCGAGTTGTTTTTTAATCATCATTTTGCAAAAGGGGAATTGTTATATGTTCAAGATGTAACAGAGAGGTTCGATATTTTGATAACTCTTTATGGTAATAACCTCTTAATAAAGTTAAAAGATCAGGATGTGCGAATCTAGACTATACCTAGTGACACTGTGCATGTCTGTCATTCTTGGTCAGAGACAAACTTTAGGACATGGGAAATTGCTGTAATCCTTCCTAAGGTTGTGGTGTGGCACATTTACAGGTCTGCATGAACAGTTGGACACTTCCTCAGTTCATCATTCATGAATTGTTTCCCCAGCCCTGTCAACAGTTACTCCTCTGAGGAGCAATCCGTATCTTGCAATCCTCTAGGACAACAAAGTCATCCTGCAACCAGCAGTTATATTGACGCTGTTTACTTGAGCCTCAAAATGGCACTTGTGTTGTGATATAACCATCAGTTGCCAAACAGAAATGGGGTCCAGTAGTAATTGGGAAGCTCCAAATGTTTGGCATAGTAGTATTCTCTAGTTTAAGCACCTGCCGTATGACATTTTCCTGTATTTTTTGAATATTAATGGTTATCATGGGGCATAAAAGAAATACATCTTAATGAGCAAAACTAAAGAGGTTATCTAATGTTCTTGAACTGACAAGCTAGAGACAGAGATGGGCTCTACACAGATGACAACTTTTTTTTTTTTTTTTTTAATGGGAATATAGTAGCCTCTGGAGATACTGATCAGGACAGATAGATGTTTCTTCTGGTCTACTTAGACACTAGAGATTTATGATATGAATCTATTAGAATATATTTCATCTGCTCCTTAAATCTGGAACAAAGAAGTGCCCTTGATTTGAAGAGAAAAGTTTTAAAAAGGCACATCAATGTGAAATAGATGATTTGGATATTTTTGCTGACATGGAAAATTTTTATTTGGAAAGGAACCTTCTTCTAACTTGAGAGCCAAAACCAGTGGCGTTGACCAAGTGACATGGAATATTTAATTTGAAGCTGAAATTTAATTGCAAAGCACCCTCTTTTAGTCCCTTTCTCTCTCTCTCCATATATGTGTATATTTTATTAATTTTAACTAAAATCTTTATTTTAACTCATATAAAATAAATGAACTCTCACCTATTATTGATGGCACAATATGTTATTTTTACAGCCATAGTACCTCAGTGAGAGAGCTCTGTGATTTTCATTAAAAAACAAAAACAAAAACAAAGTTAATTGATAACAGGTCTTGTTTTACTTTTGGGCATCGTGGAACAATCGTATTATTTGCATAAAAATATGTCACAAATTTATAAGTTATGCAGCATAATAAAAAACATCAATGAAACCACAACTATTACTACTACCTATTAGTTTTTCCCATTCCACTCTCATGCCTCTCATTATAGTGAAAATTGCTTGTATTTTTTAAAATTTGCAATTTTATTTGTGTGCTGTATGTATGTAATTACTATATGTATGCATTTTTGCACTATGCATTATTAATTTTGAGGTTTTAAAAGTGTTTTCGTACTTTTTTAAGTTTTTGATATTTTTATTCACATTCTTTCTAAATCTCATGTGATTGCTATTTTTTTCATTTGTTGCTGTTTCATTGTTATATGAATACATTATGATTTATTTATATATTCTCCTATATTGGGGGGCAGTTCCCATTTTTTTGTTGATACAGATAATGCTGATTTGAATATTTCAGGTTTTCTAGTGTGTATTTGCAGTAATTTGTCTAGAAGAACAGTTGCTGGCTTTTAGTATTTACATGTATGACTTCACAACATAATATCAAATTTGTTTCCAAAATAATTATATCAATTTATTCCACTAGCAGTATATATAGTTTCCTATGTACTGTATTCCCAACATTTTTGGTATTGTCAGGTATTGCCAGTTTATGAGTATAAAAGTTTCCTATTATAGTTTTATTTTACAAATTCCTAATTATTAATGGGGTGTATTTTTCATTTGTTTTCCTTGTTTGGTCATTGTTTACAGGCATTGTATGAAACGTATGTTTTATACATTAAACATATATTCTGGATAATAATGCTTTTTCAAATATATGTGATGGAAATATCTTCTCCTGATTTTTGTTTTCTCTTTTCACATTTTTAAATGCATCTTGTGATGAAAAGTTCCAATTTTAATGTCCAATTAAACAACTTTTCTTATGTTTGAATAGTATCTCTATGCCAAGGCCAACAGGAGGTTCTTTTGTCTTCTGAAGTTTTTGCAGTTTTTGCCTTATACTTAAGTCTGTATCTGAAGTTGATTATTGTGGATCTCATGAACAGGGGACCTAATTTCATTTTCTTTTTTTTTTTTAATTTTAATTTTATTTATTTATTTTTTAAAGATTTTATTTATTTATTTGAGAGAGAGAATGAGAGAGAGCACATGAGAGGGGGGAGGGTCAGAGGGAGAAGCAGACTCCCTGCCGAGCAGGGAGCCCGATGCGGGACTCGATCCAGGGACTCCAGGATCATGACCTGAGCCGAAGGCAGTCGCTTAACCAACTGAGCCACCCAGGCGCCCTCATTTTCTTTTTTTAATATGAATCCTTAATTTACCATATCACTGCCAATTAAATACTCTTCTTTCCTCATTTATTAATGATGAAATCATTTACAGTGATTCTTTTGTTATAGATTAAATGTTCTTCAATTAATAGATTTATCTTTGACCTGTTTTATGCCTTAGCTTAAATATATTTGTTTTTTTAATAGATCTTGATATTTCATGGAGGAAGAACCTCCAAACTTGCTCTTCTCAGGAGCCCATTGGTTACTCCTGGGTCTTACAATTCCATGTAAATTTTACAAAAATTGTGCTGAAAATGTTCTAACGATTTCATAGAACCTACAGAACACTGTATATGTGCTCCATTTATGTCTGTTTATATGTCTTACAATTAAGTTTGTAATTTTCTGCAAAAATATCTTACTATAATATAGATTACTCAGAGATGACTTAAATTATTTCATTTTTAGATTTATTTGAGTATTACTGGCAAACAATGTTACTTTCGTTTCAAGTGTATAGCGTGGTGATTCAACTTCTGTATACATGGTGTATAGCGTGGTGATTCAACTTCTGTATACATTATGCTGTGCTCAACACAAGTAGAGCTATCCTCTGTCGCCATACAGTGCTATTACAGTAACATTGACTACATTTTCTATGCTGTGCCTTTAATCCCCTGATTTACTAATTCCATAGCCTGAAGCTTATACCTGTTACTCCCCTTCATCCAGTCCCTCTGGTAACCATCGGTTTCTTACCTATATATATGAATCTGATTCTGCTTTCAGTTTGTTTTTTTTTGTTTTTTAGATTCCACATAAGGTGAAATCATATGGTAGTCTTTCTCTATCTGACTTACTTTGCCTAGCATGATACCCTCTAGGTCAATCCATGTTGTGGCAAGTGGCAGAATCTCATCCTTTTTAATGGCTGTGCAACATTCCATTGCATATATACCACGTCTTCTTTATTCATTCATCTATCGATGGGCGCTTGGCTATTGTAAATAATGCTGCAATAAATATAGAGGCAAATATAACTTTGGGATTTAGTGTTTTTATTCTTTTTGGATAAATAGTAGTCAGATTATTGGATTATATGATATTCCTATTTTTAATTTTTTGAGAAATCTCCATACTGTTTCCACAGTGACTGCACAAATTTATATTCCCAACAGTGCACAAGGGTTCCTTTTTCTCTACTTCCTCACCAATTTGTTATTTCTTATTTTTTAATTTTAGCCATTCTGACAAGTGTAAAGTAATATCTCATTGTGGTTTTGATTTGCATTTCCTGATGCCTGGTGATGTTGAGCATCTTTTCATGTGTCTGTTGACCATCTATCGGTCTTCTATGGAAACATGTCTATTCAGGTCATCTGCCCTTTTAATCACATTTTTGGTGTTTTTGTATAAGTTCTTTATAGAATTTGGATATTAACCCCTTCTTAGATATATCATTTACAAATACTTTCTCCTATTCAGTAGGTTGCCTTTTTGTTTTGTTGATTTCTTTTACTGTTAAAAAGATTTTTATTTTGATGTAGTCCCAATAGCTTGTTTTTACTTTTGTTTTCCTTATCTTAAGAGACATACCTAGAAAGATGTTACTATAGCTGATTCCAGAAATTATTGCCTGTGTTCTCTTCTACCCATTTTGAGTTTATTTTTGTATATGGTATTAGAAAGTGGTCTGGTTTTATTATTTTGCATGTATTTGTCCAGTTTTCCCAGCACCATTTATTGAAGAGACTGTCTTTTCCCCATTGTATATTCTTTCCTCCTTTGTCATAGATTAATTGACCATATAAGCATGAGTTTATTTCTGGGCTCTCTGTTCTGTGGGTCTATTTTTGTTCCAGTATCATGCTGTTTGGACTACTACAGCTGTGTAGTAGGTCTTTGTAATACCTCCAGCGTTGTTCTTCTTTTTCAAGATTTCTTTGGCTATTTGGGGACTTTTGTGGTTCCATATAAATTTTAGTATTATTTGTTCTAGTTCTGTGAAAAATGCTATTGGTATTTTGATAGGGATTGCACTGAATCTGTAGGTTGCTTTTGGCAGTAGGGACATTTTGACAATAGTCTTTCAATCCATGAGCATGGAATATCTTTCAATTTGTGTCATACTCAATTTCTTTCATGAGTATTTTATACTTCTAGAGTACAGGTCTTTCACCTCCTTTGTTAAGTTTATTCCTAGGTGTTTTATTGCTTTTGGTGCAGTTGTAAATAGGATTGTTTTCTTACTTTCTTTTTCGGTACTTCATTATTAGTGTGTAGAACTGATACTGATTTGTGGGTATTAATTTTGTATCCCATTACTTTACTGAATTTATTTATTATATCTAATAGTTTTTTTGGTAGAGTCTTTAGGGTTTTCTATAGTATCATGTCACCTGCAAATAGTGAAAGTTTTTCTTTATCAATACGGATGCCTCTTATCTCTTTTTCTTATCTGATTGCTATACCTAGGACTTTCAGTACTATTGAATGAAAGCGGTGAGAGTGGACATATTTGTTTTGTTCCTGATCTTAGAGGAAAAGCTGTCAGTTTTTCACCTTCAGTATAATGCTAGCTGTGGGGTTTTCATATATGGACTTTATTACATTGAGGTATGTTTCCTCTAAACCTATTGTTGAGAGTTTTTGCATGAACAGATGTTGAATTTGTCAAAAGCTTTTTCTGCATTTATTGAGGTGATCATATGATTTTTAGCCTTCATTTTGCTGATGTGGTATATGATGATGATTGATTTGTGAATATTGAATCATCCTTGCATCCCTAGAATAAATCCTACTTGATCATGGTAAATGATACTTTTAATGTATTGTTTGAATGTGGTTTTCTAATATTTTGTTGAGGATTTTTATATCTATGTTTTTTTTTTAAGATTTTATTTATATATTTGACAGAGAGAGACACAGCGAGAGAGGGAACACAAGCAGGGGGAGTGGGAGAGGGAGAAGCAGGCTTTCCACCGAGCGGGGAGCCCGATGTGGGGCTTGATCCCAGGACCCTGGGACCATGACCTGAGCCAAAGGCAGACTCTTAATGACTGAGCCACCCAGGTGCCCTATATCTATGTTTATCAGGGATTTTGGCCTATAGATGTCCTTTAATCTAGTTTGGTAATTCTTTTGTTCAAGTATCTTTTAGTTTTTGTTGTCTTCTCAGATTTTGAGAGTGCATTGTTGAAATCTCCCACTATGATAGTGGTTGTCAGTATTTCTCTGCAGTTCTGTCAACATTTTTTAATTATTTTTTTTTATTTTATTATTTTTATTTTAATTCCAGTTAGTTAACATACAGTGTTACATTAATTTCAGGTGTACAATATAGTAATTCAAATCTTTCATATATCACCCTGTGCTCATCACAACAAGTGCACTCTTTAATCCCCATCACCTATTTTTTTTTTCACCTATTTAATATTTAACCCATCCCCCTACTCATCTCCCCTCTGGTAACCCTCGGTTTGTTCTCTATAATTGAGTCCATTTCTTGATTTGTCAATCTCTTAATTTTTTTCCCTTAGCTTGTTTGTTTCTTAAATTCCACATATGAGTGAAACCAAATGGTATTTTTCTTTCTATGACTGGCTTATTTCACTTAGCATTATACTCTCTAACTCCATCCATGACCTTGCAAGTGACAAGATTTCATTCTTTTTTATGTCTGAATAATATCCTGTGTGTTTCTTTACCCATTCATCAGTTGATGGACACCTGGACTGCTTCCATGTCTTGGCTATTGTAAATAATCCCTTTGAATTAGTGATCTTCCATTCTTTGGGTAAATACCTAGTAGTGCAATTGCTGGATCATAAGGTGGTTAAATTTTTAACATTTTGAGGAAACTCCATACTGTTTTCCAGAGTGGCTGCACCAGTTTGCATTCCCACCAACAGTGTACGAGTGTTCTCTTTTTCTCCACAACCTTCCCAACACCTGTTGTTTCTTGTGTTGTCAATTTTAGCCATTCTGACAAGTGTGAGGTGATATCTCACTGTAGATTTGATTTGCATGTCCCAGAGGATGAATGATGTTGAGCATCTTCTCATGTGTCCATTAACCATCTTTGGGAAGATGTTCATTTCTTCTGCCTATATTTTAATTGGATTGTTTGTTTTTTGGGTGTTGTATCAGTTCTTTACATATTTTGAATACTAACCGTTCTCAGCTATGTCATTTGCAAATAACTTCTCCCATTCTGTAGGTTGCCTTTTTGTTGTTGGTGGTTGTTTTCTTCACTGTGCAGAAGCTTTTTATTTTGACGTAGCCCCAATAGTTTATTTTTGCTTTTGTTTCTCTTGCCTCAGGAGACATATCTAGAAAGATGCTGCTACAGACAGTGTCAGAGAAATTACTGCCTGTGTTCTCTTCTAGGATTTTTATGGTTTCATGTCTTACATTTAGGTCCTTAATCCATTTTGAGTTTATTTTGTGTATGGTGTAAGAAAGTGGTCCAATTTCTTTCTTTTGAGTGTTGCTATCCAGATTTCCCAACACTATTTGTTGAAGAGACTGTCTTTTTCCTACTGTATATTTTTTCCTGTTGAAGATTAATTGACCATATAATTGTGGATTTATGGGCTTTCTATTCTGTTCTACTGATCTGTGTGTCTATTTTTGTGCCAGTACCATACTGTTTTGATAACTATAGCTTTGTAATAAAACTTGAAGTCTGGAATTATGATGCCTCCAGATTTATTTTTCTTTTTCAAGGTTTCTTTGGCTGGTGGGGGTCTTTGGTCCTTCAGTACAAATGTAGAGATTGTTGGGCACCTGGGTGGCCCAGTCAGTTAAACATCTGCCTTCGATTCAGGTCATGATTTGGGGGTCCTGGGATTGAGCCTCATATCAGGCTCCCTGCTCAGTGGGGAGTCTGCTTCTCCTTCTTCCTCTGCCCTTCTCCCCACTTTTTCTCTCTCTCTCTCAAATAAATAAATAAAATCTTTAAAAAAATAGGGTTGTTTGTTCTAACTCTGTGAAAATGATGTTGGTATTTTGATAGGTATGGCATCAAAACTGTAGATTGCTTTGGGTGGTATAGACATTTGAACAATATTTGTTCTTCCAATCCATGAGCATGGAGTGTTTTTTCATTTCTTTGTGTGGTCTTCAATTTCTTTCATCAATGTTTTACAGTTTTCAGAGTTACAGGTCTTTCACCTCTTTGGTAGGTTTATTCCTAGGTACATTATTATTTGGGGAGTCAAATCTTTTGCCTTTTGCCTTTTGAATTTTGAGGATATTGAAGCAGAAGCTTCTGGTTATCTTCCAAAATCTATTCTCTACTTCAATAATAGTGACACCTGTGTATATTGCCATTGTCTGCCTCCTTTGCATCTCCACATGATGTTAGCACTAGATACGGTTCATGACTAATGGAATATAAGCAGTGTAATGTATTTTTTGAAAATCTTTAAGTGGTGCTTGGCAGAGTCTTTGTGCCCTCTTGTTTGTCCCTTCTCTAGCCTGGTGTGGGACACAAATGTCAACTTCTTGAATGATGAGGATGAAGATTATACCTAAGTGTGACTGAGAGAGGAGGTAGAAGAAACCTGGTCCCTGAAGAATTTGAATTGCAAAATTTTCATACCAGCACTAGATGGTTTGCTGCTGAATTTTAAATTCACTAGAAGAAAATAAATTACTTCAGGCATTTCTATACTTAATGACACCCGTGGTTCAATCTAATCTTAAAACTAATTAGGTATAAACAAATACCCAATTGCTATCTATTATCCTGGTTAATTGAACATTCATCATTATGTAGTGACCCTCGCTTTCCTATAGGTGTGTTTGTGTGTGTGTGTTTGTATTACCTTAAGTCTACTTTTTGAATCTTAGAACATCTACTCCTGTTTCTTATTCTAACCTTTATTTTTGAAACTTTGGGGGTCTTTATATCTTGTGTTTCTTACAAACTGCATATTATGGAATATTGTTTGATTTTTCCATTTAGATTTTCACTTTTTGTTTAACTGACAAGTTTAGTCCTTTTGATGATTGATGTATTTTGACTTCATCTTACTGTTTTATGCTTGTTCCACTTTTTTATGACACTTTTCCTCCTTTATTTCCTTTTACATATCAGTTGAAAATGTTTCTTTTTTCCCTATTTTTCATTGATTTTTCATTTTGTCAGATTGGGAAGTTTGAGATTTTTGATGTCATTTTCTATGCACCTTCCCTATGGGTCCTCTGAATGATTTAAATACCTTAGGACTCTTTTATTCTGTCAATTCTAATCTATTTTACAGATCATTTCTTTTGTGATTTTTACTTTTTAGCCAAACACATTTAATATTATTAATACTCCTATTATTATTGTGTGGATATCTTTTATTTAGATATTAATAACTTTATGATTTTCTTTTGCACTTAAACAACAGAAATCTATCTGTTTTGGAAGCTAGAAATCCAAAATCAAAGTGTCCCTAAGGTTGATTCTTTCTAAGGACTGTTACAGAAGGATCTCTTTTAGGCCTTTGTCCTTGGTATGTACATGGTATCTTGATGTTCACATGGCTTTTTTCCTGTCTTTTCACATTGTCTTCCTCATAACTATTTTTTTCCATTATGCTTTCTTAAACTATTGTTCTGGGAATTTTTTTTTCCTTCCTGAAATATATCCTTTAAAAGTTTTCTGGGGAAGAACTATTTGTGGTAATGTTAACTTCAGTTCATTGGAAAATATTATTTTCCTTTCATTATTAATAGTTTTGTTATGCAAGCACATTTAGATTGATGGTTATTTTTTCTTGTCATTCAAAGATATTAGTCCACTGTCTTCCAGCTTTCATTGTTGTAAAGTCTATAAGTTAAACTATTGGTCTATCGTGTCATTATTATTGCTGGTTTTATGCTTATATTTTTATGTTCTTTTTATCAAAAGTCTCTTGCAATTTTATTATAAATAATTTATATTGTCTCACACATATTATGGATCCTATTTCTATCATTCTATCTCTGATCAGTTCTGGGATTCCTTTTGAAAAGATTTTTAAAGGCAGTAAGTTTTAGTCAATATTACTGAAATCTCAATATTACCACAAATTTCCCAAATGGGGAGGATTTCTCCTCATAAACTATGAGGCCTACTGATTTAGGTAAAAAGGAATCTATGTGGCACTTGAAAATTCATTTATGTAAAACAATAAAAATCATTTTGGGGAGAACAAAGATGGTTTTTCAAAAGAATGTTTTTTCTTATTCTCTTAAATTAAAAATTGCTTATCTTTCTCCTAAGATTAAGTTTGTGTTAGGCCATCTTACTTAGTGAGGTAAAGGGAAAAAAAAAAAGGTACAAAATAAAAAGAAATGGCTTCTCTTCCAATGTTCGTAAACAGGGTGTTATATTACTTCTGGCTATTAATTCTTACTTGATTCTTCTCAAAAAAAAAAAAAAAGATATGGAGAAGCAAGTAATATTGATATATAAATAAGTACTTTAAATAATAAAAATTAAAGTATTCACAGATTTGCAGTTCAAATTTTACCTTGAAAATAACAACACCTACATTTAAAATTGTTGTCTTAAAATTCTAGAACCAGTTCATTTACTCATTCTGCAAATATGTAATAAACTAATAATATAGGTTGTTAATCTGTGGCTCCTCTCTTAGACTTTTCATGATATCTGCTGAAGAGATTAGCCAGAAATATAATAGAGAATCACCTTAAATTAAGGGGAGGAAGAAATGATAATTTTATCATCTGGCTGTAATATTAAGTATTTATTTTTAAAAAGTATAATGGAAATACTTATAAACTTATATATAATAGTATCCTATATTTTTAAACTCTCATATATTTATATCATTTTTAGAAGACAAAAGTAGGTTAAATAAAATTCAGTGCTGTCCTTGAAATATTGATCTTGTAGTTGTAAATTACTGCAAAGTTAACCCTTATCTGCAGTCATGTTGGCTATTGCTTATAGGTCAATATCTTGCAGCAACTCTATTGTACTGAGTTTAGAAATAACCCAACTTTCTACTGCAAATCATTTATAATGAGAACAATTTTAATCCCAGTCTCCCACTTTCAGCTGTTCTTACTGAGAATCTGTTTCATTAATTTAGCTTACTCTTTTTAAAAGTGATACATATTTCATATTTTAGATACCTTTGATATTTTCTAAGGATTGCAGTAGGCAAAGCAATGATTAATCTACTTTTTCCATTAAAATTATAAACTATCATGGTTGAAGATACTTAACCCTATGTATTAATATTTTTAAGTTAAATTTAATGACAAAGTAACTCGGCAGATAATGTAAAAACATTTAATACCTATTACTTTTCATTCAGGATACCAGAATGTTACTCAGAAATTAATATATCTATTCCATTAATGTTCAATGAAGAGATGTGGCTGTCTGTTACAGAGAGTAATTACAATTATTTTTATTGGTAATTTTTGTTTTAAAATAAAGATCTAAATGTGCAGGGCCAGAAAATTAAATTATTTTTTAAGAACTCTACACCATTTTGAAGTTTACTGTCTAAGACACATATAACAAATCAAGCAAAACTGGACTAGGAAAAAATAAGCAAAATAAGTAAAGCAAAATTAAATTAAACAAAAAGTATTCAATAGTGAAGAAAGTTCTTGAACTGGTTTAATGAGAAGAAGAAATTGTCACTTCCCAGTATAGGTTTTAGAGTTAGAGTCAGGTTTAAATAACAACTCAAAACACATTTGGGCAAATTTCTTCTGCTTTCTTCTTTTTTTTTTTTTTAAGTTTCCCCCCAAACTCCCCCTGGATTTAAGGTTTTCTTTTTATAATATATGGTTATAACATCATCCCTAGCAGAGCTATATCTCGGCTGGCACATGTCTCAGCTACTTCCCAAGATTTCATCTGCCACCACCAACCCCCAACATCTTCATTTGAGACAGGAATATTTCAGAGACTGAGAATTTGGAGTAATGAGTTAAAAATGGATGAAAAAATATGGTTAAGTCACCCTAGGCTAATAGTAGTTTGCTTCTATGTTGCAGAAAAATTTAAGGATAATTATCATTAAAAACAAAAGTAGAACTTATCTTTCTCTGTCTTCTCTCTCAAACTCAAGACTTTAAGCAAATACTTGCATTCAAATGAGAGAAGCTCACTTCCTAGAAGCTCAGGGCTATCATTCCACTTAGGCGGTAATATGTAAGGAGTCACATAGACTTGATTTGGAATCACTGATCTCCTAGAATCTGTGGAATCTGTTGTTTCATATGGTAAATTATGGTACTAATACCTAAATCACAAGATCATTGTGAGGATTAAGTTAGAAAATATAGACTATGCCAGGCGATCAGAAACAATGAAAGGGATACTAACAATCAGTAGTGTATATTAATTAGATGTGGATAGAGAGAGGTTTGCCTTATATGTGGAAGTGGTCTTAAAAGATTTATTTTTATGTTTTATTAACAAATAAACTTAAAAACCAAATTAGAATTATTGAATTTTGTGTTTAAAATATTGTACTTAAAAAAAAAATTAAGTATTAAAATAAGGGAAAATATCAGAGTTATGCTGAAATATACAAAGAAATGTGTAGTTTATGTATGAAATGTACAACACTATGTATGATCCTTCCTTACAAAATATTTATTATTTCACTGCCCCTGTTTAAAGATGAATAGTTTCATAATTGGCAACAACAGGGAACCACCTAACAAAGGCTAATGCTTATTGAATGCTAACTATGTTTACCTGTTCAAAATGCTACAGTTTATTTTATTTTTATTTAAATTTTTAAAATTTTTAAAATTTTAATTCCAGTGTAAACATACAGTGTTATATTAGTTTCAGGTGTAAAATATAGGGATTCAACATTTCCATTTATTGCTGAGTGCTCATCAAGATAAGTGTGCTCTTAATCTCCTTCAATTATTTCATCCATTCCCCCACCCACCTCCCCTCTGATAACCAACAAATTGTTCTCTGTAGTCTGTTTTTTGGTTTGTCTCTCTCTCTCTCTTTTCCTCTTTGTTCATTTTTTTTTGTTAAATTCCACGTATGAGTGCAAGCATATGGTTTTTGTCTTTTTCAGTGACTGGCTTATTTCACTTAACATTATACTCTTTAGATCAGTCCATGTTGTTGCAAATGGCAAGATTTCATTCTTTTTTATGGCTGAATAATGTTCCTGTGTGTGTGTGTGTGTGTGTGCATGTGTATGTGTGTAGTGCATGGTTTCAGATATATATTCTATAGTTTGGTTATTGTCAATATTGCTGCAATAAACATAGGGGTGTATATATCCCTTCAAATTAATGTTTTTGTATTCTTTGAGTAAATACCCAGTAGTGTGATTCCTGGATAGTAGAGTGTTCTATTTTTAATTTTTTGAGGAACCTCCATACTGTCTTCCACAGTAGCTGCACCAGTTTGAATTCCCACCAACAGTGTACGAGTGTTCACTTTTTTTCCATATCCTCACTAACACCTGTTGTTTCTTGTGTTGATTTTAGCTCTTCTGACAGGTGTAAGATGATATCTCATTGTTGTTCTGGTTTCCCTGATGGTAAGTGATGATGAACACCTTTTCATATGTATGTTGGGTGTCTGTACATCTTACTTGAAGAAATGTCTGTTCATGCCTTCTGCCCATGTTTTAATTGGATTGTTTGTTTTTGGGGGGTTGAGTTGTACCTGTGCTTTACATATTTTGAATACTAATCCTTTTCAGATATGTCATTTGCAAATAACTTCTCCCATTCTGTAGGTTGCCTTTTAGTTTTGTTGGTTGTTTTCTTCACTGTGCAGAAGCTTTTTGACATAGTCCCAATAGTTTATTTTTGCTTTTGTTTCTCTTGCCTCAGGAGACATACCTAGAAAGATGCTGCTACAGACAATGTCAGAGAAATTACTGCCTGTGTTCTCTTCTAGGACTTTTATGGTTTCATGGCTCACGTTTAGGTCCTTAATCCATTTTATTTTTTGTGTATGGTGTAAGAAAGTGGTCCAATTTCTTTCTTTTACATGTTGCTGTCCAGTTTTTCCATCACCATTTGTTGAAGAGACTTTTTGCTACTGTATATTCTTTCCTATTTTGTTGAAGATTAATTGACCATATAATTGTAGATTTATGGGCTTTCTATTCTTTTTTTTTTTTTTAAAGATTTTTATTTATTTGACAGAGAGAGATACAGTGAGAGAGGGAACACAAGCAGCGGGAGTGGGAGAGGGAGAAGCAGGCTTCCCGCAGAGCAGGGAGCCTGATGCGGGGCTCGATCCCAGGACCCTGGGATCACGACCTGAGCCGAAGGCAGACGCTCAACGACTGAGCCACCCAGGCGCTATGGGCTTTCTATTCTGTTGTATTGATCTGTGTGTCTATTTTTGTGGCAGTACCATGCTGTTTTGATCACTATAGCTTTGTAATAAAACTTGAAGTCTGGAATTATGATGCCTCCAGCTTTATTTTTCTTTTTCAAGATTGCTTTAGCTATAGGGGGTCTTTTGTGGTTCCATGCAAATTTTAGGATTGTTCTTGCTCTGTGAAAAATGCTGTTGGTATTTTGATAGGGACTTCATTAAACCTGTAGATTGCTTTGAATAGTATAGACATTTGAAGAATATTTGTCCTTCCAATCCATAAGCATAAAATATCATTCCATTTCTTTGTGTGGTCTTCAATTTCTTTCATCAATGTTTTATAGTTTTCAGAGTACATGTCTTTCACTTCTTTGGTTAAGTTTATTCTAAGACTTTTTATTGTTTTTGGTGCAATTGTAAATGGGATTGTTTTCATAATTTCATTTTCTGCTGCTTCATTATTAGTGTATAGGAATACAACAGATTTCTGTAGATTGATTTTTGTATCCTTTGACTTTACTGAAGTCATTTATCAGTTTTACTGTTTTTTTGTTGGAGTCTTTAGTCTTTATTTATAGTATCATCTCATCTGCAATTAGTGAAAGTTTTACTTCTTCCTTACTGATTTGGATGCCTTTTATCTCTTCTTGTCTGATTGCTGTGGCTAGGACTTCCAATGCTGTATTGAATAAAAGCAGTGAGAGTGGACATCCTTGTCTTGTTCCTGACATTAGTGGAAAAGTTCTGTTTTTCCCCATTGGAGATAATGTTAGCTGTGGATTTTTCATATAAAATATTTACTATATTGAGGTATGTTCCCTCTAAACCTACTTTGTTGTGGGTTTTTATCATGAATGGATGCTGTACTTTGTCAATTTTTTTTCTGCTTCTATTGAAATGATCATCGATTTTTACTTTTTCTCTTAATGATGTGTCACATTGATTTGTGAATATGAACCATGCTTGCATCCTGGGAATAAATTCCACTTGATCGGGTGTAGGATTTTTTTAAATGTATTGTTGGATTTGGTTTGCTGGTATATTGTTTAGGATTTTTGTATCTATATTCATCAGAGATATTGGCCTGTACTTTTCTTTTTTTGTGTGACATTATCCCCATTTTGGTATCAGGCTAATGCTGGCCTCATAGAATGAATTTGGAAGCTTTCCTTCCTCTTCTATTTTTCGGAATAGTTTGAGAAGAATAGGTATTAACTTTTCTCTAAATGTTTGGTAGAATTTAGTAGAATTTGTGAAGTGCAGATGGTTTATTTTAATTCTAATGAAACTCCTGTGTTTAGAGATAGATTTAGAGAAGGAGAAAGTGAGGCACAAAGAAGTTACTTTGCCTACTATCTAGGGTTAGGGAATAGATGTGAGAAGACAAATGTATGCTGTCAACTGCAGATCCAATAGCCCTTGATAATATTCCTACCCTTCACTAAAAATATTGATAACAAAAAAGTGAATTATTAACCATATATTAAAAACTTTAACAATCAAACCTATATATGATTTTACCTAATTATCCTGATTGGTTAAACCTTTGTTTTCTATACCTTAAATTATATGGACATAGAAGTAATCTTCAAAATAGATAATTTTTTATGTATTAAATAAAAAAAACACCTTTAAAAAACTATTTATTTTGCCTTTAAAAATATATATATCTGAATAGCAAATGGAAAATATGCTGTAAAATCCATTTGGAATTTTAATATAAGTGGTGGCTGAGATAAAATGCTGATTCTGATTTCAACTCACTATGTAATTAGTGAGAAAAATGAATTACATCTATAGAATAACATTTCAGTTCACTTTTTATAAGATTAATTTAGATCTCCAGCAATTATATTCTTTAATATTCTTTATAATTTGATGATTTTTCTTATAAGAATAAATACAGCAAGTAGCTTTTATGCATTTGATAGCAAAATGTATTATTTGAAAGACTTTAGTAGATTAGTAGTAAGTAAATAATGATGAAAAGAGGATCATTACTGTTAGAGAACATAGACCTATTTTATTGAGTGTCCTTTTTCACACTACCGTAACTGACTACGGTTTAAGTAAGTTAGTTGTATTCTTTAAGCTTAAGAGAAAAATCTCCATAGCTGCTCACGAATTTGCAACATGTTTCATTAATTAACATATCAACAAACTTCAACATAATTTCCCTGATTGCATTTTTTTGGAATTAACCTATTTGCTTCATATAAAAGTTTTTTCCAGTTTAACCACCAAAATTGAACTTACAACAAAAACTGCACAACTTCAATTTTGGAAAGGGTCCAAAAACCTTTAGAGGCACTCAGTGTATCATTGAACACTTGAAAAGTAAACCTGATTAAGGTCACTATATAGCTATGATCTAAGTGAGTAACATTCTCTCTATGGACATGCATAATTCTCTCTTGGTTTGATGCTACTTATGAGTTTGCCTCAATGGAGTGGCCCAGAGCAGAGAAACATGGTGGCTTTAATCAAAATTAGTTTTAAAATACTAAATATATGAAATAATCCTCAATATATGCAAATGAATAATGGCGTGTCATAGATCCACAAAAAGGGAAAAACAAAACTCTTGGTAGATAAGATATTTTCATTAGGAACCAACAAACTTGTTGGCTCAAAAATAGTAATAAAGAGAGTGATTTGTGGGGCACCTGGGTGGCTCAGTCGGTTAAGCGTCTGCCTTCGGCTCAGGTCATGATCCCAGGGTCCTGGGATCGAGCCCCCCATCGGGCTCCCTGCTCCGCGGGAAGCCTGCTTCTCCCTCTCCCACTCTCCCTGCTTGTGTTCCCTCTCTCACTGTGTCTCTCTCTCAAAAAAAGAAATAAAATCAAAAAAAAATTAAAAGAGTGATTTGTGTTTTTGCTAGCATAAAAAAAAATGTTTTGAACATAGAGGTCGTAGAAAAGGGCACAGCATTCAATCAGCTGCTCCTCTGTCATATAGAACATGAGAACTTAAGGATGTTTGCCCAGTAATGAGGAGATTCTGTGCTAAGGGAAGCACATCTGCAGGACTGTTTTCTCAGCAGAGGCCTTATTTGTATTTCCCCCCCAACTTTATTGAGGAATAATTGACAACTGGAGGTGTATATATTTAAAGTGTACAATGTGATGATTTTACATATGTATATATACATTGTAGAATGATTACCAAGATTAAAATAATACATCAGTCAGCTCATGCAGTTAATGTGTGTGTGTGTGTGTGTGTGTGTGTGTGGTGAAAATGCTTAATATTTACTCTCAGTGACTTTCAAGTATACAATACCATATTAACTACAGTCACTTTACTATATATTATACCCTCCTAATTCTTGTTATAACTGAAAAATTATACTCCTAAATGTACATCTCCCTATCCCCTTGTCCCCTCACCCTGGCAACAATTCTGTTTCTGTTGTCTTTTTTTTTTTTTTAATGCACATATAAGTGATACCATATAGTATCTGTCTTCTCTGTCTGACTTATTTCACTTAGCATAATGTTCTCCAGTTTCATCCATGTTGTTGCAAATGGCAGGATTTCCTTCTTTTTTGGCTGAATAATACTCCATTATATATGTATGCCACATTTTCTTTGTCCATTCATCTGTAGGAGGACAGATTTTTTCTATATCCTGGATATTGTGAACTTTGTGTTTTTATATAGATTTACTATAATTTTAAGAGAAACTAAGCTAAAAGAGTCTTTGTTTCATAACTTTTACAATTCTAGAAGTCCACATTAAATGTAATTAATGTTTAGGGTGCCTGGGTGGCTCAGATGGTTAAGCGTCTGCCTTCGGCTCAGGTCATGATCCCAGGGTCCTGGGATCGAGTCCCGCATCGGGCTCTCTGCTCCTTGGGAGCCTGCTTCTCCCTCTGCCTCTCTCTCTCTGTCTTTCATGAATAAATAAATAAAATATTTAAAAAAAATGTAATGTTGGGCGCCTGGGTGGCTCAGTTGGTTAAGCAACTGCTTTCGGCTCAGGTCATGATCCTGGAGTCCCTGGATCGAGTCCCGCATCGGGCTCCCTGCTCGACAGGGAGCCTGCTTCTCCCTCTGACCCTCCCCCCTCTCATGTGCTCTCTCTCTCTCATTCTCTCTGTCTCAAATAAATAAATAAAATCTTTAAAAAAAATAAATAAAAAAAATGTAATGTTTAAACCTAAATGAAGCAATTTATCCTGGATCATTAAGATGAGAACTTTTTAGGAGAACTATTAGAAACTTTTATTGATAGCACACACACATAGATAGCATTGCAGTGGACCAGTGGTTCTCAATTAGGGGACATTTTGTCCTCTAGAAGACATTAGTCCCCAGAAAATGCTTTTCTGTTGTTGTCGAAACCTGTTGGGAGAGGTTGATACTGACATCTAGAAGCTAAGGATATTGCTATTGCTAAAGATTCTGCAATACACAATAAAGCACCCCATACCAAATAATTATCTAGACTAAAATGTGAATAATGATGAGGTTGGAAAACCTTGCAATAGATTATTTCATGAGCATAAAATTTACATTTATAACTTAATACACTTAATGATTTGAGACTGTTGTTGAATTACAATTATCTGGAATGTTAGACTCCTTATTATATACCCTTATTTTTAGTATGTATTGTATGTGTGGTGAGAACTAATCATCAGGTAGAACTAAATTTGAAGGCTCTCAAACATCAAGAAACATTGCTTTTATAATAAATTAATGATGAGTGACTCCTCTCATCCCTGAGCAGGTGAAGAATTCATTCACTGTTCTAGGGAATCGATGCACTTTAAAATGCAACATAATCTCATTCAAGAGTGCTGACACTGAGAAGCAAAAATAGTATTCTCTTTATATTCTATGATTTTAGGGAAACAAACACAGAATATTCACTCTACAGGGGCCTTTAGAGATCATCTGTTCTAATCCTTGTATTTCATAGATGGAGAGAATAATATTCAAAAAGGGGCAGTGTCAATCCATGATTGCACAACTAGTTAGTAGTGAAACCAGATCCACAGTTACATTATATATCACTATCAAAATGAGGTCATGATTTGATGACTTTATAAAATTGAATCTATGTATATTGAGACGTTATATTGAGATGATTTATAATGGAATTTTGCTCAGCTGTGATAGTTTGGAATTGTCCTTCATAACTGACATGACCTCTTTTGCCATCTAGATAAGATGGAACTTACCACATAATGATTTTTTTTCCTTCTCTGGAATGTACTTTCTTTGTGTTAATATTACATTCAGACTGGAAACATCATTTTCAAGGCACAATGTGCCATATACAGCATTCTACTTTAAATCATGTTATGCCTTTAAAGTTGTACAAGTGTGTGTCCATATGTCAGAGAGATTAGGAGGTGAGTCTCTAAAAATTCATTCCTATCTAAAAATCCATTAATCTCTTACATTTTAATGGAAAAAGTCTGCTTTCTGTCCTTGAACAATAGCCTGCATATAGATTTATAGTTTTTGGTTGCTGTTGGTTCGTTTTTCTTTTTCTTTTTTTTTTTTAACCTTATTGTTGAGCTGATTCTCCTGGGTTTTTTGCCTATGTATCTATATATAAATAGGTCCATATCACTAAATTATTTTTCCTGTTTTAATTTTTACCTCAAATTTAAGACTGCTGATGTTGTCTTTAAATGGAAATTATAAAATTAATAGGAACTACATATTTTTCTCAAAAGGAGGTTATATAATAATCTATATGCTAAATTCGTTTGAAATGAAAAAACACATTACAGAGGTTTGATCTAATTATAAAAAATGTGCTTTTAATTGTGTTCATTCTAATTTATCGCCAGTTGATATAGTCTTAAATAATCTTATCTGTGCTTTCATTGATGTGTTTTAGTAAACTGAAGCTTCATGTACAAGAAGCTTGAAGACAATATGTATTGACAAAATTAACTCTTCTATTTAAATAGCTTCCACTTCGTTATAATAAAGTTCTTTGATGATCTAGACTCTAAAACTTCTTAGGAAAAATCTAACATATTATGTCAATGTTATAAGGGTCTAGTATGAAGGTCTTAAAATTTATACAGCTGCTTTATCAGGGAATAAATTATCATGTCCTCAGCAGATTGTATTGTTATTTTTTTATTATCTACTAGCTAAAAATAATTTTAGAAGATACTACTAATTATGTAAAATACTATGATAATATAAAATTGATTTGATATGATCTCTTTTCAGGTAAATTGAAAGGTATTTTAAAATCGATGCCGTATTTAACATATAATTATATACAACACAGAGGTTCTCTAGAATGTCTTAGACATATCTTGGGGATTAAGGTTGTCAACATATAGCACTTTTTTCTTTCTCTCCTAAAATAGAAACAAATTGAAAAAAATAAGACACAAGAGACAACCAGGTGGATATAAAATTTTTTACTACAAATGTCTAGAAAATTACTTTAGAATTGTATCTAAAATGGATTGGCTATTACTCTTTACTTTTCCCACACTACCCCCTTTTCCTGTACTTATAAATGCCTTGGAACCTCCCATCCCAGGAAAAGGCTGTATCTACAAAGCAGTTTGAGTTTTCAAGACCTCTGCTTCTTAATAGATTAGGTTTGTGTGTTGGGGGGGGGGGGAACAACAAAACAAAACCAAAAAAACAAAAATATATGCCCAGAAATTGAAGCTTTCAATGCTTTAATTCTACAAAGTCGAGAAATTGTAAACCAGACAGTGAGTGACAGTTTTGTTGTTGTTGTTTAACCCACCAGTCAGATAACCAGTCAAGAGAGAAATAAAAGAATAGGAATGCAGTAAGGAAGGATATTCTAACCCAAGTGTCTCCACATGAAACTGCGAGATTAGAGAAAGGGAGTGTTCCTCCCACCAACATAACATATTCTTTTTTTTTTTTTTTTAAATATTTTATTTATTTGAGAGAGAGAATGAGATAGAGAGCATGAGAGGGGGGAGGGTCAGAGAGAGGCAGACTCCCCGCTGAGCAGGGAGCCCGACGCGGGACTCGATCCCGGGACTCCAGGATCCTGACCTGAGCCGAAGGCAGTCGCCTAACCAACTGAGCCACCCAGGCGCCCCTAACATATTCTAATAAAATGTATTTCACTTAATTTATTGACTGTTCCCTGATAAAATACTTTTATCCTCCTGGTAGTAACTCATTAATTTTTTATCCCCTCAAAATGAGGAAAAAATGTCAATGTGTCCTCAGGGATTCTGTAGCTCTGCTGTTAAAAACTGGTTATCTACTTGTGAGATATATGGAATTATATGGACAAAGAAATTACTAAAATTTGAGTTGATTATATGGTAGGAAATATTTACACAAAAGCATTAATTTTTCTCTCTGTTTAACATTTATAAAAAGAATCAAGATTAGTCTTGATTAAAGATTCACTTTTGTTTAGATCTTAAAATATTTTTCATTAACTTCTGTGCTATTCAATTATGCTAATGAAAATTGCCATGTGAGGTGCTTTCAGATTTTGGAATTTATGCTCAATTACCTAGTGATTCTTACTGAGGTAGAGTGTAAAATTGTACAAATCACATTCTATATATTTGTTTCTTAGTGAGATTAAATATAGAAAGATAAAGAAAATGTAAGTGAGAAGATGAATTTAAATATCCATGTTGTATTTTGAATAACTTCAGTAGTTATAGTCATTTTTAAAAAAAATTGGGACACATGGGTGGCTCAGGCATTAAGTGTCTGCCTTCGGCTCAGGTCGTAATCCCAGGGTCCTGGGATGGAGCCCTGCATTGGGCTCCCTGCTCCGTGGGAAGCCTGCTTCTCCCTCTCCCACTCTCCCTGCTTGTGTTCCCTCTCTCGCTGTGTCTCTCTCTGTCAAATAAATAAGTAAAATCTTTTTAAAAAAAATTTATGAAACATAATGTTAAACATCTTAAAGAGAAATGGTTGATAAGAAGTTATGTAGAATATGGAATTCATGGCTTATATTGATATTTTCTCATTCATGCATATCTGATAAAATAGTATCTATATTTACCTAGCTGATAAGACACAGGTTAGATAAAACACAAGGAAACAAATTTTAGACTAAGGAAATGTGTGTTGTTTCAACTGTTGTTTTTTTTTTTTTTTTTTTTAAAGATTTTATTTATTTATTTGAGAGAGACGGAGAGAGGGAACACAAGCCGGGGGGGAGCTGGAGAGGGAGAGAAGGGAGCCTGGCAGAGGGCTTGATCCCAGCATCCTGGGATCATGACCTGAGCCAAAAGCAGACGCTTAACTGAGCCACCCAGGCATCCCTCAATTGTTTTTAATTGATTCTTATAGTATTTGAGAATAATAAAATATTGAGGATTCTCTGTTTCTGTATATTACTGCAGTAGTGTATGTTATCTAGATTTCAAGGCATGGGCTAACATACTCTATGTGACAAGCCAAAGTGAAAACATTAAAACAAGCTAGCTTTCAGATATTCATGCTTCTCAACTAGAATATCCTAGCATTCTGGAGTAATTTCTAAATTAATCCACAGAAGATAGCACTCAGAAGGGATGTCTATAAATTGCTGTCTCTCTTGGGAGCAATCCCAGGGCCTGCCTTTGGACACCAGGCATATTTTTACTTCTTCAAGTGAAGCTCTTTACAAGATTTTCTGACCAGAGCCTAGGGGGAAGGGAGACTTCTCTTGTGAATCATAAAAGATGGTTATGAAGTACAAACATTTTAGTTCTAGATATAGATAGGCTATAGATATAAATATGGATAGATGATAGATATAAATATGGAGATAGAATAAATTAATATTTATCTTCTTTCACGTACATATTTGGTAGATAAACTTTTGCTGGTGAAAGCTCTATGTGATCCCCAGGAGAAATGTTGTTAGATGCCTTGAAAGGCATCCACCTCTATCACAGTGTGAGCACTCTTTCTGCCTTATTATTTGGCAGAGATCTCTCTGTCATGCTTCTGCTCAGGACAGTGAAGGTTCTGACCAGCTAAACAAGTGTGCGTTAGCAAGGCCATGACCTTCTTAGAAAATTCTCTCTAAAATCTCAAAGGACCAGAATATTAACATTGAATTTGCCCGAGTCTGTCCTCTCCACTTTCCCCCAACACACTACTCAGGAGCGCTCTGTCACATCTGGTGCTGCTAATAACAAGCTAGTCTCTCAGACTTTTGTATTAAATGCAAGTTCTCCAGGAAACTTTTAAAAGTGAAAAGGAAAAATAGAGAAATTTGAAAACCAAAGGGAGTAAGTTTTGGTTTTACAGAAATACATTTACTCTGTAAAGCAATGCATTTATCTATACTTACTTTTTACTGCTATATTTACCTCATCTTCTGTATTAACCTGATTTATGCTAATTTCTGCCCCCAAAATGCCAATAGAAGCAGAAAGTTAGAGTCACATAGAGTATTTGCTTTACTATTACTCCACCTACTGGAATTGCCCTTCACTGACCACAAATTCCTAGGGCAGAAACTTGAAGAAATGAGGAAAAAGGGGCTTGGTAGTGGCATTGGCAAAATGGTTTTCTTAATACTGATTTATTTAATAATTGATCATTTGAAATGAGACAAGTAATTTTACCGGGGCATAGGTTGAGACTGTTCAGTAACAGGATACATTGTTTTACTCTATGTTCTCAACTTTTGAGTCCTAATCACATATAAAAACTGTTACTTTGATATTAAAAGACTGTACTGGACATTATTACAATACGTATCCTTTCCTTATCAATCAGACTCCCATGCTTTTATTATAAAAGTATAATGGAAATGTAGGTTCTCTGATGTTTCAGAAATATATTCAGGGGCGCCTGGGTGGCTCAGTCGTTAAGCGTCTGCCGTCGGCTCAGGTCATGATCCCAGGGTTCTGGGATCGAGCTCCGCATCGGGCTCCCTGCTCGGCGGGAAGCCTGCTTCTCCCTCTCCCACTGCCCCTGCTTGTGGTCCCTCTCTCGCGTTGTCTCTCTCTGTCAAATAAATAAATAAAATCTTA
Source organism: Leptonychotes weddellii (assembly GCF_054177405.1). Classification (NCBI taxonomy): domain Eukaryota; kingdom Metazoa; phylum Chordata; class Mammalia; order Carnivora; family Phocidae; genus Leptonychotes; species Leptonychotes weddellii. The sequence continues at coordinate 158,375,724 of NC_138369.1, read as the reverse complement.
AAAAAAAAAAAAATATATTCAAACAAAACAGTTCTTTTTTTTAATCTTTTTTTTTTTTTTTTAAAGAATTTATTTATTTATTTGAGAGAGAGACAATGAGAGAGAACACATGAGAGGGGTTAGGGTCAGAGGGAGAAGCAGACTCCCCGCCGAGCAGGAAGCCCGATGCGGGACGCCATCCCGGGACTCCAGGATCATGACCTGAGTGGAAGGCAGTCACCTAACGAACTGAGCCACCCAGGCGCCTCAAAACAGTTCTAAAGGAACACTGGAATATTTTGTTCAGTATAGTCCTACATATCAAGGTATTTAAAATGACTTGTTACAAATACAGTATAGAAAACTTTAGCTACAAATTATACATTCTACTTTCATAGGTTTTTCCAGATTATGTAGGTCAGAGCATGGGAATCCTATTATGTATAAATATACTTACATTTATTTTTATTTCTAAAAATAGAAATATTACCTAATTTTTAATCTTGGAGCACCTGAAGAATACAATATAATTAATTTTATTGCATTCAATTATAATTTAGTTAAAACTAGGATTACACATTGTATTTATATGGAACACCTAATTGAGCAGGTAACTTACCCGTTGTCAAACATTTTAAAAATTATATATTGACATACTGAGGTAAAATATTCTGGTATATTGTCAGTTATTAGGCTTGCTATATGTCTTATTTTTAAATGAATCAAAATCTGAATTTATTTTTGAAGTGAATTTGAAAGTGACTTCCCTCTATAATAATATAGAAATAGATATTAAACTAATGCTGAACAGTGTATGTATTTACATATGTGAACAAATATATTATGTAGGGCCATTGTCATTCCCCACATTTATATTACCCTTTCTTGAATGTACCTGCATAAAAATAACAAGACAAACAACTTTATATCAATACTGAATGTGGTTTGGGGCATCTTTCAGCATTTTCCATTAACTAATGACTTAATATAGAGTCTGTGTTATAAATTATTATAACACTCTGTATTATAAATTACTATACAGTAAATCTTAGATTAAATACTTTTATTTTCATACCCAAGAAAGGCAAAATGTTTATTTAAATTAGTGATAGAGTAGCTTAAGACATCATTTTTTGCTGTGATCATTCACAACTATCGTATGGAATGTGGTGAAAATCAGAGATGGTATTATGTTGTTTTTGATGAAAAATATCCTTATCTGAGCACAAAATGAAATGAAGTTCTTTTCCTCTCTAGCACAATAAAAGCATGTACTAGATACAAGTGAATCAACACAGCTGGTTGCTAGCATTATGATTAGGGATGCACTAGTTTGGATAAAATAAGAATTGGCCTGAATCTTTGCCCAAAACTTGAACTGAAATGACCCTAAAGAAGTTAAAATACTTTGCCAAACTTGTTTTTATCCCTCTAATTTCACATGCTCTGTTTTTATAATGAAAGATTGGGGACATCCTAGTCTTGATTAGGTTAAATAAGGAAGTTCTAAAAATAATAAGCAAATATACAAGAATAGGACAAAACATGTGCCACATTTTATAACCCAAATTTAAAACCCCAAATTGAGTGAAATTTTATTTATTTTAAGTGAATTCTTCTTGGGGTCTTTTTTTTAAAAGTAAACATTATAAGACTAGTTTTTGCTAATAGGATACAAAAACGAATTTTTATTTTTCCACAAGACTTTTGAGGAACATTATTTAATGTCTATTGCATGTCAATGTACATTTTGGATTGTTTTAGGTTTCAATGACAATTATAGTTCCGATCACTCCCATTCTGAAAAGACTGAGGAAATATATAGCTGACCATTTGGCAATAGGACTTGTTAAAAAACAAAATTCAGCTGAGTAAATGAAAGATCTAATTAGCTTTATTCAGTGATTAATGGGGCGGCTTCTCATCTAGCAATAGAAAGGAGCTCCTAGGATTTGTACAAAGTGGAAGGATCTTATAGGCAGAAGTTTGATGGGACAAGGAGGTTATTAGCAAAAGAAAAAGAAAGGATTGTTTCAGAGGAAGTTACCTTCCTCTGGAAGTGGAGGAGAAAGGCCAGGGCCTCTTACTGATACAGTCTGGCTGGGTCAGAGGACCCAGAGGAAGATCCCACAAGACCAGCCAAGAGGGTTTTAGGTTTCAGGCAGGATAGAAATCAAATGTGAGCCGAGAGGAGGTGAGAGCAGAGTTTATTATAGACACAGAGAGCAAACACAGACAGAATGTCCGGGAGACTTGGAAAGGAGAGGAGAGTGAGTTTCCTCTTTGCTTGAGGCCTGGGGTTTTTATTGAGGATGGTGGTCCAGTGCACTTGTCTTTTCAGGCATCCAGGAACAAAGATGAGTGTTTAAGTGTCCTTTGTAAGTCACTTATGCCCTGGAACCAAGGGTCTTGGTGAGTCAGTGGTCTTGGAAAAAGTTCAGATAACCCTGCCCAGTCACTCCTTAGATGTTATCTATTGTGCTTGAAGACTCCAAAGAAATCATTAACGTCTACATTATCTGTTCTCTAAGGCATGTGTGAGGTGGGGGTGTAGGTCCTAGCAAAAATAGAAGTAGGAAAGGGAGAAAAAAAATGGTGTCCCTTTAGTTTCCTGGTTTCAGTGGGGCTTAGCAAAAGTGACTCCATTGGGGTTCTGTCGTTTCTTTCTTCCTTTTCTTTCTTTCTTCCTTTCCTCCCTCCCCTCCCTCCCCTCCATTCCATCCTCCCTTCCCCGTTCCCCTCTTCCTTCCTTCCTAGATTTAGAGAGAGAGAGAGAGAGTGCTAGTGGGGTGGGAGGGGCAGAGAGAGGGGAGAGAGAATCCTCAAGCAGACAACATGCTGAGTGTGGAGCCCACTGTGGGGCTTGATCCCATGACCCTGAGATTATGACCTGAGCCGAATACAAGAGTCAGACGTTTAACCAACTGTGCCACCCAGACTCCTCTGTTAATTCTTTTTAACAGGGCTAAAAGTATAGGTAAGAATATTAATGAAAAATAATGTGTTTCAAGGAGGCACATTATTGTCAGAAATTGAGTTGTCAAAAGTAGAACTAATATGAGTTACAGATAAGCACTCTAGAAGACTTAGAACTCTCAAAGGTCCTTACACGCTCAGAAAAATGCAGATACCAGGTTCAAGTTCTAACACTGTCACTGCACTTCATTCTCTTCAGGAGCTCAGTAAAAAGTCATAAAGTAGGTCATAAAAGCATGGTGTTCCATGTACTGTGTAATATCTCAGAGTAGAGTCCCATGAATTAAAGCCTGTCAGCAATTACTGAAATGCTGTTTTTAAAAATCAGAATGTGGAGGACCTCTAAGGGGCATATTACTCACTGGAACATGACAGTCATCAAAAACTAGAATACTGGCTTCCTATTTTTGTGGGAAGCGGCCAGCAGTGTTTTAGAGAGGAGGGGGTTTGGGGAGGAAAAAGGAGAAAGAGGAAGAGGAGAAATGCAAAGGACACAGGAAGAGAAGAAAAGTGAGGAAACTGGTAGAAAGGTAATGATAGAAGAAAGAAAAAAGCAGGGTGAAGAGTGAGTAAGGAGCAAACAAAAGAGAAGAAAAAGTAAGTGAAGATATCTTAAGAAGAAGGGATAAATGGTAATGGTTTCTCTTTAGTTTCCTTTGTTTTGTGTTAGTATCTGTTTAAGCCTGAGAAGCCTGATGGGAGAGAAGCCTCTCTGCTCCTCACCTCAGGTGCCCGCCATGCAGGGTGGTCTTCCCTCAGAATCTTCCTCATGAGCACTCTGCTGCAGGCAGACCCACTGTGTGGGGCTGCTTCCAACATTCTCTTCAAACCAAACGTCTGCTATTCTTTTATCTTTTGTGAATAATAAAACTGAAATTTAATTACACATGAATTATAATGTTGAAGAGATAATAAGCATTACAAATGACTATTTAACAAACATTAACTCAGATGTTCTGTTTATTTCAGAATGTGATATTATTATTATTATTAAAGAGCCTTTGTTTATTATTTTCCTTGAAGAGATTGAAGATTATAGGAATATTTTATCTCAAGTCCTTAGTCTCTTCAAGGAAAATAGACTCTTTAATTCATCACCCCTTCTTCAAACTCCGAATCTAATTGCTTGGGACATTCTCTACTGTAATATTGTGATATAAGAAATGTATATAGTTCAGTCTTTGTCCAGGCTTCTGGTCAGAGGTCCTAAAACTCTTCTAATATCCTAAATGATTCCTAAGTGTAATTTCCTAAGAGTATTTATTGTTACTGTTATTTCCTACTTTCAAGGGGACAGAGCACTGACTATTTCTTAGTAGCTTTTATTTAAAATAATATGCCAAAGTGGTCCATTGTGAGGTGGCATGCCCTTGGACCCTTCACCCCCAATTTAGAACTGGTTAATCAGAAATGCAGGTGGCAATGTGGGACTTGCAACTGATGTCTGAAGTGTGGGAGGGTGTGCAGTCTTGTGGTACTGAGCCTTTAACCTATGTGATCTTTGCTAATTCCAAGTAGGTGGTGTCAAAATTGAGGACACCCAGTTCATGGTCACTGAGAATTAGAGAATTGCTTGATGTGGAAAAACCCACATATGTCAGAAGTGAACTGTAGTAGAATACAGAAAACAGGAGTTTTTCTGTTTATCCACTTTGACTTTGTCCTAAACATTCTTTCTTCTCTTCCCCCTGAAGTCCCTGGAATGCTAGTTCTGTGGTAAACATGTATGTACTCAGCCCAGTTACAGAACACCTGCAGTCCATTTTTGGTTTAACTCAAACCAAGCTCTCCTCATAGAGGAAGGCCATTTATTTTCCAGTGAACTTGACTGGGGGTGGGGGAGGACTACAAATTCTTTTGGCTTTCAACTATTATTTCTTGCATGCTTATACAATGTCTTCTTCCTTTCTGACTCATGCCCTCTAGATAGGATTTCCCCTTTACACTGGGGCATTCTAACACATACTTTAAAGACTATGAAGCACTTTATGACTTGTAAGATATTAGAGAGTCTCTGGGGCTAACCAATCTAACTCCCTAACTTAACACATTCTCAGTCTCTTTGATTCAGGTGACCTGTACTCTACTTAAACAGCCTGATTCATAAACCGTACCATTCATCCTAACATAGGACCCATATTACCACTGCATGGTGAGGAAATTAATACTTCATGAGTATTTTCATGTTTCTGCACCCTAACAGCTTTTGGAGCAAAGATTGCTGGCCCCTTGTTTAAAGAATATTAGAATGGAAAACCTTGAAAGTTGAAGACAGAATGAAGAAGTTCAGAACATAACACCCCAAAATAAGCCAATTTGGTATATTAACTATTTTGAGATAAAGGCACCTGGTGAAAAAGAATATTCTTACCATCAAAGAAGAACAGTTGAGGCCAAGAAGATTCTGAACAAATGAAATTTGTTAAAATAATCATTACCTTCCTTTAGCTTCCCATTATATTTTACTTTTTCACAAATACTACTCTTCATATAAGCACTTAAACCTAACCACTTTGGGGGTCTTCATTTTCCTGTGAAGGCTCCCATGTACATATAAAAATAAAACTTCTCTATTTTTCTCCTGTTAATCTATTTTATGTCAACTTAATTCTCAGGCCCAGCCAGAGACACTACAAGGGTAACAAAAGTTTTTCTTCTCCCCTACAAGACCTCCAGAGAGATTAAGAGATAATTCTCCTGGAGTCATTTATTTACATTCCAAATGGAAAGAGATCTAAGGACCTTTACCTCCTTTTCCCAGATAGGGTGTCTTTACATGCCAAACCAAAGTTCACTTTCTCTCCAGAGAGGAGGAGGGGTAAATGCCACCTGTCCTCTATAAGTTCCAAGATTTGTGACCTCCAGGATGATCTCCTGTCTTATAATTCTATACGTGCAGGGTACATATGGCCCTCACTGGGTTGCCGCATCGGAAATTAGAACATAAGAAATCAAGGCTAAATTTGCTGTGAGGATAAATAATCAGTCTGTGCTCTGACCAGAAAACTCCTGTTTCCTGTCAGGATAAATAAATATAGGTATAAAAATTTAACACGGGCTTCTTTAATTATAAGAAACATTGTGGACTTATATCCCTTCATTCTTTCTGCAATCTAGCAGATCAATTCTTATTTCACATTCTTTTTTTGAAGTTTTTTTAATTTTCATCTCTCAGTTGCTTTCTAATTTTTGCATAAATTAGTGATTACCAAGAAGAATTTCTAGCTTCCTGTTTCTCATATCTATCATCCATGTGTCTTTTATTTGCATGCACTTGAAAAAAATGAGACTCATCCTATAATATTCCTTCAACTACCACACCCAATTTATTCTGATCTTTACTGATTCTATATTCTAAATATATCTTGAACACTTTTTTTTTCCTCCTAAACTCTTTGGTTACTGCTCTTGACTTAGTTTAGACCACATCACTACTGGATGGCATTAGCGAAGCACATACCTTAAAATAAAATTAAGCTGATGCCAATGATGAATAGAATGTATGAAGTGGGAGGGCAAATTGCTATTTAAAAATGTGCTTTTTTCACACCACAATTACTTTGAAATAGATAATTTTGAATTTGGTCTGAGTGAATTTATTCTAAATCTATAATTAATATTAAGTGGACTTAAAAGATTTTTTTTAAGTTCTTGATTATTTTATGGTGAACCTGCACACTTATTTAGGTATTATGGTTCTTGAATTTTTATGCTAATTACTTAGCAAAAATACCTACTATTTTACCCTGTTGCTGATCCACTTATCAGAATTTGTTTACTATTTAGTAGTACCTTTGACAGTTGGTAAAAACTTTAAATACAGGGCACCTGGGTGGCTCAGTCGTTAACGTGTCTGCCTCAGCTCAGGTCATAATCCCAGGGTCCTGGGATCGAGCCCCACATCGGGCTCCCTGCTCAGCGGGAAGCCTGCTTCTCCCTCTCCCACTCCCCCTGCTTGTGTTCCCTCTCTCACTGTCTCTCTGTCAAATAAACAAAATCTTTAAAAAAAATTTAAATACATTGCAGACTAATACAAAAATCTCAATCTGCATTGATTCATATTTATTTCACAAAACATATTAAATTGAATATACCAATTTAGGTTTGAGATCGAGGAAAATGATATAAAAATATACAGTATTTTTCTAGATGTTTGTTTTCACAAATACTGTATTTATTTCAATAGTTCTAAATCCAATAAAAAGTAATGTATCTGTCCTCATATGCTCCATGTATTGTTGAGTACAGAACTTATTATTTTCCAACACAAATGCCCATGATAAATGATAATTGTCAGTAAATTTTAATTCTTTAATTCTTTTGACTGTCTTGATAGCTACAGAATACATAGTCTGAAAGTAAGACCTGCAGAAAAAAGTGAATGTCTAATAAAGTATAAGGAGAAGACACCCTGGACATTCAAGAGTGAAAGAGAGAGAAAAAGAGTTTTAGGAAACAGTGATAGGAAAAGCCAATGAATGAATGAATGAATGAATGAATGAATGAATTAAAAAATAAATAAATAAAATAAAAAATAAATAAATAAAAAATAAAGAAATAAAAAATAAAAAATAAAAAATAAATAATAAATAGATAAATAAATAAATAAATGTGTGACAGGGACTCTGTGGGATGAAAAGACAAAAAAATATTTCAGTATTAGAGTACCTGGGGGAAAAAATATTTAAGTGCTTATATCTTATATTTCTTTTGAAGTTGTTTCATTTTTGTAATCTAAACTCCTTTCACCAAAGCAAGCCCTAAACAAGTTCTATTACAAACACAAGTGCTTTGTATGATTTTGTGTGTTTGGAAATTTAGGAAATGGCCTAATTCCACATATGGGTGGATAAAGTGAGGGATAGAGCATCCATAGAAAGGAGAGGCAATCTATAGGTGAGATAAATTATACAAAGCAGAATCTCAGAAATGTGATAGATTCACAGCCTCAATGAAGAAGCCTTTAAGCTTCATGGGGTTTAGCCTACCTTTCATAGATTTGTGGACAAAGGTAACTCAGTTGCCATCTGAGTAATAAATAAAGTGTGTACTTTCAGCTTTAACTATAGATGTTTATTCTTTATTAAATCATTCAACAAATATTTACTGAATATTCACTGTGTACACACTGAACATTCACTATATAGTGGGCTAAAGACTGTGAATGAAAAGCTAATTAAAACAATATCTTTACCCTCAAGATCTCACAGGGAAACAATCATGTAGAAAAAGTTGCAATATGTGATAGGTGCTATGTTATAGACATGCACAGGGGCTAGAGGTGCTCAGAAGAGGGAAAATCTAACTTGGAAAACTCAGAAGGTTTCACAGAGGTATTAACCTTTTAGCTAAGTAATGAATTATTAGTAGGGATTCTTCAGGAATAGAAAGATTTGAGGGACAATCAAAAAAAATATATCATCTGTAAAAACACAGATAAAAGAGAGTATGATTTTTGATTCAAGATGACCTAGAAGTTTATTTTATGCAGAGTATGTGTGCACATGATACAGAGATAGATAACTTTGTAATGTGGCACTTCCCAATAGAAAAATAATGCAGGCCATAGATGAAATGTTAAGTTTTCTAGAAGCCACATTTATTTACTTATTTTTAAAGATTTTATTTATTTGAGAGAGAAAGAGCATAAGCAGGAGGAGGATCAAAGGAAGACGGAGAATCAGATCCGCCCCCTCCGCAGCAGGGAGCCTGACTCGGGACATGATCCCAGGACCCTGGGACCACATGACCTGAGCCAAAGGCAAATGCTCAACCCACTGAGCCACCCAGGTGCCCCTCCAGAAGTCACATTTAAAAAGTAAAAAGAAATAGTACAATTTACTGATATATTTATCTGGAGTTTCTAAGGTATTATCACTTCAATATGGAATTAGTGTAAACATTTTAATAAAATATTTATATTCTCATTTATTGAGGCAAAATTGGTTTATAACATATTAGTTTCAGGTGTCCAACATAATTCGATATTTACATACACTGCATACAAAGTATCACCCAGGGCACCTGGGTGGCTCAGTCATTAAGCGTCTGCCTTTCGCTCGGGCCATGATCCCAGGCTTCCGGGATCAAGTCCCGAGTTGGGTTCCCTGCTCAGTGGGGAGCCTGCTTCTCCCTCTCTCTCTACCCATCCCCCCCGCTCATGCTCTCTCTCTTTCTCTCAAATAAATATTTAAAAACAAAACAAAAAATATCACCACAATGTCTAGTTACCATCTGTTACCATACAATTGATTCCTTTACCGTTTTCATCCAGCCTTCTACCCATTTCCCCTCTCATTTTCACCAGTCTGTCCTCTGTATCTATGAGTTTTGTTTGTTCATTTGTTTTGTTTTTAGATTCCACATATAAAAGTGAAATCATAGGTGTTTGTCTTTCTCTGTCTGACTTATTTCCCTTGCATTATACCCTCTAGGTTCATCCATGTTGTTGCAAAGGGCAAGATTTTCTTCTCTTTTATGGCTATTATTTCTTTGGGTATATATACCACAATATTTTTATCCATTCATTCATTGATGGACACTTAAATTGTTTCCATATCTAGGTTATTATAAACAACGTAACAATAAACATAGGGTACATGTGTCTTTTTGAATTAGTGTTTTTCTTCAGATAAATATTCTGAAGTGGAATAGCTATATCACATGCTAGGTGTATTTTTATTTTTTGAGGAAGATCCACAGTTTTCCATAGTGGCTGTACCAATTTATATTCCTACCAACAGTGTACAAGGCTTCACTTTCTCCACCTCTCCAACATTTGTTATTTCTTGTCTTTTTGATAGCCACTCTGACAGGTGTGAGGTGATATCTCACTGTGGTTTTGATTTGCATTTCTCTGATGATGAGTGATGTTGAGCAACTTTTCATGTATTGGTGATCTGTATGTCTTCTTTGGAAAGATGTCTATTCCGATCCTCTGACCATTTTTTTAGGCTTTTAAATTTAATAGTTTAATTGAAATATAATTAACATGAAGTATTAGTTTCAGGTATAAAATATAATGATTCAACTAATTCAGTACATTACTAAATGCTTATCAAGTGTGTACTTATTTAGAAATATTTACATTTTTTAACTCAGTCATTAAATGGTGGGATTTTTTTAATATGTATTTTTAAAGATTTTATTTGCCAGAGAGAGAGAGAGAACAACAGGGGGAGCAACAGGCAAAGGGAGAAGCAGGCTGCCTGCTGAGCAAGGAGCCCGATGCAGGACTCGATCCCAGAAACCTGGGATCATGACCCAAGCTGAAGGCAGACAATTAACCGACGAAGCCACTTGGGTGTCCTGAAATTGTGGGATATTATCTATACTTACAGGACATCCCTATGCAGACTAGCCACATTTCAGTGCCCATTGGACACATGGTGTTAGTGATTAACTTACTGGACAGTGCCACTGTAAGGTTAAGTTGTAAATGGTGTGTGATGTGGTTTCTTAAGTCATGTAGAGATTAATTTTAAAAATACATTCTCAGGAGTCCCCCATTGTGAATTAATCACTTTTATTTTTGTTTAATTTTATTATAATGTTGCTTAAATTTAATCAGTGCTTAGACTATGAATAAACATGTGGTTTCTCTAAGAATGTTCTTTTGAGTTCATCCTGTCACATGCTGACTTTCACTGCTTTAAAATCTTTGCTAGCTTTACCACACAATGGAATTGTTTTTTCTTTCTAGGCTATATATATATATATATATTTAATTTCCCCCTATAAATCAAACCATGTGGTATTTGTCTTTCTCTGATTTACTTCACTTAGTATAATGCCCTCAAGATCCATTCACGTTATCACAAATGGCAAGATTTCATTCCTTTTTATGAGTGAATAATATTCCATTGTGTGTATGTGTGTGGGTGTGTGTGTGTGTGTGTGTGAGAGAGAGAAATTTTCTTTAGCCATTCATCCATCAAAAGAAACTTAGGTTATTTCCATATCTTATCTATAGTAAATAGTGCTCTAATGAATATGAGAGTGCGTATAACTTTTTATGTAAGTGTTTTTGTTTTTGTGGTTTTTTCCCCAGATAAATGGATCTTTTCTATATTGGTTCACATTATTCTCTTAATCTGCAAATTAAAATAGTTCAATGTGGTGTCAATGTGATGTTAAAAACAAACTAAAAAATGAATTCCTTTGTCAGTTCTTGTTTGTAGGACAGGTCGTTCAGATAATCCAGATATTATTGAGGGCTTTAGATGCTATCAAAATGAAAACAGAATACAGCTGACCCTTGAACAATGTGGGGGTTAAGAGTGCTGATCCTGGGGCACCTGGGTGGCTCAGTCAGTTAAGTGTCTGCCTTCGGCTCGGGTCATGGTCCCGGGGTCCTCGGATCGAGCCCCATATCGGGCTCCCTGCTCAGTGGGAAGTCTGCTTCTCCCTCTCCCTCTGTGTGCTTGCCCTCGCTCTCTCTCTCAAATAAACAAATCTTTAAAAAAAAAAAAAAAAAAAAGAGTGCTGATCCTCCACAGAGTCGAAATTCTGTGTATAACTTTCAAATCCCCCGAAACCTAACTACTAATAGCCTTTTGTCAACCAGAAGCCTTACAATTGACACAGTTGACTAACACATATTTTGAATGTTATATGTATTATATACTGTATTCTTACAATAAAGTAAGTTTGAAAAAAGAAAATGTTATTAAAAAAATCATAAGAGAAAATATATTTACAGTACTGTATAGTAAAAATATCTATGTATAAATGGACCAGTGCATTTCAAATCCAAGGATCAGCTGTATTTTTAAATATGATAGAGAACCTGTGAATTCCTGTGACTTAGTTTACAATGCCCTTGTTTGAGAATTGTTTCTATTGACACAGTAGAATATTTCTGTGAAATCTAAGAGGTAATCAGGAATTATTTAAAGTGCCTGGAGATTTACAAAATCAGCTTTAGGTTTTAAAAAAGAGAAGTGGCTGTAAATATACAGAGATGTTGTACACGTGTGTAAGAAGTATGGTTCTAAAATCATGAGATTTTTGGTTGAGGAACTTAATGGAATTTAAATATCCTTAAACATGGTTAAAACATCATTGTTCAAACCATTTTTTATATCTTCCCTTTTTTGGGGGTGATTGCCTTAAAAATGGCTTAAAGTTGTATAAGCAAAGCAACACCATTACTTTATAATTTCAAAACTTTTATGGCAAAATTATCCTCAGAAATGAAACCATTCCACCGCCCAGATCAGTAGAGCAGTGAAGTTTGAATGGGTCCTTGACCTGCGTGGGGCTACTACTTTGAGAAAACAATCTTCACAATATTCACTTGCATTTATATGACCAGGAGCAATTGTTTGTTTCTATGCTAACACAGTTTGGTAATGATAATTTGAATTTTCTTCATTTCTGCTTTTGTATGTAACAGGTTAGTAGTAGCTCTTTTTTCCAAATATCTCACTTAGTATTTAAACATCTGTTATCTACTCCACCCTCCGTGATATTAATCAGCTGATTATATTTGACATATACATTATTTGTTTATAAAAAATATGCTTGTGAAATCATTTTTAGTAGCTCTTATATTGACTTATTTTGCTTATTTAGATCTTATATCTTATTCAGATACAGAATAAATTGACATATTATTTGTTTATGTATATATGTGAGCATGAATTTAATTTGATACACATCCATTCAGAAATGATATATTAAATTTCTTGTTTTTAGAAGTTATTTAGAAATTTATGCATTTAAATAATGTGATATTGAAAAATTCAGTCTCCATGATAAAATGCTGAATATTACAAAGATTATCATTCCCTATGATATTGATTATACATTCACATCTAAAACAATTTCCTCAACCATCTATTTCTTGAAAGCCACACCCATTTGAGGAAAAATAATGATTGCAAAATGCTCAATGTACCAAGAAATCAACAACATATCTATGTGTGCTTTATGGACTTTTAATTCTGTAGTATGTTAATTTTTATTTTATGAGAAAAGGATTTGATGTTTAAATAAAATTGATTGTATTCATCAAATTTATTTTTATGAAATCATGGGTTAAACTCAGTTAAATAGATTATTACTGAATTTCTCCATGTCTTTCCCATAATAGTTTTCTTTGCGGTTTTTGATAGGAGGCTATATAAACTTCAGAGTCCTACAAAAGTTTTTGACAAAGGGAACCCTTTGTTTTTCTTTAAGATCATATATCTAGATCACAAAAAAAAAAAGGAAAAAAAGTATATTTTTTAAGTTAAGTACTGCAGTTTGATATGGAATATTTACTGTAAAAGTAGATTTTCATCAACATTTCTACAGTGTTCATGCCAATGACACATAAAATTAGATTAAAATTGACTATATTGAAATATTTGGTTTTATAAATCATTGTACAAATTCATGTTGCAACTACCAAATAATAACCTAAAAATAAATATGAGGTCCTCAGAAAAATATCTATTTTTAATAATAAAATTAGTCTACTTGTCATTGAGAATATTAATGCTTTTGGGCTTTAAGTGATCGATTTTATTTATTTATTTAAGATTTTATTTATTTGAGAGAGAGAGAGAGCATGAGTGGGGTGAGGGGCAGAGGGAGAAGCAGACTCCCTGCTGAGCAGGGAGCCTGACATGGGGCTCCATCCCAGGACCCTGGGATCATGACCTGAGCCAAAGGCAGATACTTAACCAAATGAGCCACCCAGGTGCCCCTTTAAGTGATTGATTTTAATAGGTGAATAGAACTTTTTATAATAACTAAGATTATTTTATTGCATATTTCAGCAAGTGGGGTTACATTTTTCTTTAGGTTGGTTTTCTAAATCACTTACTTTGTCCTTTAATGCATTTCAAAAAATTTGTCTTGAGTCTGATAGAACTGGTCCATTCATCCATTCATTCAAGAAATATTTATTGAAAACATACTATTCCCAAATATGTTCCAGATGCTTAGCATAGAATGATATATGAAACAGAGTCCTGATATTATGAGGGATTTTTCTTTTGCAGATTATGGTCCATATAGAAATATGAAAATCTAGTATTTCTAATGGTGGTAAGTGTTTTACAGAAAGAGCAGAGAAGAGAACTAGGAAGTGCTAGGATGAGACAGTTTTATAATGTTAAATAGGGTTGCCAAAAAAGTTGTCAATCAGAACAAATTTGAAATAAGATGATAAAATTGAACTGGAATAAGTAAGAAAACAAGCCTTTATATGTTTGTGCAGTAGGAGAGTATTCAAGGAAGAAGAAAAAGAAAGCACCAAGCTCAGGAGGGAATTTGTCTAGTGTGTTCAATAAATAGCAGGGCATGAACTGAATGAGGGAGGGAATAGTAGGTGATGAGGTCAGAAGAGTAATAAAAAGGAAAACAAATCATATAGGGCCCTCTAGGTCATTGTAAAAACCTTTGCCTTTGCTGTAAGATGGGAAGCCATTGGAAGGTTTTTGGCAGAGAAATAACATGATCTGACTTATTTTTAAGGAACCCTCTCAACTGTGTTGAGAATAGTCAGTAGGCGAGAAAGAGCAGAAAGATAAGTTGGAAGCTATGCAATAGTACAGATAAGTAATAATGGTGTGAACCAGAATGCTCATGGTGGAGATAGTGTGAAATGGTCAGTTTCTGAACATTTCAAAATAGAGAAAATCACATTTGCTGACAGACTGGCTATGGGATGTGACAACAAGCGTTTAGCTTAATTGCTTAGAAAGATCTAGTTGCCATTTATTAAAATAAAAAAAAATAGAGGAGGAGAAGGTACAATGGTGAGTTTGAGGACTGAGAAATCGAAATACTGAATTTTTAATTGAGGTGTTTAATATGGAGCTCAGGAAGGGGTCTTAGCTAGTGTTAAATTCCAGGGAGTCATCAACATGGAAGTGGGTTTTGAATCAATGGCACTAAATGAGATTACCATGGGTGTCAGTAAAGACTGAGAAGAAGAGCAAGGACTAATCCCTAAGGCTTTCTACATTGGCAAGATGAGATAATGGAGAAGGATATCATGAAGGGTAATGGGAAGAAATACCCAGTAAGGTAGGAGGAAACTAGGAGAATGATCTGGAAGAAAAGTCAAGAGTATGTTACTATAGGCCAAATCAGGTGATAACTGAGGATTCATCATTCATAGCAAACTCTGGTAAGAGTTGTCATGAGTGAGGTGGTAGGGGTAACAGGTTGAATGCAGTGAATTCAAGACAAAATGGAAGTAGGGAAATAGAGAAGTAGTACAGGGAATCAAACATTGAAGTATTTGCTGTAAAAGTAGAGCAGGGAAACGAGGTCCTGTTAGAAGGGGATATAGAGCCAGGAACTTTTTATTTTTATTTTATTTATTTATTTATTTATTTATTTAAGATTTTATTTATTTGACAGAGAGAGACACAGCGAGAGAGGGAACACAAGCAGAGGGAGTGGGAGAGGGAGAAGCAGGCTTCCCGCAAAGCAGGGAGCCCGATATGGGGCTCGATCCCAGGACCCTGGGATCACGACCCGAGCCGAAGGCAGACGCGCAACGACTGAGCCACCCAGGCGCCCCTATTTTTATTTTATTTTTTTAAAGATGTGAAGGATTATAGAACATTAGTATGCTACTGGAAATAACTCAGTAGAGATAGATAAATAATGATGTACCAGAAAGAGAATTGCTAAAGTTATGTCCTCTTATGGATGAGAAAGAATTGAGTGCAATGCATATGAAGATAATTGATCTTAGTCCATAATTCAC
Organism: Leptonychotes weddellii; assembly: GCF_054177405.1. Lineage (NCBI taxonomy): Eukaryota > Metazoa > Chordata > Mammalia > Carnivora > Phocidae > Leptonychotes > Leptonychotes weddellii. Next base: position 158,360,054 of record NC_138369.1, on the reverse strand, counting down.
CCAACAGAAGGGAAGGAACATAGGACAGATAGATTAGTTGTAGCTGCTGGAAATTCCTTCCTGATTGCTTTTTTCCCAAATAGGAAACAAGATTCTTAGCTGGTAGTGAGGACTGAGGAAATAAGAGTTAAAGATCTAAAGAGGGAAAAAATAGCTTTCTAGGGTATTAACTGGATTAAGGAAAATGCATTTTGATTTCTTGGTACTACTAAAGAGCACACTTGATGTTAGTGATTATGAACTTAAAGTGAGGCTAGTCACCGTGGTTGGCTGTTTTTCTTTAGCCATGTTCATCTATATGGTTACAAGTATGGAATGAGCAAGGAGTATATTTAACTAGACATGAGGTTTGTTAAATGAGTATGATAAATAATGAGAGAAGCAAGAAGTTAAAGGTTGGTGATCTAATTTTCATGTATAGAAGTTATTTAGTGATCATTTATTCTATATTATTCTTTAAATAATATTGGTGGTTAAAATGCAATAATGCTAAGGTGGGTTAAAGAAATTCATATTAAAATCCATTCCAATTCCATGCCCCAGAGGTATCCACTATAAATAGTTTCATGTCTATCCTTCTAGACATTTTCTATGAATACATAAAGAGAATTTTTTTAAACCAAATATTGCTTCACACTATTTATATGGTTCTGGTACTTACTTTTTTCACTCAACAATATATCATAGGCACACTTCCATGCTGGTACTCAGAGATCTATGTCATTCCACAACTATGTTATGCTATTGTATTGCTGAGCCATAATTTATTTAAATAATCATTTTTTGATTTATGTTTCCAGTTTTTGCTATTACAGATAATATAAAAATGAACATCCTTATCCACAGTTTATTAGTCTTTGAATTATTCCTCTAATGTAGGTTATTAGAGGGAAGATTGCCTTAGTCAAGGAGTAGGCACTATTTCACAGTTTCTACTAATGGTACCTACAAAGAACGTAGCTATTTATTTCTCATCAACACTACATATCAATACTACATATGAAAAATAGTAAATTACTTAAGTATATATTAAGTTATGAAGAGTTTGAGTATCACTTTTCATTTTACATTTTAAAAACAAATATTTTAAATGCACAAAATATATACATAACAAACACGTAGGTACTGATAATTGAAAAGTTTTAATATTTGGTCATTGTTTCAGGTTCTTATTTATTCCATGTCATTTGAAAAATAGAATTTCCACACAAATCTTAGATGATCAGTTTGTATTTCCTTTTTTTTTTTTTTTTTGGTATCATAGGAAAACAATCTCTGAAATTTTTTTTTCTACTTAACATGTTATATATTTTACAGTTATCTTTTTGTCTTCCTCCTTCACTAGTCTTTAAGCACTATGAGGGGAAGAATTCATGTTTATTTGGTCCACTTTGAATCTCCAGTAGCTACTCAATAAATAATTGAATAAGGAATGAATTAATAGGAATATATATTGTCACTCACATCATTGTATTTTTAACATAAATATAAGTATTCATGAAATATGTGTATCTTAAAATTTGATATAAATTAAATCATACTATATGTGTCCTTTTGAAAATTGATCTTTTGACTCAACATTTCATTTTTGACACCTAGTCATATAAATTCTTTTTGGTCTAGGTTATTCATATGGATTTTTTTGTATTGTCCATTCTCATTAGAATGATTTATACATTCTCTAAGGGACAGTTAAGGTCTGACTTTTTCACTTATAAATGCAATCACCTTAAATAAGAGAAACTGCCAAGCCAAAGGGTGTGTGTGTATGTATTTTAATTATACTAGTATTGCCAAATTCCTCTTTAATATGATTGTATCAATTTACACCCATCCAGAATTTCTTCTCTACTCCTTCACAAACTCTTCTTATTCAAATTGTGCCAGACTCATACAGTCAAATTGTACATAATAATTACTATTTTATTAGACATTTGCCTGGTTAACAGTAAGATTGACAATCTTTCAAATTACTATTAGTCATTTGGATACCTTCTTTTTTTTTAGGGAACTGTTTATATATTTTGTCCTGTTCCTACCCCAATTTTTTGTGTTTCCTTATTGATTGTAAATATATCTCTTTCACACACACACACACACACACACATATATATTCTGAATACGAATCCACTATCCAGAAATTAAATAAATAAATTAGTTTTTACTGGTGATATATCAGTTTTGATGCAAAATTATCATTCTTTTCTTTACAGCTTGGTTTTTTTTTTTTTTTTTTTTTAAGCTATCTTTTCTTACACCAGGTCGTAATGTTATTGTTTTGCATTTGTCTAAAAGTTTTCTGTGGTTGAGGTACACATTTAGGGTCTTTTTTTTTTTTTTTTTTGGATTTATTTATTTTAGAGAGAAAGCGTGGGCAAGGGGAGGGGCAGGGGAAGAGGGGTGAGAGAATCCTCAAGCAGACTCTTTGCTGAGTGCAGGGCTCCATCCCAGGAGCTTGAGATCATGACCTGAGCTGAAATCCAGAGCTGGTCACTTAACTGACTGAGCCACTCAGGCACCCCAACACATTTAGCTTTGATGAAAATAAATCTTCCCTAATTTCTTACAAACAGAATTAAGTAGGTATCTAACCTCATCTTTCCCCATGTGGATAGCAAATTGTCTCAGAACTTCTCTGACCTGTCCATCCTTTCTTATATGATTGTAATGCTAATGAAATGACATGCAAAGCACCTACACATTACTGTGTCAGTTACCTATTGCCATGGTAACAGATTACCACAGATTTAGTGTTTAAAAGAATACAATAAATTTATCGTCTCACAGTTCTAGAGGTCAAAAGTCCAAATCATTTTCATGGTGCTCAATTCAAGGTGATGGCAGGCTGGCTTTTTCTGAAGACTCTGGTAGAAGAATGAATTCTTTTGCGTTTTTCAGCTTTTGAGTGGCTGCCTATATTCCTTGGTTTGTGGCCTCTTCCTTCATCTTCAAAGCACATCATTCTAATAGCTGCTTCCATCATCACACCATGTGCTCTTCTATAGTAAAATATCCCTCTGCCTCCTTTTATAAGGACACTTGTGATTCCATCCAGGGCTCTGATCCCTAATCCAGGATATGGTTAGCATATCTCATATCAAGATCCTTTTTGCCATATAAGGAAAGGTGAAGAATTTTAATGATTCCATTTTCTTAATGGCATGGGACTATTGAGATGTTATCTTACTTTTCAAGTAAGTGGTGGAAATTCATATTTTGTCTAGGAAATTATCTATTTCTTATGCTTTCAACATTATTTGTCTTGCTTTTTAAAATCTTTATTTTATTTCTTATCTATAAGCCATTTGGTTTTTGCCCATTTTATATCTTGACCATTTTCACTAAAGACTTTCTGTGTATAATTCACATTTCACAGGTTTTGATACGTCAGGATTTCATGGTTCAGTTCTGAATATTTTCAACTTACAATTTAAGGTTTATTTTCACTGATGAATAAACTTAAGTAAGCTTCACAAATTTCCAAAGACATGCTGATTATTATTTTATCGATTTTTAAAAATTATTCTGTGGTCAGCTAATGTGATGTGTTTGCTAGTAATTCTTTGCAATTTGTTGAGACTTGCTTTTGATGGTTAATTTTTATTTTTAATGTGCATATTTGTTTTAGCAAAAAATAAAGTTAGTATCTCTAAAATTAAAAAATACAAGCATATGATAATACTATTATTGAAAGTATATATTTTTTGTCTTACATGTTACTTTTATCCAACATTTTAATTCCATCTTATTTTTATAGTCTAAATACTGACTGGTATAATTATTCTTATTTTATGCAGTTAGTTCTTGACTCATTTTTAACCAAATGCTTAACAATTTATGTGACTAACATTGTTTCTCCTATCCTAGTCTATCATTCAGAGAGAGGCAATCACAAGACTTAGAGCATCAGCTGTTTTCAAAATGATATGGAATTATTTCAATATTTTAACAACTAGTATGACTGTTCCAGTAAACATTAGGTGAATAACAGGCCAGGGTCCAGAAGCAGTAAATATTGAGTTTCCAATAGAAACCCCATTTTCAACTTCCATTTTAAGTGGTAACATACCAGAATATAGACTACTAGATTTATATATGCTTTCATTCAGCATGTTGAAAATGTTTTTGTCTCCTTTTGATGCAGCAAGTGAGAATTCAAGTTTGAGTCTTATTCCTTTGCAAATAAGCTGACTTGCTCTCCAATGGATTTAATACTATCTTCTATGTTTTATTATTGTATAGTTTTACTATGATATGACAAAGAACATAAGGTATAAATAAGGAATGTTTGTATCATTTGTTATCTTCAAATTTTGCCTCTTTTTCATACTTTGAGAACTCTGGTGTGTATTAGATTATCTAATTTTAGCCTCAATGCCTTTTCACTATTTAGACATATTTTCCATCTGTGTTGCATCCTAGCTAATTAGTGTGATGACCCAATTCTCTTTCTAACTCTTTCTGATTTACAGTATATCACATTTGAGGTTTTTTATTTTTAATTTCACTGTCTATATATATATATATATATATATTTTTAAAGATTTTATTTATTTATTTGAGAGAGAGAGAATGAGAGAGAGCACATGAGAGGAGGGAGGGTCAGAGGGAGAAGCAGACTCCCTGCCAAGCAGGGAGCCCGATGCGGGACTCGATCCAGGGACTCCAGGATCATGACCTGAGCCGAAGGCAGTCGCTTAACCAACTGAGCCACCCAGGTGCCCTGTCTATATATTTTCATGTTTTTTTTTTTTTTTTTAAAGATTTTATTTATTTATTTGAGACAGAGAGAATGAGAGACAGAGAGCACGAGAGGGAAAAGGGCAGAGGGAGAAGCAGACCCCCTGCCGAGCAGGGAGCCCGATGCGGGACTTGATCCCGGGACTCCAGGATCATGACCCGAGCCGAAAGCAATCGCCTAACCAACTGAGCCACCCAGGCGCCCATATTTTCGTGTTTAATTGTATTTGAATCTGTCATGATCCAACAGAATTTGCCTATTTTTCATCCTCCTAAGCACTCAATTATTCTTTTATAATTATAATAATATTAAATACTTTAGGTTCTATTTCAGATTACTATAATGCTATATAGAGTACATAACTCTGTACCTAATATTTTTTGTGTCTCCAATTGGATTTTTTAAAAAGTAATATCCTTTATCTTCATTGTGTATGCATTGAGTTTTTAGAAAACTTTCTGGTGGTTATTTGGTTGTTTTGTTTTCATGTGAGTGTCCATGACCTGGATTATGGTGCATCCCTTCAGAGTGGTTTTACAAGTGTTTCTCTTCATATTTACAAATATATTAAGTGTTGTATTTGTCAGGGTTCTCCAGAGAAGCAGAACCGATAAGATGTGTATCCATGGAGAGTTTCATTTTAAAGAATTGGTTCATGTGATTGTGGAGGCTGGCAACTACAAAATATGAAGGATAGGTTGGCAGTCTGGACACCCAGGGAAGTGTTGTAGTTCAAATTCTAAGGCAGTCTGCTAGCAGAATTCCTTTTCTTTGAGAAAGATCTATCTTGTTCTTAAAGCCTTCAACTGATTGGATGAGGCCCACCCACATTATGGAGGGCAATTTGCTTAACTCACAGTCTACTGATTTAAATGTGGTAATTCCATTAAAAAAAAAAATACTTTCACTGAAACATCTGTGAAATTTGATCACATACCTGAATACCATGGCCTGGCCAAGTTGAAACATAAAATTAACTATCACATTTGCTAAGAACAAAATTTTACATTGACTTCTTAGAGTGAAAATTTCCTGATAATGCAAATTATTAGAAATATTTAATCCCCACCTGTGAGTGGCATTGGCAGAGTCACAGGTCTTCAAATTCCCAACAAAAAATGACAAAAGTTTCCTTGGTATCTCCCTTCCCCTGTGATTTCCCCCCCCCAGCCATTCACTGACTTGGAAGCTTTCAAGTGTTGGTCACATTGCCAACTCTTGACCTTTCACAAACTCATAGCCTGTTCATCTAGCCTTGTGAAATTAAAGCTTATCCACTAGTTTATGTAGATGGACAAATGCTTCCCTGGATAATGACAACATCTGCCTACATTCTTACCATTCTATTTTTCTGTTTCTCTCTTTCCTTTTCTTCCTCCTCCTTCTCTTCAGCCTCTTCCTCCTCCTCTTATGAACTAAGTTATAATTTTATAATTTTATCTTCAATTTCTAGATGTTTTTAGTAGGCAAGATTTTTGCCACATGAGTCATATCCAGAAGTTAGAAAAGCATCTTTTATATCTATACATATACATGTTTTTCTATAAACTTCTATTAATCTTGTGCTCATTTTTTATTGAATTTTTAAAATATTAAGTTTAAGAGCTTTTGCCGTGTTAAGGACATTAGCCTTTTCTTATTTTGTATATATTTTTCCAATTTGTCTTTTAAAAATGTTTATATTTTGTTAAAAGTTATATAGTCTAATTTATCAACTGCATTTTTATATAACTTGAATTCTCAGTTATGATTATAAAGAATTTTCCCCAATTCCTAAAATATACAACAACCAAAATAAAATCACTTTTAATTTTAGTTCTTTTATGGTTTTTTATTTATATTTAAATCTTTAAGCCTACAGAATCTATTTTAACTCAAGGAGTAAGTTTGGTATTCAGGTTTATTTTCTCATAAATAATTAGGCAGTTATCCCTAAACTAATTTTAACTAATCTGTCTTTTCCCCCACTCAACATAATCATTTTACGGATGAAGGAGCTTAGCCAGAGTATGACTTACTTAATATTATAGGTAATTAACAATTAAAATAGGACTTAAATTGAGATCTCCATATAAAATTCAGTCCTCTGACTACTTAACTCTTCTGTGATCCCTGTTAGCATAGTAAAAATTATTTTATTATCTATAACACTCCTGAGATACCAATTTTTTTTTTTTTTTGGTCAAAAGTATTCAAGTTTCTTCTAAGTACCAGTATGGATGCATTTATGTGTGTTTGTAAATTAATTCTCTCAATGAAAAATATCATAAAACTTATAAGAACAGCACATTTATTGAGTAGCAGCTGAGAAATGGCCACAATAATAACTGAGTGCAGACCCTAATAAAGCAAATTACATTAAAAAGATGTGAAAACATACACAGGGAAATTTTATTGGTGTTTATTTGTTCATAACATGAACTTTATGCAGAGAAGTAGCTTTTAAAAATTGGAGTTTACAGTAATGGAATGTAAAAATTCAACTAATGCTATTACCATACATACTATGAGTGCATCTTGATTTAAATATAGAGCAATTTGTTGCCCTGATTCTTTTTTCCTTTTAATTTGTTGTTCAAAGATACGATAATGCTTCTGAAAAATGAATGCAGGAAACATTCAGATATGTAGACATGAACAAGAGAAGCTGTGCTCAGTAAATGATTATTGAATTAAGGCGGTGAAATCTGTACTTGCACGTGTGTATGTATGCTGCCATGTCTATTTTAAGTCACTCAATTAGCACGTATTTGAGGTATGGATAAGTAGTTTAAAATATTGTTTTTGTTCTTGAATGATTTAATACTTGTTTGGGAACATAATGTATTGATACAGAGATCAGCAATATAAATATATTATGACTCAAATATGTAGGAAAGAAAATGAACTATAGATGTTGAGAGATGAGAGGATGGTGTAGTCAAAAAATGATAAAGTAAAATGAGATCTGGATGATTTTTTTGTGCCCTTTTAAATATTCAAGCTGATGTGTGACTCAGGGAAACAAATAGTCTTTTTTAAATTAAGTAAGAGATGTATATGGTTAAACCTTTAAGTATTGTGGTCAAATTTTACCCCATTATAATAGGATAATAAATTAACTTTAGTTGATCTCAGTTGTTTGTTATTTAGACCAAGATAACCTCTGACAGTCCAGTTGTTTCACCTATTTCAATGATCAGATTATGCATTTACTTTGATAAATTCATATATAATAAAAGAAGTGATAAAGTCAAGTTTAGATATCTTGTCATGAACACAGAGCAAGAATTATTTGATGGTGGAATCTAGTAGAATCTCTTTCGTATATCTTATTTTAAATGAAGAAAGGGCACAATGTAGAGTTATGCAAGAAAAGCTTGAGCCTGCGGGGTAGGGGACTAAAGGCTCAGGTTGCTGTTCTAGGACCTTTTTTTCCCTTGCTGGGTGATTTCTGGCACACTACTTATGTTCTCTGAGCTTTAGCATCCTGAATTGTAATATAAGGGAAATGACAATGTCCACAATATTTAATTCTTGGATTTTTATGAGAATCAATTAAGAATTTGTAATAGAATCTAAAAATATGTAATATGTAAGCAGGCTATCACCAACCTTTCTTTGAGCTGCCTAGGCATCTCTAGGTACTAAGAAGCCATTAGCCCTTGAAGGATTACTGGTACTGTGTCCTTGGATCTTCTTGTATTCTACACCAGATGAAGCCTGGTTATTGCTGGAGGCATGTGTGAATTGAAGTTCCAATATTTAAGGCTATCCCCTCAGACCCTTTTCCTTTTGATTTTACAATACTAAATGGGGAGAACAGGAAAAAAAAAAATCCTAAAATTATCAGTAATAGTTTTTAAAGGAAACAACTGTACAAAAGAGCAAAAAGTTTATGGGCCTCCATTCATGCACATGGTGGCACAAATAATAAAAGACTAAATTTAACTCCATGAGAAAAGATGAAAAATTAAAATGAGGCAAAATTCAGAACAGACTAGAAATGGAAAAGCCAGAAGCAGCCACAAGGCAATTAAACTGTAAAGTGCCTATTACTTAACTGCTATTATGATCCAAGATTTTGTGAAATAATGATTTTCTATAAAGAGAGGAGGCCTCATTTTTTTTTCTTAAGGGGGGCAAGCTATATTTTCACACTTTAATCTTAAGAGCATAAATTAATAAGCTATACTCTTAATGCAAGTATTTTTTTATAATATTGAAAAGAAGAGATACAAATACTTTATAAAATGATCTACCCTTGGGGCGCCTGGTGGCTCAGACGGTTAAGCGTCTGCCTTCGGCTCAGGTCATGATCCCAGAGTCCTGGGATCGAGTCCCACATCGGGCTTCCTGCTCCTTGGGAGCCTGCTTCTCCCTCTGCTTCTCTCTTTCTCTCTCTCTGTCTCTCATGAATAAATAAATGAAATCTTTAAAAAAAAAAAAAAAATGATCTACCCTACCAGATTTCCTGTAATGCTACAATGCACAAGTCAAAAGGGTTTTATGCTTTGAAACTCAAATACAAATTTTTTAAACTTTAATAAAATATGAGCACTTAACATACTTTATAATGAAAATTATGATAGAGTATTAAAAATTATATTAAGTATTTATAGCTTAAATAGCTGCTTGAAACTATCCCCATTAAATTGAATTCATTAAAAATTATTAATTCATATGTATTTTATATTGGTGTTTGCGTTGGGATTCTTGTTTCTAATGCCTTCATACTTTGATAATATCTTCCTTTTTTTTCAGTAACCCTTTAAATAAGATATCTGCTGCTTCAAAATAAGACTTGGTTCTGCCATTTTGAATTTATGCTTTTTCTTACCCATATGTAGTTTTCCTGTCTAATATCATTAGTGCTGTCAGAATTATCATGCAATAACATAAAAAATCTATTACTTCCCATATTTATAAATGTCATATCAACACTGAAACTGTCCATATATTTTACTGAAACACCTGGTTTCTTTCTACACCACTGCTTCCTAATAACAAGAGATGTGACCATCTGAGGATTTGGAGAGCAATACAGCACAAAGTGTGGCTATAAATATTAAAGGTGGTTTTAGAATGATTCTTAAAAATGTAATAAAAAGTCTTATGGATAAAAGGTAGGATATTTACTACCTTTTCTTGGATTTTTCTACATTATCATGGATTTCTCACCATTTCTCAGTTGTCTACAGAATGCAAATTATACAGAATGCATGATGATCACGTATTAAAGTATTGCCTCCTCAGTGAAGTTTTCTTTGGCCAGTGAGATCTTCCCTGACCATTCTATGTAATAACCACTTTTGAACTTGTTTTTCTCCTTAACTCTTTTCAATTAACAATAACCACTAAGCTCCTATATATCGAGGCTGTACTATTTTTCATCCTCACTGGCAATGTATGAGAGTTCTAGCTGCTGCACATTTTCACCAATACTTTTACTATCAGTTTTGATAGTGTTGCTTTTTTTTTGTTATGTATTTGTTTTGCTGAAGTTCAATTTATCAACTTAAGATTTGTGTGTATGTGTGAGAAAGAGCATGCACAAGTGGGGGGAAGGGCAGAGGGAGAGAATATTAAATGGACTCCCCGCTGAACGCAGAACCTGATGCAGACTCCATCTTTGTTCTGGCATCTCTCTTCTGATATTGAGGCCATCTAGCATTTTTTTTTTAATTTCAGATATCTATTTCTAAAATTTCTGTTTATATATTTTTTGATTTCTGTTTTTCCTGCTAGGAATTTCTACTTTTCAATAGTGTTTAATCTTCACTTAATGGATTGTTGTTCAAGTCTTTGTGTGATAATATCATTGTCCTGACAATCCTGGGTTGACATCTCATTGTCTTTGCACTTGATAATTAGATTTTCCTTCCCTTAACCCTTTGGTGTGTTCTTTTCTATTGTATGCTGGACATTTTCAGTATTGGGCTCTTCTCAGTATTTCAAATTCTGGGCTCTGGCCAAATCCTCTGGAGAATGTTGTTTGTTGTATCATTGCCGTTATTTTAGAAGGCAGATGACGTGGTTAGGTTCAGAAGGCAAGTTTTATTTCCTCTTCTGTGGCAATAGCTCCAATGTCAGTGTACCTTCGAAATTTACAACTCTCTGTGCTTGAGCTACTCCAGAGTTCATCTGGGACTAAAATACTTGGTTGGTGATTTCTTTTTTTTTTAAAGATTTTATTTATTTATTTGAGAGAGAGAGAATGAGAGAGAGCGAGCACATGAGAGGGGGGAGGGTCAGAGGGAGAAGCAGACCCCCCTGCTGAGCAGGGAGCCCGATGCGGGACTCGATCCCGGGACTCCAGGATCATGACCCGAGCCGAAGGCAGTCGCTTAACCAACTGAGCCATCCAGGCACCCCGGTTGGTGATTTCTATCATAGTTCAATTTTCAAACCCTTTGCTCTGTGTTATTGAGTGCTAACATTGGTGGTGAGCCCAGTTCCATGTATTGGTTCATACACAGAGCTTCTCTAGCTCACTCTTCTTCAGTATTTTCCCCACAGTTTCTAGTACCCAAGGGCCTCATTCCCCAGCCTTTCTGGATGGAAACGTAATTTCTCTCAGAATTTAAACCCTTGTCCTGCCACACAGTTACACACGACTGGGTCCATCCTTGAGGCAAATTGTCAAATGGTGAGAGAGAAAAAAATAAAGGTGATTCCTCACATACACTGTAGATCACAGGGGTGTCTCTGACTAAAGACAAGAGTTTCTCACTTTAGGTGTTTTAGGAGGCCCTTGTTATGGTACCACAGAAGCCTAGCTTTGTGACTGGGGCTGACCTAAAAGCAGGGCTGAACGAGAAAAAGAAAAAGAAAAATGATTTTTCTCTCACCTCTGGGATCTCAAATTCCACTGCTCCCAGTCTTCTGGAAAGACAGGCTTTCCCTAGAAGGTTTTGTTCTCTGCCTGCTGTGCAGTTCTGACCACACTCAGGTCAGAGAGCCAGATAAGGAAGGCAGGCAGGCACCAGAAAACTGGCCCCTCTACCAGTCATTCTTTTTTTTTTTTTCTTAAAGATTTTATTTATTTATTTGAGACAGACAGAATGAGAGACAGAGAGCATGAGAGGGAGGAGGGTCAGAGGGAGAAGCAGACTCCCTGCCGAGCAGGGAGCCCGATGCGGGACTCGATCCCGGGACTCCAGGATCATGACCTGAGCCGAAGGCAGTCGCCTAACCGACTGAGCCACCCAGGCGCCCCTATATTCATTCCTTTTAAGAAAACTATGTGTGCAGGGTTACTTGCAACAGGCCAGAATTCAAATGAAAAAGTATTTATAATTTAAAAGAAAAGTATCTGTAATGTAAAAAAAAAAAACAAAAACGTATCTATAATGTGATATTTCTACCATAGAGGAGTTCAGATGAAACTATTCTTATTTAAAAAAACAAAAACCTTTAAATATTTTTTTTTTTTAAAGATTTTATTTATTTATTTGAGACAGACAGAATGAGAGACAGAGCATGAGAGGGAGGAGAGTCAGAGGGAGAAGCAGACTCCCAGCTGAGCAGGGAGCCCGATGCGGGACTCGATCCTGGGACTCCAGGATCATGACCTGAGCCGAAGGCAGTCGCCTAACCGACTGAGCCACCCAGGCGCCCCTCTACCAGTCATTCTTCAAGTGTTGACTTTTTGCCCAAGCTGTTTGCTACTGTTCCCTTTTAAGAGTCACTGTGTGGTCGCTTTTGGTATTGTGCCCACATTGTTAGTTGGAAGCAGTGGTGGTAGGGTGGTAGGATGGAGTGGGTTTGCTCCATCCTAACCAGCACCAGAAGTCAGAAAAAACAGATTTAACTCTACTGATAGCCAGGATTATACTTGATACACCGAGTGGAATCCAGTCACATGATGTACACTTGTCAAGGATAGAAACCATTAATATATTTTAAATGTGAAAAATAAAGTATTATGGTTCATTAACTATGTGCTAGAATCTATTGGTATATGTGAAATAAATGTAATTTGGGGAATTAATAATAATCTAACATAAGATGAGAACTATGGGGTGAGAAAAGGTCTGAGACCTCCTTAATGTCACTTGGCTAGAAAGAGAGCAGTATTCAAACCTTGGTCTGTTTACAAATCTGGTCTCATAAACATTATGAAATAGAGATTAAGAAAGACTTTATTTTCTGATTTATAAGAATGTGTGATTTTTTTTTTAAAGATTTTATTTATTTGACAGAGAAAGAGAGAGTGCACAAGCAGGGGGAGCGGCAGGCAGAGGGAGAAGCAGACTGCCCGCTGAGCAGGGAGCCCTACGTGGGGCTTGATCCCAGGACCCTGGGATCATGATGAGAGCTAAAGGCAGAGGCTTAACCGACTGAGCCACCCAGATGCCCTGAATTTGTTGTTCTTTAAAAGAAGAGCTGAGAAAGGAGGAAATATCAGGATATCCAGGCATTCATTCAGCTATTCATTTGCAAAAAGTTTGAGTAGTGCTTTAAGATACATATTAATATCATGTGTATTATAAGCCATGAATCCTGTCCTCATGAAGCTTATATTGTAATAGAAAGTGTAAGTTTGAAAATCATTACACAATTACAAAACAGGGTGATGAGTGCTATGGTAAAGTTAAGTGTAAGGTTCAGAAATAGGATGGATTGACAAAGGTTCTCTCTCTCCAGGAAGGGAGAGAAAGAGAAATATTTGTTAAGACCTAGGGCTTAAAGAATGAGAAATTAAGTGATAGGGAAGGTCATGCCATCTAGAAGGACTAGCAGTGTACTGGCATGACAAGAAAAAGGACCAACATTATCTCTACTCTTACGATTAAGAGCTAAGTGACTAGGCGTGTATTAATTAAATTGTTACTACATTATCTGTGTGAAGTCCATAAGGTCATTATTTTATGATAAATTTTGGCAAAGCAAGTGGCATCTTGTTACCTATTACCAGGAGTAGAAATCTGAACACTTCTGCCCACTGCATGGTGGTATTGGAGTGTGCAAGGGGAACACAATATAGTCAAGCACTGGATAGAACGATGCTCTGCTCAGAGGAGAAACAGCAAGCACTGCTTCTGCAATGGGCATTGGTTCCCCATGGCCAGCAGTTCCCTTTTGGCAGCCAACACAGGCAGTTGACCTGCAAGCCACTGTTTTTGTGCAGCACTAGGACCCCATCCTCTTTTTACAGGGGACAGATGTAGCAACATGGTTAGCTAGGTGCCATATACTTACACACAACAAAGTTGTAGACATTCAGTCTGAAACATGGGAATATATTCCCACACAATGTGATGAGCCCAGCACAGGATATGAAGGCTTTTTCTCTCTTGGGAGGTAGTATTCTCAGCCCATTCTAATGTGGTCTAGAGGGGTGCAAAAGCTATGCTTATGAGACTGCCTTTCATAACCTTGTAAGGCTAAAATGGCATCATCATTATTTATCTAAACCTCTTTTTATTAAAAACTGGTTTAGAATCTAAGCTTTATATACTTGCTTGACCATAATGGGAGTCTCAAACATAGAAGCCAGGTGATCTGACACCCAGCTCAGAGCTTTCTCTGCTGAATGGTTTTTTTATGTGCATTATTTCTTGGCCGTTTGTAACTTTCAAATGAGAAATTATATTAATTAACATTTATTTAGGACTTTAACATGGAAGATGGTCAAATTCAATTTTAATTTGAAGTGTCTGAGGACTTGCCAGTCCTGTTGCCTTGAATATAAAAATCAACTGCTTATTCTACAATCCAATAACTATGAACTCCTAGGCAATGAAAAACTGTGACTAAAGGATTTAACTAGCTATTTCCAATGGAATGAATAGGCTGCTCATCAGGATAAATATACTTGAGTTTTAATATAAAAGCTTTATTTTTATTATCCTCTGTAGTTTTGAAAATTCTAACTTAGCTGTCCTCTTTTTCTTGTTGTATGGCTGCTATATACTTACCCCCTTAAAAATCCCTGGCCATTTCCCTGAAGGGGATAGAGTCAGTGGAGTGAATAGGATTAACATCAAAAGTCACCACTGCTTTCCCAAGCAGAGTTTAAAAATAGGATCATTGAATAATAAGGGATTTAAGTCTCAACCAAGCAGGGTGCGGAAGGAAATTATTTGGATTTAGACCAATAGAGATTAGAGTATGATTACAGACTACCATGTCCTTTATATCAGATTAAGGGACTTGAAAGAGAAGACTTGCAGGAAAAAAAAGTCAGGTCACAAAATTTTCCTCCTGCTTCCCTAAATCAATCACAGAAAGATCACTCTCAATACATTTCTGAATCTGAGAGTACTGACTGAAGCGAACACAAAATGGTGAAGGTGTGGTAGTGGAACAGTGTAAAGTTTAATGAAAATTACCTTTGGGGAATAGTCAATATAGGACTCAAGGAACCAAAACAGCAAACTGATAATATAATCTTTTATATAGTACTTTTCTTAAAAAAAAAAATCCCAAAACAAATACCGGCAAAGAAAATGCATCATATTCAGCCAAAATCCATCCATTCATAGAATAAGGCATTTGTTGTTAATAAAGGATTCTTAGCAGGAACAAACAAGAGAGAAAGATTTTTCTTCAATATGAGGTTAGTTTACATTGCTTAATCAAAGCTTGGATTAAAAAAAAAAAACATTTCCTTTTTGATTTCACTAAGATATTTTGGGGGAAGAAAAATGCCTATATAAAATCATTTTTAAAATGTTTCCCAATCAAACTGAAGTAGGTGTCTGTTTATCCTAGCAATAGTTTATTAAAAAGGCAATTAGTGATAAGGGGGATCAGGTAGCATGCACCACTTAAGTATCAGCAAGTATGGAGAAAAAAGTCATTTTTAAATTGCAAAGCATTTTACTTACATAAATAGAAACTTCAAAATGTTGGAAACAGTTTGTATAATCTGCATTATTTCCTTCATGAAGATAGTAAGAGTCCTTTGAAAGAGAACTTGTTAAAAATCTATTTGAACTAGGCCATGACGAATTCTTGCTGTATATTTTGAAAAACACAAATTAAACTGACATTTGCATGTATTTTCTTCTCTCTAAAATCCCACTTATTTTGAAATTTGTAGAAAATTTCAGAGCAGCAGCAAGAAGACAAAGCTTTTATCTATGTTTAAAAATTCTGATGTGGCTATCAGCTTTTTGTTATAGGTCTTGTAGGGACTTTTTATTACATGCCGATAGATTTAATTTTTAGATAATTAAATAGGAAATATGATTCAAAATGATACGCACATCAACTTTTGTATAAAGACAACAAATGACACTTTCTCTCATGAGATAATTACTTGTTCTGTGTTTATTGTATTAATTTCAGTTTCTACCATAGGGCTGTAAAAGCATAAGTATACTTGTAAGAATTTACTAAACTATAGTAATTCATATTACTCTGAAAATGAACTGGAAAAAGTCTATCTTGGCAGACCCCTTAGTTTAATCATTTATTATAATGAATAACTAAAAATTGGATTGATCTGAGATTAACTATTTGAAATAGTAACTCCACATGGGTAAGTGGGTATTGTGTGTGAGTATAATATATATGTATATCGTTCAGAGATAATACAGTCTGACACAGAGGTTATGAAACTGTTCAACAGCTATCTTTATTTTTTTTTAAGATTTTATTCATTTGAGACACACATACAGAGAGAGAGAGCATGAGCAGGGAGAGAGGGAGAGGGAGAAGCAGGCTCCCCTCTGAGCCAGGAGCCCGATCCCAGAACCCTGGGATCATGACCTGAGCTGAAGGCAGACGCTTAACCATCCTAGCCACCCAGGCACCCCAACAGCTATCTTTTTAAAAAAATATTTTATTGAAGGATGATTGACATTCAAAAAAGCTGTACCTATTTAATGCATACAATTTGGTGAGTTTGGAGAGAAGATACATCCCTGAAACTATCCCTGTAACCTAAGCCATATACATTTCATTGCCTCCAAGTGTTCGCTCTCAACCTCTTTATCATCAAGATCAGTATTCTTTAGAAGTTTCAATATAATATTAATATTGTATTAATTCACTTGATAGTTCTAAATATGAATCACTACTTCAGACTATCCATCTTTCAGACAGCATTGTTTCACTCTGAGTAGAAAATTCCATTGTTCTCATGATTTAAGGGTCCTGAAATTAAATTTTTAACAATGTCAAATAAAAAAATAAAAACCTAACACTACATTGAAAAAATTTGTCACTAATCTGTTTCATTGGATAACAGATTACTATAATAGAAAATATTATGAATTATGTTAGAACCTTGTCCCTAGGACATAGTAAGAGCCCAGTAAATTGTTAGAAAATGTTATTCCCATTCATCTTTTCATTTTTGAATTAGAACCAATAGTACTTAGCTATGGGATGTCTTTTGGAACAAAGGAGTTGATGCATTTTGATTCTCCTACTTACTGAGATATGTTAAGCAGTAAATATAGTTTGATAAAGCCTGCTGGTTTATGTTTTCACAGTGGATAGGAGGCATCATTTTGCATGAGTCATTTTTAAAGAGACTTTTATGAATGTGTTAGATTAAGACATGGGAATACAGAATGAGATTAATGTGTGATGTGGAGGATACATGCCTACAAAGCCTGGGGATGGGTGTTTGGACACATGAGAAGTTGTCAATGTTAACAGAATTGTGAAAGATAAAAATATTAAATTATCTATAAAACCTGATAAGGCAACATGCTTTGAAAGTCAGTTAAGCAGGTTGATTTTTTTTTCCATATTTTACAAAAAAAAAAATTTTGTGGGAGGCACCTTACCCTTTGTAAAATTTCACATTGTCATTAGAAGATGAAATTTTCAAATGTTTTGAGGAGTGAATTGTCGGAAAAGTCATCACTATTCATACTCACTAGTTATATTGGCCTTAAAGGATTACAACAAAAAAGACATCAAAAACAAAGGAAAGCTGAGGTCTATACCTGTAAAGAGCCTGATATAGTAGGCAAAATATTTTATTTGTGTTTCTTTACTAATTAGATTTTATGTTTACAGCCAAAACAATAAATGTATTTCAAAATAGAGATTTAATAGGTTGTTGGGATCAAATTGCCTGGTATGTATTTTAAACTATTTTAAACTCGTTTGTCTTCTCTGGAAAAGAATCATTGCCAGACATGGAATCAAAAAACAAAGTTTATCAAAAACTATTGCCTACTTGGGATATTTTGCTATTCTCCTAAATCATGGGGCTGGTTATTTTGATTAATGTTGAGAGGCTGTGGAAATGACTTCCCTAGAAATTTTGACTGGGCTAGAAACCCATCTGTCTTACATGGCTTAGTTATAGTCCTGCCTGGAGGCAAAGGATAACCTGAAATAGAATGAGAGACCCGAAGGAGAGGATTAAGTCACTAGATTAGTGGTGACCATATGCTCTCTAGAAGGTTTGTGAAATTGCTCATGTCCATGGGAAAAGATATGTTTTCTCAGTGGCCTGGAATTTTAGTAAGAGAACAATGTCACCAGTTTCCTTTAAAATGCCCCTTAAATCCACTAGGTCAAGTAATCTTTCAAGGAGAATATTGTTGTTTCAAATATATAAGCATGCTAAATTATTATGAAAACTGTTTTACCTTCATTTCTCTTTCCTACCTTACCTTCTCTTATCCCTTCTCCCCATTTTTCTCCTCACAGTTCCTCTTTCTTTCCTTCCCTACAAAATATTTTGGAATGTTTCACTAATATTAGATTACATAGCAGTAATAGAACATCCTAGAAAGAAAGAAAACTCCCTTTCAATTCAAGGCACACTATCTTGTTTACTTTGACTCTTTTACTGTTAGTAACAAAAATGTTTTAAGCCTAAAGCAAAACTGATTGAGTTACTATTCTAAAAGTAATGCCATATACTACTAGAAAATACTGCACTACATAGTTAGAAAATGGTTTTTAAACTTAAAGTCATCTTTGTGTTTAATCTCTCCTTTCCTATAACCTAAATATAGGGCTTTCTTTACTCTTGGGGAAAATGTACTTGTTTTTTTATGAGGCCATGAACTCAAAGGATACCAGTTCTTCTTAAACTGGAAAAGGTCTAGCCAAAGATCTTCATTTTATGTTTGTGGCTTTTTCTCACTCTCTCTGTATTGGCATTTAATAGAATCACTTCATTTAAAGTGTAAAATGAATTAGTCTTCTCAAGTCATCAAGGAAATCTTGCATGTGTGAATGTACTTTGTCACTTATGAGAATTCAGTGCTATCTATTTGCTCTTGACTTTGTCACCACCATTTGTTCTGTGCTTTTCTTTAGACTATTCCTTCAGCCTGGAATGTTCAACTCTATCCTATCCATCTTTCATTGACCCCCTCCCCACGACTTCTCTGAAAAGTGAGAAGAAAGGACTATAACATACTCAATGAAGTACTTTATCAGGAGTTTGGAACCTGTAAATGCATGCAATAAGTTGTATCTCTTCTATAGCCTGAAACTCCTTGAGGGCAAGGACAATTTCATATTTATGTACATATGACCGAGAACAAGACATTTAGTTCCACATGCATAGATGTTTAATGATTTGCTGGATGAATGGAGGAGCTACCTTATTCTAGATCTAGAACATGGCAGTTTTGCTTCTTGTTACAAAGCCTCTTTTATTGTAAACTGAGTCTTAAGGGATGTATTTTGCTCTTTCTTCTACTAAAATGAGATAATAGGCATATTTTAGTGATATGCTTGGCTAAATACAATTCCTTTTATCCAAGCCATTCCTGTTAAAACAAAAAATGTCAATGTGACTAGTGAAAGCCATAGCTTAAATATGTAAGGTTATTAGGCATGAACATTTCTAATTTCCTCTGTAGTCATGTAGTAAGAAAAAAGTAGCAACTAATTATGATACCATAACAGCCAGCACTTTTATAGTACTTACATTGTGCCAGGAAATGTTCTATGCTCTTTGCATCTACAACTCATTTACCATCCCAAAAGCTGTGTGAAGAAACTGAGTGGCAAAGAGCTCCGGTTACCTGCCTAATATCATACACCTAACAAGTATCAGAGCAGGGGTTTGGACCCAGTTAATGTGGCTCTAACATCCATACTCTATTACCTCCTGATGGGTAGCAAGGATACCTAATAAAAGTTTCAGTAAGCTGCACATAATGCATGAAAATTGAGCTTCTGTTAAATACCACCACTATAAGATGTAATCCAGATAGAGCTAAGTCCTGTCTATTTTTGAAAAACTCAAAGTTTGCTTTTGTTGAAGTTCAATGATTATAAAATACATACTCAGGTGAAAATGTCTAAACATTTAGCCAAGATTTACTAATTATACTTTTTAAATTTACTACTTTTTATATAACCCTTATTTCATTCTTGATCTTAACCTTATTATTTCTCTTCTATGAATGTCTTTTGTGATTGATACTATTTTCTGAAGCCTTATTGAAATGTTTTGTTAAATAGGCATTCCCATGTCTTTATAGAATACAAAGTATGTATTAAATTTATTGTCATTCACTGAATTTTTCATATAAATGTTAGCAGTACATTTTCAGACCATAAAATGCACACACACTTTGGAGACCGTGAATGACACTGGAATTTGTCAAACAGTTAATTTTAGAGATGAGGAGACAGACTGCTACAACTTAATTAAGCTGGACTTTTTTTTTTTAAATATTTTATACATTTCCTGGTTTGTCAGTTTCTCTGACTTACATGTTAAAGTTGCTTTTTCTTTGCCACAGGAGTATAACCACACAATTATTATGGATATCATATAAGCATACCATTTATGCTTATGAATTTATTTTCTTCAGAAGTTTTAAATGCTCACTTAATTTTATGGTAAGTGAAGTAGATAAAGATATTAATACATAGATATATGCACAGTTCTTGATGTGGACCTTAAAGAAAACAAATCTGTACATGTATATAAATCAACAAATATAGCAGAAAATACTCAGATTATTTACATTTTTACTTGTTTGATATTCTATAAATTCAATTTGAAACTATCAAAAGCCCACAGTAAAAAGCTGAAAACAATGATGATTTTTAATTCAGATGAAAGGTGCTCCACCAGTTTACCTTGTGCCCTAATATTCATCAATTAAGGAGAGTTGCCTAAGCCTTTTCAGGAAGTGAAATTTTAAAGTTTTTGTTTTTTTTTTCTTGCACAGTACATAAAACAAGAGTGTTTCCTAGAAGGAATTTTATCTTAATACTTGAGAAAAAAATCTCAAGCTAAAGCTTGCCAAATCCTATGGTGAAGGGCGGAAAACAATGTAATATGATGTGTTACTAGGGGAAATAGATGAGAAACTTGATTACTGTCATCAAAATCAGAGATTACTGTTATTTGAACAAGAAAGGAATTTTATTATATGAACCATTAGGAGGAATTACTAAAGTGAAGACTTATGAAGACAGCGCTTTTAGCTTAAAGTTAGAAAAGTTCTCTAATAGTGGATCTTCCCTATGCTAGATATTTTTATAGAACAATTCTGCACTGGGAGCAAATAGGACTTAGTGAGTCTCTTCTTTGCATGGATTCTAGATCAAATTGACAATAGTGATTTCTCTTTCATTACATATCCCAAACTATACCCTCCACCTTCTTACTTGTGCTAACACCCTGCTTTCCAAAGCTTAAACTTGCGTATTAATGATTGCATTTCATTTCTAGACATGACAATTCCTTTCCTTCCTAAGGTGATCTTATTAGTATCTATTGACCTGTGATGTCTATCAAAGGACTGCTGCTGACCTGGTGCAATATCTTTTGGTTATTTTAGTTGCTTAGCCACCCATACGAAGCTCCTTATACAAATAAATATATACCTATATAAATAATTTATTTAAAATGCAGTTTTTACTAATATCTCTAGATTTTAAAGCAGAGTGTTATTTTCTACGGGTACACATGACCCAAATTAAGTTTGTTAAATGAACTCGCCACAGTTGGTTCTTTAACATCTGAATTTTCAGTGTGGTGACGAGAGTTGACTTTCACATTCTCACATGAATTGTATGGATATGAGTTCACATGAATATACAGTACAAAAGAGACAAAATGAAAGTGCTTGGGTGTACTTTAAATAAACCAAATGTAGGTATTAATGATTACAGCACCCTGCTGTCTTACTAAAGAAGTCATTGATTTATTGACAACCATCAGTCTGCTGCTGCTACATAATCTAGGTTACCATAACAAATATTTCCTATCACCTAATCTCCAACAAGGTGTATATAATTGCATTTCATGCTGATTGAAAGGTTTGTAAAGATCTTTGTTCTGTAGAAGCTTATAATCCATGGGAGACCTAAACCTTTGTTATTAAGGATAGATAATCTTTCATTCTGAATATTACTTTGAACAAAAAACATTCTTAAGAAAGTTATAAAAAATAAACCTTCTTAATGATGTCTTCTCCATTCTCTTCACTCTTCCTCAACTAAATCCTCCTCTGGCCTTTGCCAAGCCTTCCCCCAAACCAATCATTATGGTACAGAATACTCTGTTCCATTATTATTTCTCTTTTTTCTCATACTCATCATTTTCCCTCTTTCTTTCTGCTCTAATTAATAGTAACAGTAAATCTATACCTAAGGTCCCCTCTCTTCTTTCCCTCACCAATAATTTACTCTTTAATAACTAGTACTTTCAACTCAGAGCTCTAGCAATCTTTCCCTCCTCCTCATCTCCATCCTCCTTTGGCTCTTAATATTTCTCTTAGTATTTCCTGATGCTCATTTTCCAATATCCATTTATCTAGGGTGAAAGACCCTAAGTTCAGCAAAGTATGAGGTAATGGATAGAGGTTTCATTTAAATCTGATAAAATTAAGCTCAGCCCTTCCTTAAGATATTATTATGGTTTATGACTTTTCAGGAATGGAGACAGAAAAGTAAAATCAATCATTTAGGTAAAATGCTCATGCTGGAAGTGCAGCTGTAGAGTAAAAAAAAAAAAAAATCAATTCTTCAATAAGGACGGTGACTAAGTTAATATTTTGTCCTTTATTGTTTTGCTTCTCTTCATAGAGTATCTTATTTCTGGTGTAGATTTTTTCATCTTTCTTATTGTAGCACCCTATTTTCTCCCTTCTGCTTACATCAACAGATAATATTCCAACACAATTGTGCCACATCTGTATTATTTCTCTCATGTAGCATGACAGTACTGAAATGTGACCATATACACACAATATACATTTTATAGATAAATATATATGTATTATACATGTTTTAAAATTTAGCTTTGTGCCCTAAAACCCTTTGGAGAGGAATAAGACTGTTGTTTTCATAAAACCAGATCAATGACCACTGTATAACAAAAGTTATTTTTAATATAACTTTATATTATAGTTTATGATTTTATATTTATTTAATATATATATTAAGTTATAATATTTTTATTTTATATATATTTATATAAGTTTATATTAAAGTTTATAATATAAACTTTAATTCCTTCATAAACTGAAAGGCAGAAACTGAAGGCTCACATGAATTCTATTATGACTCAACTCTTTGACTTTTAGGGAAATTCTTAGTCACATCTTTGAATGGTTCAAGTCTGTCTCAGCTAGTCTAGTACCTTTTTGTAAATCACTATTTTGTAATAAAATAATTTTGCCTAGATTTTCAAGTCATTCCTAAAATTAGCTTTGTTCACAATAAGAAATGGCTTTGGCTGCACTGGAATTTTTCATTACAGTCTATAGTCCTTACATATAGAGAATGTAATTGCCTCAGACCAGCTTACTCAATGATGAATTTGAATAATGAGTGTTAGCAAAAAATATCAGAATACAGTTTTCTAGGGTCATCCTGAAAACAAAAGAAAAAAACATGTATTAGACACTGAACTTCTCTATGCCTATATGAGAAATACATAATTGAATTTATTTCCTTCCCTGGTGCTTTTCATCTGATGAGAAGACCTGATTTGTATATATTATGTGATGTTTTCTATAACATTAGTTTAATATAACAACTATAGCAATCAAATCTCATAGGTAATAAGTGATAAAGATGAGACAGACGATACAATTTATAGAGCTTCCATGGTGTCATTTAGAATTGGAAATCATGAGTTTTGACTTCATTTTTATGAACTGTGTTGATTTAGTCTGTATCTGTAAATATATTTTATCTATTAATGCCTCTTTTGATATAAATGTGTAATTGGAGTGTACTGTGAAAATCTTAATTCATTCACAGTAACTATATGTTTGGAACAGCACCATCAACCTTACTAAGTACCGAAGCATCAAAATAATTTGTGGTGCTGAAAATAATTATGCCATTTAAAAATATAGATGGTTATTTAAACAAATCAAATATACTACTATGTGCTTTAAAATGTGCTTATCATATTGTTTGATTTTTCGGGTGACTTTTTTTTTTTAACTTCTCAGTGATATGGTACAATTGGTTTAAGTATTTGATTTAATGTCTTGCAAATCTTTTAGGCATCATAAATGGACTATGTTGCATTGAGATCTTTCCTCTTCATTAAACATCTTATACCTTATGAAAAGTATGTTGTCTATAGGTATAGGATTCCCATCTTTTATAAGTTTCATAAGAGAAATGAAACACGTAATTTAGAATATATTGCACTCTATATTTGTAGTTATTTTCTCATCTCTGAAAAAAATCAGTGAAAAAATTTAGTAAAACTACAAATATGGTAGTGTGCTATTTCTCATATTAAAAAAATATATACCATCTTGCAAACAAATTTTTACCAACTAGAAGCATTTCTAAACCATATTGCAGAGTAGTATGCTCCTGATATTTTCAATTTTTAACCAATTGCTTGGGCATTGTTCAAGGAGGCAGGCAGAGTTGGAGCAAAACAGCCCTATGAAATTCCAAACTATTTTCCCCTTGAGTATTTAATTTAGATAAGAACTTGCAATATAGCCAAAGTATTTTCTGCTCAAAATATATCATTCTTTGGCATAATTAGAAATATAAATAAATATTAGAAATGTCATTTAGGTGAATGTATCCCTTAATAGTTTTCTGTGAGTAATTTCCTTCAAATAAGAAAACTGAACTGACAATAATATAGAATTGTCTACTGTATTAGATGGCTTCTTTGCTACCAAACTAAAGTTAACATTTCCAGGAAAATTGAGGTAGAAGTTTACTACTAGGTAAATTATTGCCACAGGGTTGTGTTTGTTTATAACAAATACAAGGAATGCCAAAAATTTGCTATCACAAGTAAATACATATTTTGACATAGATTATGTTATCTCTCTGTTCAGAACCCTCCAAAGGATCTCATATCAGAGTAAAAGCCAAAAGCGTTCCAACCCATTTGCACTTTACCCCCTACCGATCCTGTAGCAACATCCTTTTTATCCCCTCTCCCCTGCCACATTTAGCTCTCAGTTAGTGCCTGAATTCAGTTCTATATCCTACTTACTATGGTTGCAAAACATAGTACCCCTAAAACTTAATGGAGTAAAACAACTATTTATTGTGGTCACAGATTTTGAGGGTGATAAATTTGGAGAAAACACTGCAGAGATGGTTTGTCATTTCTCCGTAATGTGTGAGTCCTCAGCTAGAAAGTAC
This sequence comes from Leptonychotes weddellii, assembly GCF_054177405.1. Classification (NCBI taxonomy): domain Eukaryota; kingdom Metazoa; phylum Chordata; class Mammalia; order Carnivora; family Phocidae; genus Leptonychotes; species Leptonychotes weddellii. Next base: position 158,334,796 of record NC_138369.1, on the reverse strand, counting down.
TAAGGATGGGGGCTGGACTCATTTGAAGATTTATTACGCTTACATATCCAGCAACTGATAATGACTATCATCTGGAGGCATTGTTTCTCTCCACATAGCCTTCTCCATGTAATCTTTGCATGTGGGATAGCAGAGGATTCTCACAGCATGATTCCTCCCTATCTAATGGATAGAGAGTTATGACATCTGGCCTTGAATAAGACTTTAAAATGTTCTTTTCAAGGTCACGAATGAACTTCATAACATTTGTTTATCTTACTTGAAAGTCAGAAATAATTGGCACAGTTAGCATTACAAGTGAAAAAGTTCCATGACCACCCATATTTAAGGTGTTCCCTTTACAACGCTGTCAGCTGCTTAGTGTTTTCCGTTGCCTCAACCTTCTCTGTCCTCTAAAATATTGGTAAACCACTGGGGCTCAGATCTTGAGCTGACTTCTCTTATGTGTGCATTTTTCCTAGAAAATCATGTTTACAGCTTTTTTTTTTTCAAAGATTTTTATTTATTTATTCATGAGAGACAGAGAGAGAGAGGCAGAGGGAGAAGCAGGCTCCCAAGGAGCAGAGAGCCCGATGCGGGACTCGATCCCAGGACCCTGGGATCATGACCTGAGCCGAAGGCAGACGCTCAACCATCTGAGCCACCCAGGCGCCCCCATGTTTATAGCTTTAAATATTATGTCTAAGGGGCACCTGGGTGGCTCAGTTGTTAAGCGTCGGCCTTCGGCTCAGATCATGATCCCAGGTCCTGGGATTGAGCCCCACATCAGGCTCCCTGTTCGGCAGGAGGCCTGCTTCTCCCACTCCCCCTCCTTGTGTTCCCTCTCTCTGTCAAATAAATAAATAAAAATCTTTAATAAAAAAAAAATATGTCTAAGGCCAATGACTTCCAGGTATATATATCCAGTCTTCAGCTTTTTATTGAATTCTAGATACATATAACCAAATACCTGCTTTATATTTTCATTTGGCTAATTAGCATCCCAGAATTAATGTATCAAAAACTAATTTGTTCTTTGTTCTTCAAACCCTCCTTACTTATATCAGTAAATAATATTACCATCTACAGTGTAGCTCATATCCCTACAGCAAATCTACGGATTCTATCTCCATAACATATTCTGAACCTATCATTTTCTCTACCTCTCTTACTACAATCTTACTAAGTCATCAAAATCTCTATCCTAGATCACCGAAGTAGTTTCCTACCATATCTCCTCACATAGCAGGAATAACATGCAGTCCACTAAAGGCTTAGTCTCCCCTTCTATCACACATCATTGCTGCTTTGGCTGCCCAGTACATTTCAAAGCTCCTTTCATTGGCACCTTGGGAAAAGATGTGATAATTTCTTGCCAATAAATTATATGTCAAAATGAACAACATAACTTCTGAGCCCAGGTGGCTGAGAAGCAAGTGAACTTTAACTATTGTTTCCTACTTACTGGCTAAACTCAAAGGATCATGAAGCAATAGTGATAGAGCTGCCAAGAGATGGAAGGAATTTATGTCCCTGAATCATTGCATTAGAAGTTGCCAAGCTATGTTATGTGAGGCGGGGGGGGAGGGGGGAGCTTCAATTGTGTTAAACTACTTATATTTTGGAGCATTTTCTATAGCAGTCTCAATTTAGTATACCACACTTTCTAGGACCTAAGGCAGCTCTTAAGAAAATAACTCAAAAAACACAGGTAAACATTATTAAAGGAATTAAAATGTATTGCTAGAAAATATCCACTTCATAGTAAAGAATTTAGTAAAGGAGAAATTAATAAATTAGTAATGAGACATATAGACCAAAAAAGCATGATGGCAGACATAAATTCAACCATATCAATAACACTAAATGTGAATTGATCAAACAATGAAAAGCCAGAGGTTGTCAGACTGGTTTAAAAACAAACAAACAAAAAACAAACTATATTTAACTGTATGCCTTTTACAAGAGACACACTTCAATCCAAAGATACAATAGGTTGAGCATATATTGTACTTTCATTTTCTATTCCCTTCCTCCAATCCATGCTTTATTCAGAGTCTAGTGCTTAAAATCACTTAATGGTTTTCCATTACATATAGAAACAGTAAATCAAAATTTCTTGTCCTGTGTTCAAAGACCTATATCCTTGGTTCACCAGGTGGGTCTTCAGATCAAAAACATCAACATCATCTGGGGATCTTAAAAGAAATGCAAATTTAGGGCCTCATCCCAGACCTACTGAATTAGAAGTTAGAAGACCTAAACCAGGACCTAGCAATCTGTTTTGTTGTTTTCTTTACAAATCTTCCATGTTTGCTTAAGTTTGATAACAAGTACTCATATCATCAATTAGCTACCAAACTACTCTCTATTTTCCATTGCCCTGAAGCCCCACTTAGTTCCTTTTCCTTGTTGGACACGCAAAATTCATTTTGGCTTAATGCTTTTGGGGTACTTGTTCTCTCTGCCTGAAAGCTAGTCGCTTTTCTTCCTTGTTTCATATCACATGTCACTCTCCCAGAAAGACCTTTTTCTTATCCCCAGCCTAAAGTAGACCTGTTCCATTGCCTGTTTCTCTCACTTTGTACCATTTATTTTCCTTGGTCATCACTTTCTGAAATTACTTTGAGTGCTCTTTGGTATATCACTTTTTTAATGTATTCTCATCCTTTAAAGTATAAGGTCCAGGAAGTCAGAAACTTCATATCAACAGTCCCTAGCACATAGAATGACATATATATATATATATATATATATATATATATATATATATATATATATATATAGTGCTAAGAGAAATGATAAGTAACTGTCATAGTAGAGAATCTTAGTGGTATATATATATACACATATATATATACACACATATATATACACACACACCCCTAATTGATCATAATTATATTTTTAAAAATTTGAAATATATTTATATTACAAATTAATATATTTTGACACTGAATGTAATTTAGAAAACCCCCTCCCAGCCATCTCCTCACACATATTTGAGAGACTAGATGCTCATTCCTGAATCAGCCATGTTGTACCCAAAAAGCATTACTTGGGACTTGGGATAAGGCAGGCTTTCTTTCCTTTTCTGGATTGTTCGTTACTTTCATATATAGCATTAATATGCTAAATTGTATTAGTGTGCCATACAAGTAACTACACTTGAGGTAAAAATGTTTTACACTTTAAATTATATTCTCTATGTAGTTTTTCACTTAGTCTAAAGAGAACTTTATGGATGCACCCAGTTCCTAAACTTTTCCTTGTCCTCAAGTTCACTCTTCTCTTTAGGACTACTCATTTTGTGTCTGTGTGCAAATTTCTAACTACATTTTGAAGAACCCCCACAGAGGGTGGGCTCACCCCACATGCAATTTTCTCCCCTAATCAGTGTATCCTACCAAGTGGTCTCTAGCAGAGTTGCTATTACTCCAAAGGGGACAAGGACCCCAGTTCTGAGCTTGCTCCTTCCGCTCAGGGTCTCCCAAACAGTGGAAAATACAGATATTCTTTATTATTTTTGAAAGATTTTATTCATCAGAGAGAGAACAAGAGATCACAAGCAAGGTGAGCAGCACGCTCCCTGCTGAGCAAGGAGCCCGATGCCAGACTCAATCCCAGGACCCTGGGATCATGACCTGAGCTGAAGGCAGACGCTCAACTGACAGAGCCACCCAGGCTTCCCTCTTTATTATTGTTGTTGCTGATATTGTAATACTTTAAGCACATCTGTTTGTTTTTTAATTGAGAGTATTAGAAATGAAAATTGAGGTGCTATTTTGTTAATGGACTAAAGTGAAGCAGCTACTGCTATTGGACCATGCTGAGTTACAGACCTGGCAAAGTCTAAAATCATAAATTCATATTTTTTTCATTTGAATACATCACTCCTATGTTAACTGTTGTGGGGTTTTTTGGGGGGGTTTCTTTCATCTTCCTTGACCACTAAGATTCTCTGACAGTTACTTATCATTTCTCTTAGCACAACATATTTCTTAGGCCTAGATGGTGAGGAAATCCGAAGTGGAAAAGACATTTAGATTAAGTGCTAGGCACTTCTTCAGCTGAAGATGTTGAAGACCAGTGAGAATACTGAAGACAATATATACTTGCCCATTGTTTGGACTGAAACAATAAGACTTTGACACAGTACATATTCAGAATTAAAATTAAGATATAAGAAGCAGTGAAGAGCTAAATATATGTATCTATCTGTATACTAGAGGATAGGAAAATTTTAGATATTTTTTTTCAAAATGAAGAGAACTTCCTGAACAAAATACAAATCTCAGAAAGGCTTGTAGAAAATATTTATAAAAAGGTGAGTACATTAAAAAAATTGATAAAATGGGAGAAAATATTTGTGATGTAGTGTTAATCCTCTGAAAATATAATTCAATAGAAAACATAGGCAAATCAAAGCGGGAACAGTACAAATAACTAATAGGCACATGGAAAAATGTTTAATTTTGTTAAATCAGTGCTATTTACTACTACCTATCATTAGTAAATGATAAGAAAAGAGATGTACACTGTTTTTAATTGATTTCAGACTTTAGGGAATTCAACTAGGAACTGTCTATCACAATTTGAACTGTGTATATTATTGAAGAGTAATTATTAGTATCATGGTGACATGAGCCAATCCTTTTTCTCTCCTCTTTGATAAACAACCAACTGGACATCTATAATCAAACGAAAGTATCTCTTCACAATATTGCAGGACACCTGGGAGTTTTCTACCTATCTGTGCATCTGGAAGTGGGCAGATAGAACCTCAGTGGGGACTGCTGCTCCAAGGGATTTGTCAAGCCAGCTCTACCCCACTCACTGCTAACAGGGAAAAGGGAATCTGAAGTGTGCCAATCTGGGTATATACCCATAAACAACAGAGAAGTCAGGCAGGCTGGATCTCTACAACAGGAGAATCCAGCATGCCATCAGAGTAGGATAGAGATAAATTTGGAGTCAAAGGAGAGGGAGGAACTTATCAAGGTGCCTCCTTCTCAGGGCAACACAGCAAGGCACAGGGCTTTTGGCAGAGACAGTGGCAATGACCCCAAGAGGGGGGGAAACAAAAGTGATAAGAGACTGCCTGGCTGTTCCAGTTGTGCAGGTTGTGGCTGGAGGGACCTGTTTCTCCCCTGGCAGCATCTGGACTTAAGAGGCCGGAATTCATGTCTGGGAGAAGGAAAGGGAAGGAAGCAGACAAGAATATAAAAAAGGTTTGAAGGAATGTGCTTCCTTCTGTCTGCTTTGGGACGTCAGCATGAGGTACACACATGGCTCACACCTTCCGCCCCCCCACCCCCACCCCGCTGTCAGCATCAGTAAGAGCACCTCTGGTGGGAGAAACCACAAATGAGCTATAGTGCCACCTTCTGGAACACAAAAGAAATTTTTCTAATTAAAAATAAAACATTTAAGGCAGGTGTCTACTACTTTAAATGTGAAATGGAAGCACATATCCTTAAATACTATGAAAAATCAAGGAAATCAGTATCACAAAAAGAAAATGGTAATACTCCAGCAACCAAACTCAAAGGTATGGAATAGTGTGATCTGATAAAATAATTCAAGATAGTTATAAAGAAATTCATTGAGCTTCAAGAAAACTGAGAAAGGCAATTCAGTGAACTCAGAAATTAATAAACATGAGGAATTCTTTATCAAGCAGATTGAAATTATAAAAATAAACCAAACAAATTCCAGAGCTAGTGAAGGAGATGAAAAATATAGAAAGCATCAGTAATAGGGCAGAGCAGATGGAAGAAAGAATAAGTTCGAGGATAGGGAGATTGAATTCAGTTAGAAGAAGAGAGAGAACTAAGTTATTTTAAAAGTGAATAAATCTACAAAAGCCATCAGACTTAGAAAGGCAAATATAAGAATAGTTAGTGTACCAGAGGAGAAGAGAAGAAAGCAATTGGACATACAAGTACATGAAGCTAATAGAACACTCTATTATCTCAATACAAAAAGACTTTCTCCAAGACACATTACACTGAAACTAAATTAATGGTAAAGAATCTTAAAGGCAAAGAAAATAACTTACAATGGAACCCATTGGGATAAGAAACTCCATAGGTCAAGAAAGAGTGAACTGACATATTCAGAGGGTTAAAAGATAAAAATTGGCAACCAAGAATACTTCATCTGTGAAGGATGGCTTTTCTATGTAAAAGAGAAAGTCTTTCTCAAAAATAAAGAAAAGCTAAGGAAGTTTACTGTGACTAGAACTGCCTTGCAAAGGAGTTCTTCAGGCTGAAATGAAAAGACATTAAGCAGTGACATAAAATCATAATGTACACAAAACTCCAGTACAGGTGAAAAATATCTATTAGAGTGGTATGTTGACCACTTATAAAGTTTAAAGGAATAGAGTATTAAAAATAACTAGGCACTGGGGCGCCGGGGTGGCTCAGTCGTTAAGCGTCTGCCTTCGTCTCGGGTCATGATCTCAGGGTCCTGGGATCGAGCCCCGCATCTGGCTCCCTGCTCTTCCCTCTCCCACTCCCCCTGCTTGTGTTCCCTCTCTCACTGTGTCTGTCAAATAAAAAAAAAAATAATAACTAGGCACTGTAATTTGTTAACAAATACACTGCATAAAAAGCTGTAACATTAAAAATATAAAAGAGAAGTAAAAGGGTGGAGCTTTATAGGCAAGTGAAGATAAGATGCTGTCAGCATAAAATGGATGGTTTTATGTATATGTTTTATATAAGCATGATATGTTTTACAAGTCATATAACTACAAATCTAGAGTATATATAAAAAATTAAAAATAGGGAGATTGAGCATACTACCATTGTAAATTGGTGCTAGTCCATGGTAAACAGAAACAGGGAGAAAGAAACAGTGGAGATAGAAGAGCCAGAAAGCAAACAACAAGAGGCAGGAGTAAGTTCTTACATATCAATAATCATTTTAAATGTAAATGGTTTAAATTTACCAACCACAAGGCACAGAGTGGCTGCATGAATTTCAAAAGACTCAAAAATAATAATAAAAAAACTAAAAAGCAAGACAACTGTATGCTGCCTAAAGGAGACTCATTTCAATTTTAAAGTCACACATAGGCTCAAAGTGAAGAAATGGAAAAAGATATGCCATGTAAGTGGGAATCCTATTACACAAAATAGACTTCAAGCCAAAAATAGTAACAAGAGAAAAAAGATCATTATGTGATAATAAAGGGGTCAATGAATCAAGAAGGTATATCATAAACATATACACACCCAACATTGGAGCACCTAAATAACAAATCTGAAAGAAAAAATAGACAATGATAATAGTAGGGGACTTTGTATACCCATTGTCAGCAATGGATAGATCATTCAGACAAAGTCAGAAAGGAAATATCATATTTAGACCAAATAGACTTAACAGACATATAAAAATTCTATCCAACAAAAGACACATTCTTCTCAAGTGCACATGGAACATTCTCCATGACAGATCAAATGATAAGACACAAAACAAATCTTAATATAAGAGGATTGAAATCATACCAACTATCTTTTCTGACCACAATAGTATAAAACTACAAATCAAGAGGAAAGCTGGAAAATCTACATATATATAGAAAGTAAAGGTCAAAGAAATCAAAGGGGAACTAAATTATTTCAAAACAAATGGACAAAATATATAAAATTTTATGGGATGCTACAAAAGCAGTTGGGAGAGGAAAGCTTATAGCAATAAATGCATACATATATATTTTTTTTAAAGAATTGATTTTTAATTTATTTGAGACAGAGATACAGAGTGAGAGAGAGAACAGGAGCAGTGGGGAGAGGCAGAGGAGGAGAGAGAAGCAAACTCCCTGCTGAGCAGGGAGCCCAATGTGGGGTTCGATCCCAGGACCTGGAGATCATGACCTGAGCCGAAGGCAGACGCTTAACCGACTGAGCCACCTAGGTGCCCCAACAATAAATGCATATATTAAGAAATTCCAGAGATTAACTAAGCAACCTAACTTTACAACTCAAAGGAAAAAGAACAAATTAAGTCCAAAGTTAGCAGAAGGATGGTTGGAATAATAAAGATCAGAGTAGAAACAGTAGAAAGGATTGGTGAAACTAAGAGCTGGTTTTTTTAAAAGATAAGCAAAATTGACAAACTTTAAGAAAAAAAACTTAAAAGTAGAAATGGAAGATGAGACATTACCATTACAACAGATATTACAGAAATACATAGCATCATAAGAGGCTATTATGAACAATTGTATGTCATCAAATTAGTCTAGAATAAATTAATAAATTCTTAGAAAAACTACCTATCAAGAATAAACCAGGAAGAAATAGAAAATCTGAACACACCATTAACAAGAAAAGAGATTGAATCAGTAATCAAAAACCTCCCAATGCAGAAAATTCCAGAACCAGACAGGTTCACTGGCAAATTCTACCAAACATTTAAAAATTAACACCAATCCTTCTTACTCTTCCAAAAAAAAAAAAAACAGAAGTGAACACGTCCAAGCCCATTTTATGAGGCAAGAATTACCCTGATAATAAAGCCAGATATGAATACTATAAGAAACAGAATATAGAATAATACACCTGATGAATATAGATGCAGAAATTCTCAACAAAATGTTAAACTGAATTCAAAAATCCATTAAAAGGACTATATATTGTGACCAAGTGGGCTTTGGTGATAATGCAAGGATGTTCAATATATGTCAATCAATTAATGTAATGCATCCCATTAATAGAATGAAAGGAAAAAAAAACCACATGATCATTGCAATAGAAGCAGAAAAAGCATTTTCAAAATAACATCTTTTTGTAGAAACACTCAACAAGTTGGGTATAAAAAGAATATACTTCAATATAATAAAAGCCATATATATCAAACCTACAACTAATATTACAGTCAATGAAGAAAGATTGAAAGCTTTTCCTTTAAGATCAGGAATAAGACAGGATGTCCACTTTCATCACTCTTATACAATATAGTTTAGAAATTCCTACCTAGAGCAATTAGGCAAGATGAAAAAATAAAATACATTAAATTGGAAAGAAAGAAGTAAAACTGTCACCATTTGTAGATGATATAGTTTTGTATATATAAAATCCCAAAAATTCAATCAAAAAGCTGTTGAAACTAATCAACAATTTCAGTAAAGGTACAGGATATGAAATCAACATAAATCAGTTGCATTTGTATACACTAATAAAAATAATGAAGACAACTATCTCATTTACAATAGGATCAAAAACACTAAAATACCTAGGGATAAATTTACCTAAGGAAGTGAAAGATCTGTACAATAAAACTACAAGACTTTGCTGAAAGAAACTGAAGAAGACACAAACAAATGGGAAAACATCCCATGTTCATGGATTGGAAGAGTTGATATTGTTAAAATTCCATTCTACACAAAGCCATCCATAGATTCATTGTAATCCCCATCAAAATTTCAATGACATTCTTCACAGAACTAGAACAAACAATCCTAAAATTTGCATGGAACCATAAAAGACCCTGAATAACCAAAGCAATCCTGAGAAAGAACAACAAAGCTGGAGGTATCATACTTCCTGATTTCAAAGTATACTACAAAACTATAGTTATATAAACAGAATGGCAGTGGCATAAGAATAAATACACAGACCAATGGAACAGAATAGAAAGTCTAGAATTAAACCCCTGCTATACAGTCAACTAATATTTGACAAGGCAGCTAAGAGCACCCAATGGGGAAAGAATAGTCTCTTCAAGTATTGGTGCTGGAAAAACTGGATAAATACATGCAGAGTAATAATTACTGTAATTGGTGTTAGACAGGGGTCCAATTTTAAGTCACATGGATCAAAGAGTTAAATATACGACCAGATACCATAAAAACTCCTAAAGAAAACAGCGAAGAAACTTCTCAACATTAGTCTGGGTGATGACCTTTTGGATATGACACCAAAAGTGCAAACAAGAGCAAAATCAACAAATGGGACTATATCAAAAGTGTCTACACCTAAAAAAAAAAAAAAAAGAAAGAAAATGAAAAAGTAACCTGTATATGGAAAATTTTTGCAAAACCACATAAAGGATAAGGAGTTAATATCCAAAATATATAAGAAACATATAACTCAATAACAACAACAAAACATTTAAAAATAGAGAAACTAAATAAACATTTCTCCAGAGAAGACATACAGATGGTTCAACGGTACATGAAAATATGGTAACCACATCACTAATCATCAAGGGAATGAAAATCAAAATCACAATGAGATATTACTTCAAACCTGTTAGAATGGCTATCATCAAGAAGATAGGAGATAAGTGTTGGTGAGAAAGTGGAGAAAAGAGAATCCTGTGCACTCTTGGTGGGAATGTGAATTAGAAGAACCACTATGGAAAAACAATATGGAGTTTCCTCAAAAAATTAAAAATAGATCTACTCTGTGATCCAGCAGTTCTACTTCTGGATATATACCCCCCAAAAATAAAATAGGATATTGAAGAGTAATATGCACTCCCATGTTTATTGCAGCATTATTCACAATAGCCAAGATATGGACACAACCTAAGTGCCCAAAGGATGAATGGATAAAGAAAATGTGGTGTACATGTATATAATGAAATGTTATCAGCCATAAGAAAGAAAGACATCCTGCCTTTTGTGACAACATGGTTGGACCTTGAGCATATTATGCTGAGATAACTCAGAGAAAGACAAGTAGTATACAGTATCGTTTATATGTGGAATTCAAAGAAGCCAAACTTGTAAAAAGAGAGTGTAAAATGGTGGTTGTCAGGGGTTGAGGGTAGAGGAATAGAATGTTTTTTTAAATTTTTTTAAAAGCAATATTTTAAAAATAGAATATATAGAGAGATCCTTTTGTTATGGAGAACTTAATGGTAATAGATCATGATGCTGATAAACAGGTTATATAGTGCTATTAGCTTTGACTATGGCCTAATTTAAAAATTGTTGCTTTCTAATTTTGCTAAAATGTTTTTTTCTTTGTTGACTATCTAATGTTTCCTTTGAGCATATCAGTGCACTCATTAATAACAAAGTAAAATATCATGGTTTGCATGCTGACATTTAATTTTTTGCTAGTGTTATACAACATTTTTGACCATTTTGCTGTAATAGTTTTAAGTATTTATTTATATTTTTCCAGTGGCAATTTTAAAATTGTCCATGAAAGCATATTAAAGCATAACACATTACAGATTATGTTAACAAAATGCATTTTACATTTTGTATGATTTTACATGGGTATTTATCACATGTATTAGAACATTTTTAATGTTGAAAAAGGTTTTAATTCTGAAGCTATGACAATACAGAAGAATGACTGAAAGTAATTTAGAATGGAAAGAACAAGGTCACTATAGATATTAACTATTTTAAAAGGAAATATTGTTAATGAATAACACAAATCTGGGACTCTAATTCTGTTACTCTATATCTGCATTTAAATGTGATAAACAGACCTAAGAAAATTAAAACCGTGTGAAATTGATATTTGAATGAAAGAAAATGTGAAGCTGAGTGTTGTCTATGTGTTATTAGAAATGAAGTCTGAAGTCTTGCAATCTTCCCTGGAGGGTTATTGAATGAAAAAGAGTGATAAGAGAGAACTTAGCATGACCCCTACAGTTGAAAAAAATCAACTAAGAGTACTGCATTTCATGAATCTGTATAATGCACTGAAGAGACTCAAAATGCCTGGCCATGCACCAAAAAAACTTTAAAATGAGGATATGGATATATATATATATATACTATATATATATAATTCCTAATTATTTTATATATATTAGGATATATATATATATTTAATTAGGATTTTCTTCTCTTTCAACTGACCTACTATAAATGATAACTATGGCACCATAGACCACAGATTTGGTCATTCCTGCAAACCAGAGCATTTATTGAATTGACTATTTATCCCAAATTATTGTCAGCCTACTTGCCCCAGCCTTTTTCACCTATAGATATTGATCTCCCAATCTCTGGGATCAAGTACTCTCAATTCCTAAGTAATTACTAATGAAGGCTTTCGCGGACATATCTCTACTTGTTAAAAAATCTGGAATTAGTTTTGCAGCTGTAAGCAAGGGGCTTTAGTCTGAACTGGGCTGATAACTTCTCAACATAAACAAATAAGCAAACCCAAACTATACTATGATTTTAAAATATTTCAAATATTTTCCTATACACACTGTTTTTTACCACAGTATTTTCAGTATACTTTATGATCTGAACTTCTAAATGTCAGGCTTTTGGACCTAGGTATTGACAAACGTTATAGCTCCTCTACTTTTTTTTTAAATTCCTAGCAGGGGTTAGATTTCAGCTTTCATAATTCTGGCTATTGACTTCTGGCTCTCAGTGTCCTGCATAGTAACTCATCAGTGAGGAACCACATCTTCTGTTCTAACATTCCCAGTGGCAGAATCTATAATATCTTCACGAAGCAAACATGACCAGAGCACTAACAGTGAAGGGGCCAGTACTCGGTAGGGTCCGGGTCCCAGCACTGGACAAGGACCTTATACAAAGTGTCTAGTAGCAACAGCATCAGAGATGAAGAGTTATGTAAGTCTTATTCTAGGATACACCAGGGGTTAAACTGGGAAATCTAAACTCTGGTGTTCATTTCAAAGAGACTGAAGTCATTGAAATAAAACCAATAAATGGAGGGAAGGAGGAGATAAAATAAAAATAATCAGACTATTTTCCAGAAAGGAGACTAGAGTGACTGAGGCACACTGGTTGATATTTTGATGACTATGTGCACTTGGGCTATCATATAAGTCAATGTTATTCTAGCTGTTCTTGCAGACCAATGAAAAGTGTACGTGGCTCAAACATAACTATTTTTGTTCACATAATACTACAAAAAAATTTTGAACCTTATAGTCACCTATCTAGTAGTGATTCAAGGATTGTAGTCTAGCTATGTACCTAGGAATTAAAAAAAAAAGGGGGGTGTCAAACATCTGGCCAGTCTCTATTATAAACACACAATTGTTTAAAGGTACATAATTGATGTGATACATCTGGTATCTGGGTTTGAATTCATTCTGCACCTCTTTGGATTGATAATGACATTGATCAGTTCATATTTGTCATGTCCTATAGCTGGATATGTTGTCTACTATTTCTCAAGTTTTCTCAAAGGTTAGTCAAGTCCCCTATTTCTATTCACTCCTGGTCCTGAAATCCTTTTTTTATTTTTTTATTTTTAGGTTCCTTAAAGATCACTGAATACTCATTAGCAATAGCTGCTTGAAATATGGCTGTCACTGTGTTAAGGAGGCTTTCATAACAAATATGACATCATTCATCAACCTACAACTTGGAGATAATTGCTGTGCATTTCTAATGACATGTGAAAAGGCATTGAAAGAGTATAAGTAATTATGTAGGTGCAAATTAATTTTAAAGCAAACTACATGACTCTGTGTGTCTACTTTATCCTGATCAGGAATGTTGTATCCTTTCTGTTGTACTTTCTTGTTTTGCCATGTATTCTAGGTACCTATTGCTTTGTGGGAGAATAATCTCCTGCTGTGACCTCTGTAGAGAAGACAGGGATGTGAGGGACGAAGTTTGAATTTCTGCCAGATCTCTAAAATATAAGAACAATACGAACTTTTAAATATATGGTTTTGCAGGCTGCCCCTCTGTTGCCACAGTACCCATGGAACATCACCATGGGATTGGCCAGCAAGTGATACCTTTGTGATAGTTTTCTCTGTCGCATTGTTTCGCTACACCTTCTACTTTTTACCCCAGCAATAACCAAGTTCATCAATATTGAGATGTTAAAAATGTAGAAGAGAATAATTGAAATATAAAAACTGAAATATAAAAAATATGTTTCTCATCATTCTCTTCTTCCTTCCTTATTTCAATGTCATTTTGCAAACATCCAATTCAGTAGCTAAGATCAGCCTTTGTTGAATTTGAATGGATTTCTCTCAGTTGACTTCTCCATCTTTTAGTTATTTAAGATTCCTAAATGTGTGGACTCATACCAAGTTCCCTCTTATCACCCTTACTAGTCTTCTGTAAGTTTAAAAATCCCTATGGAAGAAGAACAAGAAAAAAAAAAAAAACAGATTACAGAGAATTTAAGATTGCATTGCTACTGCTATGTAGATAACTGGTTGTCCCTTAATTCTGATTTTGTGATAAAAGTACTAGAGATTGCTGTTCTCAGGTCTAGTTGATGTAAACATCACCCTTTGAATTCACTTACAAGTCAGCACCTGAAGTTTGTCAAGCTAAAGTAAAGAAAATAACTGAAATCAATTATTGGTGCTTTTACAGCATAATTTCCTTGCCATCTAAATGCAGATAAATAGAAAATCTATTTATTATACCTCACCTACAACTTTTAATAAATATTAATGTACATGACTGTGGCTGACCTCCCTCTAGACTTAAAATCAATAGTTGTTGATTAAGGTCTTTTGAGCAGCATTACAAAGATGAAGACTTACTATTTATTCCTATTGCCTATTCTCTGATCCCTAAATAGGTTAATAGTGGGCCTATTAAGAGAAGTAAAGTATTGGAGCAAAGTCTGGTCATGTAAGAATACTTCAGCTGAAAGATGAGGTATGCCTATCTTATTCACATGGGTTATGTAACATTTTCATTAATTTTTATCACTTATTTCAATTCTGGTTTTCTGTGACCATAAAGGATACTCTTGACAGTTTATTATACCACATGCAAATTCAGGGTAACATTTAAAATATTCTTAATATACTTGATATATATATTACATAATTTTTTTTCTTACTGATTTTTATCAAAATCAAATTCATTTACAGAGCACAGATTTTACCCAAGGATAATCTTTGTGACTTTGAGTTTGATCACTAAATCATAGTATAAATATTTTTTGTCTTTAAAATGTTTTTTTTTAAGAATAAATATGCATAAGAAAAATATTTTAATCTATTTGAGAGAGAGCGAAAGTGAGAGCGATCACAGAGGGAGAGGGAGAAGGAGAAGCAGACTCCCTACTGAGCAGGGAGCCCAATGAGGGACTCATTCCAGGATGCCAGGATCATGACCTGATCCGAAGGCAGACACCCAACCAACTGAACCACCCAGGTGCCCTGTTTTTTTAAACAATTACTTGGTGCCAGATATGGTGTTAAACCCAAGAGACTCAAAGGCAAACACCATCAAGTTTCTATTCTTGTGGAAATTATGACAACAAGCAATACAGGGAAAACTAAGTAATTATGTTCAAAGGGCAAAGAGTCAACACCAGTATGGAAAATTACAACATGAGAAGTCTGGGCTTTCATGAAACCTTGGAATGAGATGTGATAATCTAGAAGCCTATGCATCTATCTACCTATGGCATAATGTAGGAACTACTTGAAATATGTAAGATTCCCCCCCCCAAGATAATGCATATGAAAAAATAAAGGTGCATTAATTTCTGAACTCTAAGAAGACATTTGAGGGTAAAGGAGGATTTAATAAATGAGATGTTGAATGAGGAAATCAAGATTAAGGCAATCAAGAAGAGGATGGAATTTTGGAAATACAGATGTTTCCGGAAATATCCTTCCCATCGCATATTGAGGAAGGCCAATAGACTATGTTGAACACTAAAGAGACCTAAGGATCAGGCTCACAAACAGACATTATTATTTTCTTTAAGGAAGATCTTCTAATATTCTTTAAAGTGATAGACCAATTTCAAGATTATCAATATATGTTAGTTATATTGCTGAATATAAATACCTGGGCACACAAACAATTCTAATGAATATTAAGTGCCAAACTTAGTATCTAGCCCCTGGCTCTGTGTTGAGGACTTAACTCCTCCCCTTACTTAAAAAACAGGGGGAACTTGGCAGAAATTTTGAACATAATGCTACTAAGCCTAGGCACAGATGCATGAAATAAATAGAAAGCATAACTATAAAATATTTTATGTTTTATACATATAATGATATAGAGAAAGAGTTTGGTTTCATTAAGCTCAGGAGTGGGAGGCCATAAGGAAGTTACTACCCGTGTACCATTGTTTTATGAGGGAAAAAAAATCCATCCCATGTTCCAATATGTGATTTCCAAACCTTTGAGACTTGCTGAATCTAAATTAAATAATGCCTGCATTAATTATGGAGTTTATGGACTCCATGAAACAATCACATATCAAGAATTTGTCCTAGGCTTTTTTTTTTTTTTTAAAGATTTATTTATTTATTTATTTGACAGAGAGAGATAGCGAGAGAAGGAACACAAGCAGGGGGCGAGGGAGACGGAGAAGCCGGCTTCCCGCTGAGCAGGGAGCCCGATGCGGGGCTCCATCCCAGGACCCTGGGATCATGACCCGAGCTGAAGGCAGACGCCCAACGACTGAGCCACCCAGGTGCCCCTGTCCTAGGTTTTTAGATGCTATTACTATTACTCTTCCTATTCCTGCATTTACAGCATGTTGGATCCCTGGTAAGGTGCCTTCACTTTGCATGGCAGGTTTAAAACACTATGGCTTTTGCAATATTCTGAAATGGTAATCAACAAATGCAGCTAAATATTATTCCACCAAGCATATATATTTCATCTGAAGTATGAATTTAAAACTTCACAGAAATACAAAGCCATAATCCAACCTTCAGGTAACAAAATGATTATATAATAGTTTTGTACCTTATACAGAATTAGAAACATTTCTGGTAACTATGCTAAAATGTGGAATAAAAATAGGCACATATGAATTTCAAACCTTTGTTGCCATCAAGAGGGTCCTGCTGACTTTGAAAATGTCTACGTGATTAACAACAACAAAAAAGAAGCAAGCTTTTTATTTTGTAGTTGGTAGCTAGGAAATATTTTAATATATTACAAATGTTTATGAAAATTATGAAATAAGAGTTAAATATCACATCTCATGTGTGTGGTTTCTGTTTTCAATATATATATATTTTAGTACTTACAAGGCTGATCTCAGCCAATTATGTCTCCTAAAGGGCAATAATGGGACTTAATAAAAGGTTATTTTATTTTATAACTTTGGTTCTTGTGCCATGGTATTTCTTCTCTAAATCTGTTCTCTTTAAGACCCACCCAAAGCTAAAATTTTAAGACAGAGTTGGGTTTACTTTGCTTTCCTTCCACCTCATTTCACTTTTTCCATTCATTTTCTTTATTTTCATGGTAGCAATACAATTTGGTCTATTTTTGTGGATAGACCTAGTAAGCAAATACAAATCTATTACTTTATTACCTAGAGTTCAGTTGGTTATTATGACAAATTCCCTGAAAGTAATTCCCAATGAGGTGCTTATGACTGATACCATATAAATTCTGCATTCACGTTTTTAAAGATAATTATTAAACTCAACTTTTAACATATTCAATTTAAGTTGGTATATATTAATAGAATGGATATTTTGTGAAAGGCACTATTTTAGATTATAGAATGGTAAAAATGAATGGAAGAGAAAAGAGGATTGTGATCTAATATTTTATTTTTATTTTATTGTCCTATTTTCATACTAATGTAATATAATGCCTTTTTTTAAATAAAGAAACTGAAGCTCAAAGTCTTAAGTTACTTAACCATATTTTCTTTTTTGTTTAGATAAAGTATATATTTGAATCCATGTCATCTGCTTCTATGAGCAGAATATGACAATTACTGCAGGCACACAAAAGCACAAATGAAAAAAAAAAAAAGCACAAATGAAGATTATAGGAAACTGGCGGAAGGGAGATAAAGCAGAAAAAAAATATCTTACCTGCTACTGAGTATGAGAAAATACATCATAATAAAGGTGGGACTTGAATTGGCTTAAAATATAGGTGAATAAAATTAGCTTAGAAGGTAGGAGTATTACAAAATCTAGAGCTTAAAGAAAAATGCATTAATAAAAATGTAGGATGTAATAGGTAACAAGAGATACATTCATTTGGCAGAATTATGGAGTATAAGTAGTGAAAGTATCAGATGACACTGGAAAACCGTGTTGAATTTATATCACAAATATCCAGGTATATAAGACTGAGTTATAGGTGATATAGAAGAACATGGTAATCTTTGAAGACTTTTAAATAAATAAATAAAATTTAATCAGTCTGCATTTTGGAGAGTATAATACAGATACAGTATCTGAGTGGATTAAATGGAATTGGAGAGATTATTTTAGGTAAGAAGTAATAAGATTCTAAGTTAGAGTGGTAGCCATGTAAGGAAAAAGATGGATAAAAGACATGTACATTGTTGAGATACAATTATACTTGGCAACTGATTGGTTGTCAGTATTTAAATGAAGAAGGCAATGTCTCTGCAGTGCAGATTTTCCAAGCCCCACTGCTGGCTTTACATCTCCTCTAAGAGATCTCTCTAGAATCTCAAATTCGAAATGTTCCAAACTAAACATTTTGTCTTTCTTGGCAACATTCTTTCTCCTATTGATAGAACCAGAAACCTAAAAGACATCCTGAACCATTACTCTCCCTCACCTATTCCATCCAGTTGAGACAACTTAATGGGGCTCCTAACTGGTTTCTTAGACTCTATTTTTGCCTTCCAGCCCCCACCACCAATTCATACTATTTTAAGATAATCCTTGACATATTAAAATAGCTAATAGTAACACAGAAACTTATAAATAAAAATAAATACTGTTTACTGACACCAAAATAAAGCACTAAACTGTTACCAAAAGTGCTGTATTTACTTCACATCCTGCATTTCCTCATAAGTTACTATTATCCTGAATATTGGGTATATCCTTAATTTATTTTGATTTTCAAAATAATTTTCTACTTTTGCTATATATACATAAAATCATTTAATCATGATGTTATTTGTTCTATAAGTAGAGTATTGCACTATTTTTTGATTTCTGGAATTTTTTTTTCCCAATCAACATATTTCTAAGATTTATGGATTCTGATCCATAATTTAAACACTCTTCATAATCTTATAGACAATAGATATTATGTCATTTTTCTGATTTTTGTTCTTTAATTGATTCCCAGACCCACTAGCATGACCTATAAGATTCTGGCCCCTGACATTTTTTTTTATGTCATTACCTGGACATGAAACTGTTTTACAACCATCCTGGATTTTTTGAACTTCCTTTAACATAGCCAGTCATTTCCCACCTCAGGTGATAGCACCAATGATCTGTGTCCTTTGCTAGGAATACATTCCCCACCCCAACTCCAAGTTTTTACCTAGGAGATTCCTATAAATTTTCTTCAAATTTTTTTTTCCTGTCTCTCAATTTATTCTCTTACCCATGAATTTTTCCCATCTTCGTGAAACTCATTACAATTTATAAGCATTAGTTCTTCCTTTTGTTTTCTAATCCTTAATGTAAGGTAGGAACGTTTATTAATTCTCTGGACTATAATTCCCATGATGGTAGTTGTCACTGTGTGTTATTCACTTATAACCTAGTACTAGGCTTCATACTAGGCATTAAATAAAAGTTGAATAGAAGAGTGAAAATTTTCCATAACCCATATAATACACAGCTGAACAGAACAAGCAAGTTCTCAATTACAGATTTATAAATTCTTTTAATATGTACTTATAGGCAGAGGATTGAATAATTGAAAGAGAAAATATAACAATATTTATGGATTATGTAGCAAGGCCAAAATTCTGCCCCCCAAAATTCCTCATTAAAAATCTCTAAGAGTAATGTCATCAAGAGGGTGACATAGAGGTCATTCCTGACTTTGCTCCCCCCACCCAAGAAGGACATCTAACAACTATTCATGGACAATTGTTCTGAGTGTCCTAGAACATGGCAGTAATCCTGACACATACTCTTGCACCACAGAGACCAAGACAGACTGCATTAGATGGGTTAGAGGAGCATCTACACACCAGCCTCAGTGCTCCTCCCATAGCCCAGCATAACCACCAAGAGGTCTCCCCGGAGACTATGGTTCTTACTAGAAACTAGATAGGAATCTCCAATTTGGTTTTGCTCTGAAAGGATTTGGGGCAGAATCTGCAAGTCTTTACCACTGGAAATCAATTGTGATGGAGAGGGGAGTAGAGGCTTGCATAACACATGGATCTTGGCAGAACAAGTTGCTACCTGCAGCACTTGAGTAATAGTACCAACTAGCAGCTTTACTCATCTACAAAGCCAAGACAGTAGTTCAGTCTGACCAAGAAACTCAGCAGGTATAAATCTTTGGTTCCTCAAAAAGCCTTGCTAACCATGTAGCCCAGTCTGCCCCAACCAAGGCAAGGAAGCTGATTCATAGCCAGGCCTACTGCTGAGTATAGCCATCAGCCACTACCAAAAGAAAGTCTAGCCAGAATACCTAGAAGCAGAGAGTATAGCTGATCATCTGCAGACCAAAGCCAGTGACATCATTCAGCCAAAGAACTTGGGGCATTGGTCAGCTTGAGTCAAGACCATAAACAACTTATCAGCCATGGAGATGGGCAGTAAAACTAATTTGTAGCTCTGCCCATTGATGAAGACAGGCTTCATCCTGCCTTACAAGGGAACCTAACCAGAACATATGGGAAGCTACGTAGCCCCATTCAACTGTCTTATTTACAGTGGCACTTGAGTAGAGAGAAATCCCATGGTTTTCCCCATCTGCACAGCAAAACCAGAGATTCCACTGGCTAGGGAATTCAGTGCATATTCTTGCCCGATTCAAGTTCCGAAACAACAAGCTGTACAGGCCCTAGAGAATTCTCTGCTTTCCTACCAGTGCAGAAAACTAATTCATATCCTGGCCTATTACTGAGTATAATACCCAGTCTTGACCATCTAGTATGCCTGACCCCGTCAACTGTGGAACCAATCCTACATCCTCCTTTAGGCTGGGAACAAAGCCAGCAGTCTTATCCAATTAACACTAGCAGAACACTCTCTACCCCCTGATCTCAGAGCTTGAGCAGTGGCCTCACCCACAAATAGATTCTGATAGCAAGCCCCAGTTGTCCAAAAACATTGACACCTGACACACCCAGAAATCTAAACTGAGTTGACTGGTGAAAAACTGTCTCTACCGGAGCAAAACTATAAAGTCTGGAAGAGGAGACAATTACTCAGATTCACAGATATCAATATAAGGAACCAAGGAGCATGGAAAATCAGGTAAACATGATACCACATAAAGGAAACAAATACAGGCATATTTCATTTTATTGTGCTTTGCAGATTGTGTGTGTGTGTGTGCTTGCTCAGCAAATTGAAGGTTTGTGGCAACCCTGTTTTGAGCAAGTCTATTGGCACAATGTTTCCCATAGTAGTTGTTCATTTTGTGTCTCTGTCACATTCTGGTAATTTTTGCAATATTTCCAACTTTAAAAAAAAAATTATTTGAGAAAGAGAGAGAGTACACAAGAGAGATCACAAGAAAGAGAACAAGCCAGGAAGAGGGGCAGAGGGAGAGGGAGAAGCAGATCCTCACTGAGCAGGAAGCCCCATGCAGGGCTCAATCCCAGGACTCTGGGATCATGACCTGAGTCAAAAGTGGAAGCTTAACCATCTGAGACACCCAGACACCCCAATATTTCCAACTTTTAAATTATCATATTTATTATTGTGAGCTGCAACCAGTGATTATTATCTGAACAGATAATGGTTAGCATTTTTTAACAATAAAGTATTATTAATGAAGACATAATACTATCACACATTTAATAGACTATGGTGTAGTATAAATATAACTTTTCTAGAATTCTAAATAATCCTCTTGAAGTTTCCTAAAATATAAGAACACAGACAACTAAATGAAATTAGGAAAACAATGCATGAACACAATGTGAAGTTTAATACAGAAATAGAAATCATCAAAAAAATTATAGAGCTAAAAAATAAAATGACTAAACTGAAGAATTAAATAGAGAGCTTTAAAAGTAGACTTCACCATGTACAAGAAAGAATCAGCAACATAGAAGACAGGGCATTTGAAATTACCCAGTGAAACAAAACAAAAACAAAAACAAAAAAGAGTGAAGAAATCCTAGTAGTATTAAGGGACCCAATCAAAAGAAGCAATATCTGCATTGTGGGAAATCCAGAAGGAGAAGAAAAAGAGAAAGGAACAGAAAATATATTTAAAGCAATAATGGCTGGGTGCCTGGGTGGCTCAGTTGGTTGAGTGACTGCCTTCGGCTCAGGTCATGATCCTGGAGTCCCGGGATCAAGTCCCGCGTCGGGCTCCCTGCTCAGCAGGGAGTCTGCTTCTCCCTCTCCTGATCCCCAGTCTTGTGCTCTTTTTCTCTCTCTCAGTCCCTCTCTCAAATAAAATCTTTAAAAAAAAAAAAAAAGCAATAATGGCTGAAAACTCCCAAACCAGGAAAGAAAAGTGGGCATCCAGAGCCATGAGGCCCAAAAGACCCCAAATATATTAAGCTCAAATAGGGCTACATCAAAGCACATTATAATCAAATTGTTAAAGGTCAAAAACAAAGAATTTTTAAAGCAGCAAGAGAAAAAGATGTTACACACAAGGGATCCTGAATAAAACTATAGGCAGATTAATTAACAAAACTTGTAAGACGAGGAGGGAATGGGATGATATATTAAAAGAAAAAAAAAAACTGTCAATTAAGAATTCTGGATCTAGTAAAGCTGCCTTCAGAAATGACAGAGAGATAAAGATTTTCCCAAACAAAAAGTGGGGGATTTCATCACCACTATACTTGCGTTACAAGATATGCTAGAGGGAGATTTTTCATGGAATAAAAGGATACTAAATAACATTATAAAAACATAAAAGGTAGCATAAAACTCACTGCTACTGGTAAATATAAAATCAAAGTTAGATTCTATGATCTGGTAATGGTGGTACATCACTTAATTAACAACTCTAGTTTAAAAAGTTAAAGAAAACAGATGTAGTAAAATATAACCATAGCCACAATAATCTGTTATTGGATGCACAATATAAAAATATGTAAACTGTGAGATCAACAACCTAAAATATGAGGGGGAGGAGAAGTAAAAATGGAGTTTAGGGAGGGTATCAAATTAAGTTGTTATCAGTTTAAGTAAGGTGTTATAATTTTAAGATATTTTATATAAACCTATGGTAGCCACAAGGGAAAAACTTACTGTAATTACACAAAGAACATGATAAAAAAGTCAAAGAATATGTATGTGAAAAGACATTAAAGCACACACATACACAAAGAATAAAAAAGAATAATAAATTTACCAAAGAGTCAGAAAAATAATCAAAAGGGCAATAGTAAGCCCTTATCAATAATTATTTTAAATGTAAAAAGATGAAAATGCCCATTTAAAAGACACAGAGTGACTGAATTAAAAAAAAAAAGAGGATCCAATAATATGCTGCATAGAAAAGGCTCAATTTAGCCTAGAAGTTACACATATACTGAGAGTGAAGGGATAGGAAAAGATATTTCATGCAAATGGTAACAACAGCAACAATTAAAATAAATCAGTGATATCTATACTTATTTCAGACAAAATAGACTTTAAAGATGGTAAAACAAGACAAAGAAGGTCATTATGTAATGATAAAGGAGTCAATTAATCAAGAAGATACAATAATTATAAGTATTTACACACCCAACAGTGGATCACTTAAGTATATAAAGCAAAACCTAACAGAGCTAGAAAGAGAAATAAAGAGCAATACAATAATATTTGGGGATTCTAATACCCTATTCTCAACAATGGATGGATCATCGAGACAGAGAATCACTAAATAAACTGTGATTGTGAACAACAATTTAGACCAAATGGACCTAACAGACACATATAGAACATTCTCTCTGACAATAACAGAATACACTTTTTTTCTGAAGTTCAAATGGAACATCTTCTAGGATAGACCGTATGTCAGGTCACAAAACAAGTCTTAGCAAATTCAAGAAGATTTAATCATACTACATATCTTGTCTGACCCAATGGTATGAAACTAGAAATAAATAACAGAAAAACTGGAAAAACTCATGACTACATGAAAATTAAACAACACTCATGAACCACCAATGGATCAAAAATGAAACTAAAGGGAAATACAAAAGTATCCTGAGACAAAAATGAGAACACATACCAAAATTTATGGGATGCAGCAAAAGCTGTTTTAAGAGGGAATTTTACAGTGATTTACATGCTTACATTAAAAAACAAGAAAGATCTCAAATAACCTAACTTTATTCCTCAAGGAACTAAAAAAAGTGAGGAAAAAACTGAGCCCAAAGTTAGCAGAAAGAAGGAAATAATAAAGGTAAGAGCAGAAATTAATGAAAAATAACAAAGATTAAATTAAAAGTTGATTCTTTGAAAAGATAAACAAGATTGGCAAAACTTTAGCTAGACTAACCAAGTAAAAGAGAAGTCCCAAATCAACAGTTATGTATAAAAAAGGAGACATCATCACTGACACCACAGGACTACAAAGAATCAAAAGAAGCTACTATGAACAACTACACACCAACAAACTGGACAACCTAGAAGAAATGGGTAAGTTCTTAGAAACCTACAACTTACCAAGACTGATTCAGAAAGAAAGAGAAAATCTGAACAGACCAATTAGTAGAAAGAAGATTGAATCAGTAACCAAAAATCTCCCAACAAAGAAAAGTCCAGGATCAGATGGCTTCCCTGAATAATTTTACCAAATGTTTAAAGAATAACTACTGTTAATTCTCAAACTTTTCCGAAATAGAGAAGAAGAAGGAATACTCCAATTCTACAATGTCAGACATCACCATAATACCAAAGCCAGAGAAGGACACTAAAGGAAAACTATAGGCCAACATTATGGGTGGGTATAGATGCAAAAATTCTTTTTTTTTTTTTAAGATTTTATTTATTTATTTGACAGAGAGAGTCACAGTGAGAGAGGGAACACAAGCAGGGGGAGTGGGAGAGGGAGAAGCAGGCTTCCCACTGAGCAGGGAGCCCAATGTGGGGCTTGATCCCAGGACCCTGGGATCATGACCTGAGCCGAAGGCAGACACTTAATGACTGAGCCACCCAGGTGCCCCATAGATGCAAAAATTCTTGATAAAATACTGGCAAATAATTCAGCAGTACACTAAAAGGATCATTCACCATGATAAAGTGGGATTTATCCCTGGGATGCAAGACTGCTTCAACATACACAAATCAGCCAATGTGATACATCACATTAATAGAATGAAAGAAAAAAATCATATCATCACACTAGATGCAGAAAATGCATTTGACATAATTTAACATCAATTCTCGATAAAAACTCTTAACAAATTAGGTATAGAAAGAATGCATCTTAACATAATAAAGGTCATATATACCTCATATATACTCATACTCAATGTTGAAAGTTTGAAAGCTTTTCCTCTGAGATCAGGACTAAGACAGGGGTGCTCTTACCACTGCTATTATATAGTACTGAAAGTCCAACTACAGCAATCAGCAGAGAAAAATAAAAGGCATCAGAATTGGAAAGGAAGAAGTAAAAATTACTGTTTGAAGATGGCATTATATATAGAAAGTCCTAAAGACTCCACCAAAAAACTGTTAGATAAAATAAATAAATTCACTAAAGTTACAGGATATAAAATTAACATGCAAAAATCGGTAGTGTTTCCATACACTAACAATCAATTATCTGAAATAGAAAATGACCCCACTTACAATAGCATCAAAAAAAATAAAATACTTAGGAATAAATTTAATCAAGGAGGTGAAAGCTCACTGCACTGAAAACTATAAGACACTGATGAAAGAAACTGAAGACACAAATAAATGGAAAGATAATGTGTGTTAATGGACTAGAAGAATATATTTATGCTCACTTCAGCAGCACATACACAAGAATATTGTTAAAGCATTCATACTACCCACAGTCCTCTCTATAGATTCAATGCAATCCCAATCCAGATTCCAATAGCATTTTTTTTCAGAAGTAGAAAAACAATCTTAAAACTTGTACTGAACCAGAAACGATCCCAAATAGCCAAAGCAATCCTGAGAAGAGTAACAGCTGGAGAAACACTCCCATCACACTCCATGATTTCAAGCTTTATTATAAAGCTATAGTAATCAAAACAGTATGGTATTGGCATAAAAACAGACTCATACCGTTGGAACAGAATTGGGAGCCCAGAAATAAATACAAGCATATAGGTCAACTAAGATTTGACAAGGGAGCCAAGAAAGAAACTAGACCCCTATTTTACACCACTCACAAAAATTAATTTGAAATGAATTAAAGACTTCTGTACAGAAAAAGAAACCAACAAGGTAAAAAGATCATCTACAGAATGGAAAAAAAAAAAAAGTATTTGCAAAATATATCTGAGAATACAACTCAATAGCAAGAAAACAAATAATCCAATTAAAAAATGGGCAAAGGACATGAATAGACATTTTTCCAAAGAAGATATATGCGTAGTCAACAGGTCCATGAAAAGGTGCTCAAAATCACATCAGGGAAATGCAAATCAAAATCACAATAACATATCACCTTATATATGCCAGAATGGGTAGCATCACAAAGACAAGAGATAACAAATGGTGGCAAGGATGTGGAGAAAAGGGAACGCTTATGCTCTGCTGGTAGGAATGTAAATTGGTACAACCACTATGGAAAACAGTATGACTCCTCCTCAAAAAATTACAAAAAGAATTACCATATGATCCAGTAATTCCCCTTGGAATATATCCAAAGAAAATGAAAACATTATGTTGAAAAGATATTTGCATCCCACTTTTATAGCAGCATTATTTACAACAGCCAAAACACGGAAACAACCTAAGTATCCACTGATGAATGAATGGATAAAAAAGTTGGGTACATATATACAATATAATAGTCATTAAAAAAAGGAAATCCTGCCATTTGTAACAACATGGATGGAACTTGAGAGCACTATGCTAAGTGAAATAAATCAGGCAGAGAAAGACAACTACTGTATTATTTCACTTATATGTGGAAACCTAAACAAAAAACAAACAAAAAAACAATGATAAGACCCAAAGAAAACAAATATAAAAAGATATCATATTTGTGGTTACAAGTTGGAGGAGGGAAATTAGATGAAGCTGGTCAAAAAGTACAAACTTCCAGTTCTATGGTAAATAAGTACTAGGGATGTAATCTACGACATGGTAGATATAGTTAACACTGCTCTGTGGTACATTTGAGAGCTATTAAGAGAGTAGATCCTGAGACGTCTTGTCACAAGGAAAGAAACATTTTTTCTTTTTTTTGTTTTGCTATCTAAATGAGATGATGGATATTAAGCAAACTTAATTGTAATCATTTCACAATATATGTAAGTCTAATATTTATGCTATACACCTTAAACTTATTCAGTGCTGTGTGTCATCTCAAAACTGGAAAAACAAACATGTATGTGTGTGTCTTTAGACAATATAAGGGTATTCAAGAGCAAATTAAGATCATGTGGTAATTTAGGTGTTGGGCCATTACTCATTCTTTCAGGACACCATCATTGTTAATTCCTGGGCAGACTCCATTATTATAATGGAGCAAGCTTTTATTGGATTACTGTCTTCCATACTCTATGATTTTCTGTTCCTACTATTATTCTTATTTTACTTATACTCATCTTTATTTCTAGCAATAACCTCCCAGCCCGTATCTTCAGAACTCTGGCCTGAAATTCTGACAAAACCTTACTTTTGGTTATTTAATATTCCATTTTCCTTTGTTTCACCAGTAATGATGGAATTTGGCATATGGTCAGGTCAGTAATTTAGCCTCTGAGAAGAGTGAAGTTCAGGGTGATTAGGCATGTCTATGAGACTAGTTCCTGGCAGAAAACTCAAGTATGGTTTGGGGAGAAGGCTAATCTAGTAGATGTCTTGAGGATAAGCTTGAATTGCTCCCTTGATTATGACCCAGTATCTGGCTTGAGACTAGGCTAAAGGTCAAGGTTAAATAATCTCAGCTATTCTGATTGCATGACCATAAAAGGAGTAAATCAGAAAAGCCAGTAAAATAACCTCATGAAATTTATATCATCTAAAATGGGAATTGAGGACTTTTCTGCAAGAAAGATATTAATAATTGTAGCCTAAAGCAATATGCTCAGCTGGTTAAAGACTGTTCTAATGAGGATAAGGTCATAGATCCATATAAGTACCAGTTAGCTTTGAATTAAAAAAAAAAAAAATTTCCTCATGATAATGGATGCACCTCATAATCTAGGTCTTTTGCATATATGTGCTACAGACTCACATCAGAAGCAGGCAAGGGACTGAGGCAGCTCAGAGCATGCATATATGGATCTGAGAAATAATTTAAAGTGCATATACTATCAACAATAGATCCAATAATAGATCTGTAATAGCATCATTGTATTTGGAGGTGAGCTCACATTTATAACTGAAGAATAACTGTAATATGTATACTAGTTTTTAATCTTTCAATGTATAATTATAATTTGCTAAAATATCTTTAAAAAGGTATTTTCAGGACTTTGAATAATAATCCCAGAATGGTTATTGTAAGTGGAAAGATACATTCCATTTACTTTATTTTGAAACTCAGTATCTTTAAAAAGTGACAATCCTGGATTGTGTAACACCTAGACATTAAGAAGCTACTGACCATAAAATTCATATCAGATAAAGTGCCCTTTTTTATATAAATCCAAATCTTTGTACAGCAATTTTTATCAAGGTAGATCTATCCTGCCAGTCAAATAAAATTGATCCAAAGTCATCACAATTCTGAGCCACGATATGACTACATTTTGGATTTATCCTATTTTAGTTGTGGATTCCAAATCTGAACCACAGATGAAAATATTCTAAAACAGATCTTGAAACATTTAATTACAGACTGATTTTGATCCCAATAGAATTGTAACTTCTGTATTGATAAGTCACCCCAATGCACATGAACTATTTTAGGGCAAATGTCCTCTGATTTTAAAATCAGAAGTTATTACTACTTTACCAATGGGAAAAATATATCAGGACAATGATGCTGATGGTTCAAGTTGACACCAGTAAAAATTCTATGGTTTGTAACAATAACTAGACCCTCAGAACAGTAAAGCAATTTTATTTCTTTAACTTACTCCTGGCTAATTTGCTTTTGGGCTTTTCTCATCTGCTATTTATCCTTTGCAGTTTTTCTGTCCATCCTTACTTAACTTCATTCCAACAAACATTTTGTCTTCTATATCACAGAGAAAATAAAAGCTATCTTGTGTGAACTTCTTCAATCTTTAAACAATTCACCATTCCCTTATTTTATAAATGTATGGATATCTGTTCTTTCTAGGTATAAATCCTTTATTTTGCTTTCTTTATCCAAGAACCTCTCACCTAATCCAGGATCTTGCTATGCCCATTGTTATTCTCATGTTGCCTTATTTCTCCACTGTAAATGTGCTAGAGAAACAAGAAAAGCTTTTATTCTACTTTTCCTTCAAGCTGCTACCTATTACAGTCTTCCATATTCTAACAAAATTCTCAATTCATTTTACTCCTGGAAACATTACTATTGGACTTCTCTCTATCTACATAATCTTATGTGAAGAAATAGCTAAATGTGCAGATATTTTTAATTTATTTGTCCTTTCCCTATCAAACACCTTTTTGAAACTTCCTATGCTGATTTATGGCTCTCTTTCTATTACACTGACCATTCACTTTCAGACTTTTCCCTGCTGGTTCTTTATTTTTGACACTCTCTTCCTGTGACTTCCAGACTCTAAACAGAGTCCACATACTTCTTCATACACCTCAATCATAGTAACTCCCCTTTTATCAGCATTACACATTGTTTCTAAATATTATTTTAAAAAAAGGATTTGTGGTTTAGGAAAAAAAAAAAAAAAACCACAAGCAAAAAGCCAGTATGTCACTACCTAGATGACTCCATTCATCTTCATTATTTCAAAGGAACCAATTGAAAAGCCCGTCTTCTTTCTTGGGTTACCCATTAGATACGTCACTGAATAAGGAAGCCTATTTAATCAAATACAAGTTCACCATATTCTTTCATATTAGTATTTGGTCTGGTAGTTATTCTGTGACACTTTATTTCTCTCTTCCTATTTTTCCTGCAGGTTATGTTTTTAACACAGCTACAGAACTGAACAAGCATGATCAGAGATTGTAAACACGATGGTACATGGCAAAGGTAGGGATGAGAAACAATAAAGAGTGGTGGGGATTGTGATGATCTAAGCAGACCAAACACATACATCTGCAGGTGAAACGTTGCTCATTGACTGCCAGTTTTCAGCCTCTGTGCTAACAGTTAGCATTTCCAGTGCTGGACATAGGTCGTTTTGTCTCAGTATTTAATGTTGATTATGGCATATATTAGGTATCCAATAATGCTTGAAAACAGCAAATAAATTAATAGTCAAAATGAAATGAAATCCACTTAGACTTTCTAAATAGTTCATCTAATTCTGAATTAGAATGATGTCCCTGTAAAGACACAATATAAATTATCAAATTTTCTGTGTCATGCCTTCTCTTAAGGGCTTTTTCACTCTGTCTCTCTGTCTGTCTCTCTCTCACACACACACACACACACACACATTATCTTTTAAACACATACACAGGATTTTCCAAAGAGAATGCCATTGATAGTACTTTCACTAGTTGATGTCACGCAGACTTATAGTTACAAAAACAAAGTTCTATTTTGAAAGTAAATTTTTGTTCAAAATAAATTATTCTTTCTGAGATACAAGAAGGTCGACCATAATTTAACGTTATTAAGGTCCCAGACGGTAGTAATTTATTAAGATGAGAGGTTTACATCTAAGAGAACATATTTTCCTAACAATCTCCTATCAAAAAAGTGATTCAATATTAATTTTTATGTTGATTTAATATTTAAATATTTAAATTTTTTTTTTTTTTTTTTTTAGATTTTATTTATTTATTTGACAGAGAGAGACACATTGAGAGAGGAGCACAGGCAGGGGGAGTGGAGGGGGGAGAGGCAGGCCTCCCGCCGAGCGGGGAGCCCGATGCGGGGCTCGATCCCAGGACCCTGGGACCATGACCTGAGCCGAAGGCAGACGCTTAACGACTGAGCCACCCAGGCGCCCCAATATTTAAAATTTAATATATGATCCTATCTCTTAGAAAAATAAAGTGAAAATTAAAATAATGTACTTGATGTAATTCCTACATTTTGTATTTTGCCATTGAGTTAAAAATAAATACCTTATTTTTTAAAAGATTTTATTTATTTACTTGACAGTGAGGGAGAACGAGAGAGAGCACAGAGGAAGAGGGAGAAGCAGACTCCTTGCTGAGCAGAGAGCCTGACACAGGGCTCGATCCCAGGACCCTAAGATCATGACATGAGCCAAAGGCAAATGCTCAACCAACTGAGCCACCCAGGTGCCCCCAAATAAATACTTTAAAAACTTAAACTTTAAACAAAATTCTTATTCATCCATATTTTATAGTCTATTGTATTTGAAGATGGAGATGTGATTGTTTGAGACCTCAGCAGACAGGTCTTCATGAACCAGATGACTAGGAATAGAATATAGAGTCAAATTAGCTGAGGGTCGATTGCCAAACCTAAGGGTGGGTAGGGGAATAAAAAGGAGCCCAAAAATTAACCAAGAAAGAAATACAGAAAATCAAGTCTAAACAAACAAAAACTGAAGAATGGGTACTGAAGAAGGCAATAAGGAAAGAAAAAAATTAAGGAAGGAATAAACATTAGGTCAGATACAGCAGAGGTTCCATAAAATAAGGACTGAAAACTCTTTTTCTCCCCAGCATGTAGAAGGTCATTTATGACTTTTAAGAAAGGAAATGTACTACTGACCTCAGACAACTAAATGTATTAGAAGGAAAGCAGAGGCCTGGTTGCTATATGCTATACAAAAAAATGGAAGGCAATGTTTTCTGGTTTTGTTTTTAATGTAGAAAAAGATTTTTTAAAAAAAGAAAGCTTTCTAAGCATGTTAAGTTGAAATAACTGGTTGAGGTTCCTAACTTTTTTAAGATTTTACTTATTTATTTGACAGAGTGAGAGAGCGCGGACAAGCAGGGGGAGCGGCAGGCAGAGGGAAAAGCAAGCTCCCCACTGAGCAGGGTGCCCAGTGCAGCTCGATCCCCGGATGCTGGAATCGTGACCTGAGCTGAAAGCAGACGCTTAACTGACTGAACCACTCGGGCACCCCAATGTTCCTAACTTATTTACTATAAACTTTTCAAACATAAGTGTGACATTTTTTTTTTTTTTTGTCCTTGCTACAGAGTGGCTAATCAGTCTTTCTCTGCTGAATTTTATGTGAATATTAGGAAAAAGAGAAAGATGTACATGATTAAAATTATTTATATGAAGATATGTTTTATATCAATCAGAAGGATAGATTAATTGACCCTAATTACCTTTCAGTTTGTGAGAGTTTTTTTCTTTTAATACAGCAGAGGATCAAGTAATATTAACAATTATAAACATTTTAATGTTACTTAAATCTCCTAGGACTATCTTAGCTCCTTCTCTATTAACTTATAAAAATAAATATATATAAATTAAAGTACACCCACCTGCAATTTTCTCCAATGTTAGCACTACCAGATACAAAGCAAATGTCTATAATGAAACCTAAGTAAATTTTTTAAAGTTTTGGATCATTATTTTTTCCACATTATACTAGATGCCTGCCACATCCTGTGTACCATACTGGTAATATGGTACTGTGTACCATATGGTACTCTGTACCATAAACCCCACCCATGGCACAAATTAACTTTTAAGTTAATTTGATGCATGGTCTCAGTCTGACCATCTGGCTGTGCTGTATCTCAATTATAGCCTTTTATTAGGTAAATTTACATTATTTTACAACTAGGTTGAAATTGAAACTTGGAAATCCTGACTTTGAAGTATATTTATTTAACTCATTATATATATATTTTTTTTTTTCTTCTATGACCATATGAAGAAGAAAAAGAAGAACAAAGAGGAAGAAGAAATGACAGTATTCCCAACTGTCAACAACAAGATGATTATCATGCAGTCTGGCAATAGGCACATTTGAACACCAGCTCTATGCAAAGCACCTCTATACCAGGACCCATCTATTGACAACCATAATAGCACAAAGTGATTTAGATCATCTATTTATGCAAGGTGCTATATATGATAATCTTCAAAAGACATATTCATTGTCCCCCAGAATTGTAGCACTGATGAGACCTGGCTGGAATAGATGGGAAGAGGCTGCTATCTGATATGCTTCGATGTTTACAGACACTGCAGTAGCCTCTCATCTGCACGTTCTGCTTCTATTGTTAGCTAAAATCCATTCTCATAAAAGCCAGAGTGTTTTTCTTGAACATATTTCTGGTGATATCATTCCCTTGAGTAAAACTATTAATATTCTCACATAGAAGATAATCCTTATGCTTCCCTGTCTCATGAAGTCCTACTGGCCTATGCCTAGACTCCCTCTGCTAACTTACCCACTCTGCTGCTCCCAACCTGTTTGAGCCTGATTTCAAATGATTCTCATCTTTCATTATTTGAATTCACTGTTCTTTCTTTACCGTAAATGTTGTACCTAGCACTTGCAAAATCAGTTCATTTAGTATTCATATGTTAGAGAGATACCCTCCATCCACCCGAACTAAAATAGTCACTCTTTTCCATCATTTTATGTAATTTTTTGCAAAGCTCTCTACCAAGTAATGGTCTTTTATGTTGACTGTGTGTTTTATTTCTCACAAAAGACTCCATGGCAATAGAAACTTTGTTTTTCTCATCCACTGATCCATCCTCACCCTCAGTGAGAACAATGAATGATATAGGATGCAATTCGAAGAGATGCATAGAATGAAGGAGTGCCCTAGTATAATTCACTTATACAATGGGGTCAGTGTAGCATTTTTAGTAAAGTATTCAAGGTTCTGGTTCAAGATGGTGGCATAGGAACTTCTGAACTCACCCCCTCCCATGGACACACCAAATCAATGTATGGAACAATTTCTTCTGAAACAAAAATTCCCAAAAGTAGCTGACCAACTCCCACATATTGAGGTGAATGAGGAAACACACACACACACACACATACACACCTCAAAGTGGGTAAGAGACCCTGAGACACGATTGTGCCATAAACCCCACCCGTGGCACAGCAACCCACAATCACGGGGAAACTCACAAATGCAAGCTTCTTCCTGAAGAGCAAAGGGCTTGAACCTAACATTGGGCACCCCAACTATTAAGACCTGCATCTGAAATATGAGCCTCCAAAACCTCTAGCTTTCAAAGCCAAAGGGACTTGCATCATGAGATGCACAGGCTACAGTGAACTGAGAAACAGTTCTTAAAGGGCTTGTGCATACAGACTCACCCACCCAGGGCCCAACACAAAGGCAGCCAACAAAACAGCACCCAGACTTTCTATGAAAGAGGCTTATTTGCTTCTCTTGAAGCTTCCGACTGAATGGCAGGCATTTAACACACATCTAGGGGACTACTGAAATGCTCTACAGGGATGGAGGTTGGCTGGCACGATCTCTGTGCTCTCCGTCTTGCTCCAGCTTCCTGGTATCTCATGGAAAGGAGCTTATACTCACATCTGGTACCCCAATTTTTGTGGCAGCCACTCATGGAACTTCTCTAGATTGCCTGCCTCTGATGGCCAGCAGGGCTTACACTTGCAAGCCAGATGGGACTGTAACCAATGGAAAAAAGGTTCTTCACTGGCTACCACCCCCAAGACAAAGCAAAGAGGCAACAGACTGAGGTGCCCAGTCTCCCTGCAAAGGGGCCTGTTATGTCTTCACAGCTACTGCCTGAGGGGCCGGCTTCAAATTAGCATGCATCTAAGGGCTAATTGTAATCCTTTCCAGAGTTCTCAGAAGGCTGGTCCTGTTTTTGTGCTTTTCCTCTGTTGTGCTCCAGAGAGCCAGTATTTCCCAGAGGAAAGCTTTAAACACATCTGGTGCCCCAGTTTTTACATCTGGAATCCACATTTTTGTTGCTGCCAGGAAGGGGATGTCCCTTTATTGCCTGGTTCTGATGGCCAGTGGGGCTTGGTTTCTAGGGTCCTACATGACTGTAAAACTTGGAGAGAGTTCTTTGTCAGCTACCACCTTCGATGCAAAGTACAGATGACAGACTAAAGCACACCATCAGTTCTTCTGTGAAAGAAGCCTATTTCCTTGCCCTGGAGCTTTAACATGAAGGGCAGGCTTCTGGTTTGGCACACATCTAGGGGCCTACTGAGGTGTTTTCAGGGTATCAACTTTTCACCCTCTTTCTACTTCACCATAGCTCACCAGTATTTCCCAGAAAAGAGGTTGTACCCTCACCTGGCACCTTTATTTGTATGGCTGCTGCCCATGGAACATCTCTGGATTACCTGGCTCTGGTGCCTAGAACTTGTGTTTATGATCCTAAAGGAATGGATATATTTGCATAATTTAATAGCTGCTGCCTGAAGTCTGGCTTCCTATCATCCTGAATCTAAGGTGCTAAATGAGATCGTTCCCTTTGGGACACTGATAGGCCTTGGCACATCCTCAACTCCTGGGAACCACTAAGAATAAAGTAGGTTTCTGAGACAATCACAAAGATTTGAGATGTAACTAAGAGTAAGGACAGAGTTGAATGATAAGACTCATCCACATGAGGTCACTCCATCAAGACAGGAGAAAGGTGGCTGTTCTATCTAATCCAGAGAAACCAAGATAGGCAGTCGAGCAAAACAAACAACAAAAAAAGAGAGAGAGAGAGAGAAAAGAAACCAAGACAAAACCAAAACAAAACAAAAAAACAGAGTATGTTCCAGAGGAAAAATAAAACAAAATAACCCCCCCCAAAAAGTCCTTAATGAAACAGAAATAAGTAATTTATCCAATAAAGAGTTCAATATAAAGACAAAGATGCTTACCAAGGTAGTGAGAAGAATGGATACACAAAGAACTTCAGAGATAGAAAATAAAAGGATAAAATAAAAATCACAAATATAAAGAATCAGTAACTGAACTTAAAAATACATTAGAGTGGCTTGATAGCAGGCAGACTAGACGAAACAGAAGAAAAATCAGTGAACATGAACACAAGACAGTAAAACTCATCGGACAAGGGAGGCAAAATGGAAAAAAAAGAAAGAATGAAAGCACATTTAGCTTAAGGGACTGATGGGACAACATCAAGCAGACCAACATTTGCACTACATATGGGGAGGCAGAAAACTTATTTGAAGAGATAACAGCTGATAATTTCCTTAACTTGGAGAAGGAACAGATATCCAGATCCAAACAAGATGAAACCAAACAGACCCACACCAAGGCATATTATAAACTGTCAAAAGTTAAAGACAAGGGCAGAATATTAAAAGCAGCAAGAGAAAAACAACTTGTTACATACAAGGACATCTTCCCAAAGACTATCAGCAGATTTTTTCAACAGAAACTTCACATGCCAGATGGGAGTGGCACGATACATTCAAAGTGGTGGAAAAAAATGTCAACTAAGAATACTCTATCTAGCAAAGTTGTCATTAAGAATTGAAGGAAGGGGCGCCTGGGTAACTTAGTCTGTTAAGTGTCCAACTCTTGTTTTCAGCTCAGGTCATGATCTTAAGGTTGTGAGATCAGGCTCTGTGCTGGGCATGGAGCCTGCTTAAGATTCTCTCTCTCCTTCTCCCTCTGCTCCTCTCCTCCTTCCCTCTCTAAAAAAAAAAAAGAAGAAGAAGAAGGAGGAGGAGGAGGAGAAAAAGAAGAAAAAAGAAAAGAATTGAAGGAGAGATAAAGAATTTTCCACACAAGAAAAACTAAAGAAATTTATCACCACTAGACTAGACTTACAAGAAATGTTAAAGGGATTTAAGCTGATGAAAAGGCACTAAGTCATACTAGGAAAACATATGAGAGTATAAATCTTACTGGTAAAAGTAAATATGTAGTAAAATTCAGAATAACCTAATGTAAAGGTGGTGGCTTAATCACTTAGAGAACTAGTATGGTGAGTACAATTATGTGATAATGGATACAAAACATAGAAATTATGATATCAAGATATGAAATGTTTCTTTGTGGGGGAGCACAAGTGTAGAGCCTTAGAATACATTTGAACTTAAGTTGTTATTAAAAGAGACTGTTATAAACATAAGTTGTTTTCTGTAAGCCTCATGGTAATCACAAAGCAACAACATATAACAGATACAACCTATAGGAATCTAAACATACCACTAAAGAAAGTCATCAAGCTATGAAGGAAGAGAACAAGAAAAGAAGAAAGGAACAGAGACTTTACAAAAATATCTAGAAAACAATGAACACAATGGAAATAATATAATATAATATATTATATAATATAATATAATAATATCAAAATTTACTTTAAATGTAAATAAACTAAATTCTCCAATGAAAAGACAAAGATTGGCTGAATGGGCAAAAAATAAGACCCATCTATATGCTACCTATAAGAAACTCACTTCAGATGTAAGGACACACAGTCTGAAAGTGAAGGGATGGAAAAAGATATTCCATGCAAATAGAAACCAAAAGAAAGCTAGAGAAGCTATACTTACACCCAGACAAAATACATTATAAAACAAATACTGTAATAAGAGACAAGGTCATTTTATAATGATAACAGTGTCAATCCAACAAGAAGATATAACATTTGTAAATAATTATGCATCCAACATAGGAGCACCTAAATATAATAAAGCAAATATTAACAGACCTAAAGAGATAAATAAACAGCAATAAAATAATAGAGGACCGTAATCCCCCACTTTTACCAATGGATTAATCATCCAAACAGAAAATATTTAAGGAAACACTGGCCTTAAATGGTACAGTAGATCAGATGGACTTACTGGCTACATACAGAATATCTCATTCAAAAGCAACAGAATATATATTCCTCTAAAGTGTACCATGAATATTCTCCAGGATAGATCATGTATTAGGGCAAAAAACAAGTCTAGAAGATTGAAGTCATATTAGGCATCTTTCACACACAATGAAATGAAATCAGAAATCAATTTATAAGAAGAAAGTTGGAAAATTTTCAAGCATGTGAAGATTAAACAATATGTTCCTGAACAAGAGACAGTTTAAAAGAATAAAATCAAGAGAGAAATAAAAAAAAAAAGTATATCATGAAAGAAAGAAAAAATGGGAATACAACAAAACAAACCTTATGGGATGCATCAAAAGTAATTCTAAGAGGGAAGTTCATAGTGATACATGACCATCTATAGAAACAAGAAAAATTTCCAACAACCTACCTTTATCTCTCAAGGAACTAGAAAAAGAACAAGTAAAGGTCAAAATCAGTAGAAGGAAGGGAATGAAGATTAGAGTGGAAATAAATGAAATAGAGACCAAAAAGATAATAAACACTATCCATGAAACTAAGCTGTTTTTTTTTTTGAAAACAAAATTTACAAGCCTTAACTAGATTCACCAAGATAAAAGCAGAGAATATTCAAATAAATAAAATCAGAAATAAAAGAGAGGTTACAACTGATACCACATAAATACAAAGGATTATAACAGACTACTAGGAACAATTATATACCAACAAACTGGACAATATAGTAGAAATGGATAAATTCCAAGAAACATACACCTACCAATACTGAAACATGAAGAAATAGAAAATCTGAACAGACTGATTACTAGTAACATGATGGAATCAGTAATCAAAACTCTCCCAACAAATAAAAGTCCAGGACCAGAGAGCTTTATTGATGAATTCTACCAAACATTTAAAGAACAATTAATATGATCCTTCTCAACTCTTCCAACAAATGGAGGAGGAGGGAAAATTTCTAAACTCATTTTATGAGGACAACATTACCTTGATATCAAAACCAGGCAAGCACGCCACCAGAAAAGAAAACTACAGGCCAATACCCCTAATGAACAGAGATGAAAAATCCTCAACAAAATATTAGCAATCCAAATTGAATGATACTTTAAAACACCATTAAACACCAACAATACATGAAAAGATTATACACCATGATCAATCAGGTTTATTTCAGATGAGTGTGATATACCACATTAGCAAAACGAAGAGTAAAAATCATAGGATCTTGGGGTGCTGGGTGGCTCAGTCATTAAGCATCTGCCTTTGGCTCAGGTCATGGTCCCAAGGTCCTGGGATCAAGCCCCGCATTGGGCTCCCTGCTTGGCGGGAGGCCTGCTTCTCCCTCTTCTACTCCCTCTGCTTGTGTTCCCTCTCGCTGAGTCTCTCTGTCAAATAAATAAAAGCTTAAAAAAAAAAATCATAGGATCTTAATAGATGCAGAAAAAGCATTGGACAACATTCAGCATCATTTCTGGTAAAACCTTTCAACAGAGTGGGTATAGAGGGAACATACCTCAACATAATAAAGGCCATATATGACAAGCCCACAGCTAACATCAGTGTTAAAAAGCTCAGAGTTTTTTCTCTAAGATTGGGAACATAACAATGATGCCCACTCTTGCCACTTTTTTTCAACATAGTTTTTTTTTTTTTTTTAAGATTTTATTTATTTGACAGAGAGAGAGACAGCGAGAGCAGGAACACAAGCAGGGGGAGTGGGAGAGGGAGAAGCAGGCTTCCTGCCTATCAGGGAGCCCGATGTGGGACTCGTTCCCGGGACCCTGGGATCATGACCTGAGCTGAAGGCAGATGCTTAACTACTGAGCCACCCAGGCGCCCATTCAACATAGTTTTGTCTGTCCTTCTCAGAGCAATTAGGCAAGAAATAAAAGGCATCCAAATTGGAAAGAAATAAAACTGTCACTTTTTGCAGATGACATAAGTAGAAAACCCTAGAAACCCTATCAAAAAAACAAACAAAAAAAAACAACACTTAGAACTAATACACAATTTCAGAAAAGTTGCAGCATACAAAGCAATATATAAATATTTGTTGCATTTCTATAATAAATTGACACACTGTTAGAGAAAACAATTTACAATTACATAAGAAAAATAAAATACCTAGGAATAATTTAACCCAGGATGTGAAAAACCTGTACATTGAAACTATAAGACACTGATGAAAGAAATTAAAGATGACACAGATAAATGGAAACATATTCTATATCCTAGATTGAAAGAATATTGTCAAAATGTCCATACTACTCAAAGCAATCTACAGATTCAATGCAATCCCCATTAAAATTCCAATGGTATTTTTCATGGAAATATAACAAACAATCCTAAAATTTGTATGGAACCACAAAAGACACTGAATAGTCAAAGCCATCTTGAGAAAGAACAAAATTGGAAGCATCACACTTCCTGATTTCAAAGTCTATTATGAAGATAAGATAATCAAAACAGTATGGTATTGACATAAAAGCAGACCCCATAGATCAATAGAACAAAGCCTGGAAATAAATCCAGGCATATACGGGCAACTAATGTGTGACAAAAGAACCAAGAATATCCAATGGGAAACGGACCATTTCTTCAATAAATGGTTCTGGGAAAACTGGACAGCCACATTCAAAAAACTAAAATCCAACAACTATCATACACCAAAACTAAATCAAAATGAATTACAGACTTAAACTTAAGACCTCATTCCATAAAACTCCTAGAAGAAAACATAGGCAGTAAGATCCTTGACTTTGGTCTTGGTGATGATTTTTTTTTCATTTTGATAACAAAAGCAAAGACAACAAAAGCACATATAAACAAAAGTGGTACTACATCAAACTAAAAGGAAATGATCAACAAAATGAAATGCAAAGGAAAGGAAAGCATCAACCAAATGGATAACAAATGTAACCATCAACAAAATAATAGCCAACCTAAATGGGAGAAAAAAATTGCAAGTCATATATCTAATTAAGTGGTTAATATCCAAAATATATAAAGAACTCATATAACTCAATACAAAAATATCAATACAATTAGAAAATGGGCAGAGGGAAAAAAAAAGAAAAGAAAATGGGCAGAGAATCTGAATAGACATTTTTCCAAAGAAGATATACACATGACCAAGAAGTACATAAAAAGGTGCTCAGTCAACATCACTAATCATCAGGGAAATGCAAATCAAACTCGGGAATAGGTATCACCCTAAACCTGTTAGAATGACTATTATCAAAGACAAGAAATAACAAGTGTTGGTGAGGATGTGGAGGAAAGGGAACACTTGTGATCTGTCAGTGGGAATATAAATTGGGGCAGCCACTATATAAAATAGTTTGGAGCTTCCTTAAAAAACTAAAACTAGAACTACTATATCATCTAGCAATTTCACTTCTGGATATATTTGAAGAAAATGAAAACATTAACTCAGAAAAATATATGCACCCTCATGTTCATTGCAGCATTATTCACAATATAGCCAAGAAGTTGAAGAAAGCAACCTAAGTGTCCATCAGGGGATGAATGGATAAATAAAATGTGTGTGTGTGTGTGTGTGTGTGTGTGTATACATACACAATGATTATTTAGCTATAAAACACAATGGAAAGGAATATTTAGTTATAAAACACAATGGAATATTATTTAGCTATAAAAAAGGATGAATCTTGCCATATGTGACAACCTGGATGGAACTTGAGGACATTATGCTAAGTGAACTAAGTCAGACAAAGATAAATACTATATGCTCTCACTTAAAGTGGAATCTAAACATAAAAACAAAGAACTGAACTCACAGATACAGAGAACAGATTGGTGGCTGCCAGAGGCAGGGGTGGGGGCAGTGGCGGACATGGGTGAAAACATCAAAAGGTACACACTTCCAGTTACAAAATAAATAAGCCATAGGGTTGTAATGCACGGCAAGATGCTTATAGTTAATAGTATTGTATCGCATATTTGAAAATTGCTAAGAGAATAGATCTTAAAAGTTGTCGCATGAAAAATAATTTGTAACTATAGTGATAAATATTAACTAGATTTATTAGGGTGATTATTTCACAATATATACCAACGTCAAATCATTATGTTATACATCTGAAATTGACATGTCAATTATACTACATTGAAAAACATTCAGATACTCAAAGTACTGGGCCCTGTACTAAACACATTGCCTGTAATAACTAATTAAATTTACATCTACACAATATATCTATGTATCTATTAAATGATAATTGATCTACCTCTACACATTATTATTCCCAAGTTACATAAGAGAAAACTGAACCTAGGGACTTTAACTTGTTTAAAGTTCCACAACAATTAAGTAGTGGAACTGGGATTTGCATCCAGATTCTTCTCACTTCTCATTTGGAAATCTGATCCCATCAACTACATATAGAGTTACACTATATCACCACAAGGAAGATAGATAACTGGGTTGAAACTTAACACTAACATAAAGGGTGGGAAGCTGCTAGGTACTGAATTGTGTTCCCATAAAATTCATATGTTGAAATAATCCTCAAGGTGACATATTTAGAGATAGGATTTTTAAAAAGTAACGTTAAATGGGCTCCTAGTTTGATAGGTTTCGTGGCCTTTATGAAGA
Source organism: Leptonychotes weddellii (assembly GCF_054177405.1). Lineage (NCBI taxonomy): Eukaryota > Metazoa > Chordata > Mammalia > Carnivora > Phocidae > Leptonychotes > Leptonychotes weddellii. Next base: position 158,292,416 of record NC_138369.1, on the reverse strand, counting down.
GGAAGAGAGATTGCTCTCTGTTTCTGCCATGAGAGGACATAGCAAGCAGGCAGCAATCTGCAAACCAGGAAGAGGTTGGTCACCAGAATATGCAACTGGCATCCTGATCTCTGACTTCCAGCCTTCCGACTGGGAGAAGATAGATTTCTATAGTTTAGCCCGGTCAATGGTATTTTGCTATGGCATCCTGGGCAGATTAAAACAAAAGCAAATACTGCTATTTGTTTTACTATCTCTGAAAAAGAAATAGAAAAAAAAAATGGTGCACTCTAATCAGTCAAAACTTTTCTTGCGGATATTATTTCTACACTAGATTTATGAATCTTCTAGCTCATTTACTCACTTCTGAGTCACCTCGGATACTTTGTGAGAAGCCCGAGGAGCTTCGTAAATTTGAGCAAGGGAATCCTTACACATTCAGAAATTTTTCCTGTCAAAGAACATAAATAGTAGACATGCAGAGCTTTAAACAGTCATGAGTAGGTAAAAATACATTTTTCAAAGACATACTTAATGGTACAAATTTAATTTTTGAAAACATATTTGAGTTACGCTGCAACAGTTTTTCATACTGATGACTTCAGAAATCCAGAAATCGCTCTCTCAAACTTTCCCACTTTACTGCCTACCTGACTCACTATGCTGAGTTCCCATTGATTCAAAAATATAAAGTAGGAATTAAGAATTGGGCCAATAGGTCAGAAGGCATGGAAATGAACATCTCTGCATATGAATAGAACCAGGTTGTTCTGTGGGTGCACATAATATCAAACAATAATTAATATGCATTCACAGACAGAAATACATTATTAGAGAGAAATATCTGCACTGATAAAAAATATTTACATATACACATGATAATATACATATTATAGTTTTTATATGAAAGCCATTCTCAATGGGGAAAAACTGAGAGCTTTCCCCCTAAGGTCAGGAACACAGCAGGGATGTCCACTATCACCACTGCTATTCGACATAGTATTAGAAGTCCTAGCCATGGGCGCCTGGGTGGCTCAGTTGGTTAAGCGACTGCCTTCGGCTCAGGTCATGATCCTGGAGTCCCGGGATCGAGTCCCGCATCGGGCTCCCTGCTTGGTGGGGGGTCTGCTTCTCCCTCTGCCCTCTTCCCTCTCGTGCTCTCTGTCTCTCATTCTCTCTCTCTCAAAATAAATAAATAAATAAAATCTTTAAAAAAAAAAAAA
>NC_138369.1:158273409-158290714 GCF_054177405.1 Leptonychotes weddellii | reverse complement strand
TTGATGGCTGCATAATATTCCATTGTATATATATACCACATCTTCTTTATCCATTCATCTGTCGATGGACATCTTGGCTCTTTCCACAGTTTGGCTATTGTGGACATTGCTGCTATAAACATTGGGGTGCACGTACCCCTTCGGATCCCTACTTTTGTATCTTTGGGGTAAATACCCAGTAGTGCAATTGCTGGATCATTTTCAAATTACATAAAAATAATTTATTTTTTCAAAGCTATAGCTTTTCTACTAAAACCCATATAGAAGAAAAAAAAACTATAAATTTAACAGTGAATGCCTAGGACATAGCCTTCTAATACTGTATAGATCTTTTGTATTTTTATATAGTTTAATTTTCTATTTATTGAAATTTCTGCCAATTTCCACTTAATGTCATTAAGATCTACTCGAGTGTTACATTGATACTTATTTCTAATTCCTTATTGTAGGAACACCACTGAGAAAGATTATCCTCAAGGTAATAGTAAGGTTAAACATAATCAATGAATGTAGGAAGATAAATTTTATTATGTGAACAAACTAACATGTATGTTTCTAGTTCCATTTTTTTAAAAAAAAATTTTTAGTAAATTTTACCACCATTGTGGGACTGGAATTCACAACCCCAGCTCAAGAGTCATATACTCTACTAACTGAACCAGCCAAGGGCCTCTGTGGTTCTATTTTGAAGTCCTTATTGTAGGGGAAGATGGGCAACAAACTGGAAATCAAAGATTATAGGGAAATATGAAAGAGGTCTGCATTAGTTAATAAACAGGAACAGATCTAATAAATTAAGAAAGTCCCTGATAAGCCAATAACTGACGTGCTATAGAACTTTTTTGGGCTTCTCATTAGGGTAAAATCAATGCCATTATAATGTAGAACATAGATGCCACTTCTTGAACTGTGTGCTCTTCAACTTATATGCATACATTTATATAAATCTATTTGCCTAGTGAAGTACTTGGTACTAGTCAAAGGTAGGAATTTTGCCAGTTTATCTGTCGTCCTCAGATTAACATGATGATAAAACAAAACAAAACAAATAAACAAAACACATCCTCCTTTTGTACGGAGGAGGAAACCAAAGTTTTTGAGGTTCCCTGGTCAGGGACACATGCAATGCTCCTGCCTGCCTTTCTAGCTTTCCTTTCAGAGTAGTGAATTGGCTGAATATTCTGACTGTCCTTTTTATCTTTAGAATTTAAGCCACTTGCTCTTCATCCTTATCTCATCACTAATAAATAGCAGGGCTTTCAGGTCAACAATATCCCTAAGATACTATAAGAACAAGGGAATGCATTAAGAAGCAAGACAAATTTGGTGACATCTCCTTGGACTCCTAACTTTTTAATATATCAAATTCCTTAGGAGAGAAAATATGCTGTTCATGTAGTTACATAAATACATAGCACCTGGTTCATCATAAGTGTTTAATTAAAAAAAAAAGTCTGTTGATTGTTGAGTGCTTGTATCCACAGTTTACCAGATGTTAATATAACATTTTTGGCTCCTTACTTTTTTTTTTTTTTTTTTTTTTTTTAAGATTTTACTTATTTGACAGAGAGAAAGAGCATGAGCAGAGGGGAAAGGGAGAAGCAGGCTCTTGGCTGAGCAGAGAGCCTGATGTTGGGCTTGATCCCAGGACCCTGAGATCCTAACCTGAGCCAAAGGCAGACACTTAAACCGCCCAGGTGCCCCACTTTTCTGTTTCTTAAAGCAGAGCTTTGTAGCCCTTTTTTCTGCTTCATCTTACATCTCAGAAATGCCTCACTTGTGTGTTGCTTGCCATGGGCATTTCTGGTAGCCCTACCCAACTAATGGTTGAATGCTTCAAGTCTGAGACTCTGAAGTTCAAGCCCAATGGGAATAAGTTAACTTCTATAATAGTCTGATTAATCCCCACATCTCGACCCCCCAACAATTGGGGTTACTTCACAATCTTTCCCTAAGCCCTGCTTGGAACTGGAAACCTATCTTGAATATCATGTTTGTATATTTAAGCCACAAGTGGGCCCGTGCTACCTACTTTCAGAACTGCTGGTATGAGCTGGCTGGTATTCCAAATGCCTTTCAGCATTTTGTCTGCTCTGCTCCCAGATTGCACAAGGTTAGCTCTAACATTCTGAAATATACTTCTGTTGGACTTCACCTATATTGGCTGTCTCATTTCGAAAATTCCAATCACTTCATTTTCTAAATACTGTATCTAACTTGTTCGAATTTCTTAACATGTAATTTTGTGTCTCTTCCACATTGAATCTCCCTCCCTCTTTCTCTTTCCCTGGCCTGTTCTCGATTGTGTTAGGACATATAAGACGGGATTGTATTTTCCGGCCTTACTTTGGGCATCCTTTTTCTCAAAGTTTAGGAAAAAAACAACCTAAACCACATGTTCAATAACAAGATGATTAACAAGAAGCTTTGTATGTGTGTTAGCAATTTTGGGCTGTAATATACCTGAATACTTTCTAAATGTATAGCTTTATCAGTATATAAGGAAATTATTTTTTAAAGAAATACAAACAGATATTTTTGTTGTATCTTCTTCCAGTGGTAGGAAAGATGGAACAAATATTGTTTTGCAAAATCATATTCCAGAGCATTAAAGATTTATTTCATAGACAAATAAACCACCTGCCCCTGCATTTTTTATGGGAATGTTTTACATTTTCCAAACCTTTCTTTTACACACTCATTAATAACACAGAACAGTGCAGTTTGCATTAGGCATTTTCATAAGTATGAAATATTCAGCTTCCACAATGTTGAGTCAACATAGCCAACATAATTATGAACAGCATCTCTGCACCTCTTGTAAAAATACAGATCTCATGAGTATGTAAGTGTATGCATGTATCCGTATGCTTACTTTTTATTCTTTTATATACTATATACTTTATTTTTTTTTTAAAGATTTTATTTATTTTTTGACAGAGACAGAGACAGCGAGAGAGGGAATACAAGCAGGGGGAGTGGGAGAGGGAGAAGCAGGCTTCCTGCAGAGCGGGGTGCCCTATGCAGAGCTTGATCCCAAGACCCTGGGATCATGACCTGAGCTGAAGGCAGAGGCTTAATGACTGAGCCACCGGCACCCCAGAATTTTATTTTTTGTCTCTATCATAATATCTACTGTTGAAAAATCGAAGACCTAGGAAATGTTGCTTAATTTTGAAGAATCATTTCCTTCTTTTCTACATACACTGATGAATATTTATGATGGCTTTTATTCATAAAACTTAGTTTTATGATAATTTTGATAATTATAAATTTATATTTAATAATTAAAAGTATGACATATTCTCTGTAGTTTAAATTGGCTTTAAGTTTTTAACTTCTAAGGCCTGTATTCAGTTAAGGTATTTCTAGAAATTATATTTTGGGCTTCTATTTTAGATGGGCATTTGTAAATCAAAAATGAACTATGAATCCAAATATATTACCAAATAAAACCAATGGACAAAACATAACCAAGGTAATTCTATTACTATTTCAAATTCTCTGTTTGAATACAGCAACAACTCAGCAAGATCTCACCACCGCTCCTGAGTAGTTTTCTGTGAAGATATTTTTATAAAAGCAATTTCTTAAAATATGTGACTACAAACTACCTATAGAAACTTGACCATTGGCTACAAAAAACTGTGAGACTACTAATATTTTCCCAGGGTATCTTATGACTCACATTTTCAATAGCTTCCAATAAAAATGCAGATTTTGGTTAAAGATAATTTTTACTTTTTATTTACAATGGCTAGCTAATATTCCTAAGTTTGATGTAAAAGGCTTTTTCAGAACTGCCCTTTATCCTTGTGATACACTTAACCTTCCTGACCTGACCACTAAACCTCTATTAAGGAGGTATCTGACTGTGTCACTTGGCGTGGCTGTTAGCTGATTAACCTCTAAGGCATCCATAAAGGAATATTTGACAATATCTAAAGTCTCTTCTTTCAAAAGCAATGAAGACCTATTTAGCTGTGCTAGATTATCCAGGAACAAATCTTGTAAAAATGTTTTAACATATGACTAATCAGCTATTATATTGCAATATTTGGTAGTTTACTTTTTAGGAAAAATACCATTAAAGGTATCTGTTTTTCAAACTCAGGATGATCTAATCTATTTCTCCCTGCTTCATTTGGTCTCAAACTATTATCTTATTTCCACACCTTTCATTTGCTCTCCTATGCTCTAAATTTTAGATAAAGCAAAGTTCAAAAGCATCTGGTTATTTTCATCTAGCTTGAGCAAAAAGGAAAATACATTTCTATTACTCTTTCAATTGTTCCTTCTCAAAATTGAATTCAATATGTGTTTTCCAATTTTCTTTCAATGTTTTAAGACATATATAATAGCTAATATACATACAAATATATATACGTATATACAAGACATATATATATCTTGGGTTGGAAATTTTTTAAATATCTCCCAGCTTATTAGAATCTAAAAATTTAAATGTCAAAAGGTTATTTTCTATAAACTATGACGTGTCTACAAAAGATAAATCTTAAAAAATATATATTTATGTGATTTGCATGTGTATGTATCTCCAAAGTGTTTTAGAAATCAAAGTTTTCATAAAGAATTTCTAAAATGTACACAGCAAAGTTCAGCTTCTGAACAAATTGAGCATGACATCCAGTTGCAAGCAAACCAGTATGAAAAGCATTTCTTGAAAAAGCGACAAAAACCTCCCTTCCATTAAAGAGCACTGTGCTAAGCAGATGGTGAGTTATAAACTGGGTCCATGGATAAGGAGGATGATGGCAGAGCTGATTAATATCTCAGAGGAAGAGGGTGGAGTATGATGAAATGTTTCATATGGATATTAGGACATTACAGATTTCAAAACAGGAACTGCTCATCTGGTCCTGATGGAATGACTTATACTGGACTAACTGTCCTATGGAAAACAAGTTTAAAAATGAATAAAAAGTATGAAATCACTCTTTAGATGTTATATATCACACTGCGACCCCAAAGAGATGGGAGTAAAGAGATTTAAGTACCAGTAATATATCAGATACATGCCTGGATGCATTTTTTGACTGCAGTAAAGGAAGCGGAGGCCAAACAGTGATGGAGATCTCAGGGAGCTGAGGAGCTAGAAATTGGAATTCAGGGTCATTGAGGTGGTGGGATGAGGGTGGAGGTCTCAATGATGAAAGCTATGCGGGAAAGGAACTATGGACTCTTCATGGTGGTACTGTCATGTGTGTGTGTGTGTGTGTGTGTGTGTGTGTGTGTGTGTGCCAAAAACTATGCTGTACATTCAAAGGTTGAGACTTTATAAGGCCTGGTAAAGGACAACTACCTTAGGTTCTAAAAACCAACTCATCTTGCTTCTAACAAAATTTATTTTTCTCAGAAAATACACCCATCTTGTCAGTGTCTAATACTAAATTTTATTTATACTACTAGTACATTTAATTTTAGGCTGTTAGATAGTTGAGTGTAGTTTATTACTTATGTAGGCATTTGTCACTTTTTAAAATATATATATATATATTTAAGATTTTATTTATTTATTTGACAGAGAGACACACAGCGAGAGAGGGAACACAAGCAGGGGGAGTGGGAGAGGGAGAAGCAGGCTTCCTGCAGAGCAGGGAGCCCGATGCGGGGCTTGATCCCAGGACCCTGGGATCATGACCTGAGCCGAAGGCAGACGCTTAATGACTGAGCCACCCAGGCGCCCCTTTAAAATATATTTTGAGGCCAGATCACTTTTCTGTGATGCATCACCTGTGTGAACAGCAACTCCATAGTGCACATGATTACTAACGTTTCTTTTATATTCACAAAAGTATATATTATGATTTCTACATGCAACTACTTAATGAAGTCCATTCTCCTATTCTTTGAGGTAAGCTAATTCTATCATAAAAAATATTTTTTTCTTTTAGAAAATATGATGTAGTAGCTGGATCCAGCCCTTACAGAAATGAAAATATCTGTGAAGGTAAATTATCAGTTGAGTATCTGGATTAAAGATTTAGAATATAGAATTTTTGGGGCGCCTGGGTGGCTCAGTCATTAAGCGTCTGCCTTCAGCTCCAGTCATGATCCCAGGGTCCTGGGATCGAGTCCCACATCGGGCTCCCTGCTCTGCAGAGAGCCTGCTTCTCCCTCTGACCCTCTCCCCTCTCATGCTGTTTCTCTCTCACTCGCTCTCTAAAAAATAAATAAAATCTTTAAAAAAAAAGAATATAGAATTTTTGTCTTTGGGGTGCATGGGTGGCTCAGTCAGTTGAGCGTTGCCTTTAGCTCAGGTCATGATCCCAGAGTCCTAGGATTGAGCCCTGCCTTGGGCTCCCTGCTCAACGGGGAGCCCGTTTATACCTCTGCCTCTCCTTCTCCCTCTGCTCCCCTGCTCCTGCTCACTCTCACCCTCACATAAATAAATAAAATCTTAAAAAAAAAAAAAAAGAATTTTTGTCTTTGGACTATGTGTCATACTACTATTAGCCCAATCCTCCAACCCAGTTTTCTAATAACTATAATAGAAAAATTAGTGCACTATATAGTTGTGCAAATATTTTTAGTATGATTTATTCAGATCCTATTGAGTTTTTATCTGCAGATCCAAAACTGAGTATAGTGGTGTCCCCAAAGAAACAATTAAGTTGGTTTCAAATTTTTTTTTTTTATTTTTTATTTATTTGTGAGAGAGAGAATGAGAGACAGAGAGCATGAGAGGGAGGAGGGTCAGAGGGAGAAGCAGACTCCCTGCCGAGCAGGGAGCCCGATGCGGGACTCGATCCAGGGACTCCAGGATCATGACCTGAGCCGAAGGCAGTCACTTAACCAACTGAGCCACCCAGGCGCCCAAGTTGGTTTCAAATCTTAAACAGAAGAAAGCAAACAGAACTTTTAATGAAAGCAAAAATACCTGGGAAATTAATTTGAAGGGCATCAGTGTAGTGAAATTTCTGTTCACCTTTTTACATATGGAAAGCACTTATATACATGACAACAGGAAGGGAGAAAAATGATTTAAATGATTAAGAAAAAGGTACTACTGTTTACGGACGCCTTTCCATATAGAAGGTATACATTGAAGTATATTTTGGAAGATAGAAGGGCCTGCTTTATATCTAAACCCACACTAATACTAGAAAAATAATAATTGGGGCACCTGGGTGGCTCAGTTGTTACACGTCTTCCTTCAGCTCAGGTCATGATCCCAGGGTCCTGGGATCGAGCCCCACATCAGGCTCCCTGCTCAGCGGGAAGCCTACTTCTCCCTCTCCCACTCCCCCTGCTTGTGTTCCCTCTCTCGCTGTGTCTCTGTCAAATAAATAAATTTAAAAAAATCTTTAAAAAAAATAATAATTAACACTTTTCACTAAGTGCTTGACCGATAGCAGTTCATTGAGTCCTCACAAAATCTCAGCTTAATAGGCATTATTATTATCCCCAATTTACAGATGATAAATTGGGGCTGAGAGAAAGTATAAGAAACTTGCCCAAGATTATATGACATCATTTGTGATTGTTCATGCTGGGATTTGAACAAGTGAATGAGTATCTAATCTGCCTTATTGTCTTTGGTGCAACAGAATGTTCAGTAGGACCTCACTTGGCTTCAAATAAAAGCTCTCCTGAGAAGAGTAGTGTAGGTGCTAATAGTTAATGTCTATAGTCCACAATTTGACCCCTTCATTGTTTGGGTAGAGTGTGATTTACATCTTTTTATATTTTAAAACTGAGTAGTTGGCCTAACCTGATCTAATATGAAGGTGGGTATTTTAAAGTATTTTCTCATTTAATTACTAGTTATGAATCATCTTTGTACAGGGCATGCTATATTTATCATAGCATTCACTTCAAAGTTGCCATTCCTGCATTGTTTTTTGTCTGTTTGTTTTTTGGCAAATCAAAAGAATAAGAAAGAGGGGTAGGGCTTATATCAACCTCCTTTAATTTACCTGGTCTCTCCTTTGCTTAAAGAAGTCTGTGCCTGCTTCTTACCTTTCTGAATCCTTCATAATCCAATCTATACATACGCTAGTCTCCTAGCATCTTCCAAAAATTATTATGACTCTATAGTAACCTGCAAACTAACTCATTGTACAGGAGACTTTCCTCTGCAACTTCTAACCATTTTACAGCCACTTGAACATCTTTGGAATCAAGTTTTTAAAACCATGTTTTCATCTGTAGTAAGGAGTTACTGCATTCTCTGAGGTCTAACTGAAAATCACTGTGCATTTATAAAAGCATGAGGTGTGGATTAAAGAAATGGAAATCTGCAGCAACTACTGAGTATAAAAGTTTATGGAACCAGTGCCAGAATTTTTCCTTTTTTTAAAGCTACATCCTTACAGTTATCCAAATCATGTTTTTTGAGGGTAGCTTAGTTGGGATCTTATGCATATTGTACAAATAATAAGAGAAGCGGCATTTCATACAATAAGCTATTAAAAAGAATGACAAGGTACTCTAGATGAACAGACATGGAATAATTAGTTATAATTACATATAATTAGTTAGAGAAAAACAAAATGAGTTAAAAAAGAGGACATAAACCATAGTGCTATTTACGTTTCTTAAAAACAATGTTAGCCTAATAAAACAGTGAGCAGTGGCTAACAACCATTTTCTGGGAAATACTGAAGGAAGAGGAGAGGAGATGGAATGAGTCTATTTGAAAGTACATTTGTTTTTTAATATGCATTTTTGGTATCATTTGAATGATTTTTAGTGAACATATCACTTTAGTATTCAGAAATATACATTAATATTAATATATTGCTATTAAGTATATATGAATAATAATACATGTTGATACAATTAAAGCTAAAAATTACTAACAAGGTGTTCCAGAGAAGTGGTGTCTAATTGTTCTGCTCTTACCGATAACCAGCAAAGAAACTGAAAGGCTTCTGAGGGAAATTCTACCAAAATTTAAAGAGTTAATACCTATTCTCTTCAAACTGTTCCAAAAAGTAGAAATGTAAGGAAAACTTCTAAACTCATTCTATGAGGTCAGCATTACCTTGATTCCAAAACCAGACAAAGCCCCCACTAAAAATGAGAATTATAGGCCAATATCCTGATGAACATGGATGCAAACATTCTCAAGTTACTAGCAAATCAAATCTGATAGTACATTAAAATAACTATTTACCACGGACAAGTGGGATTCATTCCAGGGCTGCAGGGGTGTTTCAATATTCACCAATCAACATGATACATCACATTAATAAAAGAAAGAATAAGAATCCCATGATCCTCTCAATAGAGAAAAGGCATTTGACAAAGTATAACATCTATTCTTGATAAAAACCCTCAACTAAGTAGGGTTAGAGGGAATATACCTTCACATCATAAAGGCCATATACAAAAGACCCACAGTTAATATCATCCTCAATGGGGAAAAATGGAGAGCTTTTCCTCCACAGTCAGGAACAAGACAGGGATGTCTACGCTTACCACTGTTTAACATAGTACTGGAAATCCCAGCCTCAGCAATCAGACAACAAAAAGAAATAAAATGCATCCGAATCAGCAAGAAAGAAGTCAAACCTTCACTATTTGCAGATGACATGATACTTTATGTAGAAAACCTGAAAGACTCCATCAAAAAATTGCTAGAACTAATACATGAATTCAGTAAAGTTGTGGTATACAAAATCAATGTACAGAAATCTGTTGCATTTCTATATACCAATAATGAAGCAGCAGAAAGAGAAATCAAGGAATCGATCCCATTTACAACTGGACCCAAAACCATAAGATACCTAGGAATAAACCTAACCAAAGAGGTAAAAGATGATCTATATGCTGAAAACTATAGAACACTTACAAAAGACATTGAAGAAGGCACAAAGAAATTGAAAAACATTCCATGTTCATGGATTGGAAGAACAAATATTGTTAAAATGTCTATACTACCCAAAGCAATCTATACATTCAATGTAATCCCAATCAAAATGCCACCAGCATTTTCACAGAGCTAGAACAAACAATCCTAAACTGTGTATGGAACCACAAAAGAACCCAAATAGCCAAAGAAATCTTGAAAAAGAAAAGTAAAGCTGGAGACATCACAATTCTGGACTCCAAACTATATTATAAAGCTGTCATCATCAAGACAGTATGGTACTGGCACAAAACCAGACACATAGATCAATGGAACAGAATAGAGAACCCAGAAATGGACCCACAACTCTATGGTCAACTAATCTTCGACAAAGCAGGAAAGAATACCCAATGGAAAAAAGACGGTCTCTTCAACAAATGGTGTTGGGAAAACTGGACAGCAACATGCAGAAGAATGAAATTGGACCACTTTCTTACACCCTACACAAAAAATAAATTCAGAATGGATGAAAGACCTAAATGTCAGACAGGAAACCATCAAAATCCTAGAGAACACAGGCAGCAACTTCTTACTAGACATGTCTTCTGAGGCAAGGGAAACAAAAGCAAAAATGAACTATTCAGATTTCATCAAGATAAAAAGCTTCTACACAGCAAAGGAAATAATCAACAAAACTAAAACGCAACTAACAGAATGGGAGAAGATATTTGCAAATGACATATCTGATAAAAGGTTAATATCCAAAGTCTATAAAGAATGTATCAAACTCAACACCCAAAAAACAAATAATCCAGTTAATAAATGGGCAGAAGACATGATAGATATTTTTCCAAAGACGACATCCAGATGACTGACACATAAAAAGATACTCATCATCAGAGAAATACAAATCAAAACCACAATGAGATACCAGCTCACACCTGTAAGAATGGCTAAAATTTCCAACACAGGAAACAACAGATGTTGGCGAGGATGTGGAGAAAGGGGAACACTTTTGCATTTTTGGTGGGAATGCAAAGTGGTGCAGCCACTCCAGAGGACAGTATAGCGGTTCATCAAAAAGTTAAAAAAAAGAACTACTCTATGACCCAGCAATTGTACTACTAAGTATTTACCCAAAGGGTATGAAAATATTGATTAAAAGGGGCACATGCACCCTGATGTTTCTTTTTTAATTTTTTTAATTTTTATTTTTTGACAGAGAGAGAAAGACAGTGAGAAAGGGAGCAGGGGGAGTAGGAGAGGGAGAAGCAGGCTTCCCACTGAGCAGGGAGCCCGAGGCGGGGCTTGATCCCAGGACCCTGGGATCATGACCTGAGCTGAAGGCAGATGCTTAATGACTGAGCCACCCAGGCGCCCCCACCCTGATGTTTCTAACAGCATTATCAACAATAGCCAAACTATGGAGAGAGCCTAAATGTCCATCAACTGATGAATGGATAAAGAAGAGGTAGCATATATGGAATATTACTCAGCCATCAAAAGAATGAAATCTTCCATTTACAATGATGTGAATGGAACTAGAGTGTATTATGCTAAGTGAAATAAGTCAGAGAAAGACAAATACCATATGATTTCACTCATATGTTGAATTTAGGAAACAAAACAGATGAACATAGAGGAAAGAAAAAAAAGAGAGGTAGGCAAACCATAAGAGATTTGATTAGAGAACAGAGTTGCGGGAAGGGAGGTGAGAGGGGGATGAGGTAAATGGGTGATGGCTATTTTAGGAGGGCACTTGTGATGAGCACTGGGTGTTATATTTAAGTGATGAATCATTAAATTCTACTTCTGAAAGTAACATTACACTATATGTTACTTACTAGAATTTAAATAAAAACTTGAAATATTAAAAAAATGCTCTCAATGTATTTTTCTGTTGCTGTAGAGCAAATTATTACAAAGTAGTGGCTTGAAACAACACAGACCTACTATCTTCACAGTTTCTTGGTTCTAAAAATAAATGCGTTCTGTATTCAAGGTCTCCCAAGTTGGCTGTGTGGCATTGTCATCTAGAGTTTGGGGTTCTCTAAAAATCTTTCAGGTAGCTGGCAGATTTCAGTTCTTCGGGATTATAGTCACTGAGGTTTCTGTTTTTATGTTGTTTAGCTGTGGGTCTATCTTGGCTACTAGAGGCCTCTCCCTCTTAGTCCCACTCACAACACAGCAGTTTACTTCTCCTTTCAGGCCAGAAGGATAATTACTCTGCTGCGTCACCTTCAAGGACTCATCTGATTAGGTTAGGCCCACCCAGGATAACATTTCTTTTAACTCCAAGTCAGCTGATTGGTAGCCAAATCATGACAGTGATATCCCATCTTATTCAACTACTGTACTCGCACTCAAGGCAAGGGTTTATTGTGGTCACTTTTGAATTGTGCCTACAACAGGGAGAAAGAATAGCCTGCAAAGTTGATCATCCTGCCTGAATTTTCACAATTGCCTCTTTCCTCTGCATTTTAACATAACATATATATAAATAACATGGCAAATTACAGATGCAAGAACTTATTGTTGTCTGACATGGCATCATTTTTTCCTGGGAAAACAAACAAAAACTACAGAATATATAGTCAATAATCAAAGAAAACAAAATGAATTCTTTTGATAGTTCCAGTCCCCAAATATAGGATATACATTCTAAATAGATACCGGCCCTTCCATTTCTATTTCTTGAAGTTGAGTTCAGCTCAGAAGGCCTATTATACACAATTTTGACTTTTCCATCTACTAGCAAATGAAAGTTAAAGACCGAGATGTATAGAGACATCGACTTTAAAACCTGATATGATTCTCTTTTGTACCAGTCTGTATAAAATACTGGTTAAGCTAACAGCTCTGTCCTCCAAACTCACAATTGAGCTTGTGAGCTATTCATTTGTCAGTCTATTATGAACACGGGTATTTTTCTCTATTAAGATATTTACTTTTAGCATGTAATGTACGAAATTAGGCTACATTTTTACAGTCAGTATGATTCCTGTATTTTCTTTTTTGCAGTTTTTAAATCTTTCTGTTGTGTTGTTGCTCTTCTCTCGATATGGCAAAAAGGAAAAATCCAATACATTTATAAGTTTATGTTCATAGTTATTGCACACATTTTTTTAGCAAGTCTTGTTGTAGCAGCACAATTGGGATAATACTGTAGTGCTACTGGGCTATTTTATGAGGCAATAATCTTGTTGCTTATGACTGAACTCAATTACAGTCTTATAAACCTACAATAGAAATGCTGTTACCTTACAAACATTTTGGGTTGATGTTTCATTTATTTTTAAATCATGTCTAATAAAGATATAGTTGGAAATCAAAGTTCTGCAAGTACAGTCTACCTGAAAATCAAATTAGAAAAGTCACAAAATCAAAATGTCTGTGGATCTTTGTGTCTTGAAAATTTCATAAATTATGTCTCTTGGACTTTTCTTTATTTGGTTGACCTGGAATATATGTGGGGCCTCCTAGTTTTTAAGTGATAGTTTTGTGAAATATCTGTAATATGAATGTTAACTTTAAAACAGTACTTTAAATCATTTGTAATTTGGCCAATTTTTTAACCTGATGATTTTGGGACACCTGGGTGTCTGCCTTCCACTCAGGTCATGACCTCAGAGTCCTGGGATCGAGCCCTAAGCAGGGAGCCTGTTTCTCCCTCTCCCTAACTATCTCTGTGTGCATGCCCGCTCTCAAATAAATAAAATCTAAAAATAAATAAAGTGACAATTTTGTTTCTTAAATCACTGTTTTGTACCTTCATATTTTTTTTATGGTCACAGGTGCTTAAATTCAAGGGTAGATAAGTCAATGTAGTTGGATCTCAAGCTTTGTCCTCTAATTTCAATTTTATCTCACATTTTTTTTAAAGCCAATGCATTTATTGGAGATGTGTTACTTGCAAGGAAGAATGCATTGTGACTGTAGACATTAGGAGAAGCTAACTACAGCATACAATCTTTCCAAGTACATTAGTATAGCTACAGAACAGTACAGAGGCAATGGCCGCCTTGTTTTGTTTTGGGAAACATCCTTTTCCTACATAGTATTTATATAATTACACATACGAAACATGACTGATTCAATTTGGGATCTGAGTAACTGAATCATTGGGGATAAAAAAATATATAGTCTATCCTTCCCTAACTTATAATTAAGGAAATTTATAGTTTAAAAAAATAATTTGAGATACTATTGACATAGTATTTTATATGCCATCTTTCTTCTGATTTTTTTAAAATACCACATACTTCTATAGCTATCTTTCTTTTAAATAACTTTTACTGACTTTGAATTTTATTTTTTAATCTGTTTACCACTTATACCCCCTGACCTTACCAAAGTCATTTATAAACCTTTCCATAGAAGCCCATGGCTCCTCGCATCTTTCTGCCAAGGGCATCCTCTAGCTCCAGAACCATCTTCAGCCTTGCTGGGCAAGGAAATTGATGGTCAATTGGCCAGCTGCTTTCATGTTACAGTGAGAGTTACATAGTGTGACAAAAATCACACTAAAGTTTGTTGTCCACTGATCTAGAAACTGATCTCAACCAAATGGAAATGGTGAATAAATATTAATTTCCTCATCACATGGGGAAATTTTAAGGTGTGTTCCATGTACAGATTTAGCCTCCATTGTTTTGAGGGTTATTTAGTTCAATAACATACCTTTATTGGCTTCAGCTTCTCCTGCTTCATGTGTGCACATCCTTATCAAGCTTTCTAGGATCATCTCCCAAATAAACTACTTATACCCAAACCTCAGTCTCAGAATGTGATTGTGATGAACCCAAACCTGGATATCTTCTTTTCAACACTATTTTTATCTGTCCTACGCTTGCTTAAATTAGCTTTGTGAGTTGTTACATGCCAAGATTTTATTCAATGTTTATTCATCTTGCACTGAAAACATCATGTGCTAAACTATAAAATATGGATAAAATTTTGAGAAGTCTGAGGGATATATTTTATAACTCTCCTTACTTTTTGGCACTTTTGTTGTCCATATTCATAATTAAGTTTAATTCATGCTGGTATATTGCTGTGTATCTTATGAGTAAAATATATTCATCAGTTCTCTTCTATTCTTAAGATATACAGTAATTCATAGCCAATCAATATAAATTATGTAATTGTTGGGCACTGCAAGGAATATTGAATACCTTTACCCCTTAAAACATAAGATTAAGGATGGAGAAGGCATGACTCCTTGTCTTTTATGTAAATAATGCATCAGTGGCTTGGGAGAGTAAGCATAAATTGTTTGAGAAAGTCTTAGGAACCAGAGATGTCACTACTGGTATAAATGGACACCCTTCTGCTACAAAGTGTGCTAAGGGTCTAGAACTACCATGATCCAATTGCTACCTACTGGGTTTTTTAACCATGATGAGGACTGACAGTAAGAGCTTTGCCTTTTTTTTTTTTTTTTTTTTTTTGAGAGGATGAGAGAGAGAGAATGTCAAGCAGGCTCCACTCCCAGCATGGAGCCTGACACAGGGCTCGATCTCACAACTCTGAGACCATGACCTGAGTCGAAATCAAGCGTAGAACACTTAACCAATTGAACCACCCAGGTCAGCCCCCCGTTTTTTGTTTTGAAAGAAAGCCCATAGCTTAAGTATTCTTCTCTAGCTAATGTTCTTCTTTAGCTATTCTTCTTTAGTTAATTTTATCCATATTTTATAGTTTAGCACATGATGTTTTCAGTGCAAGATGAATAAACATTGAATAAAATCTTGGTATGTAACAACTCACAAAGCTAATTTAAGCAATATTAGGACAGTTAGAAATAGTGTTGAATAGAAGATATCCAAGTTTGGGTTCATCACAATCACATTCTGAGACTGAGATTTGGGTACAAGTAGTTTATTTGGGAGATGATCGTTTAGCTAATGTAAAAGGTTTAGAATTTGCAAGCCCAGATTGACACAGACTAATTAAGAAAACAGGACTATCATCATTAGGGGAGTCAAACTCCCTCTATGTCTAAACATAGAGAAGAAAAGCTGCAAGGAGAGAGTGTACAGAAGCAACATCAGTGGGTTTATAGTGGCAAAAAAGGTACCAAGTATAGTTGGGAGACACAGTGAGCTTCAGCAGAAATATAAGTCAATGGTAGCCAGAGTTTAGTTCTTATGATCTGTATTTTTTTTTCTTTATTAGGGATAGTAGTTGTGATATCACATATGGTGGTCATTTTGCCGAGGAATAGATCTGAAAGGCAGTTCTGTAGTTTCATCTTCCCTTTATTAGTATTCTAACATACTTTTAGGGTCTGGGAATCCAGGGAGTTTATAGTATCTGCCCCCACCTTGTTCAGAGTAACTGATTGTGGTTACTTCTCCGGGATCTAACAGCTGACCACAGTGAGAAATCGAAAAACTTTTGAAAAATACGGTTTGTATTAAACAGAACAGGTCAAGGGATCTTGAATGGAATGGGAAATTCTAAAACTCAGTTTGATGTTTATCCTTTGCAACTCCACACTGGTTATTATCTGCAAGACTCCCTTCTCAGTCCCCTGTTATTCTACATTCACAAATAATGTAGCCTTTGATTAAAAAAAAAAAAAAAAAAGTTAGCTCATTCCATTTTTGAAGATACCACTACAGATATGCAATCTCTCACTCTGATGGCTTTCAAAGTTGGGACTATTTCAAGAAATTTCCTTCCTGCCAGAAATAGCTTTCTATGCTAGAATCACCTTCAATCTTTCACTTAAAAAAGGAAAAAAAAAATAATAACATCTAGATCATGTCGTAAAATGTTTTACAACTTGCAAGCACTCAACTTCTGTTGATCTTGTCATTCTCCCTTTTGCTGACTCGGTTGGCAGATGTCTCATTTTTGCTCTCAGCTACTTGAAATAGTGCAGTTCATTTTCAAGATGTTTTAGATTTCACATCATTTTATCAGAAGATACTTCTTAAAAATAGTGTGCTTATCAAAAAATCTGTTTTGTCACTTTCATCTCATGTTATTTAATACTCCCTGTAGTAAACAGCCTAAGTAATGGAAAGTTTTGAAAAATAAATTCCCCAATTCACATTCTGGAAAGTAAGGCGGGTTTTCCCCCCCCTTGGAATCATTATTTTTTCTCCTGCCTATATTTTGAGTTAGTTGTTCAGACAACTGTGAAAAAATGTAATCTTAACCACAAATTCCTTTTTGAAAGCAATTAGCAAAAGCTTATTATGTTAAAATCTGTAAATTTACATATTCATCCCTCCTTTCCCCAACACTGAGAACTCAATTGCTTGACTGATAAAAAGACTCCCCTTAGATATTTTACACTGTATTCAAGTGTTAAATTTAGGTTAAAGTCTTATACATTCTCATAATTTGCTATGTATTTTTTATTTATAATTTCTTAATTAAAAAAAAAGTTTCATGTTTTGAACAGGTTTATATGCTAATCAGTCATTTCTGCCCTTCCTTAAAAAAGAGCCCTGCATTATGGTTTTAAGAACTCTT
>NC_138369.1:158224118-158272909 GCF_054177405.1 Leptonychotes weddellii | reverse complement strand
GGTTTTAAGAACTCTTAATCCTCTACACCATCACCATTTCTGCTTCCATTTGAAGGTGAGGAAGGGAGAGAGGGGGGAAAGCACTCATGACAGCAAGTCAGTGAGAAATCTATCAAATGCATTACTGAGATCTCACTTCCTTGGGCTTTTTGGCCAATAAATGTTCCATTATTTTCTGCCCTAAAGTTAGTAACAGTTGCATTTTGATTATTTTCTTTCAAAATTCCTGAATACCAAAGATTGGTTTCTCCTTATCTACTTTTAATCTATCAAATGATAATTCTTAAAATAATTTTGATATATTTATGGAATTATGATAAATATTTTTGTCATTAATGATGAGGGAGCAGAAGGCTGGCTGAAGACAAAGCATAAGCTGACACCCTGCAACCTCCCCCAACCCCCCACTCCTGGGTGGGACATGTGTGACATTCTTCCAGGAATCTCCCAACTATCTTAATATTAATGTCTTGCTAGAGGGGAAAAACAACCTTAACTTGACAATGGCAAGGCCTCCAGTATCTTGTAGGTCCTCCTTAGCATATGAAAGTTCTCTTGAAACCTCCCTTTTCCTTACCTCCCCCAACCCCATAGTATATAATCAGCCACCCCTCACAACCCCAGTGCAGCAGCTCTTCCTGCCCATGGGTCCTGTCCCCGCGCTTTAATAAACCACCATTTTGCACCAAAGACATCTCAAGAATTCTTTCTTTGTCATCAGCTCTGGACTCCACCCCCACTGAACCTCACCTGTATTCCAAAACTACATCAATTAATACGGAGTTTATTAATGTTAGCCAAATTTATAGCTAAATTTATATATTATATACGTATTTATTTTACTATTGTAGATTTCAGATTAAGTAAAGTCTCAAGAATCCTTGGAAGGATTTCCAGCTCCTCATTAAAGTATTAGAGCTCCATACTGAAATCTGAACATTCCTTTTATTGTCAAATTACTATTTAACAAAAAGGAATATTTTGCAAAAATTATCTTAAGGTAAAAATTCAGCAATGATTCAGCAATACACCCTATGGAATTGATTAGAAATGATTATAATTGTATACTATATAAATTTTTAAATCACCAGTGTATAATATTCATAATCATGGTAAATATAAAGTATGTCTTTGGTGTCACATGAAAGCAATAGGACAATGATAAAATTTAAGATATAAAATACTTTATTTTTTTTTAAGATATAAAATATTTTTAAATGTGTATATATATATATATTTAAAATGAGAAGAAATTTTTACTATTTCCTTCCACATATACTATAATATACAAAGTTAAAATAATCTTAGAAACTCCTTGAAAATCTTTGCATTCTCTCCTTCAAAAGCCCTCTGACCAAGAGAATTAGGTGTGATATAATTGGAAGAAACTCCTAGCCAAGACTGAAATAACTACTAAGAAAGTCTAAAAACTCAATAAACAGTGATCACTACATTTTTCAGTATCCTAGAGATCCTTTTACTTGAAATTTGAAATCTGTTTTAGGCTTTGTAAGTGCCCAACTAAATTCAAATATTTAAACCAATATCAACTAGCAACTCATCCCTCATGTGGCATAAATAACATCTTGATTATACATCTATACTATAAAGACTATAGTGTTGAAAGAGTGAGAAAAACATGAAGTGGATACCCAGATCTATGTGAATGAAATATGATTTTTCTGTGTGCTGAGTAACTTAATATATTCCTAAAAAAAAAAAGTCATCAAAGTTTTCTTGCTGATGATAGTCAAAAGGTCACTCTAACACCAGAATATGAGGCAAGGTAATACACAGTTTAAACACAACAAACTTATGAATTAAAAAATCTTAGTAGGAAAACAATCCTAAAATGTATATGGAACCACAAAAAATCTTGAAAAGCCAAATTACATTCCCTTATTTCAAATTATATTACAAAAGTATAATAATCAACAATATTGTATTAGCATGAAAACAGACACATAGATTAATGGGATGGAAAAGAGATGCCAGAAATAAACCCAAGCATATATGGTCAATTATTTTATGACAAAGGAGCCAAGTAAATAAAATGGGGAAAGGCAGTCTCTTCAATAAATAGTGTTGGGAAAACTGGAGGGTCACATAAGAATGAAACTGGGCCACTGTCTTACACCATACACAGAAAACTAACTCAGAATGGATTAAGGGCTTGAATGTAAAACCTGGAACCATTAAACTCCTAGAGGAAAACATAAGTGGTAAGCTCCTTGACATTGGTGTGGGCAATGTTTCTTTGGATTTGACACCAAAAACAAAGACAACAGAAGCAAAAAGAAATAAGTGGGGCTGCATCAAACTGAAAAGCTTCTGCATAGCAAAGGAAGACATCAACCAAATGAAAAGGCAACCTACCAGATAGAAGAAAATATTTGCAAATCATACATTTGATAAGGGGTTAATGTTCAAAATATACACAGAACTCCTACAACTCAACAGCAAAAACAAAACAAAAAAGACAATTTAATTAAAAAAGTCAAAGGATCTGAGTGGACATTTTCCCAAAGAATACATACAGATGGCCAGCAGGGATATGAAAAGGTGCTCAACATCACTAGTCATCAGAAAAAAGGCACATCAAAATCACAATGAAATATTATCTCACACCTGTTAGAATGGCTATTACCAAGACAGGAAATACCAAATGTTGGTGTGGATGTAGAGAAAAGGAAACACTTGTGCATTGTTGATGGGTTGTAAACTGGTGCAGCCATTATGGAAAACAGTATAGAAGTTCCTCACAAAGTTAAGAAAGAACTAGGATATGAACCAGCAATTCCACTTCTGGATATTTATCTGAAGAAAATGAAAACACTAATGTAAAAAGATATATGAGCCTCCATGTTCATTTTAACATTATTTACAATAGCAGGAACATGGAAAGCAATCTAAGTGTCCATCAATGTATGGACAGATAAAAGAAGCTGTGGTATACATACACAATGGGAAATTATTCAGCCATAAAAAAGGAGGAACTCTTACAATTTGCAATAACATAGATGGAATTTGAAGGCATCATGCTAAGTGATAGGAGTCAGAGAAAGAAATATTGTATCATCTTCCTTACATGTGGACTCTAAAACAATGGCATCAAATTCATAGAGAACAGATTCATATTTTCCCAGAGTGGAGGGGGCTAGATAGAAGAAATGGGTGAAGCTGGTGAGAAAAGACAATCTTCCAGTTATAAAAAAAAAAAAGTCTGTCCTGCCTGAGGATGTAATATACAGTGTGGGGACTACAGTGACAATACCTTATTATATATTTGAAAGGTGCTAAGAGAGTATTTCTTAAGAGTTCTCTTCACAAGAAAAAAAAAGTTGTAACTGTATGTTGTTGGCTGTTAACTAGACTTATTGCGGTGATCCTTTTGCAATATGTACAAATATACAGTATCATTGTTATAATTTATATATAACATTGTATTCAGTGTATATCTAAAAAAAAATCTTAGTGAATCAGGAAGTCTTGGATCTACGGTATCCTGTTTTAGATTATCTTCTCAAATAGTCCAATGGAGAAACTTCCCTTAACTTCAGCAGTTTGACCTAACCGGTCCCTTTATGAAATGTATACAGACTGGTAGAGTTACTAGCTTTCCTTCTATGATCATGGTTACCAGGAGTCTAAGTTCTACCCTTAGCTGTATTACATCCTTTCTCCAAACCAGATGAATCTCCAGCCGGAACTCTTCCAGCCTGCTTTTTCACAAATGGGATACAGGAGTGTATCAAAGCGTAGTTTGGGTGGCAGAAATCAAGTTTTAGCTGCTTTCTCTTTTCAAATGAGCTATAGTTATGGCTATAGCCTGATGTTTTTACTGCATAAAGGACAACTCTGCTATATAATTACTCCTAGAACCCAAGCCTCTGTTTCTGGTTAAGTAAAGGGTGTCTTTGATAATGGTATAGCTTATAAACCCAAACCAAAATTATTAGTCCAGGGGCTCTGGTGGAAGCTACGACCAAAACAAAATTTTAAAGAGCTCAAGCCGTCATTTGTCTTTGCCTTTTGCTGACTTGATGTTAGTGGTAACTTTACTGTGACAGTTTTCTGTTTGCTTAGGAGGGAGAGGGGTTTATTATTAGCTGACCCAACAGATAATATAAAAACCAGTATTAGTGTAGATAATGGCTGGAATTGACATTTGGTCAGGATCAACTGCAGAAAGAACCAGTAAAGGCAGATGAAATAATGTTTAAGTCCAGCCTGTTGGGAAGAATATACCGCTGGGTAGTATGAGAAACCTGACCATGTGCCAACTTGCTCCCAAAGGACACCCAGAAATAGATCCACCTAGTAGCTGGATTTCTTGTGTTTTATCTTTATACTAAAAATGATACAGATGTATTCTTTTGGCCATAGTGAGGTTTTCATACACAGCTGAACTGAAATTTTTGGCACACAGCCTTATTGAAAAATCAATGCATCTGCCATAGAGAAAATATAAAAGGATAAGTTCTCCTTGACAGTAGAGGGTAGAAAGTGAGAGAAAGGAGTTAAAGGCAAAATTTGGTAGATATACATCATTCTAAATATTTTTATAAAACTGTTTCCATTTTCTACAACTTCACGCATGGGTCATGGTTGTAGTATCAGTCATCTGTTCATACTGGATTTACATTTATAGGATTTTGTTAAAATACAAACCTTTGTCTCTTATTACAAAGAGCTTTGGTAACAATTTGCAGGTGTAACTAAAGGCAGGGAAGATTTATGGTGTTCTCTATTTGTGGAATGGTTTAGTTACATACCTACATACAAAGGTTTTGGTAGACTGAGGAGAATCCTACAGTTATTATGTATACATCTGAGGAGTTCTTGGCTACCTTCTAGCAAACTCCTACTAACCAATTCTTTTGTGGAAATCTTCAGTATTATAGAATCTATTCTAACATTACATGTTACATTACAACATTACATTAGACTCGTTTATAGGAGGATTTAATTAATCCAAATGATGTAATAAAACGTGGTTAGCCCTGTGTTTTCCTCTGTTTCATGGTTAACTAGAAAATTTTAAAAAATATTAAATGGTTACCATTTTTTTCTCTGTTTCTTTATGGACAAAAATTGATCTGGTTTCAGATATTAATGGTAGAATGAAGGGAAATATATTTGGTGAGACCAGTTTCTGCAAGCTCATGACAGACATTTCTTCTAGCTACAGCTTTAATAGCTCACATAGCCACATAAACTGTTATAAATGTAGCGAAGCAGAATTATGTTGTTTGGACACATCTAACTCTGCCATTTTTGTGAGGACATGGCCTGGGCCAGTAGTGATTTGATTTTAGATGGAGTCTGACAAAAGGCAGAATGTGAAGAAGGTGAAATACAAGTAGACTCACAACAAATTAGAGGTACCACATTTTTTTTTTTTTCCCCTGTCAGGCTTGTAGTTGTGACCTGCTTGAAGAGGCAGAAAACTAAAATGGAAGAAAGGTCTGAGAATTCAAAAGTCTCAGAAAATGCCACTGCTAAAAGATAAATGGCCTTTATGGATTTTACTCCTGTTTTGTGAACTGTTTTAGGAATTAAATTTTGAGAGGAATAGCATGAATGTTCTTATCTCTAGCCTTGTTAAAGGGCATTTTTGTTAAATAATTTTAATGCTAAGGTTATTTAGGGAAGAAGGCACAGGGAATCTGTTTGTGTTGTAAAGAATAAGCTGCTAAGTGCAGAAGGATAGGCCATGGAGAAGAGACGCTGTTTTGTATATTTTTGGGTTTTGCTTGTGTTGTTGTTTTCTATAAAGATTTGTGTCTTGGGGTCTACTAAATTATTCCATTATAATAAATTTCATTATAAATTCCATTATGTAAATTCCATTATATCCTGTTTTATATTTTCTAGGTCGCTAAGAAAGTCTCTCAGGAGTTATTTGATGAGGAGAAAAAAAGTGTTACGTCTTTTTTTTTTTTTTTTCTCTGCCTACTCTGGTAGCTTCTATTTGTGGATGACATTCCTTATATTTGCACTGTTCCAGTGGCTGGATTCATAAGATTAAACTGAGAAAAGAGCAAAAAGATAATTCCAATGAGAAAAATCAATTAATGTTAAGATCTTTTAATTTCAATTTCTTGAAAACCCTTGTTTCTCTGGTAATACACTCATATATCTTTGCTGAAGAAACACGGAAGAGGGAGAATTTCAATACTTTTGGCTCTGGAGTGTTTTCTAATTAAAAGGCAGTAATGAGATCATCTTACTCTTAAGTGAGAGGGGTTGTGTTTTTAGCACCTAATCACTTTATCTTATCCCAACCAACCCCAATTTCACCCCTGCTTCATTTTGCTTTCCCATGCTCTAACCAATCTTGAGCTGTAAAGTCAGTTTTTCTTTCTTTGAAACTTTCTTCTGATTTCCTCAGAGCATTTTGATTTTTATTTTATCTCAAGTCTAGGTAGGTCTTTATCTTCAGTGTCACGGTAAACCCCTTGAGGGCAAAGTTTAAGTCCTATGTGGGGTGTAAGGATATAATTCAGGTGTTCGTTCCCCCTGAAATGTGCCTTACACTCTCAAAATGTCTTTCAGATCCTTTATCTTACAGGTAATATTTCTTCTGCTTAAGAAAGGCACTTTGGATGGAAATATGGAAAATTAATTTTGTTAATTCACTTGTAGTATGTGTTAAAATATTTTAAAATATATTTTGGGATAAGTAAGGAAAGTCATTGAAGGCTCTGAGTGCTTTAAGACAATGGACAAAATGAGGTAATTGTAGGAATGAATAACTTAGTGACTATTTTCCTGTTTATGGAGGATTTAACTACATACAACTGCTTATGTTGACTTCAATATATACTTCTAGAACTGGGTGGAAAGCATTCAAGTTATCTTGTATTCTTGTCTATTTTATATATTTTTTAGAATAAAATAAATTCTACCTGAAAAGACAAATATAAAAATCCGTATTTTATGGTGACATTGTTTCCCCTATTTTTTAATGTTAAATTCCTAAAATTAGAGGTTTTTTTCTTTATTTTAGGAAATAGTTACACATTGAAAAAATTCAATGTCAAAATCTTAATACTTGATTTCTTTCTAAAGCTGATTCTTTTAATTTGATGATACACGTATGGCTACAGCCAAGTAATTTATTAAAAATGGAAACTTTGTAAAATATCTAATAAACTAATATTTAGTACTAGTTCTTGAAACATTCATTTGAATTCCTGGGGACATAGCTCAACTAGGATTCTTAAGGATTGAGCAAGATGAGGATAACTAATTTAATATAAGACGTAAGTTACTTATTAAGAGTTCTTTACCCCTTGTCTTCAGCAAAACTTGACTTTAGTTCAGAAATAGTGTTAGCACAAACCAAACCATCTTTGTCTTGGTGATTGCTGCTATTCTGAGAAGTGAGAAGTGAGAAACCTACTAGTAATACTAGTATACTAGTACTACTAGTTTACTGAAAGGTCACGGTCAACTCTTAAATGCATGTAAGACTCATGGTTAGAATGAAGTTTGCTAGTAAGTTAGAGAACTAATACACTGCAACTTCAAGATTTGTCATCTTTCTATCATTAACTTTTATGCTCTAGCTGGATGACAATACATTAATGCCAGCCTTAACGTGTAAATTATCGACTGTGTTACCATATTGTTAATTGTGCTCATTTCCTTTTCTCATAGGAAGAGTTCAGTAACAGCCTCGTGGTAAAGCGCCTCTCCTCTTTCCTTGAGCCAGGAGCACATGACCAAGTGACTAGTGGGAACGGGAGTGGAAGTCTCGCGCTCTGGAGAAACGTCTCCCCTACTTCCACATTTCCTTCCGTGGGCATGTTTGGCAGAGCTTATTTGCTATTTTTCTCTGGCCACTTGAGTGTTGAGAGTCTACTGTGTTGTGACAACACTAACAATATTTGACACAAATTGATAACAATGTGGGCAATGCCTCTATTTTGAAGTACCTGATAAAGAGGAAAGAAATTGACTGCACCTGGTTTAGATAGAGTAAAACATTCAGAGCTCTTCTCTTCTATAAACAATTATATTTGCACATAAAGGAAATGTTTACTGAAAATAGGTTCTGCTATCTAAGAAGTTATATTGAAAATAGTTTGAAATAAGTAGTTTCTCTTTTTCTCTTTTCTAGCTGAACATAATTCAGCTGGACAATGTTTAGTTACTCTACCAATTTTTCTCACCCTTTGATTTTATTTGATTTCATTCATTTATCATTTCTACAAAGATCAAACATTAATGTGCATTAAGTGTCCATTAGTTTTTCTTTCAAAGACCATACATTGGTATATGTTGAAACTAGCAATAGGTTAAGAGTGGCCAGAAGAACATTGTTAATAAAGAATATATAGTTTTCTCATGAGTGATATTCATTTGGTGTATATAAAATCTTTTGTTGTTGTTGTTGTTGTTACTAGAGAGGTTTATCCTTTGCACCAAGCTCAAGGTTTTATTTTAATATCATCACATTTTTAGGGATTATATATAAAGGTAGTAATAATGATATTTGGTAATGCTTATCTTTTATTATCAAGTCTGTGGCTCTTTCCTCTTAAGCCAGTTTTTTCCTGTGGAATGTAGAATGAAAATGTAATACTTAAATTAGCTTTTTGTCAAGTTCTCAGGGGAAGTAGGTTGAGTGAGTTGACAAGAAATAGCATTTATTTCCTCTCTTTGATATAACAAATTAGGTTTATCAATTTGTGAATCATTTACGGAGTGACTGTCAATTTGATGGTTTAACAAGTCCATTTCCCTTATAATAAATATTTGTATTATGTTTATTTTTATTCACCACAAGGTTACTTAGTGCCTGAAGGTCATATGGGCTTTCCAGAGGCAACTAAACACTTTATTAATTTGGATACAATTTAAGATTAGAATACATTGAAATTCTTGCAGGAGAGTGATTCATTCCACACTACTTAGAAAACTACAGAAGCACTTTTATTTCTGAGTCCCACATAATTCTTTAAACAGTTTAATTTTGAAGAGCTGCAAACTAGCCAAGTATGTGACTACTCAGATTCTTAGATTTCCTCTTCTGATATGAGAACTGAATCAGCAGCTCCTTTTGTTTTAATAAGGTTAATAACAATAAAACTATCCATGATAGTTTATAAAGCTTCCCTTTCTCCTGATTATAAATTTGCTATTTACATTTACCCAAGAGTGTTTATATAGTTATAGACAAATATAAAGACAAAGATGGGCTACTGATACCAATTTCTCATACATAAATAGGTATATATGTAGCCTGGCTATTCTGATATACATTTTCAGATTATTTGGGCTTAAATATTTCTGAGGGAAAATTTAGATATACACACACACACACACACACACACACATTCATATATGGGTTGTGTGGGAGTTTATGAGAGACAAACAGATAAGTGGTATAATACTTTGGGGTAAGTGTTCAAATGTTTTATGTCTTTTCTGTTTTTACTCTCATGGAATCCTATGGTTCTAGAGAGTGGTCCTATGAACTGAACAACATGATGGCAACCTCCTTGATACACTTGTTCTGTCCTAAAATAGTCTACTGTGAGTTATATAAACTGTGTTGCTTTGACACCTAATCTTCCCGTTAAGACAAAATGTGGTGACTTCATTATGTACTCAGGTGATAAAAGGAAATTTTCAAGTGCCCTGGCCAAAGGCTAGAGCACTTGAAAGTCTTTTCTTAGTATAAGAAAACTAAGTCCCAGAGAATACATGCATCACTGAAATATTCTCAAATTTCCTGTTCATTTTCATCCTTCCCGTTTATTTCAGTCTAAAAAATTTCCAGAGAAATTTTAGGTACTACAATTTTGGACAGTAGAGGGGGAAATTTTCAGTGATTCTTGATTCTATTTTAGTCATTAAAGATGTTTAATGATCCTTGGTATCCACAAGGAGAGAATTATTCCTCTCTCTACTAAGTTACTTGTATCTTCTCCATGAGTCTCCTAAGTCCTTTCAATGACTCTAAGAGGCAGAAGGAGTAGCTAACAGATATTTCCCTTTCACTTCTCACCTAAACATATAGGCAGCTTTATCTATACACAATGCATGGACCCTACACAAATCCTTGAGTATTTCTTTCAACATAAAATACTTCCCATAACAGCTGACTTTCTCTCTTGACTTAGACTCTATTTCCCATTCTTTTGCTAATGATCCTAAAGGTAAGCCTCATGTAGTAGTCCACCCACAATTTAAGTCAGGTAGGGGGGTTCCTGGTTTGATTGAGCAACTGACTCTTGGTTTCAGCTCAGGTCATGACCTCAGTACAGCCCCGGGTGGGGCTCAAGAGAGCAGTCTGCTGGAGATCCTCTGCCCCTCGCCCTCTGCCCCCTCACCCTACTCATGCATGTGCATTCTCTCTAAAATTATAAAATAAAATAAAATCCTTATTTAATTTTTTTTTTTAGAAGTCAAGGTAGACAAAGACAAATGCTGTGTGGTATGGCTTATATCTGGAATCGGAAAAAAAGAAGTCATAGGAACAAAAAGAATAGAAAAGTGGTTACCAGGGGATGAGGGTACAGGAAATAGAACTCCTTTACCAACCTCTCCCTGTCAGTTCTAAGATGAGTAAATTCTGAGGATCTAATATATAACATGGTGACTATAGCTGGTAATACTGTATTATATAGTTGAAATTTGCTAAGCTAAAAGAACTTAAATGTTCTCACAAAAAAAAATAAACACCTGGGTGATGGGCTTGCTAATTAACTCAATGGGAAGATCCTTTCACAATGTTTATGGACAGCAAATCATTGTATAGTATACTTTAAACACCTTAAAATTATGTCAGTTATATCTCAAAGCTGGAAAAAAAAAAGAGTTGCTTATATAGATACCAGAGAAATGGAAGCAATTGAATCAATGTCAAGAGTATATAGCAAATAGGAGAAATTGTAAACACTGACACTTTGAAATTGGAGTTCTTGATGAACATAAGAATATTCCTTAGAGTGCTATATTAACTTTTGAGCTATCACAGATAATTTTAAGACCAGTCTTAAGGCCTGGGTGGCTCAGATGGTTGGGCGTCTGCCTTCAGCTCAGGTCATGACCCCAGGGTCCTGGGATCGAGCCCCGCATTGGGCTCCCTGCTCAGCAGGAGGCCTGCTTCTCCCTCTCCCACTTCCCCTGCTTGTGTTCCCTCTCTTGCTGTGTATCTCTCTGTCAAATGAATAAATAAAATCTTTAAAAAAAAAAAAAAAAAAGAAATGCATACATTCTTGTAGACGTATTATAGTAAACATATTCTTAGGGGAGCTACCTATGAACAAAATAAAAACTATAGCCTTGAATTTATGCATGTAAATTTTGTTTTATATTTGATACATGTCCAAATGATCATTTCCAAAATGATTATGACACAATGATAAATTCAAATTCACAGTAAGAATTTGAGAATCTTTTCCCTATTTTTTTCTGCTTTACATTATCAATTAAAATATTTAGTTTTAATTTCTATGTTAAATAGAATGTATTATTTACTTCCACGCAATGCTTTCACTTATAATTTTTTGCTATTCACCATTTTATTTTGGTGGATTTACCAGGATTTTGTTATTTAGGTTTATCTCAAATATAAATAAAATTTGCAACCACCTATTTGGTTTGAGTTAGGGTACTTTGGGCAAAATTTTTGGCCCCAAGCTTTCTTTTCCACTGGATCTGCTGCCATGGCTCACCATCATGAGTTAACACGTTGAAGATGATGATGTGTCAATAAGAGATATTCAGACTTTTAGAGGAGGCATTTTCCAGTCGAAAGCAATTGATGTGTCTCTAATAAGTTACATCTTCCTTTCCCCACAATTTTTTCTAAACATTCACTGTCCTTCATGAAATCTATATACTTTGTGATCAGTATCCTTTCAGAGAAAAATTCAGATCAAGTGAGAATTTCAGCTTCCCACTCCTATCTATCCATCTGCACTTATCCTCATCACATTAAAGATTTATTCCATTTCTCTTCCTCCTATTCCATCCTTAACAATTAAACTTTATCCCACAACCCAAACCAAATTGGTCTTATCAAAGTTGCCAGTAAATCAACTTTGCCAAATCCTCTAGGCAATTCTCATTCATTATCCTACTTGGCCTTCTAATAACATTTTACGTAATTAATCACTTCCTCTTTCTTGAAATATCTTTTCTTGTCTTTCAGAATACCTCATTATTCTGATTTTTCTCCTATTGTATTGGTGGTCACTTCTCAGTCTCCTTCCCACAGCTAGATACTGGCTTCCTTCCATTCTCTATCTACTCTCACTCATCGTGTAGTCTCTTGTAGTTACATGGCCTTACACATATTCTGATAACTTGAATCTCTATCTTCACTTTATTTCCTTTTTTGTTTCCAGACTCATACTGAACTGCCTAGTAGGCATATTTGCTTTGATATTTAATAGTCTTCTATAACCTATCAGATCTAAAAACAAATATCCCTAACATGGCCCAATCCTGTTCCTCTTTCAAGCTTACATTACCTTACCTCCTATTCAGTTTTCAGTGCAATAAAATTCATTCTTCTGCTTAAATGTCTATTGCCACATTTTGGCTCCTGAAATCTATTTGAACCAGGCTTTCATTTAAGTCATTAAGGTTTTCCTTTTCATTTGCCATTCCTTCCAAAACATTATCTTGCATGTCATTAAAGATTAAGTTTTTTGCTCATCCTCTCCTTGGATTGGTCTTGGCCTTGATTACTACACTGTGATTCTCTCTTTTCTTTTACTTTTAGGACCTTTTGTTGTTACCCCTTAAATATCAATATTCTTCCTAGATCTCTCCCTCCTGCTACACATTCATCTTGAGAAATTTCACTGTTAGATGCTTTGCTAATGGTTTCAATTATAAAACTCCAAGATAGCTCTATTTTCTGATTTCTATATATATTTCCAGAATTTGCTATATTACATATATTTATATAGTATATTATGTTCAATAACTATCTACTTCTTATAACCATTGCTGTATTTTGTATCTTCTCACTAATTACTTACCATAGTGTCTACTTGTACTCTTCCTAATCTTCACATATGGTTTTAACAACTATTCAAGCATATAAGTCAAATATTCTGATATCATCCTCAGTTTTGTTCTCTTAAAACCACCTGGTTCCCTTTCTCTTTCTCATACAAAGGTTCAGTGAATCATTACACCCTGTCAATTCTTATAGTAATAAATGCGTGGGGATTTGTCTCTTTTGATTTCTACTTCCATTGTTGAATTATGGCCTGAGTTTCAGTGGGTTTTTAAGTATCTTCTTTGCCTCCAGTTCCCTGTCTACTTCTTTGTGCTTCCTACTCATTTTCTGTACTCTCATGGGACTGATCTTACAAACACGTAAGCCATTCCAATGTTCTCCCATTACTCATATGCTACATTATTATAATGTCCACATGGCTTAATATGTTGTCTAAGATAATATGTAAAGATCATCTCTTAGCCTTTTCCCTTTTCATTCCTCCATTCCTATGCCCTAGCATTCTCTTCCTTGCCACAGTACTTTGCATATATTCTTCTTCCTGAAGGATACCCCTTCTCCTCTTGAGCAACTCTGACTGAGTAAAACAGTCTCCACAGACTTTCCAGTTATTGCTTCCTATCCCTTCATTCCACATCATATCAAGTTCTTTCTCTAAACTTTCAATATGTGTTTCTTACACAGCTATTATAGCACTCGCCACCTGTATTTTAGAAATTTTCTTCAGTCCTCTCTCTTTAGGCTGAGATCTCCAAGAGATAGAAGATAATGTAGGTATAAATTTCTGAATCCTGTATTAAGACACTGTTTCTGGCACATGGTGGACATCAAGTAAATATTTTCTAGTTTTAAAGTTAGTGGTAACACATTATGTTCTTTATCAGCCATTAACAGCCTAGCCCCAAATAGCTATTTCAGTAACTAGCCAGCTACTTAACAGAGATGAAAGAGTAGGAGACACAGTGTGGGATACTTTGAATGAAGGAGAAAGGGTCTTGAATGTGGAAGAGTAGGCCAGAATGGAAGAAAAGTATAGTAGTGACGGGTTCTGGTATTCAAAGCTCAACACAATAGACAGGAATAAGGGGGAGAGAGGATACAGAAGAACAGGAAAGGAATCACACAGAGAAGGATGGAGTGGTGCTAATGAAACACTCAATGTGCTTTTTCTACTTCACAATCTTTCAGACCCAACTGAGTGGCCATCTTCCCTTGGATGATAAAAGTCACAGTCAGTATCAGTGATTTACTATTCACTTACTTTTCTAGTTCGTTGCTAACCACTGAGTTATGATTTATCAAAAGTAAAATGTAGATAAAGGCAAAGACATCACTTTTAAAGCTGTATGACTTTAAGAATGGAAAGACTGATACATCAATTGATGGATCTTTGGCTATAATCCAGTCCTCAAACTACAGATGCTGATGTGACAGATGGCACGCTGAAACTCTCTGTTAGCCATGCATCATGGGTCACAGTAAGAACAGAGAGGTCAAGGCTCAGCATTTGATGAAGTACTGTGCTGAAGTGCTCGGCCCTACTCATTGTTCCATGAGCACTGCATGCCTCATTGATTAGTAGAGTGGCTACATTAGGTATTTGTGATACATTCTTTTATTTACCCATAGGACGTCAGAGTTAGAAGAGGCCCCTTAGAGATTTTTTTCCCCATTTTGTTTAAAGATGAAGAAACTCATGCAGAAAGTTAAATTTCTTATCCAATATTAATGCCAAGTTAGGGCCAAGACGACAAGCAGAACAGTTGAAGCACAGTTCTCAATGTCATGGTCTCCCTATTGTTTTCATTTTCATTTTAATTTATAGCATTTCACAGCTTAGTTTCCTGTTTCACCCACTATCATACCATTCACATCACATCAGTCATATAACTATTCCCTAATCCCTTGAGAGTTTTTGGCTGCCATTCTGAAAACAGTACTTTGATATTAACAATGTAAACTTTTCATTTTGAAAAGGCATTAGCAAACTTCCCCTGAACTTCCAGTGTACCATTTTTGAAAAATTTTAATATGAGAGAAAAATTCTAACATGACTGTCTAACAATAATACAACTAGCTGCATCATAGATGAAAGAGATCCTAATTGCTAAAAGCATTAGAATATGGCCACTTGTCAGAGAATATCAGAGAAAACTTCTCTATTGACTTTACATATTGGCTTTCTCTACTTCTCTAGTCCACATAGGGAGCAAGTAATAGGCACTACACCATTTTCAATGCTTTATTTGCCTTCCTTTCTGGGGAGAAAACTCAGCCTCATGGGTCTAGTCCCATAAATCATAGCCAATGAGTCAGAGTAAAAACTGAAGACTTAGAGCTGTAGTTGAGGTCAGAAGACGAGCTTTTAAGTAGCTTATTAGGATCCTGGTAGACACTCCAAATAGGTATCAACTATAATCAGACATAGTGTTTTTACCACAGTATGCATTCTAAATATTAAGCCAGAGTCTCTAACATATAGTCCAAGAATTGAGATTATATAGAACTTTTCCATGTCATTACTATCAACACTTCCACCCCTCACTGAAAATAAATATATTTGTTGATTGGTAAAATAGAGTGGACCTAGAACTAATTCTATCTCAAGGACTTTGGATGCCATGGGTGAAATGGACCAAATTTATTGGGCACACACTAGCATAACATTTTTTGACTCTGGGATGATCATTTAGCTTACCTGAATCTCAAACTTCTACCTGTGCTTGGATCAGTGGTGAGATGGAATGAGGAGAAGATACTGCACTAGCGCTGGTAAGAGTGTTGTGAGTGAGAAATAAAAATGCTCTTCTTTTTGCCACTGAAGTAAAGAGGTCTCTAGTAAGGGTTTCCTTGACATAGTATTCATTTTCTTTGATAGCATATGTATGTATGCATGTATATGTATATATG
The DNA here is from genome assembly GCF_054177405.1 of Leptonychotes weddellii. Classification (NCBI taxonomy): domain Eukaryota; kingdom Metazoa; phylum Chordata; class Mammalia; order Carnivora; family Phocidae; genus Leptonychotes; species Leptonychotes weddellii. Next base: position 158,257,005 of record NC_138369.1, on the reverse strand, counting down.
TGTATATATACATAAAGTAGAAATGCTCTGGATCCACAAGGAAGTTCTAAACAGTGACCAGCTTTGCCTTAGAGAAGTTCTTGTTCTTTCTCCATTGCCATGGAGTTGGTTACAGAAGGTTTCCAGCCACTTAGAGAGGACCAACTCTAGCCTATGTATGTATCTCATCATTTTCCTTTATACTTTTCATTCTCCTACCATGACATCATCCGGTTAAAACCAAAGCATTAAAAGCAAACATTATAGAAGGTAAACTATATTAATTTTTGCCTGTTTGATTACAGAGTTTTGTCTTGTAAATAGAAAAAAAATTCCTTTGTAAAGAATGTCCATTTTAAAACTATTTTCCCTAGAGTCTATTTTAAAAACCATTCCATTTTAAAAAGCATATTTTAAAATTTTTAAAAAACACCCTGAGAATAGTCTTTGAAGGTTAGAAAAGACATTAAGCTTTCAAGAGTTGGTATAGATCTATGCAAGGTCACTACTAATTTGTTCAGAGTGGCAAACATTTAAAGCAGCTACAGATGAATATAAACCAAGATATTTATGTACAATATTTAACAAAAGGAAAGGAGAGGAACAGTTACTTTGTAATCTATCCCAAAATATAAGGATAAAATCTCAATTTGCTTCGCATGGTGCCTTGCATGTTTTTTGTTTTTTTTTAATTGAATGGGTGTTTTTATCAAGGTGCTCCATTTTTTTAAATTAAAAGGATAGGTATATTAATTTATCTTATTCATCTGTGATTTAGAGAGGACCTTGATGTTTTCTGGTTCCATGGTACTGCTAGCAATGGAAGGAATTTGTACTATTACTTAATTTAATGAGAAATCAAAAACCCAGAAAGCAGTACAGAAAATTCTCTTAAGTTTACAATCTTATGTTTTTTTCTAAAACTTAATTGCAGAAATAAAAATGAGTATTTCTGATGATTCATTAAAGTTACTATAGCTTTGGTTTACACACTACAAGGGATTCTTCAAATTCAGGATGATCATAATGTTCAGGGCATGTATTGTTGGTAAAACAAAGAAGGCAAGGATCTGAGAGAAGTACCTTGGGGCCTCAATTGTTGTAAGACTTTTTTTTTTTAATGCTGAGTTGCTGGGTATAGAGGCATTTTATCAACTTCCTGTAAGTTTAAAATATTTCATAATTTAAGAAAAACATTCTTAATTGACCCTCTACTCTGCCAAATATCAGAGTTATTTAGGCTTGACCTTGAAGTTATTAGGAATGACTCAACAGAAGAAACTTTCAAGTTATAACTGAAGACAGTTTAAAAACCTTATTTTTCTTAAGGTTTTCTCTTAATAAATTTCTCTTAATAACCCACTTGAAAGAATTACATAAGCTCTCTAGTTATATTTTTAAAAGAAATTCTAATTTTTTTTTTTAATAAGGACAGGAATTTGCATTATAAATCAGATAGTGAAACTTAACCCTTGCTACTTTCTCTGGGTTTATGTTTATTTCTTGGTAAAGCAGAATGACCTATGCTAAATGAAAATGATAATAGCGGTCATTTATTAAGGTCTTATTATGAACCAGGCCTAGTTCTTATCATTTATCCTTATAATGACCCTATGAGTTAGATATTATTAAACATATAGGCAGAAATTTTTTTTTCCAATTTATACAACTAGTAAGTGACAGATCCAGTATTCAAATAAAGGCCTGTCAGAGTCCAAAGTTCTTGCCCTTCCCTCATAGATCAAGTATTCCACCAGTGGTAAAATACCAGTAAGACCAAGAATTAAGTAATTTAAAATTTTGTTTTGCTTTTTTCTATGGGTTCCTATTGAGTACCTGGAATCATTGATCCTGACCTATGGTAATTTATAAGTATAGGGTTTTTTGAAGTAAAAAAATAAACACAAAAGAGCTCTATTTGGATTTTCTAGAGACACTGAGCCCATTATAAAATGAGGAACATCTTTACATCCTAATGCAGTTGGTAGAAATAGGAGTCCTTCCCTTATAGGAAGAATGGGGATGACTTCTTTACTGGTTACTGGGACTTCTCAAGTAGTGCAATTCTGACTTTTAATGATATATATGATCATTATTGTTGCAGCTAGCATTTTATTGACTATGTATCGGACACCATGTTTACTGCTTTACATAAATTATTTCATTTAATTTTGAGAACAACTCCTTACACTACATGCCAGTACTACCCTCCTGTCTGAGTCTTAAAGAGGTCTTGGAAGCTACTCAAAGCCACGAATCTATTGAGAAGTGTAGCAGGACATCTAATCAAACAATCTGACTCCAAATCCCTTTGTCTGAATCACTATGATACATGCCTGTCATTCTGCAGCTATGTGTACAGATGCAAAAGGAAAGGCTGAACAAAGAGATAGAGACTGGGATAAGAGTTCCCAGTTATTCCAACTGTCTTTATTTACAAATCTGGTTAACTGTACAGTGTTAAACTGTTTTTACTCTTAATGCTACTTCCAGAAACCTAGCTTCAGTTTGCCAGGTAACCAAAGACTACAAATGTATACTGTGAAAATAATTTTAGATATTTGGAAGTTATTGGAAACTGCCAAGTTCTTAAATGTAAACTACCAATCTATTTTTTTATTTTATTTTTTTTTATTTTACAAGGTAATAATTCTGTCGATATTTTCTTTGGAATGTGATATACTGCAAAAAGAAGACAAAGTTAAAATTTAACTTTTGCATTTATGGGCTATTTCTAGATTTAGTGAAATTCCTCTCTGTATCCAAGTGAGAATTTAGCTACAATCAAATGCTGAAAAGAAGCTGAAGCTTTTTGAGTCTAGTATTGTTATGTTAAAATGCTTAGGTCCATTTTCATGACTATAATTAAAAATATATATTAAAAAATTAAGAAGTTCAACTGCAATTAACTGTGGCTCAGAGCATAAAGCAGTGAAGGATTTCTTGTTCTTGTGTAAATGTTGAATAAATGTTGAATTCCTTGGGGAAATAACTTGAATATCCACTGATTTTTACTAGTACAGTAATTAAATATAGTCCCTACGGAAATATACTTTGGTGTGTTGTGAAGCTGCCTATTGTCTGTGCATCTTGAGCCAGGTATCTATTTCCTGGTTGTTAGCCCTGAGATTGCTCACTGTCCCTACAATTATTACCTACAGATGAGGAGCTGTGTCTTCCTTTTCTTTTGAAGTTCATCTGTATTTTCCCTAAACATCTTTTCTGTTACTCTAACATTTATGATCTTTGGAAAAGGTCAGGAAAAACACAAAATATAGAGTTTATTTAGGATTTACATTAGGATTTAGCAAAGAATTTCCTACTGATACTAATGACTGTAATTTAAAAAAAATGCAAAGTTCCTGCTTTCCCCCCAAATGAGAGTATATGTCTGCATTATTCTTCCTTTTCTTTACTCTGTTGTATCCTATCTCTAAAGATTTTCAATTAACTCTGTAATAAGTACTACTGGGAGAAGGGTATTGATAAAAGGATGCATTCCTTTCTTCACTGATTTCATATTCCATTATCTAATATTCATCAGTTTTCCTATATTCCTGGAGCACAGTTCCTCAGACAATAAGGGGTCATTTAATATTTAACATCATGATTATTGAATTCTGGGTTGATATAGACTTTTATATAATACTATACTTCTTGTCTAAACTGTCTGTGGTACCAGTAATAGGAAGCCTTCAATACAGAAATGATTACTGAATGCTGAAAATGTGTGACAGGCACCAGCAATACAACACACTCCTGTCTTTGGGAATCTTACAAAGTGGATAAAGATATGGACTGGGGAATATGAAAGTACAATGGAATTAAATAAATGTAATCATGAGAAAAGTAAATGAGGAATCCTGTAGGAGGAACCCCTCTTTTAGGAGAGATGGGCTTTTGGAGGAATTTATCTGAAAGACGACTTCATCAAAAGAGTAAAAGAATGTATAAATTAGCCTATGAAAAGGTTGATGGCAAGGTAACAAATGGAAACATGAGAGAATGTACTACAAGAGGACGGAAGAGGTTCAAAAGCTCATACGGCTTCTAGATTTTACTCCAGAGTATAGAAAGCTACAAAGCATCATATCTACTCTTACAACAAGAACTTGGACAAACTGAAAATTCATGAATTTTTTTTAATACCCATCAGGGATTGGAGGTTACAAGGTAATCAACCACCACAAAATCTAAAGAAAGATGTCTGTAGGGAGAGACCGAACTTGAGCACTTGCTTATCCAGAGCAGATGCAGAAGTATTCTAGTTAACAAATTAGTAAAGGCTAAGTGTGGAGAGACTATGTGGAGTTGCTGGAGGCCACACAAGTAAAGGGAGTTGGCATATTTTTCACAGATCTTTTTGCCATCAACCCTCTGAGATACTCACAGAAAAGTACTGAGAATATGGAGAAAACTTCCAAGTTAGTGTGCACCAGGGTGAGGAGGAAGAGCAGTTCCTGTGCAAGGGACATGAAAATCTGCCCAGATCTTTTCTATCTCCCCTGTGGGAAAATGCCCTATTCTCTGAGAGAAGGGGCATCAAAAACAGATGTCTTTGAGCACTGGTGAAAATCCAGTGTAGCCAGAAAAAGAAACAGAAAAAGAGACAACTCTTCTATCCTTGGAGGAGAGACAGGAATATGTGCTAGACCCAGAACTCAAAATTGAGGAAGAGTCAGAAGTAATGACAAAGTCATAAGCTCCATACCCAGGGACATGGTTTCTACCTAACTCTGAATCATAACACCAGAGAACATGCCTTTTCCAGTGTTAATTTGTTATATAAAAATAATTTTAAAAATCATATGAACATATCAACAGATGAAGAAAACCATCCATTATCAAATTTTTCAGTAAACTAGAGACAGAAAAAAATGTTTTAAACTGATAAAAATTATCTGCAAAATATCTACAAGTGACATAATATTTAATGGTGAAAGTTTTCCCCTTAATTGGGAACAAGCCTGCCTTACTTTCCTATTCAACTTTGTAGTAGATGTCTTAGTGTAATAATGCAAGAAAAAGAAGAGGTATTTACATTGGGAAGGAAGAAAATAAAACTGCCTCTATTTACAGATGACAGAATTGTCTATGTAGAAAAATCTTAAAGGATCTACATAAAAAGGTTCTAAAAGTAATGAGTTTAGAAGGATGCCTGAGTGGCTCAGTCGGTTAAGCATCTGCCTTCAGCTCAGGTCATGATCCCAGGGCCCTGGGATCGAGTCCCACATGGGGTTCCTTGCTGGGTGGGGAGTCTGCTTCTTCCACTGCCTGCCGCTGCTCCCCCTGCTTGTGCCTGCACGTGCTCTGACAAAAATAAAATCTTAAAAATAAAGTAATGAGTGTAGAACGGTCTCAGGATACAAGGTCAACATACAAAAATCAACTGTAGCTCTAGTAACTACTAATTAATGATTGGAAAAAATTAAAGCATCATTTACAGTTATACTACAAAAAAATAATATTTATGTATAAATCTAACCAATAATATTCAGGATCTATCTGCTGAAAAGTATAAAACACTGATGAAAGAAACTGAAGACCTAAATAACTAAAGATATGCTATGTATGTGACTCAGAAAATTCAATAGTTTAAAACAGAATTTTTTCCCCAAATTGATCTGTAGATTCAATACAATCCCTGTCAAGATTACAGCAGTCTATTTGTAGATATTGACAAGCTGTTCTAAAATTTTCACAGAAAGACAAAGGAACTAGGAGAACAAAAACAATTAAAAAAAAAAAAAGCAAAGTTTGAAAGCTCACATGAAGATTTTAAGACTTACTACAGTTCTTCACTAATCAGGGCAAGTGGAAAAACGCATGGAATAAGAGAACAGAACAGAGAATCAAGGAATAGACTTTGCTATCCACTTATTTTTGACAATGATGAAAAGGCAACTGAATGTGGAAAGAATAGTCTTTTCAACAAAAGACACTGGAACATTTATACATTTTTAGCAGCCAGTGCTGGAACATTTATACATTGATAATAAAAATAATAAGCCTTAACCTGTATAGCCTATATCTTACATCTTATACCAAAAATTAGCTGAAAACAAAATATGTAAAACTATAAATATATTAGAAGAAAACATAGGAAAATTACTGTAATCAGTTAGGCAAATAGTTTTATCTTCTTTCTTACCATAAGATACCAAAGCATGAAAAGACAAGACAAAGAATGAAAGAAGTTATTTGCAAGTCACATTTCTAATGAACTGCACATTTCCCAAATATTTAAAAAAAGCCTGAAAGCTTAGCAACCAGTACAAAAGCCATTAAAAAATAGGCAAAAAAATTTAAATAGGTATTTCAAAAAAGATAGATGAACAGTAAATAAGCATAGGAAAATATGCTCAGCAGCATTAGGAACTAGAGAATGAAAATCAAAACTACATTGAGATATGACCATTCACTTAATGGTTAAAATGAAAACATATTGACACTACCAAGATCTGGCAAGGATGTGGAATAACAGGAAGTCTCATACACTGCTGGTACAAAAGAAAAACCTATGGGTACTACAGATAACAATTTGGCTCTTTCTCATGGAGTAAATAGACACATTGTCACACAGTATGAGACTTCCTGTTGGAAGAGGTTTTTTTTTTTTTAAACAGAAAAAATATAGAATTGAGGAAAATTAAAAAAACAATCAGAACTCAATTTAAATTTTTCAGGCAAGTTCCACAAGGGGATGTGAAAGTTTGTAGGCAAAACTTTGAGGAGCAACTGTATATTTCCACAGTCTCAAAATCTCTCTCAGACATTTATCAATTACAAATGGAAAACAGTAACTTTACCATGAAAAAATCTTTAACCAAAGTTAGTAAGACATATCAACATCATGTACTCCTTCATGAGATGCACTGATCACTTCTGTGATATTCTTGCTGAACAACATCAAGTCTCAATCTTATGAGGAGATACCAGAGAAATTCAAATTGAAGGTAATCCCATAAAATAGTTGGCTAGTATTCTTATAGTATTACTATGTTGAAAGATATTGGAAGATTGAAAACCTGACACAGATTGGAGTAGACAAAGGAAACATGACAACCAAATAGAACTTGGGAACCTTGACCAGGTTTTGGAACAGAAATAGGACTTTAATGTAAAAACTGGTAAAAGACAGAAAGACTGTAGTTTCCATAATAGTACTGTACTAATGTTAATTTCATAGTTTTAATGATTATGCAAGTTGTTAGCATTAGGGGAATCTGAGTGAACAATATGTAGGATCTCAGTACTATTTTTGCAAATATTCTGAAAGTCTAAAATTATTTCAACATAAATAATCAAAAGTCTATAGTCAAGAGAGCATGAGATGCATTGAAAGACCAGTGAAGTTTGACATAGTTGAAGTGTGAACTACAAAGTAGAAGAGATGAAGCTAGAGAGCTAAGTAGAGACCCTATTATACAAAAATATACTATACACTGAGAAATGAGGAAGTATGCAGGGAGTTTTTGCAAGGAATTAACATAAAATTTGCATTTTGGAAAGTGTACACTTGCTGAAATTTGCAGAATTTAGAGTCAAACATGATGATATAGAACCAATTAAGAAGACACTTTTTTTTTTTTTTTTTAAAGATTTTATTCATTTATTTGACAGAGTGAGAGCACAAGTAGGCAGAGTGACAGGCAGATGGAGAGGGAGAAACAGGCTCTCGGCTGAGCAGGGAGCCGGATGTGGGGCTCGATCCCAAGACCCCAGGATCATGACCTGAGCCAAAAGCAGCTGCTTAACGGACTGAGCCACCCAGGCACCCCAAGAAGATAGTTCTTATGAGAGAAGAAAAAGCAGCAATATTGTCAGGATGGAGAAAACAGGGTAAATTTTAGACGAACATGAGGTAAAATAAGTAACATTTGTTGATTAAGGGAAAGGAAAGGGGAAGGCAAAGAGTCCAAGAGTCTACTCAACATGTCTACTTTAAAAGCATTAGACATTTTGGGGCACCTGGGTGGCTCAGTTGGTTAAGCGACTGCCTTCGGCTCAGGTCATGATCCCGGGGTCCTGGGATCGAGTCCCGCATCGGGCTCCTGGCTCGGCGGGGAGCCTGCTTCTCCCTCTGACCCTCTCCTCTCTCATGCTGTTTCTCTCTCGCTCGCTCTCCAATAAATAAATAAATAAATAAATGAATCTTTAAAAAAAAATAATAAAAAAATAAAAGCATTAGACATTTTGATGTGAGCCAGAAATATTTCTTTCATGAGTAGCTCTTTAAAAAAAAGTTGCCAAGTAATCTAAATCACAAATTGCCTTTCCACCTAAAGATAAGGTATTTATTCCCTCCCAGATATCCCTCCCTTTGAGGTTAGCCCCACTTCTAAGTTGGGACTGGAGGTATAATTGACAGTGTCATGAGAGGCCAATAAGCATGAATACCAAGTACAAGAAAAATACTGCACCCAGGGAGAAATATAGTTTAGTTTTAGAGTCTTGGCCCTATAGCTCAACAGGGCTCCAAGGATAGTCCCTCCACCTATTTTTTTTTTTTAATCTTTAGTAAGTTTCTCTCCCCCATGTTTCCTATTAGGCATCTATAAAATGAGGAGAGTGAATGTAGCTACTACCTTTATTCATATGGAATTGTTATTGTTGGCTTGGTTATATTTACTACTTTTCCTCCTAAGTGCCTGCTCAGTCTGATATCTCACATAGGTCTTGAATTAGTCTGACTAGGCGAAGGGAGCAATAAAGGGACAGTATTTGAGTCCTCATGTGATTATTTTATCTATATCCCAGACTGCACGGGAAATAATTATGTTAATAACAGTGATGTTACTGAAATTAGCACTATGTATACAGATCTTACAGGTATGTAACATGGTAGATTTTTCTAACAGACTATTTTTTAAAACTATATATAATGTATTCTAGTAAAAATCCAAACAACATAGAAAGATTCGAAAGTTTAAAATCCAGGTGGAATTTTAAGGATGGAATGAAGCACAGCTAATAGGTGTTATACAGATTACTTGGTAATTAAAAAGTACAGGTATTTCCTTGTCAAAATATTCCTTTTATTATCAGCTATATCGGAGGATATGCTGCCCTGAGTAAAAGAAAGTTACAGAAATAAACACAGATTTAGGGGAATTATTTAAGTTTTAAATAGTTATTTTGAGATGCCTAACCAATCTTAGAATGCAAATATTGGGGCAGCAGTAGAGGCAAGTCTAAAATACAGGATAATAAATTAGGTCAGTGGTATAGATTTAGAATACAGGACATAGAGAATAAATGCCAGAGATACCCCAGAATAGAAGGCAAACCTAAGCTGCATGGCATCATCCCAAAAGGATATGTACAATAATAACAAGGCCTATAATAAAACCCAAATGCATTGCGGATCAAACATGGAAATATTTTATAGAACCAGTGTTGTATCTGGGTATTATAAAGAGATTCTAATTTAGTAAATACGTAATCAGGAATAAGCTCATGGGATGTAATGGCACTTTGTATCCCACATTAATAATGTTTTAAAGGGGCGCCTGGGTGGCTCAGTTGCTTAAGCAACTGCCTTCAGCTCAGGTCATGATCCTGGAGTCCCGGGATCAAGTCCCGCATCGGGCTCCCTGCTCAGCGGGGAGTCTGCTTCTCCCTCTGACCCTCCCCCCTCTCATGTACACTCTCTCTCATTCTCGCTCTCACAAATAAATAAATCTTTAAAAAAATAATGTTTTAAAAATTGGAGATTCAATAAAACTTAGGTGGTCATTCAACATTTAAATTAAATGGCTCAATCTGGCCAACCTAGAAGATATCTGTATTTTCCCAGTACAGATTATTATTTCTATTATTTTGCATTAGTGACTTTGTAAGTTCATATTTATCTTTCGTGAGAGCCTAATAACTATTAGATGTATTAATATAGAAATAAACAGGCATTGTATAACCCATACCAAAAAACAAAACAAAAAACAAAACACATATTTGTCCAGGGTTTTTAACTGAGTTTTATTTCTCTAGCTGAGTAAATAATGTTTTGATCAACTGGTGTTTCGTAGGATTCTGTTTCTGGGGAAACTTACACCATTTGATTCGTATTTTAGGTTTGTAGAGCAAACATTTCTTCACATTGTTCTCTTGTCCAGGCTTCACCCACCTGCTCACCTGGCATTATCAGGGCAGACTAAACCAAAAAACTCTTCTTATTCTGATTAATTGCTTTTTATGAGACTCAAAAAGATAATACATCGGAAAACTAAATGTTTGGGATTAAGACTATTTACAACCCAATCTTAACAAGGGGAGTCTGAATTAAGTCCTGGTACATTCAGCTGTAGGAATGACAATATTTCTGATTATTTCTGATATCAGAAGTTAAAATTTCCTACTGCCTATGGTTAAAAGAACCTTCACCAGGGTTAATAACACTTTTCTCCAAAACATAAGATTCTAAGATTTTTACTGAAGCTTATGAAAATGAAGCTCCAGACAAGGACATAGCTGAGGGCTGGTGTCTAAGGGAAATGGCATTTTCTAGAACATTAAAACACACACACACACAAAACTTTGTGTTAATATCACCCATGGTTATTCATCTTTGGAGTCTTTGAACAAAATTTGAAAATACTGATGGAAATGGAAAGATTCATTGCTCACTAATTTATAGCCGATGCCCTGAGCAGAATTGCTTTTTGAAAATATAGTCAAAGAATAGTTCCGTGATCTGAGAGGTCATATTTAATCATGCCACAAATTTTATCATTGGTATATTTGAGAAACGATGGCGACTACCCCAATAATTCCCAAGGTGTTCTGTGTGTTTTCTTGGTTAGAGTTTCCTGATGTTCTTTATTTGCATCCTATAAATAAAAGGTGTTAGACTCCTAACTCTATATTAAATCTCTACAGGGCACTGAGAGATCAAGGTTTACAGAGCCTTGATTTTATCAAGTTTGCTAGCAGCAGGAACTGCTGCAGATTGTGCCATCTGAAACTCGGCGAGGGTTTCACACGGATATTTCTGAAGGGCAAATATGATCCTATCCCTCCCTATTTAAAATCTTCCAATTCTCCCTATAGCGTGCAGGATAAAGTCTAAGCTCTTAACATGACCCACCTACAAGACATTTCATAATTTGGCTTTTGCTCACCCCTTTCTCTCATCTTCCTTTTTCCTTCCATTCTAGCCCACAGATAAGCTTAAATATTTCCAGGTCCCTGAGCAATACCATGTTATCCTCTCAGAAGTTTGGGCCTTTGCCTTTGCTTTGCCTTTATTATTCCACCTCTAACCTTGCTTAGGTATGTTCTGTTTTTACCTTATAGCACTCATCATTCAATATTTAAAATACATGTTTACAAGTCTCTACCCCATCTGGAAAGACAAGGGCAGTAGCTTTCCTCTACAGTCGTGCTATCCCTAGGTCTGAAACAGTGCCAAACATTTTAGAACATTTTGACACTCATTCACTTGTTGAATGAATGAATCAATACATGAATGAATAAATAAAGTAACTGCCTCTTGAGTTATGTCCCAGACCGTCTTAGCCTTTCCAGAATGCTGTTGAATACATTTCGATCTACCCATACCCAAACTTATGCTGGCTGTATCTTAAACCAGCTATAGCCTTTCAATCTTAGGATAACTCATCACACCTGGATCACATGAAACAGTAGAGGGAGGCTACAGATTCTCCCCTAATCCATCCCAGCAAAGCAGCTTTCTTTAGGTCACTATAAAAAGCTCTATAACTTGAAAGCTAATATTGAGATAAGCTCAACTTTTGACCTTCTGAAAATCTGAGGGCATATTGTAGTACATGATCTGCTCTCAGCCCATCACTTAAGAAATCACTGCCTAGATCGAGCCCCGCATCGGGCTCCCTGCTCCATGGGAAGCCTGCTTCTCCCTCTCCCACTGCCCCTGCTTGTGTTCCCCCTCTCGCTGTGTCTCTCTCTGTCAAATAAATAAATAAAATCTTTAAAAAAAAAAAAAAAAAGAAAGAAAGAAATCACTGCCTATTTCAAAGAGGAGAAAAGTTATTTTCTTTCCTCAGATTAATTCTCTGGAAACAAATTCCAGCATGGAGAGTTGTATGCAGGAGGTTTATTTGGGCTTTGCTCTAGAGACCACCACCTGGAAGAGTAAGAAACAGTGCTGGGCAGAAGGAGAGGTCGAAATGTGGTATGGTTTCCACAGGTATCTCAGCTGATCTCCACAGAAAGTTCTGGGGCTGGGATGATCCTTCCTAATGGTCTCAAATTGAGGAAGAGTGTCTAACACTCTTGTACTTCCTCACCAACCAACCATGTTTTTTGACTTCTCTTGAGGAAGATGTTAACTTTGGGAAAGGCAGCATTCTTCTGCTAAGGACAATTCTGGAACAGAAATTAACCTTGGGCCATCAACAGCTAACACCCTCAAGCATCATGCTAGAAATTTTCCCAGGTGGAGCAAAAATACATGAAGGAAATGTATCTGAGAGATATGGGTAAACTGTAGTGGGGCTACCGAGGTGGTTGCCCACTTCCCTCCTTCAAGTTAGAGACACTCATTCTTCCAGGTGCTGTAAGCCAAGGCAATTCAGGCATAAATATTTTACTTTGTACAGGTCACTGTTTTATTCATCCTTCTGGCACCAGATTAGCACCATCTCATGGGGTCCTTGCCAAGGTGTTATATCCTACTTCATGAAGGAGTGCTGTGTTAGTTTTCTGTTGCTACAAGTCTCCAAAACCTAAATGTTTTAAACAATACAAATTTATGATCTTGCACTTATGCAGGGCAGAAGTCTAAAATGGGTCTCATTAGGGGTGCCTGGGTGGCTCAGTCATTAAGCATCTGTATTTGACTCAGGTCATGATCCCAGGGTCCTGGGATCGAGCCCTGCATCAGGCTCCTTGCTCCACGGGAGGCCTGTTTCTCCCTCTCCCACTCCCACTGCTTGTGTTCCGTCTCTCACTGTGTCTCTCTCTGCCAAATAAATAAAATCTTTAAAAAAAAATAAAAAATAAAATGGGTCTCATTAGGCTAATTTGCCAGAGCTGTGTTACTTTCTGGAGTTTCTAGGGCAGAACCCACGTTCTTGCTTTTTCCAGCTTCTAGAAGTTACCCAAATTCCTCGGCTTCTCCCCCGCTCCCCGGCCTTTTTTAAGATGTATTTTATAAAGAGAAAGAGCGAGAGAGTGGCGCACACGCGAGCAGGGGTAGGGACAAAGGGAGATAATCTCAGACTCCCCGCTGAGCACAGAGCCTAACTGGGCTCCATCTCAGGATCCTGAGATCATGATCTGAGCCAAAATCAAGAGTCCCACGCTTCACCAACTGAGCTACCCAGGTGCCCCGGGGCCTCTTTTTTCATCTGCAAAGCAGGCAATGGGATGTTGAATCTTGCTTACCTGGCATCACTCTAAATAGTCACATCTCTATTTCTGACTCTTGTTTTCTACTCCCCTCTTACAACGTTAAGAACCCTCATAGAAACAACCAGGATAACTTAGAATAACATTCCCGGGCACCTGGGTGGCTCAGTCATTAAGCGTCTGCCTTCGGCTCAGGTCACGATCCCAGGGTCCTGGGATCGAGTCCCACATCGGGCTCCCTGCTCGGCGGGAAGCCTGCTTCTCCCTCTCCCACTCCCCCTGCTTGTGTTCCTGCTCTCGCTCTCTGTCAAATAAATAAATAAAATCTTTAAAAAAAAAATAGAATAACATTCCCATTTTAAGGTCAGTTTATTAGCAAACTTTATTCTCTTTTCTATTTAAATTCTCCTGTGAGAGACGCCATGAGAGAGAGAGAGAGAGGACGTGACAGACATAGATTAGGAAGTGGAGGTTTAGGGAGGTTAGATGGGGGCACGATTCTGCCTACCACAACTGCTAAATATATTCAAACAAACAAAATCTCTCCCTTTGACCCTTCTTAATCCAGCCCCTCGGGACCTATACATACTTTACCTGGCTCCTACCAGTAACTTTTGTCTATGTCCTACAGTTTTTTTGGTGTGTATTCCTTTTCCTCATTTTGTAGGTCCAGCGCTGCCTCAGTTGGATTATGATGTGGTAACACAGAGTGGAAGTGGGGATGGAAGCAGAGTGTATCTGAATCAACTTCATGTAAGGAAGGAACACTAACCTTTTAAGAGAGCAGTGGACCATTCTTGAAGGCCCCTCTGTGTTTAAGGAATATGGTAATTCAAGTGCATTAATCCAGTTCTTACCTTCACAGGGTCCCATGCCCTTCTAATTAGGACCTTAACCTTTGGATAAACACACTTGCAGATTTCAGATTTTGAAAATTTCTAAGGTTCCTTTATTCTTATAATTAAATGATGGGCCTCATGCATAGCTGTTTTTACCCGTCAGAGATGAAAATAACTTTATGCTGCTTACAACGTCATCTAGCTTTCACACTTTGCCTAAAGTGGTGATTAATCATCTCCAGTCTTCCTTTTCTTTCCCTAATGCATTAGTATCCAACAAAAATGGACGAATTTCAGAGTCCTTGAAATACCACGTTCTCTGAACGCTCAGACGTCTGAGACGTTGCAACAGTCAGTGCAATCCCTTCCACCCTATTCTAGCTTCCCTGCAACAGCATACAAGGGGTTGGGATTGTACTTACCTCCAGTGATGTGGTCCTCATATTCAGCCAGGCAGCAGATAACACAATCCAAATTGCCATCTTAGTATGTGATTTCTAGGATCATTTTTGGTACAAACTGTCCGAGGTAAGTTTCTCCAAAGAAACAGCCTCTGAAATAGAGATTTATGTGCAGGACTTTTACTGGGAAACATGCCTGGTTGCAAAAACTCAAAGGGAGGAAGAGAAACAGGAGTAGCCAAAAGGAGAAGTTGAAAGTTTGTACCTTTATGACAGAGGTCACTAGCAATTCCACGAAGAGCTCCACAGAATTAGGATATTCCACTCCAAATCAAGCAAGGGGCTGGGTTTTTATACCCTGCATTGTTTGACCAGCCAATAGATATCAGCTGCCCAAAGGAAGGAAGCATATTCTTGGGCAAATCTTTGCTCTCCAGCTGAGAATAATGCCTCGAAAACAGCTTATTTGTGAGCTGTCGCTAGCCAACATTCCTTGCAGCTGGGAACCTAGTTGACTCACCACAGCTTTCACTACCATTATTTTCTCCTCATCATGGATGTCTCTAGCTTCATTATTCACCAATACCTAGCCCAAAGATTCTTTTCCTAGTAATGTTTCTGAGTTTCTGTTTGATATAGCATTAAAAGTTTATGCTACATTTTATTCAAGGATTGTCTGTGTGCAATTTCATTACCTATTAAATTAAATATGATGAATAGGGATATGACCTCTGGGCAATATTATAATTGATGATAAACTGTGTACTGGATAGACAATAATAATACCAACTACTCTTTGTCAGGCACAGTAATCTGTTGAATGACTATGTCAGGTGCCATTCTAGGCATTTGGATAATATCAAACCTAGCAGATACAGATCCTTGCCTGGCTGGGGTTCATATTACTGTGGAATCAATGGCTAAATAAACAATTAATATAATACACAAAATACATAATATAATCCATTAAAAGGTGATAAGTATAATGGGAAAAAATCAAGGATAAAAGTGAGTGGAGATGGGTAAGGCAGATTATAATTTTATTTTTTGTTTGTTTTTTTTGGTTTTTGGGTTTTTTAATTGTGATTTTAAATAGGTGGTAGTGGTAGGAATCAATGAAAAAATACCAGTTAAGCAAAAATTTGAAAAGTTATTTGAATTAGTCATAAACTTTCTTATCTTGGGGAAGAAAATCTCCCAGCAGGGGGAAAAAAAAAAAAAAGGCTTATGCAAAGGTCCTATGGTAAGAATATGCCTGTTAGGTTAAAGGAAGAGCAAGAAAGCTGAAATGGAATAAAGAATGAGGAGAGTAGGGTGCCTGGGTGGCTCAGTGGGTTAAGTGTCTGCCTTCGGCTCAGGTCATGATCCCAGGGTCCTGGGATCGAGTCTCACATTGGGCTCTCAGCTCAGCGGGGAGCCTGCTTCTCCCTCTCACTCTGCCTGCCATTCTGTCTACTTGTGCTCTCTTTCTCTCTATCAAATAAATAAATAAAATATTTTAAAAAAAAGAATGAAGAGAGTAAAAGAAGTTGAGAACAAAAAAGTAATGGAGCATATCATGTTAGGTCTTGTAGGCCACTGTAAGAGCTTGTCTTTGACTTTGAGTGTAATTGGGTGCTACTGCAGGTTTTTGAGCAGGTCATAACACAATTAGGTTGCTAAAATGATAAAACCCTTCTTTGTACAGACTGCCCTGGGAGGGCAAGACTGAAAACAATGAGATCTATTAAGAGACTAAATTAGACAGCTGTTCAAGTTCATGTTTAGTAGGAACAGTGGGATAGCAGATGTGGTCAGATTCTAGACCCACAGAATTTCCTGAAGGATTGGATATGTGGTATGAGAAAATGAAAGGTTGAGATCTGAGTGGCTAGAAGGATGAAGTTTTTGCCAACTGATATGGAGAAGGCTACATGCAGATGGAGCAGGATTTGAGGGCAAAATCAAATGTAACATATTGAACATCAATTTTGAGATTTCTAATAAACATTCAACTTAAGAGTAGGTGGCTAGATATACATCCATAGTTTGTAAAAGTGGCCTGGGCTATAGATATAAATCTAAAAGTCATCCATATCTAAATAGTATTTAATGCCAAGAGACTGAATAAGATCACCACAGCAGTGAATACAAATTTAGAAGGGTCCAGGAACTTAAACCTGGAAACTACCAATGCTGAGAAATGGGCCAGAAATGAGGAGCTCAGTAAAGGAAACAGAGCAGCCACCAGTTAGATTTTTGAAAAATGTAGTATCCTATAAGCCAAATAAAAAGTGAATACAAGGGGAAGTGATTAGCTTTGATAATGCTGGTAAATTAAAGGAATGACTCCTGGGTTCAACACCAAAAATTTCTAAATTAGACAATATAAGTTGTCTTGAATCCTCAAAACAACACAACTATTTAAATATTACTGTATTTATTTTCAGATGTAAATGTTAATCTCAAATTAGTTTAATTGCCCAGGTGAATTCATATCAGTGTATAGAGCTAGATTCTGTAGACTACAAAGTGCGTGCTCATTTCACTCAAATACGGGTAATTTTTTTTAGTAGTGTCATTTAAAACAAAATCATCTTTCCACATAGCACCATTGAGAGTTCAAAAAAGAAATTTGAGCATGCCAACCAGCTATTCTATGACCTCTTAGGATACCGTTTTCATGTTTTCAGTCTCCAGATTTACATATTCATAAGGCATTTTTTCTAGTATTTGGTAGCTGGTTATTCAAAGAGGTCAATATGTTGAACAAACACATAGATGAATATCAAAAGATACATACTTACTTTATAATGGAGGATATAAGATTTTTCTATTTATGGCAAACCCCCTTCCCTGTGACAAAATACGTGGGAGATTAAATTACATATTTGAATGTAATCAGTTGAGTTTTGATTGATAACAAAAGTAATGGGATGACTTTGAAGAGATACTTATCTTAAGTCCTAGGGAAGCCCTTGCACTATTTCCTTCTCAATACAGATTTTTCTTAGTGAAAGGAAATATCAGGTAGACAACCCTCCACAGAGACTGGAAGGTAAGGACACTATTGTCATTGACAATTACATTTCAAAGTGATGGTGCCCAGATCCTTGAGAAAGACTGTCCTGCCTTCTAAAACCAGCAAGAAGCTTTTAAACAGATTTACATCTCCAAAAGGCAGAGAAAGAATTTGCAGTTACACATTTTCTAAAGTAAATGCTCTGTGAGCAAAGGAAACAGCAAAACCAAAAGGCAACTGACAGAATGGGGGAATACATTTGCAAATGTCTTATCAGATAAATGGCTATTATCCAAAATCTATAAAGAACTTATCAAACTCAACATCCAAAGAACAAATAATTCAATCAAGAAATGGGCAGAAGACATGAACAGACATTCTCCAAAGAAGACATCCAAATGGCCAACAGGCACATGATCAACACTCACTCAACACCACTCAGCATCAGGGAAATACAACTCAAAACCACAATGAGATACCACCTCATGCCCATCAGAATGGCTAAAATTAACAAGTCAGGAAATTACAGATGTTGGCGAGGATGCAGAGAAAGGGGAACCCTCTTACACTGTTGGTGGGAATGCAAGCTGGTGCAGCCACTCTGGAAAACAATATGGAGGTTCCTCAAAAAGTTAAAATAGAGCTACCCTATGACCCACAATTGCACTACTAGGTATTTACCCCAAAGATACAAATGTAGTGATCTAAAGGGGCACCTGCACCCCAATGTTTAAAGCAGCAATGTCCACAATAGCCAAACTATGGATAGAGCAGAGATGTCCATCAACAGATGAGTGGATAAAGAAGATGTAGATGGGGCACCTGGGTGACTCAGTCAATTAAACATCTGCCTTTGGCTCAGGTCATGATCCCAGGGTCCTGGCATCAAGACCCACATCTGGCTATCTGCTCAGCGGGAAGCCTGCTTCTCCCTCTCCCTCTGGCTGCTGTTCCCCCTGCTTGTGCTCTCATTCTCTCTCTGTCAAATAAATAAATAAAATC
The DNA here is from genome assembly GCF_054177405.1 of Leptonychotes weddellii. Taxonomy (NCBI): domain Eukaryota; kingdom Metazoa; phylum Chordata; class Mammalia; order Carnivora; family Phocidae; genus Leptonychotes; species Leptonychotes weddellii. The sequence continues at coordinate 158,238,451 of NC_138369.1, read as the reverse complement.
TTAAAAAAAAAAAAAAGATGTAGTATATATATACAATGGAATACTAGTCAGCCATCAAAAAATGAAATCATGCCATTTGCAATGATGTGGATGGACCTAAAGGATATTATGCTAGGCAAAATAAGTCAATCAGAGAAAGACAGTTATCATATGATCTCACTTATATGTGGAATTTAAGAAACAAAACAGAGGATCATACGGGAAGAGAGGAAAAAATAAAATGACAAAATCAGAGAGGGAGACAAACCATAAGAGACTCTTAATCATGGGAAACAAACTGAGGACTGCTGGAGGGGAGGGGGATAGAGGATGGGTAACTGGGTGTTGGACATTAGGGAGGGCATGTGATGTAATGAGCATGGGTGTTATATAAGACCGATGAATCACTGACCTCTACCTCAGAAACCAATAATATATTACATGTTAATTATTTGAATTTAAATTACAAAAATGAAAAAAAAAATAAAATAAATGCTCTGTGGGAAGTAAATGCTCTGTGGAATGCTTAGGGGCTGAGAGGCAGGAAGAAGCCTGTCCAAAGATTGGTCAAACCGAGAGAAATGCTAAGGTAATCTTGGTCAGTTCTTAACTTTATAATAAAATTTGAGAATATTAATACTCTATTCAGTAGATTATGTCATTTTGTACTTAAAAAATGTACAAGAAATGGAATTTTATTCTCAACAATAGATTGTTTTGAAACAAATTGATTGTTTTAAATCAGTTAAGGTGATGCCAGCTTTACTTCTGAAACTCAGATTTTTTTTAAAAAAAGATATATATGTAATATCAAAAGATTCAGCTCCTCAAAATGTAAATCAAAGTAGATAATTTTTATATTCCTATTAGAGGTCATTGTGTCAGAAGGATTAAAAAAAATCAGTCATTTGGCCATATGAAATATAAGTCAATTGGGTGTCATTTAAATGTATAGAAGGGAATAAGAAGGGAAAATAAAACCAGTAACATTTGTCTACTGACAGCCATATTCTTCATCTTGGTGCTTTCTTCTCCCTTAGACTTTGGGATTCCACTTTCTTGTTTTTCATCTGGGTAATCTGCCTGTTCTTTCTCTGTCCTCTTCTTCTGTTCCCTGACCTTTAGATCACATATTCTGTCCTTAGTACATTTCTCATCTCTTCCTAAATGCAATTTTCTGGAGCATGAATCTACTTTAATAATTTTAATTATCTCCTATACACTAGTTGACTACAAGATGCATATAAACATTACCGATATTTATGGATTTATCTTTTTATATTTTGTCTGCTGGTCAGACATCTCCACTAGTGTATCAATCATGTAATTTAATGCCAGCATACATAAATATAACCTCTTTGTCTTTTCTCCAAGTTTTCATCTTCCTTCAGTCCTCAATTGTTACCCATATAAAAGTTACTATTTTCGAATTCCTTACTTTTCAAATTAGAGTGCTGTAGAGTCAAATTCCTTGCTCTTCAAATCCAATTGATTACTAAACCATATTGCTTCTATATTATTTCTCCTCAGGACTGTTACACTAGCTTTCTGGTAAGTCTCTTGGCTTCTCTTCCCACCTATTGCCTTCTGCATTATAGTTAAGAATATCATTCCAACTCAATTAATTATGTCACTTTCTTGTATAAAAATCTTTAGTGACCTCATGCAGAATAATTCAGATAATAATAGCATATTATTAAATGTTTTACAATCTGCCCCCAAGATTTTCCACTTCTATCTCCCTCTGCTCCACTTATCCCATTTTATTGATACTCAAGTTCAGCCATATAAAAGACTCATCTATTACTCTCCTATCAAACACACATAAAAACACAGATATCCTATGAAACTCTTAAGTCACACCTCAAAAGGTATCTACCCTTGAAGTCTTTCTTTACTCTGCATGCAGAAAGGACTGTTCCATTTCTTCTGTGGCCCTGGCTCTATGATGGCCTTGATCACATTTAGGGTAATGAGTTATCCTATGACTGTTTCTTCTTTGTGGACAGAGACCATATTATATTTATTTTGGACCCGTCTCCCTGACTTCCTCAAAGGCTCAAAGTATACCGCACCACGCTACCTGGTGCCTGCTAATGATTTAATTGACGTAATGAGAGTGTATCCCTGGCTCTCAAAGAGCTTCAAATCCTAGTAGGAAAACATATTTCTTCTTAATTAATTTTTTCTCACATAAGATCCCAACATTTTTTTTAGATGTACCTGATTTACACATTAATTACAGTAGCCTCTGAATTTTGTTGTTCTGGTGGTAGTGGTTTCTTCACAGAGGATGTTTTTGTGTCCATTTCTTCCATGTAAAATATCCCATTTGCTTTGTTCAAATTTTACTACTTTAATCTCTCAAAGACCGTTTTAATATTTGGAACCATCAATTTTTATTTTTGATTTAAACTTCATTTAAGGACCACTTCACTGTTCTGCCCTAAGTTACTCATTTTGTCTAGTTTCTCTATATTTGATGGTTAAATAAAAATAGTTTTACATTTAAATTATGTCATAAATGTCTGAAACAGTTAGATAACAAAATGCCAAAGGATTGTTCCAAGTAAACACTGTATTAGAAGTCTTGCTTTAATGGCTTCCTTTTAAAACAGTTTATTTATTTTAAAAATTTCTGTTCTTTCCAAACTTAGAAAAAAGTTGAGACAATTATTTGCATTTATTATAAAACACTTAACTGAATGCCTGGTATAGTCATATTGTATTTTAAAGCCAGGATTTTTGTTGTTTTTGCAAACAACCCTCTACCAAATTATGAGGATTATTTTTACTTTTACCTCTATTAAATAATAATAAATTTATAATAATAATATAAAATATAAAAACTATAAAATATGAAAAATAAAATAAAAATACATAAAAATTTATAATAATAAAAATAATAAATTAAACTCTGTTTATTTGCATTGGTATATTTAGCAGTTAAATGTTCTCTGGCTGCAGGCAGCTCTCTTGTACATAATGGGAATTTATTAAAATGCTAATAATTAGCTTAGAGAACCACCTGGAAGACTAAAAACCTGTGGCAAAAACTTAAGAGAAACTAAGGAATGGCCAAGTGTCGACATCATTAGCCAGTGGAACTTTGCATCAGAAATCACTACTGAGGGGCGCCTGGGTGGCTCAGTCTGTTAAGCGTCTGTCTTCAGCTCAGGTCATGATTCCCAGGTGCTGGGATCAAGCCTGCTTCTCCCTCTCCTTCTGTGCCATCCTCCCTGCCCCCCCCCCGGCTCTGCTCATGCTCTCTCTCACTCTCTCTCTCTCTCTCAAGTAAATTCATAAAAGCTTAAAAGAAAGAAACCACTACTGAAATGAATGAGCTCTAAACATTCTCCTATCATTTCTTCATTACACTCATGTGTCTTGATCTAGAAAAGTTAGTAGGATTGGTTTATCATAGATCATGAGCCCACTCCTTGGTTAAGGAAGAACAGGATTAATATCTCTTGAACGTATCCAAATATTTTTACTATCACTGATTACCGTCCTTACCCTGGTTGAAGCCTTCATTATTCCCCTCCAAGTTTGCTGCAACAGCCCAAGTTAGTCTCCTCTCTGATGCTAGAGAGAGCTTTCTGAATTAAAAATGCAATTTATAAACCATTCCTTCATTAGACACATAGATCAGTAGAACAAATTAGAGAGCCCAGAAATAAACCCATGTTTATATGGTCAATTAATCTATGACAAAGAAGGCAAGAATATACAAGGGGAAAAGATAGTTTCTTCAAAAAATTGTGTTGGGAAAACTGAACAGCAATACAAAACAGTAAAACTGGACCACTTTTTTTTAAACCATACCAAAAAATAACCTCAAAATGGATTAAAGATCTAAATAGAAGACTTAAAGCCATAAAACTCCTAAAAAAAATAGGCAGTAAACTCATGAACATCAGCTTTAACAATATTTTTCTGGATCTATCTCCCAAGGCAAGAGAAACAAAAGGAAACTAATAATTGGGACTATATCAAACTAAAAAGCTTTTATACAGCAAAGGAAACCATCAACAAAATGAAAAGGCAACCTATGGAATGGAAGAAGATATTTGCAAATGATATATCTGATAAGGAGTTAATATCCAAAATATATAAATAAATCATACAACTCAACAGAAAACAAACAAAAATAATAATTTGGTTAAAACATGGGCAGATGATCTGAATAGATATTTTTCTAAAGAAGATATACACCATGGCTAACAAACACATAAAAAAAATGCTCAGCATCAACAATCATCAGGAAAATTCAAATCAAAACCTCAATGAAATATCACCTCACACCAATCAGAATGGCTAATATCAAAAAGACAAGAAATAACAAGTGTTGGGGTGTGGGGAGAAAAGGGAACCCTCATGTACTGTTGGTGAATGTAAACTGGTATAGCCACTATGGAAAACAGTATGGAGGTTCCTCAAAAAACTAAAAGCAGAAGTACCATATGATCCAGTAACTCCACTTCTGGATATTTACTCAAAGAAAACAAAAACACTAATTTGAAAAGATACATGCGCTCCTATGTTTATCGCAGCATTATTACAATAGTCAAGATACGGAAGCAATCTAAGTGTCCATCAATAGATGAATAGATAAAGAAGATATGGCACACACAGATACAAACACACACACACACACACACACACACAGAGGAATATTACTCAGCCATAAAAAAGAATAAAATCTTGCCATTTACAACAACATGGGTAGACCCAGAGGATATTGTGCTAAGTGAAATAGTCAGACAGAGAAAGACAAATACCATATAATTTCACTTATCTGTGAAATCTAAAAAAAATAAATAAATAAACCAACAACTAAAAAGAGAAACAGACTCATAAATATAGAGAGAGCAAACTGGTGATTGACTGGGGGGGGATGGAGAGATGGACATAGAGGTGAAAAGGATTAAGAAGTATAAACTTCTGGTTATAAAAAGACAAGTTGAGGGGCGCCTGGGTGGCTCAGTCGTTGAGCGTCTGCCTTCGGCTCGGGTTGTGATCCCAGGGTCCTGGGACCGAGCCCTGCATTGGGCTCCCTGCTCAGCAGGAAGCCTGCTTCTCCCTCTGCCACTCCCCCTGCTTGTGTTCCCTCTCTCGCTGTGTCTCTCTCTTCAAATAAATAAATAAAATCTTTAAAAAAAAAAAAAGACAAGTTGCAGGCATGAAAATACAGCATAGGAATATAGTCAATAATACTGTAATAATTTCATAAGGTACAGATGGTACTTACACTTATTGTGATTAGCTTTTTGTAGTAATATGATCACTGAATCACTATGTTGTATACCTGAAACTAATATAATATTGTATTTCAACTACACTTCAATGAAAAAAAATATGTAAAAGAAAGACCACCCCTTCATTAAAATTCTTCCATGTCTTTCAATATCTTTTAGGCTACTGTGCAAACTTCTTAGTATGCTGGAATATGCCTTTTGTGACATACACTCTGCTTAAATCCTCACTCTCTACTCTCATCCTCATAGATTTAGATTCTACTGAAAAATAAGGCTTTATCTCCCTTCATCTTTACATGTGCTTACTGTTTTGCATGGATCAGCCTTTAATGACTCTAACTCCTACTGATGCTTTAGGAATCAGCATCACTTCTTCCAAAGTGTCCTTCTAATATGGCTATTGAACTTGATCCGTCATTTTATTTGTTCCTATGAAACCTTGTAGTTACCCATGTCCACTTTTCTCACAGCATTCCTTATTCATTTTAATTATCACTTTGCTATCTTCTTGCAAGTAGAGTAAATATTTTAGACTATGGATCACATGTTTTTCATCTTTGCACTTCTAATACACTTAATGCATAGTAAGGCCTCAGTAAATGTGTGTTGAGTAGTCAGTTTTTTGAAGCCAAAGTGTTTTATATACTGTGGCTCCTTTATCTTTCTAAATTTCGTTATAATATATTCAAGTATCCTGATTACATAGGTTCCTGTAACTACCTTAAAATACTTCCAATATTTTGTAACCTACAGTTTGGATGCATACAAATGGTTGATTAGTTTTGTTATCACTCTCAATAAGGATGGTTCATAACCATTCCCAAAAATATTTCCCCAAAAGAAAAGCATGGAAGTGATATTAAAGAAAAAGAAAGACAATTTTAGATTTCTTATATAAGTGGTATCATGTAGTATTTGGAGTTAATAGTTATGTTTATGACATAGATTGTAGTGATGGTTTCACAAATGTATACTTCTCTCCAGATTCAAGTTGTATACATTAAGTACTTACAGCTTTTTGTTTGTTGACCATACCTCAATGAATTTTTTTTTTTAAGGAATAAAGGGATGATAGAAGATAAAAATAACAAATGTCCTAGTTGTCTGACCCTTCATCCAATTTACTATAACCAAGTTTGATTTTGGTTTATTTGATTTCTCCTTTTGATATATGAGAACAAAGGGGAAAATAACAGAAGGCTGGTTTGTAAAGGTTTCTGAATCTCTGTAGCCCGCCCATTTCTAATCACATTGCCCTACATAGTCATAATAAGCTATAAACACATTTTTCCTTGATTTTTCCAGTTATTTTAGTATTTTATTACACATAACTTATAGTGTTAAGAATAGCCACATAGATAAAATTTAGGGAGAATGTAATTCACTACATTCTCAAAAAATAATTTAAATAAGCGCGCATCTGAAATAATTTGATAATTAATCCAAACCCCCTATTTAACAACAGAGGATGCTGAAAACAGCATGGGATCTATAATATGAACTATAGTACTCTGCAAGTAAGGGATAGACCCACAAGGCTGCTAAGCTAAGCAAGTCCAAATTGAGCAGTCTAAATGCTTAGGGCTTTATACTGAACCCTGCCTGCAATCCAGGTCTCTGGGCCCCAGTTTAGTCTCTACTACATGTTTTTGTTCTATTAGAAGTTCTCAAACTTTAAAGTCTAAACTGTGTTCCATTAAAACAAACATCTCATAAACATATTCCATATCCAAGATAACTCTTCCTGTTTTGAGAATCAATTATGTGCAAAGAAATAGAACTTTCTTTATGAATCTACTTTCTGGAATTTGTATTAAAAAACAGTTACTTTTTCTTCACATTTCTAAATATAAAATTATATTGTCATATTGAATATGTTTATTTAAACTTTGTACATCCTTCCAGGGATGATGAAATATTTCTCTTCATCATACTGACAGCTTTAAAAACTCTGCTATATATAATGGTACTGCCTATTTAAAACCTTTTGATGCTTTAAACTCTAGAATGCCATTTGAAGTATGTGCCAGGTTTGTAGTTAGCATTTTATTTCATATTTCATGAAACATAAAGTTAATATCTTTGGATCTTAAATGATAAGTAGACTTAAACTATTATTTCGCAAAATTGGTAGCTTCAAATGTGGTCAACAATGATTTCTGAAGGTGATCCAGGGCATGTGTCTAATGCAGAACTGATCTTGTTATAGTTGTGAGATTATCTTACTTTAAAACCCAAATCCTGCCATTAAATCACCGACAAAGCTTTCATTTCACGTGTAGCCTTTAAATGCATAACACAACAGAAGGACAATTAAAGATAGTCATAGTCTATTATCATTGCCATTGGTTCTGCTAATGAGTTCTGTGACTTGTTTCAGAATCAAAATGCTACTCCTGAGAAAGCTTATCAACCTAAGTAAGTGAGTCTTTATCACTTTGCCCTTAAATAGCTAGTGTTCTGCGCCTTTGAGTTTGGGGAGCAGTGCTAAAAGAAACTCTTTATAAAAGAGCTATTAGTCTTGTGCAGTCTAGGATTTGACAGCTCATGAGGTTACACAGACCATTACATTACCAACATCATTTCCAATTCCTTAGGCATCTTCTCCAGCATCTCTGGAGAAATACTTCAGCTTGCTTTCTTTCTTTCTTTCTTTTTCTTTTTCTTCTTTCTTTCTTTCTTTCTTTCTTTCTTTCTTTCTCTTTCTTTCTTTCTCTTTCTTTCTTTCTTTCTTTCTTTCTTTCTTTCTTTCTTTCTTTCTTTCTTTCTTTCTTTCTTTCTTTCTCTCTCTCTCTCTCTCTCAATTTTACTAATCTAAACTACATCATTGAATGAAAACATACACTTTTTGGAATTTTTCCACCTAAATGCCTATTTTTATACCTTGTATAATAACTTATTAATATTTTAGATGTAAAGGAACAATATAAATAGCAAAAAATAAACTATTTAGTTTGCTTTTGCAAAGGAATTGATTGATTACATTTATTTGTTGAAATAAAATTGAAGGCTTATAATCATTTATGTAGTACTGTTATTATATGTAATTAAAAAAATCATTTATGTAAGTAATAAGCCTCTGAACTTCCAGAGAGGAATAAACTAGGCATTGAAGTAAAATTTGACTATGGGCATTTTTTAAGAGGACAAATAGCATTAAGTGTAGTTTTATGATAAAAATGTCAATGTCTGACAATATATTTAACATGATCTTATTTTTAGTACTTTCTTATGTATTTCTAATATAAATTACATCTATAAACTGTCCCATAAGTTTAACATTTAAAAATAGCAGTGATATATTTCCTATTTTATATTTGAATTTTTTTGTTTGGGGATATCATTGTATCAGGACTTGTAGAATCTGGGTAAAAAATGATATTCTAACTTCTGTCTGTTGTATTATTCAAGAGTATGTTTATTTCATTGATCTGAAGTTTTCCACTAAAATTTTGTGTAATTTTTAAAGAGAAACTGGATGTTTATTATTCATGGAAGTATGGCCTTTCCTACAGAACAATGCTGTCTTTCTAAGGCACTGAAACCCAGTTATATCCTGTTACATGTTACATATGTTATAGATGTAAAGGTGTTTACCAGCAATGTGAAAGCTAACTCAAGCCAAATTGTATAGTAGTCAAATGACTCTCCTTTTCTGTTTTCACTCACTCTCCCTCTGCTCAATGCCAAATATTTCATTGCAGTTATTTTTAAAACTTTTGGAAGTATACTTTTTTTTTTTAAAGATTTTATTTATTTATCTTGTGAGCACGAGGGGACGGTGGAGCTGAGGCAGAGGGATAAAGCAGACTCCTTGCTGAACCCTACCTAGGGCTGGATCCCAGGACCCCGTGATCATGACCTGAGCCGAAGGCAGATGCTTAACCAACTGAGCCACCCAGGCACCCCTTGGGAGTATACTTTTAAGAACCACATAGGAAAATAGAGGAAAAGCAAAATTCCAATGCGTTGCAAGTTCCTATGTTATTGTGATGTTATATATATCATGTATGTTGAGATGGTGAAAGTCAGAGATTCAGAAAGACTGTTCTAGACTTTATCTTCTTATTAACATTCCAAAATTTTTTAAACAAAATTAATTGTGATAAGAACAAATAGCATAAGATCTACCTTCCTAATAAATATTTATACATATGGTGCACAGTTATTAACTGTAAGCATAATGTACAAGCAGATTTCTAGAATTTATTCATTTTGCATGACTGAAATTTTATACGTATTGAATAGCAACTCCTCATGTTATTTTAAGGCTGTTAAAATATTACCATTTTAATATAGGAGAGTTTAACTTTTTAAGGGATATTCAAGAAACTGACTAAAATGTCCTCATGGCCCAAAAAAAGAATCTCAAATAGTGGAATTTTACGTAATCCCAGTTGAAGTTCATCTGTGCATTCTCCCTTTGAGGGTTGCTTGGATTTATTATCCTCCCTTAAAAGGCCCTCTTTTGGTTTTGATGTCTTGGATTCTTATTTCATGGATCGAAGATTAGTGACATCTTTGTCTCTAAGCTCCTATGGTGGCAATAAGAAATGTCTGTGATCTAAGACAAAGCCTAAGGAAAAGAAAAAATATGAGAATATCTTTAAAGAAACAAAGTCTTCATAATTATATTCAGTTTTGAATATTTTATTTTTTCTTTAAAAATATCAAGAGAAATCAATGTATTATCATTTTATAATTAAAATCAGTATATCCTTAATAAATGTCATATCTTTATGTGGAATTTTCATATTAAAAGAAAACAACTGAAAGATCAGAAAGAATGAACTATTTTAGTTCATCTAGGATTCTTCTCCTAAAAAGTCTATTTAATCATTCAGACTTGAATTTTGTGATTTTCTATGTACTTATATTCAAATGTGAAGAACAATTAGAAGATTATATCTGAGATTTTGTAAATTTGACACATGGGTGTCCATATTTTCTTCTTAGAAAAACTTAATTCCAACAAGCCAGTTTAAAAACAAACAAAAAAACTAGAACATCAGCTACATTCCTTCCACTTTTTGGAAAACAAATCCATCAAAAATGGTTAAATAATTTCCTTCATACGTTGAAATTTCAGGTATATCGTTTTTGAAAGGTAATTCAGAATCAGATTAAATTATTGACCCTGGGGCGCCTGGGTGGCTCAGTTGGTTAAGCAACTGCCTTCGGCTCAGGTCATGATCCTGGAGTCCCGGGATCAAGTCCCGCATCGGGCTCCCTGCTCAGCAGGGAGTCTGCTTCTCCCTCTGACCCTCCCCCCTCTCATGCTCTCTCTATCTTGTTCTCTCTCTCAAATAAATAAATGAAATCTTTAAAAAAAAATTATTGACCCTGGATTTATTTTGGTTACATCTATATTTAATAAATATTTCAGGAAAACAATTCAAGTTTTCTATTTTCTAACTGATAAATATGCTTAAAATAGGTCAGGAAATCTCATAAAGATTACTTTTATTTATTTATTTTTTATTTAAACTAACATTCCTTGTTGTCTACCTGGTCAATGTGTCACTTTCTAATGATCATCTTTATTGCAACATTTTATGAATTTCTTTTAAGGAAATCCAAACAGACATACGTTTTAATGTCTATTCTGAGTTTCCTATAGCAAAGCAGTCAGCCACCATCACTTGGATTTGGCAGAGATGTGGGTAGGTAGAGGAGAGGGAAAGATTTATAGTGAGAAAAAGAAAGATTTCAGGTATGCCTTGACTGGAGGCTCTTTTCTGGGAAGCTGTAGGTTGGACTAACTAGAAGTGGGCATCCTATTTGATTGGTTTGGACTACATATTTGGCTTTCTCTGGTTGGTCCTAAATCGGAATCAGGGACAAAAATTGGGGAAGCTGTCATTTATTAATCAAGTCCTGCCTACTTGGACCAATTGTTACAGAAGTTATTGTTTAGCTCCTGGATTGTCACTAGAGATAGCAATCTGAGCAGGTTGGCTTCCTCAACAATATTGTAGATAAGGAGGTTGGTTTACAGAGCCCATTGTGCAGGTTGTGGGTCAAAGTTATATGTATGATCTGACCATTGTCTGCATATATTCAGTTTCTCTGTGTTAATAAGAACTTGATTAAGAGAAAAAGATTAGATTAAATGACCTACACTAAGACTCTATGTCCTCCTTTTATGAATACAAAGAATATTGATCTGAAGCTCTCATTAATGCATAGATCAATGGCAAATATAAAAGAATGAAAATGAGTTATTTTCTTTCATATAAAGATTAAATTATCATTCAGAGCATATTTATTTATTTTATTATTTTTATTTTTTTTAAAGGTTTTATTTATTTGACAGAGAGAAAGACAGCCAGAGAGGGAACACAAGCAAGGGGAGTGGGAGAGGGAGAAGCAGGCTTCCCGCAGAGCAGGGAGCCTGATGCGGGGCTCGATCTCAGGACCCTGGGATCATGACCTGAGCCGAAGGCAGACGCTTAATGACTGAGCCACCCAGGCGCCCCTAGAGCATATTTATTTAAACAAAATTAATTTCACCAAACATCTCAACTACTCAACATCTGCAAATAAGTTTTTTTTCTTTCCTTCCATACCACTGCTCAGAAGTAGTAGAAATCATGTTATTAAAGACTACTAATTGCAAGAAGTCTTGAGTTGTTTTTTAAACACATTTGTCAAAAATCCAACTAAATGAAAATAAGTATTCATTTCTTTGAGACATTTATTTAGTATGTTCCATATGAAAGACATTGTGTACACAGCAATGAACAAAGCAGAAATGGTATCTGCTATCAGAAAGACTACATTCTAATGGTGGAAGACAGACATTAAATAAAGTCCATAATGGATGTCTATAGAGTTATGACTAATTTGTTTATAAGTTAAGAACAAGAATGTTTATAAATTGCAACATAAAGCTTTTAGGTATATTTAATTTAATTCTTCTAACTTAAAAATATTTCATCAATTTGAGCTTTATTGACATATGACTTTAGGTTTCTTTTTTATGATATTTCTTTGGCTCTATTAATTAAGATATTTTCAAGTAAAGGCAACACAATTCCAAACTACAAGCCTTTTAAATAATAAAGATCTTCATTTTCTCATATAATACAGTGTCTGGAAACTGCTATCCCATGTGTTTTTATTTAATAGATCAATAACATCATCAAGAATTCAGGTATTTCTAGGGGCACCGGGGTGGCTCAATCAGTTAAATGTCTGCTTTTGGCTCAGGTCATGATCTCAGGGTCCTAGGATTGAGTCCCCCATCAGGCACTGCACTCAGCGAGGAGTCTGATTCTCCCTCTCCCTCTGCCCCTCCCCTCAGCTCATTTTCTCTCTCTCTCTCTCAAATAAATAAATAAAATCTTTTTAAAAAAGAATTCAGGTCTTTCTTTCTGTCTATGTAGGGGAGTATGGAAGATATAGTAGATGGCTCACTCAGCACCCATCTCAAAGACCATTTCCTTACTTCTCTACAATAGAGGCTGGAAAGAAAAAGAAAATCACTTTCTCAGACTCTTTTCCCATGAAGAGTGCCCTTATGAAAAAGTGTTTTGTCTTCTCATTGAGTCACCACACCTCCTCTTGAGTCCTGGTTCCTCTTTTGACTGTTTTGATATGGACATGTTGTCTGGGACGATAAGAGCTTTCCTGTATTAACAGGGGAAGGCCAAAGCAATTGATGAAATCTTGCTCTTGATATCTTTAGAGTTGTTGTCCCAAAGGCAACAAACACCAACTTTCAGATTTTTTGTTGAGTGAAAAATGTGAAACTTTAAATTTAATTCTTTGTTTCTGTTACTTACAATGATATGAAATAAAGGCAAGTTTTCTCTCTTTTATAGTATGTCACTCTACATGGAGACAAAATGGCGGCAACAGTTCCACAATCACATGAAAACATAACATTATTTAGGAAAGAAGAAAGAATATGCTCCTGTCCATCTCTCTTACAGTAAGCAAAATCTCTCACAAAAGTCTGTCAGTGGAGTTTCTTTCAAGTTGCATTGATTAGGACTTGGTTACATGACAATATATAAAATGTCCACTGCCAAAGAAACAAGACCAAGATGATTGGATTAAACCAATCATGATTTATTGTTGGGGCTGGAAATAGGGTCACCATTCTTGAACTCATGCCTTGCAGTGGATGGACACAATAATAACAGGCTTCTACAAGCAAGTAAGAGAAGAGAATATATATAGGCAGGCAAGTACGTTGTTTTCATGGCGACTCAGGATATAGAATCTCTAACAATAAGGTCATAAAATTCTGATAACATCTAGCACAGTGCTAAGGCCAGGCTTGACTTGAGGACACTCTATTTGGAATCCAAAGTTCTCATTGAAAGATGGACATATAATTGAAAGAGAGAAAAAGAGAGAGCGAGTGGGAGAGGGAGGGAGGAGGGAAGAAGAAAATAAAAGAGAGGAACTCTCAGTTGTTTTGAATATAACAAAATTATTTGAAATTTTTAAGTCATTGAACAAACACAGAGAGTTGAATTCTCTATTGCCAAGTCTCTCTTCTGTATTTTAAAAACCATGGAGGGGCTGGAGAGGGAGAGAGAAAGAGAGAAAAGGAAGGAGAGAGGAGGGGAGAAGGATGAGTTTTCCTACTCCACTTTCTATCATTAACAATTGTATTTAGTATCTTAAAAGTTTTGGCTTCCTGTTATGGTTTCCTTTGAACAAAGAAATTGCAAGGGGGGAACTGATATAATTCACTGAATTGCATTACTTCCAAGTTCCCTTCAAAAGGAATCTTCTGTAGTTTTGTAAATTCCTAAAATAATCTGAATTGTTTCTCTGGGTGAAATTTGTGACTTTTTTATTTTCGTATTAATATGTAAGATTTTATATTGTAGATGGACCCATAAAGTTAGCATGATTCTGAAAAACTATACCAGTATAGTACATCAGGAACAAGGTAATTGCGTTGTTATTTAAATTCTTCATTAAAAAATACTGGTTCTAACTTAATTCACTTAAACAAGATCTTGTATTGAAAATTTAAGATTTTTTTTACTATTAAGAATCAAATTGATAGATATCCTTGTGAAAATGTACATGTGTGTATTACTGTGTTTGTTGTTTGTTTTGATTATTTTTATT
>NC_138369.1:158198742-158223618 GCF_054177405.1 Leptonychotes weddellii | reverse complement strand
ACATCAGGAACAAGGTAATTGCGTTGTTATTTAAATTCTTCATTAAAAAATACTGGTTCTAACTTAATTCACTTAAACAAGATCTTGTATTGAAAATTTAAGATTTTTTTTACTATTAAGAATCAAATTGATAGATATCCTTGTGAAAATGTACATGTGTGTATTACTGTGTTTGTTGTTTGTTTTGATTATTTTTATTTCTTTAGGGATCTTTTCCAGTTGTGCCGTTATTGGGTCACATACTTTCTGATGCATACTGGATAATTGCTTTCCAGAATAGCTTACTGATTTTCATTTACAGTATCATATCATACTCAACAGCATTCAGTCATATCATTTTCAAATATTTTGGTGGTTTGATACATGAAAAATACAAACTCATTGTTTAAATGAATTGTGATTTTCTTTTAAGATTATTCTCAGCTATATCAACCCATGGTTTCATGAGCTTTATGCACATTACCTTAAATAAATTAAGTCTTAATTTTGAATCTATATTAATATCTGACAAAACTATTATAACAATTTTATTTCTTCAATGCCATTCCTTTAGCAAGAGTTGTATGTCCAAATTTTTTAAAGTATGCTTAAAAAAAGGTTTGCTTCTGCATACATAATCACTGTATGGCTCAGAATAAGTTACATTTTGAGCTCACTTGTGTTTTAAAAGAAATAAATACAATATATGATATTGCAAACTCTACAGAGATTGATCCTAAAAATTAACTGTCTTGTTAAAAATAAAAAACTAGATATATGAAGATAAATTATCTCCTTAAAATAAGTTAGATGATAAATTCAAGGTAGAATAAGTAAGGTGTTATTAATCATAATGCAATCTGTATTGACCTATCTTATATAAACTTCACAGATATCAAAAATAAATTAAGTCCCCTCTTATTGGAAACTTCGGCATTGATACTAAATAGCTCACAAATATAGTGATCTTGATGAATTATCTAATAGTTCAGCTTATAAATTAGCAATCCTAAAACATGAACAATTACTTAATCACAAGAAAGCTTAATTTCTCTATTTATAAAATGTAATTAATAATTGTATAAATATCTTAGTATGGACTTGAGGATTATGTATAGTGGTACAAGTTAAGGACTTAGCATCATTTCTTAGAAGAATAAGAAGTTTGGATCCTTTGGGAAAGTATTTTCCTTGCTATGGTTCAGTTTTAACTATTATGTCTACTAGAATTTATTTTTCTTCGTGGCTATGTTCTATGGACATCCCTCCAAGATTCTTTAAAAATAATTATTTTCATCAATATTTCCATTAGTAATCATTTGCAAAGATGGGTGAAATGAGTCTTACCAAAGTACATCCTTTTGCTGTTATTTGTATTTTCCCATCTTTGAATCTAGACTTGTGTTTTGCTCTGAATAACTGACTGTGGCAGAAGTGCATGGATTCTAAGCCAAAGCCCAAAAAAGCAGTACAGTTTGCATTTTTAGAAAGTGGTATCGTCATTGAGGCAGCTTCAGCTAATGTTATGTGCTGAACTGTGTACCTCCTCCATTCATATGCTGAAGACCTAACCTCCAGTACTTCAGATTGTGACTGTTGGAGATAAAACTTTTTAAAGGGTGATTAAGGTTAAATAAACTCATGTAAGTGGGCCCTCATCTGTTCTCAATGGTATCCTTATAAAAAGAGGAGAGTTGGACACATAAAAAGAGACAGTAGGCTTGCACAAGCACAGGGGAAAGACTATGTGAGGACCCAGCAAGAAGGCAGCCATCTGCAAGCCAAGGAAAGACCTCACAAGAAACCAAACCTACCATCACCTTGATCTTGGACTTCTAGCTTCCAGAACTGTGAGAAAATAAGTTTCTGTTGTTTAAACTTTGTTGCGGAAGCCCTTGCAATTAATAGACCTAACTTGTTGGAAGTTATGATCACCTGGAGTAGGTGAACCATTCCAGCAGGAGGGAACCTGTAGACCAACTGTTCTCCAAGTCAAAGTCCAGATGATTGCAGAAAAACCATCCAACTGAATACAGTATAAATTGCTGACATACAGAATAATAAGCCAATATAATGTTCATTGTTGTTTTTTTAAAGATTTTATTTATGTATTTATTTACGTATTTATTTGAGAGGAGAGGGAGAGAGAGAACTTGAACAGGGGGAGGGGCAGTAGGAGAGAATCTCAAGCAGACTCCGAGCTTAGCATGGAGTTGGAGGTGGGGCTCAATCTCACAACCCTGAGCCAAAATCAAGAGTCTGATGCCCACCTGACTGAGCCACCCAGGTGCCCCCATGTTGGTTGTTTTAAATCTTGGGGTGGTTTGATAAGCAATAATAAATAAGATATTTTATTAGGGATATGTAGCATCATTATTGATTCCCTGAGCTGAGCCTGTCGTTCAATGAATATTTTTTCAAACCACAAACATTTTTTTGAATACTAACTATATGTCAGACTCTGAAGTCACAAAACCAAAGCTACAAAATTAAAATCTTAATTTTCTAACTCATCTCCCTATTTTCTGCTATTTTTTAAATACTACCTTTCAATACTTCTGCAATGGGTGAATTACTATAAAAGACCATCCTCAGAAAGCATGTGTGTGTGTGTGTGTGTGTCTGTGTGTCTGTGTGTGTGAGCATGCTAAAGATACTGAGAAAATACCATACTCCTCAGCACTTCTCACAATTACATTCATGAAAAGAAAACCACCAAATCATTACATTTCAAAACAATAAGAGGCATATTAGAGGCATGTGTAGATTAGTATAGGGGCAATGTAATAATTTTCAGGAGGGGTAAGACAACTGAAAATGAAGCAAGTCTAGATATCAAATGTTCTTTGTCAGATAGAGAGATATGAGCAGGTCTTCTGGAACACAGTACAAAAATTATATTCAGTGAAGTGAGGGGTGAATGCACATAACATGTTAGGAGATAATGGGTATGAGAGAATGGGTTCTCAAGACATTAAATCTGAAAGGTAGACTGTGTCAGACTGGTACCAAGCGTCTTCATTAAATACAGACATGAGTATACTATTTTACGAATGAGGAAACCGGGGCTCAAATAATGTGAAAGGGCTTCTATCATACTTACTAGTTAATTAGTGGTAACAGAGTAGCACTTAGCATATGAAGTTCTACACATAATCTCATGGTGAAGTATAATATTATTATGGTTCAAACTAATGCTGTATACTTTTAGAACTCAATCCTTAGAGGTTGAAACATGTGTGAGTCCTTTAGGAATAGATAACACAATATCTTGAACTGATTTTACTACAAAAAAAAAAAAAAGAATTAAACAAAACAATTCAGGGATATTTCTGACTTCCATTTAAAACATGGGCTCAAATGAATCAAAACACCTCTGTCTCTGCCTCTCTCTCTCTTTCTTTCTCACCTCACCTATCCCCAGTTTGAAATTCTTCTGCAAGGTTGACTCTATTGTTTAAGAAGCTTTCCCATCATGGTTTCATTACAGCTTTCTGAGCTCTTGATGTTACATTCTTCCAGGTTCAAAAGCATGAGAAAAATCTTTAAATCCCCACAGGAACACCTGAGGGGTATTCATTACACTGAGCCAGTGTATTTACTGGCAGGCTTTGTATCCACCCTAAGGGCTGGAACTGATATCCATATTTACAACTTGTCTTGAAGGTGAGGTAGGGGTGGGTTCCTCTCATCATAGCTCAGGCTGCTATAACAAAATACCACACATGAGTGGCTTAAAAAGAGACATTTAGTTCTTAGAATTCTGGAGGTTAGAGTCAAAGATCAAGGTGACAGCTGATTCAGTTCCTGGTGAGATTCCTCTTGCTGGCTTGCAGATGGCCATCTTTTTTTGCTGTATCTTCAGAAGGCAAGGCAAGAAAGAGAAAGAGCAAGTGCCTTCTTCTCAGTACCTTTCTTATATCCCATCATAGGATCCCACTCTTATGACCACATCTGAACCTAATTACCTCCCAAAGTTACCATCTCCAAAACTCATCACATTGGGGTTAGCGATTCAACATATGAATATTGGAGGGACACAATTCAGTCCATAGCATTCTAAAAATATAGAGAAGCTCCAGAATGACAGGAGAAATAGAAAGGAATACAACAATATCTAGGAACAAGATGATCTAATGGAAACCATATTTTTGGGGCACCTGGATGGCTCAGTTGGTTAAGCATCTGCCTTCAGCTCAGGTGATGATCCTGGGGTCCTGGGATCAAGCTCCATGTCGGGCTCCCTGCTCAGCGAGGAGTCTGCTTCTCCTTCTTCCCCTGCCCCTGCTCATGTGCTCTCTTTCTCTCTCAAATAAATAAATAAAATCTAAAATAAATAAATAAATACTAAATGAATAAATAAATAAATAAAATAAAACCATATTTTCTCAGGTTAAAATGAAGGTTTTAGATATAGAGATTTTAGTTAAGTCCCTACCACGTCAGAGATAGAACATATTCTGGCACCCAGTCCAAACAAATTTTCACATAAATAGACTATCTCTCTACTAGAAGCTCAGTTTTTTTTTAGAGTATCTACCATGTATTAGGCACCACATTAAACATTTCTACTCCTAGATAAAAGTATATGTTTTTGCAGTCTTTTATTTTAACTCTATAAAAATATGATTTGATGAACAGTTTCCCCCCAGATTTTCTTTAATGGAACATTGATAACAAAATTGTGTTAATAAACAGGAGATGGTCCTCTGAGGTAATAACGGAAGCATATGAGAGGTGCCTCTATTAAAATTTCTATAACACACTCATTGACAGATATTAATGTGTTTTTTAAATCAGGTGAGAATAACATAATATCCAATAACTCTTTGTTATAGTGATCCTCTCCTTCACTCCCCTCAAAAAATCTTTTTTCAATACCTCCTCTTATAACTGAAAAGGTCTCTAAAATGTCTCCCTTTTTTAATGGCAGAATACCAATTTCACGCTAAATGCATGAGAGCCCTCATTCCATGGGAGCACATATCTATTAATCTTTTTTTTCTTCTTGTGTTTTAAACAGTAGGTCCATTCTGCACTGAATTTTCTTTTAGAAGATTTACAGTTTTATTTTGTAGTTATATAAGCCTCAATTATATTTACAATTATAGTTGATATGCTATTTCTCTTTCAGAGTTAGGAAGATCGCTAATGCAAGCAACTTCCTGGTCAAAGAAATGTACAAACGGAGAACAAAATTGTTTCCTGACATCATTTGCAAGTGATTGTGCTGAGACTGAATATCTTTGCATCTTCTTCTAGTGGTCTTTCTTTCTATGGTCCTGAATCATCACATGTGTTTCATATTTGAGATGATAGCCTGGGAAGCCTGGAGGAATGAGATTCTACAACAATGGTCTTGTTGCTACTTTACTTTCTGCCCTTTCTTTCTGTTTACTAGGGAGCCCCAACACCATTTCCTCAATTCTTTTCAGCTGAGAACTCAATTGTGAAGTGACTCTGTAGCAGGACAATCAGGGCTGTAGTCCTAATGGATGAAGTGGATTGTGGCTTTCTCATTTTTTCTCCCTTAAGAGTCAATGTACAATGCCCACACAGTGATAGTCATTTTCTCTAAGAGACAAGGTAGACAGAAAGTTGTTCTGAAGTCCTAGTTATTGCAATAATAAAAAAAAAAAATTTAAGTTGCAATTTGGAATGTAAAGCAGAACTATTCAGGGAAGGTTGCATAAAAATGGAGAGGGAACAGAGGTCTGTTTATGCCAAATTTGGAGCTTCTAAACTCTTAGTAGTCTACTGCTTATTGAGAGTTCTTAAATATATTATTTTTTGTGTGCTTTTTATTTATTTATCCAAGCATTTATTTTCATTGCCTCCAACTGGATTAGGGAGAGAAACAGCATAGAATGCTCAGAAACAAATACATCTCTAAGGAGACAACTAGGAAATTATCAGGGCAAAAATTTTCACCACCCAATCTTACCAATGCCCCTGCACCCCCTCTCCAAATAACCACAATATTTGCTCTCTCAACTTTATTGAGGTTCTGAAACTCAGAGGTAAGCTGACTGTGAATGTGACCTGTAGCCTATTTTGTAAAAAACAGAGTTACATTGAGACATAACCACCCCCATTGTTTATATACTGTCTGTCAAAGGCTGCTTTCATGTGACAGTAGCAGAATGGAAGTGCTGAGTAGTTGTGATGGATATCATAAGGCCTACATAGATAAAATACTATTTATCCTTTTACTGAAAAAGTTTTCTAGCTCCTGTTAGATCACTGATTATCACATTTGAACATAATTCCACAAATAACATTTAGACAAATTCGGTTTCAAAAACTATGTAGCACGAAGTACAAAACTCTTCACGTTTTGAAGGCAGAGATCCTGGTAGGGGGAGGCATTTAATCTGTAGAATTTATTGAACAAGACAGAAAAATATAAGCATTCTGTAGACTATGTAAAATAGGAAAGCATATGTTATTTTATGGTTAAAGCTCTTCTGTAATCAGAAATCTTATGGATATGCATCAGTGACTGATGGTTGTATATTTTATACCAAAAATAAATATAAGCAATCTGAATACAGCAGGAACCTGATTACACCAGGATCTCACAAAGTTGTTTATTTTAGAACTCAGTAACTAAACATAGTAAGTAAATGTAGGAGTAACTGACAGTTCACTTAAAAATCAAAAAACATAAAATTATTAAAATTTATCTATAGTGTGTAAATTAAAGTCACATATTAACACTACACCCATAGTAAAACATGTATGAGTAGGAGGAAATTCAAAAAAGACAGAACATTTGAGTCAAATCTTACAACAGCAAAAAGGCAGACAACTTTGGGAGAATGCAACTTGTCTAATACTATGTGACTTGCCCTTAAGCCTTGCCAACCCTAGACTGTGCACTAGAAATCCCTCAGGCACTGCTTTCTCCTTCATCACACAGTTGTAATACAGAATGTTAGCAGAAGGCCAAGATCGTAAACTAAAAAGAATATGTGAACTTATCCTCACCTCAATACTCTAAAAAATATAAGACAAATAGTTTTCCATACTCTTCTTGAAGATTCCATTTTTTTTCCAACCATGTGACATTGTGTCAACTCCTTAACCTCCCTGCTTCAGTTCAACATCCATGAAATAGA
Organism: Leptonychotes weddellii; assembly: GCF_054177405.1. Lineage (NCBI taxonomy): Eukaryota > Metazoa > Chordata > Mammalia > Carnivora > Phocidae > Leptonychotes > Leptonychotes weddellii. Next base: position 158,216,518 of record NC_138369.1, on the reverse strand, counting down.
GAAAATTACAGTCCTAACTCAAGAAATTGTTGTATTAAGTGAGAGAATACAGGCAAGGTGTTTATAAACTCTCTTTCCCTCAAGTTCAACAAAGGTACTTCCAAATGGCTTAAATTAATTTTGTGGTAGACATATGCATATTGTGATACGTATTTTTCCTGTTGACCATTGCATTCAGATGTTCAATGCATACATACTATCTTACTGCTTGTGTAACAAATTACAACAAACTTAGTGGCTTAAAACAATACAAATTTATTTTCTTACAGTGTTGGACATCAGAAGTCCTAAATCACAGTGTGTCAGGGGGGTCATTTCCTCCATGTCCTTCTGTAGGTACTAGGTGAGAATCGGTTTCCTTGACTTTTCCAGCTTTTACAGCCTGTCTGCTTTGCTTTGTTCATGGGTCCTTCCCTTACCTTCAAAGCGCATCACTCCAAACTCTGCTTCTATTGTCACAACTCTTCTCTTTGATGCATTTGCCTCCTTCTTACAAGAACCGTGGTGATTATATTGGGTTCACTCATATGATCCGGGATATTCTCGAGATTCTAACTTAATATCTGAAAATTCAACTTTGCCAGGTGGGCTTACTGTGATGGTAATTTTATGTGTCAACTTCATTGAGCCACTAGGTACCCAATATTTGGTATTTGTCAAACACTTTTCTGGATATTTCTGTGAGGATGTTTTTGAATGAGATTATCATCAGTAGACTGGGTAAGGCAGATTGCCTTCCTAATGTGGGTGGGCATCATCCAGTCAGTTGAAGGACTGAGTAAAAATGCTGACCCTCCCCTGAGTAAGGGACAGTGTCTCTTGCTTGACTACTTTCAAACTGGAACATCAACTTTTTTCTTTCCTTCAGACTTGAACTGAAACATCGGTTCTTCCTGGTTCTTGAGACAGCCGCCCTTTGAACTGGAGTTGTACTATCTGTTCTTCTATTTCTCAGGCCTTTAGTTCAGACAACAGCTAAACCTTTGGCTCTGCTGGGTCTTCAGCTTGTCAACTCACTTTAAAGATCTTAGAATTTGTCAGCCTCCATAATTGCATGAGCCTATTCCTTATCATCCATTTCTCTTTCTCTCTCTCATAGACAACACACACACACACACACACACACACACACTATTGGTTCAGTTTCTCTAGAGAATTCTGACTAATAAAGAGAATACACAGAGAATAGGTATGGATATCTTTGGGAGGCCATTTTTCTCTCTGATTTTAAGACATGCCAGTGGTTATTTCTCATGTCCTAGCTCCTGCAGGACTTTCACTACAAATTGCTAGAGTCCTGCTACAGAAAACTGTTTCCCTCCCTCAACCTTAGTAGATAAACAGCTTAACCCATCACCCACCTCACAAGTGTGAGCACTCTTGTGCTCCACAGTGAGTGAATATACCACTTCTATTAAGTTTCTTGGATCATGATTCTCATTATCATTGTTTATCTTTCCTTCATCTCTTCCTCCAGTAAACTAGTGAATCTCTGCCTCTCTAATCTAACCTCTTTCACACTGTTTAGTATTTAATATTATCTATCCCCTTCTTTCTACTCTTGTCATCATCTCAGGCCCAGCTTCCAACACCTGCTATTAGCTTACTGTAACAGCCCCTAAGACGGTTGGCTTCTTTTATTATTTTTCTCTCTCCATTCTAGTCTTCACAGCATAGTTACAGTGATCTTTAGATACCCCGAATGTAATTCTATCACTACAACACAAATATAATTCCATCACCTAAGGCTTATCATCTTTCAGTAGTTCCTTATGGCTTCAATAAAATGTTTGAACTCTTTGGCTTGGCACATGGGGTCTTCAGAATCAGTCTCCAGCCAGCTCTTGAGGGTCATACTCTTGTAATTCTTGCTCACCCATAACCCATGCATCTCTCATTCTATCCACACTGAACTGTTCATAGTTCTTTCAGTGAGTCATGTCATCTTTTATTTTCAGGTTTCAGTACAAGCTGCTCACTTTATCTGTAATATACTTCCTATACCACACCTTTATCTGGCTGACTAAGACCTAACTCAGACACCTCTTCCTTGGAGAAACCATTCCAGACTTTTCTAGGCTTTACTGGTTATCTCTTTGTACTCCCCTAATGTCCCCAGTACATAAGTATACCTTAATATTATCTATGCTTAGGAGACCTTTAAGTGACAAAAAAACCTGATACAAACTAACTTAGATAATGAGGAAGCATATTATTTCACATTAAAACCCCCACAAAGTATGCTATTATCAAGTCTCTGGTTCTCTCTTGGCAAATGAATGGTTTTGCATGCTTCCCTGTGTTGGCTTTATTCTCCGTATGACTGCCCAATGAATCCAAGATAATTGCAAGAAATAATGGAGCAAAATGTCTCCTTATTCAAGTCTGAAGGATGAAAGAGAAAGGCTTCCCCTCATTATTCTGATTAGACCAACCGGACCAATGGCAGTTGATGAAGAAAACTATAATCTCATTCCTGAATGACTAAATCAGGAAGGTATAGGGTTACTACCCTCAATTTAGACCAGGGTTAGGCCAATGGTGAGACCACTGACATTTCAGACCAGATACTTCTTTACTTTGTGCATTGTAGAGTATTAGCAACATTCTTGGATTCTAGGCACTACATGCTTCCCCCAAGTTGTAACAATGAACAATGTCTTAGACATTGCCTAATATTTCCTGATCAGCAACACCACTCCCAACACTCCCAATTGAAGATCCCCGGCTTAGACTAATAAAGACATACTTTGGATGCCTAGCCTTATAGAAGATGTTCGATTTAGAAGAAGGGAAGAAGGAATGTTAGGTAAATAACCTATAGTACCCACCAGCTGTATTGTAATTATTTTTTGTCTTTGTCCCCTACTAGAAAGGACATTTCTAGAAGCTTTGTTTCTTGCTTCTCATATCTCTAGTACCTGGCATATACTGTGTCCTTAGTACATTTTTTTGACTTGACATATGAATTATACATTGGAAAAGGGATTTCTTTAGTGCTTTTTCATCTCTACTCAACAAGCATTATAACATTGATTCTATGAGTATCTATGCTTTCAATGGCAGAATGCTTTCAGGTTTATAACTAAAGATATTGAAAACATGTTTTCCAACTATGGGGATGAAGACAGAGCAATGAAGTAGAAGTGAGGGGTGAAAGAGGGGTGAAGTTACTATTTTTAAGCATGGAGATCTTGTTGCCTAAGTAAAGAAAGGGAGTCCAATTGCCGTCATGGATGCATAAATAAGAGAAGGCATCTGTCCAGACCAGTCACTTGCAAGTGTCTCTGATTTAGGAAGCAAAAGTTGAAATTGTGGCTTGTGACACAATATGCCACTACTGATTTTTCCTATGAACAAGCCATTCCTAAATCATTTGTCCCAAGTCAAAGCTTTCCTGTATTTGGACACATTGGAATATATGAATAGTTTCTTCATTTCAATTTGTAACTTAATGTGGACATAGCCAATAAACTATGAATCACCTTTTCACTGGAGATTTACATGGATTTTTCTCTTTACTTGCTTGGTTTTTCTAGTAATAGGGCAATCAGTTTCCATTCTCAGGTTTTGAATTTAATTAAAAGGTTAGCAGATGACAAAATAAACTTTAATTTTATAAATATTTACTTTATGCTATAAATATTAGCTTTGTGGAAATTTTCAGAAAAATTGAAATTCATTATACTTTCAAAAAAGAATTTCATGTAAATGAATGCAATGTTAAGACTGTACATCATATTTTAATTTATTCTAATTGCTGAATTTTGTAAAATTCACAAAATAATGTAATTTCATTATTTTTGGCCAAGTTTCTGTCTTGAAACCTAAAGACATGTTGGCTTTCCTTCTGGGTAACTCTCTGGATCATTGTTTAGGTGCCAAGCAATTTGTCACAACTCGAGTTTCCGCTTTCATTTAATAACTGAAACCTAAATGTTATGATCAAAAACCACTGGTCTGTTGCGCAGTGATCCATGTGAGAACAGTGAACTTATGTCTCCGTAAATTTGTTAGTCATCTATGAGGAAAAGCAATGCTGACCTCGTAATGTCAAATCCCATTTAGAGTTGGTGAACAGGTTGGATGAGGTACTTGATGCCTTTTGAGTTGTATTAAGAAATACACTTCAGTGTAGGAGGATAAAAGCCTCGGTGAATTAATGTGGAGATTGTAGCCTATCCAAATAATTTATAGTTGAATCCTATCTTCCAGAAGAAAAGAATGCAGTTAATAAAAGTTCTGACTTGAGTAAACAGCTTCAGGCAACACATGCTATTTAGTAAGTACCTGAAGTACTAATTGTGAACTTCTACCTTCATGGTTTCCTACTTGTGACCTTTTCTAAAATCTTATTAGTAAGAAACTGCTTATGGCTTCTGTCACAAGCAGGAATCCCAATCTCACTGAAAGGACACAAACTGGATTTTAAGATTGGTTTATGTGTCTAGGTTGAAGAATTATGTTACACAGCACTTTTTAGTCTGTTTTTTTAAGCTATAATTATCAAGTCAAAAGCAGCATTTTTAGGTAAAACAAATTGTTAGGCATTTTTATATTTTAATGTCATCAAAAGATAACACAAGATTTGACTTGATTTGTTAACTATTTGCCAGGTTTGTGCCTGTGGTACATGTCAATACATGGCCACGCCCTCTATCACGGGAAAGAGGGTATTTTCGCCAAATTGCAACCACCATGTGTTTTCGAGTAGGAATTTCAAGAGAACAACATCACTTGATGCTGACTATACTGCATAATCTGTGCTGTAGCTAATTAGAAAGAAAGAAACAGCATTATGCATACATATTGTTTGATAGGGTTTCTATATTGAAAACCTGAATTGAAAATGTCTGCTTCCATTGCCTTAAGGCTCTCATAATTTCTGTTAGATAAATGCAGTACCCGGTCTTCTGTTTCTTTTCCCTCCAAACCATCTTATATACTTACAGTGATTAACCTTGTGATCTGTAAATCTAATTGTATTACTTTCTGTTTAAAATCTTTCTGAGGTGGGGCGCCTGGGTGGCTCAGTCGGTTAAGCGTCTGCCTTTGGCTCAGGTCATGATCCCAGGGTCCTGGGATCGAGCCCCGCATCGGGCTCCCTGCTCCGCGGGAAGCCTGCTTCTCCCTCTCCCACTTCCTCTGCTTGTGTTCCCACTCTCGCTGTGTCTCTCTCTGTCAAATAAATAAATAAAATCCTTAAAAAAAAAATCTTTCTGAGGTTTGGTAATGGCTTACTTGCTTTGGTTAATGTTCAAAGTGCTTATGATGATAAATAAGACCTTTTCTGATATGAATTCTACTTTCTGTTTCCCTCTCACCATCTGTCATCGGTGGGCAAACTGAACCACTTTTCATTCCCCAGGTGTACCCTGCTTACTTATGCCTCTGTGTTTGCTCCCATTGTTCCATTGGTCTAGATGAAACTCTCTTAACTCTTGTTCTTCTCTAAAAGTCAGATCAAGTGTCCTTCCAAATATTCTCTGTGGGCCTCTTAGATATACACTGTGTACACACACTTATTTTGATGTAAGGTATTATAAGTCTTGTTTTTGTTGTTGTTGTTGTTCTGTCCGACCCATTAGTTAGTGAGCCCCTTGAGGGCCTGGCCATAAAAGGCAAATCCTGGATAAATGTTTGCTATGTGAAGGAAAGAACAAACCACAAGGTGATGGGTGTGTTCTTTCCATATGTGCTTTTCTTTTCTTTGTCTATGATCTCTCTCTGGTTAGTGGGAAGCCACCACATAGCCTTGAGGAAAATTATTATAGCAGAAATGCTTATTTTAATGTTTATTTTTAACTGCAACAGAGATTTTTAAAAAAACGGAAGAGAAATGTTTTGAGGAAAGCCTGGCAGAGTTTACACCAAAACATGAGACTGGAGAGAAGTTAGAGGGGGAGACAAACTACATTTTCCCTAGACCCTGGGAGGACTGAATAGAAGTAACCAGGGTTGGAGCAGAATGTGCACAGCAAGGGGAAAGGGTTGTGAACTTTTGGGAACTTGGAGGTAGGACTGAGAGCACATAGCTTGGAACAGGTCAGTGGGGGAGCGTTGGAGAGATAAGAGGCAGCTCTAAGAGATTAGCAAATGTTCCGTTCTTGCTCTTTTCACTGCTGTCATCCTGTCCTCCTGGGGTCTATATCAGCTACCCAGTTTCACCCCCTTGAACCAGAAAGCAGTGGTAGTATGATAGGAACTCTCCTAACATCTTTCTTTCCCTGGGAGGGATAAAAATAGTAAAAGTACGCTTGTTTTATGCTAAAATGCAATACTTAGGGAAGCATAAATGAATGCCTCAACATGTGAGGTTGGTAACATCTAATTTATATTTCATTATCTAAAAGGAGATCTAAGAAGGAGTTTGAGCTTAACATTTGTCTTAGTGGGTGTTAGTTGGTTTCTCCCTGATTTTAAGATTTGGACATTAGAATTATTACTGAAAGATTGTCAATGTTTGCAATTTAAGCATGAAGGCCATTGAGAAGGGTGGGCACAGTCACTTTCATTGCTTGGGAAAATAGGCTCAATAAATGTGATAACAAGGTGAACACTGGAGCAAATGCATTTGTATCCTCTTTATCTCAAGCACAGAGCCAATCTGGAACTCCAGTTCCTTGAGAAGATGATAAATGTTTTCTGCCAGTCTTTCCAACTGAACAAACTCTGTTTGATTGGTATTAATCACTTCGGGCAGGCGATGCTCAAGCCTGCTCACTGCAATCTAGGTGAAAAGCTTGTCATCAGTATCACATCATGAAATGAAAGAGTATGGGACAAAGAGAAGAAATATTTCCATTTACCTAGTCATCAGAGTAAGTGTCAAGTTAAATAAGATACGAAGTATTTATTTTCACATGAACAGTTTAAAATACAAACCTTTAATGTTTTTTTTTTCTTTCTAATTTTTTTTATTTAAAAGGAGAAATTAAGCCAAATAAGAATCTGACTTGTTTATGGTAAAAGAACATCCCTTATTCTCCCAAATTCTCTGTAGCTTTAGAAAATTATCCTAAAATTGAGTTTTCCCATGAACAGACTACACATGTATAAAGAACATGTGAACAAAGAAGCCTCATCAAGGGCAGGGATAATCTAGAAAATAGTCTTCTATAGAAGGGATATTTGTATATCCCCCAAATTCATTTGCTGACACCTATTCCTGCATGGGATGATATTAGGAGGTGGGGTTTGAGAAATGATTAGGTCATGAGGGCTGAGCCTTCATGGATGAGATTAGTGTCCTTATAAAAGGACCTCAGTGAGCTTCCTTGCCTCTCTGCCCTGTGAGGTTATAGTTAGAAGACTGCCTTAGACAAACCTGGGAAGCCGGCTCTTACTGGATACCAGTTCTGCCAGTGGTTATCTTGGACTTCCAAGCCTTCAGAACTGTGAGAAAGAAAAATGTTTTATGAGCCACCCAGTCTATGGTATTCTCTTATAGCAGCCCAAGCAGACTAGGATAGACTTTGAGATGGTTAAGTAAGATTTAACAGTCTAAAAATGTATCCAAGTTAAAAAATATCTCCTTGTCATAATTTGATTTTTTTTTTTTTTCATTTTGCTGTGTCATATTCCCTGTAAAAAGTTGTCCGCTGAAAATACAAAAACCCCTGGGGCCAGTGGGTGGAGATCTCACTCATTGACTTCTTAGAGTGATTCAATCTGATTGTCATCTTCCTAATACCTAGATAACAATAGCTATATTGGAAGAATTAGTTTGCTTCCTGGAGCAAAACTCAGGCAGAAATCGTAGCATTTTATTTGATAAATCAATTTACTTTTCCATCTTCTGTCAGAGAACTCATATACATTATTCTTCAAGTTAATGATTACTTCAAATTGTGGGTTAAAGGTGACTTAAATACATCCATTTAAATTGATATTTTGTGGAAGGAATGGAACATTTCTTAAAATAAAAAGTTAATTGATGTTTAATGGACACCTCTATTATTTTAGTGATTAATTAACTGTATTAATTCATAAGTTGTACCTTGAAGCTGTCACTCACATTTGCAGGTTAACTCAAGGCAATCCTTTTGAGGCCAACTGTTTTGAAGTGAATGAGGAACTTAGGCAACCTATCTAGGGGGTAGAAAAAGCACTGTTTTGAGAACTGCATAGTGAACTCAGCAGTTAAATTCAACCTACTCTCTGAAGATAACACTGGGGTTATTCTTACAGTACTGACTGATTTTTACATACCTAAATATATGGAATTTTGAATGTTAAATAATAAGAAAAAGTTAAAAATCTAAAAAAAAAAAAACCTAGATTCACTTCTAGTAGAAAATAATTTTTCAAGATACCTTTCATAAGATTTCAACTATTGGTCACATGACTTCCTTTTCTCATCTTGGCCTGGAAAATGCTTCTCTTTTCAGTCTCTAACTTCCAGGCAATCACCATCACCATTGTCTTAGGGCATCTTTGTCCCAGCACTGAAGTATTGGTGGCCCATTTTTAACCTGTAAAACCAAAAGAAGTGATTCTTAACCATCAAAATTTCAAGTTTTTCAGGGACCTGTTCTTACACTTCAATTATTTTCTGTTATAAATAATTCACTTGATAGAGTATTATTTTTAAAAATGTATCACTTGTAATCTAAAGTCCAGATCTGGATTGATTTACACAACTATTTCTGAAAATTACAGGAAAGTTCTGGCAGGTACTAGAGTATTGCTTTGTGAAGATTCTAAATGCTGAGGGGCGCCTGGGTGGCTCAGTCGGTTAAGTGTCTGCCTTTGGTTCAGGTCATGATCCCAGAGTCCTGGAATCAAGTCCCACACTGAGCTCCCTGCTCAACGAGAGCCTGCTTCTCCCTCTTCCTCTGCTCCTCCCCGCTGCTCGTGCTCATGCTCTCTCTCTCTCTCACTCACTCTCTATCTCAAATTAAAAAAAAATCTTAAAGAAAAAAAAAGAATTTAAATGCCGTGAGGACATCTAGGTGTGTGGGCAGACTGGCACATTCACACCATGATTAAGGATTTAGCCATACAGGAGAGGGCTGAGTCTGTGAAGGAGAGAGATTATGATATCACTTTAGCACACCCAAAAAACACTGAAGTGGGAAATACAGCAGCAAGACTGAAGAAATCCCACAGTATGGTTTCCAAACACTTAAATTGAGTTCCTCTAAAAATCAAAAAATATTTTTTAAAAAGTATAATATCTGAGATTGAAAAGGAGAGCCTTAATAAATTCATAAGGTTAAGGGAGTGCTTTTGACGTTTTTTAAATCTATTTGGTTTTGCAACTAATAGAAATTAATAATAAAAACACAGGCTTTATGAAATAATAAGTAATTATGGAGTATATTACAGGTTTCTCCCAGTATCCAAAAGTACAGAATTCCTTATGAAACCTTTCATAAGTCAAAATGGCATAAAGCAAAGAAGCAATTACCATTAAGTTATAAGAACAAATTTTTGAGCATTCCAGACCCCCAAAAATAACCTCTCTTAGGCTTTTCTGATACCTTAGTACACATCTTGTTAGCAGATGCACAGAAATAAATTAAGATAAAGCACAGATGCTCCCAGACACAGTTCAAAGTTACGGCAGCTGAGATGCTGAGTGTAGTTCCCAGGGAAGGCTCCTGGTGGGCCCAGTCTTGCTGCTCTAGCTCCTTCTCCCTCACTCTTCAACTTCACCACATCTTACAAACCACTTCCAATCAATATAGAAAATTGAATTCTAAAATGTCTTGCCATAAGAGAATGTATCATTGTTTTCTGGAACACCCAACATTTTTGATCACATGTGCTATCCTTGGGGAAATTTCCTTCTTTTGACTCCTGCCTCTGCCAAGGTGGAGGCAAGAAAAACCAGCTTCCCCAATTTTTGCATCTGGTACCTTGTCTGTAACAATTAGTAGACTTGTTTGAGGGTCTGATTTAAAAATAAGCAAACTGAGGAAGGAGGTTCCATACAGAATCAATTGTGTTGGTTAGGGGAGATGTCAGGGGTGCCTAGTAATAATTATAAGGTCAAGATCCTGGATCATTAAGGAGGGCACGTGATGTGATGAGCACTGGGTGTTATATGCAACTGATAAATTATTGAACACTACATCTGAAACTAATGATGTACTCTATGTTGGCTAATTGCATTTAAATAAAAAATTAAACAACAACAACAAAAAGATCCCGGAAAAGAAGTAGCAGTGCTTTAAACCCTAGTTCCTGGCAATAATACTTGCTGCATATCATCACCATCAGCAGCTTCAGTGGAAGAGGAATGTTTTCTCATTTGGTCAATTTGGTAGCCAGGTTTGTAGCATTGTTACTGAAAGTTCACCTGGGAAGCTCTTAATGGTTTTCTAGCTTTCTCAGTTCTTGAGCTACTCGATATCCTATTAACAAACCCCTTTCTGCTTAATCTGCCAGCCAGCTTTTGTAGTTGCAATTAGAAACACATATTAAGGGTTTCCTAAATATAAATCTTCTCTCCATCCCTGGTAATGAGGGTTCTTATTCCTCCTATCATCTCCTGATTGGTCTCCTTTCAACGATATTTCTCTTCTTTGATTTGTTACCTCAGTTAATTTTTTAAATATAAACCTTATCTCCTCTATGCTTTTTGGTTTAATACATACTACTATAATAGTTTGACGACGTTTACTCATTTTACTCACTTCACCAAAATAATAAACTTTTTTTTTTTTTAATTTCTTGTATTTGCTGTCAAAGTCAATTTGAAACAAGTAGTTGGCCTTTTGGTTGCAAAGGTATGCCTGCAATAGATGATTAACATTGAAAAATACAATAATTGAGGCTTATTTTGTATACATTGGGTTTGTTATTAAAAGTGGGTAGTTGAGGAAGATTCCTGGGGAAAATAGACTGGCATGATAAAGGGCTCAGCCCTTGATCTTCTGAATATTATACCTGACCTTGTCTTTGTCACATAGTTTATTAGAATGACAGATGCCAACAGAGCACAGATGACAGGAGACTGATCATAAAAAAGCAAAGTGATAATTTATTAATTTAAATGATAAATATAAGTGCTAAGTATTTGCAGCTTGCATATCAGCACATTCTCTCCCTGTAGGCAACCTTCATGGAAAGCAAATTGACAGAAAGTTGCTGGCTGAGCTTCAAATCAGAGCAAGAACTCCTGTCTTAATAATTCAAAGATATCCTGGTCCCAGACTCTGATGACCACATATAGGCTGACAGATTGTCGTGAAATTAGATAATTGTTCTCTCTCAAAGAACACTGTTTTCCCAGATGGTACTTTGAGGGGTCCAGTCAGTGTTGGCTCCTTGGAATTGGCATTTCTTTTTGTTCATTTCTATCTCTTTAAGGTGATGTCTGGTTATCTCAGTTAGGATCCACAATGTGTTGATTTTAGAGTTTAATTCTCAAATGACGTTTTACATACTTCCCAGTTTTATTCTTGTTGCCACTTAAGCTAAAGGTACATTAGCAGGTTTACATTTCGTGTTGTAATAGCTGCATTTGTAACACGGTGTGCATCACTGTAGGTTTCTTTTTATGGCTATTCTTTACTTTTTCTTTATATTCATATAGTTACGTAGTTTACTAAAAGTTAGTTATTAAAGTTAGAAGATAAACATAATATACCTATTTTTCAAAAAATTAAGCATTTTCTAAAATCTATTTTTTTAAATTTCTTCCACTAATATCTAGTGCTAATCAAACAATTCTGGAATTCCTTTCTTCAAGAGAAGTGAAATTTAAGAGAAAAAAAGTTTGATGAAGATCATTTGCCATATGTTACCTAACTAAATCATCATAAACATTTTTACTAGTAGAGTGTATCCTCCTTTATAGATGAGATCACTGAGATTAGGTAGTTGTCCCATACCCAAACTACTTGGTTCATACCTTTGTACTCTTGGTTCTTTAGTATCTCTTTAATCTATAATTTAAAATTTTATAATTTATAACTCCATAATTTGAAAGTCCATACCTTATTTCACAGGCCCAAGTGTTTCTTCTTCTTGATTTTATTTTGCCACAAAGATGTGCCTTTATTATTAATTGTTGGCTCTGTCTCATGTATCCTCTTGGTTTTTACTCCTATAATATTCACAATTTCAGCACAGGCTTTCACTAATTCACTGTATCTCTTTTTTTTTCTCCAGCCAATCATTATTAATTCTTAAAATATTTACAAAGTTATCATCTCATTTATGCTAATTTCAGATAGTGTTACCTATCTAGTTGAATGTTGTAGGTTTCTGTCTACTTGTTTTCCCATTTGCTATTTGTTCATTTTTTTACGATTTTAAAAAAGTATTTTTATGACAAAATTTGGAAGGTACAGAGAACTTAAAAAAAAAAAAAGGAGGAAAATGTGTGCATAATTCCACTGTACAGATATAACAACAAATGGAAAGGACTGCTTAACACCTTTCTAACCAGATGGAGCACTGCTTATATCTTGTGTGTCTCTGTTCTTCATAAAAAGTTTCCTTGAATTTTCCCTCCAAAACATGCAGACTTGGTCTAAAAGGACAGTTTGTAAACAGACAATATATTCTCCTATGCACCCAAATTTTCTTGCTATAATTTTGCTCAAAGGAAAGCAAGCACACATTCACATCTAGTCCTCTATGTTCCGCTCCAGCAGGTTGGCCATATCCTCAAAATAACATTGCCTTGGGGTGGCTCAGTTGGCTAATCATCTGCCTTCGGCTTTGGTCATGATCCCAGGGTCCTGGGATCAAGTCACGCATTGGGCTCCCTGCTCGGCGGAGAGTCTGCTTCTCCCTCTCTCTCTACCGCTCACCCTACCTGTGCTTGCTCCTGCTCTCTCTCTCTCTGTCAAGTAAATAAATAAAAATCTTTATATAAAAAAAAAGAATAACAGTGCTTTGGCATATTAATTGAAACTTGGGTTCTAGCAGTATTAAAAAAGAGCATTTCATTTTTTTCTCCAAGTCTTTCTCTGTTTTTGAATAGTAGCCTTCACATAGGATACTAGAAGTAACACCTGGATAAAGATATAATAACATTCATTATTTTCCCTTTGCAAGTATTCATTTGTTGTGTTTACTTCAGGAAAAGACTCCTTATACTAACACCTCCCCAAAGTAGCTGCCTCTAAATTTCAGTAGGGTTGGCTTTGGAGGGGCTTTATTTAGTGGTCCGGAAACAAAACTGGAGTTAAAGACCATAAGTCCTTAAGGTCTTATGGATTTTGACTTCTCTACAATTTTTATGTATTTATGCAATGAATATTTCCTGAGCAACTATTATGTGCCTGGAACTATTGTGGTTCTGAACAACAAAGGCAAACAACAGCTATTTGGGAACTTGAATGTAAAACAGAAATTAGGTTAAACCTGATAGAAAAACAGTTCTGTCTGGGTATTCTGGATTTGAAAACAAATAAAAAGATGATTTTAGGTAAGCTTTCCCCATCCTCACTTTTTTTTTTTAAGATTTTATTAATTTATTTGACTGAGAGAGACACAGCGAGAGAGACAACACAAGCAGGGGGAGTGGGTGAGGGAGAAGCAGACTTCCCACTGCGCAGGAAGCCCGATGTGGGGCTCGATCCCAGGATCCTGGAATCATGACCTGAGCCGAAGGCAGATGCTTAACGACTGAGCCACCCAGGTACCCCATCCCATCCCCGCTTTTTAAGAAAGGAAATTGTGAATTGGTAATTGTGATTTTCAAAGTGTTTACATTTTGGGTCTGATTTATAACACTGGGATAAAAGTGTTTATTTGCTACTAAAACAGATGATAAGAGTAAGAAAAATGGCACTGGAGGTAATACTATCACTAGGTACTCTCATATATAGAGAAATACATGAATTTTATATGAATTTAATTCTCAGAATAACTCCATTTTACAGATGATAAAACTTCAGCACAGATAAGTTAAAGAGCTAACTGAAGCTCACACAGCTAAGCCAACGACAAATCTGGGATTTGAATCTGATTATTTTCATATTAGAAGCCACACTCTTAACCACAATATTAAGAGTACACCTTTAACTGTCCAGGAAGAGAAAGCAGAAGTGCAGAAATAAGTTTGGAGGGCAACACAAGAACTAGGAAATACTGCTGTCGCTTAAAAGAATGGGAGGTCAGGGGAAGAATAAAGGACGATGCACTGTATATGCCAACTCTTTCTTTAGGATAGATCTCAAAAACTGCCATAGGACACTACCACTTACATGACACTGGCCAGAAATTACTCGCATAGTCTCATCTATCTTCAAGGGAGGCTGCGTGATATCATCATATTCTGGATGGCAATGTACCCAGCTAGCCATTTTACTACTATGGATGAAAGGCAAAATGGATTTAGGGAGAAAACAAGTAGTTTCTACCATAGCCCTATACTCTCATTTCACAGTATTATAGTGTGTTCTACTGGAATTGTTTTAAACAAAAGATCAAACTCAGAAGACAAGATGCCTACTGTATATAACATGACCTTTTTTTTTAAAGATTTTTTTTTTTAAAGATTTTATTTATTTATTTGAGACAGAGAGAATGAGAGAGAGAGAGCACATGAGTGGGGGGAGGGTCAGAGGACGAAGCAGACTCCCTGCCGAGCAGGGAGCCCGATGCGGGACTCGATCCCGGGACTCCAGGATCATGACCTGAGCCGAAGGCAGCCGCCCAACCAACTGAGCCACCCAGGCGCCCCTTTTTTAAAGATTTTATTTATTGATTGATTTTAGAGAGAGAGAGAGCACCAACAGGGGGAGGGGAAGAGGGGGAGGGACAGTGGGGGAGGGACATTAGGGGAGGGTCAGAGGGGGAGGGAGAGAGTCAAGCAGACTCTGAGCTGAGCAAGGAGTCCAGTGTGAGGCTTGATCTCACAAACTTGAGATCATGACCTGAGCCGAAATAGGAAACTTAACAAATTGAGCCACCCAGGCACCTCTATAATATAACTCTTTTATGTAAAGATTAATGGAAGTGATTTCACTCTTTTAAAATTAGCAAGGAAATAAGCAATATGTTTGTCATCATCTAAATACTGTGTATATGTATAGATAATAGATAATATAATAGATAATATATGAGCACCCATATCTATGTGATCCTTTCCAGTCCAACCATGTCACCTTCTGCTTGAAAGCATCCAATGCCCTTCTATTTCACTCAGAGTTAAGCAAGTTTCCAATGGCCTACAAGGCTCTACCTGATCTGATTCTTTTCCTTCCTGTCTCTATCTCCTACTGCTCTCTCTCACCTCACTCCCCACCCCCCACCCCACCCCAACCATTCCCTGCCATCCTTAGAGTAGCTGAGATACTCTGGCCTCTGGACATTTATGCTAGCAAGCTCCAACCAGAATGATGTCCCCAGATACCCTTGAGGCTAATTCTCTCCCCCCCTTCAAGTCTCCTCCATTCATGTTACTCTCTCAGCAAGTCCTTTCCTGACCACCTTTTCATATTTCACTGCTCACCCCCAAGCTGGGCAGTTTCTGGCCATCTTTATTCTTTTTTTTTTTTTTTAAAGATTTTATTTATTTATTTGAGAGAGAGAGAATGAGAGAGAACACATGAGAGGGGATAGGGTCAGAGGGCAAAGCAGACTCCCCGACGAGCAGGGAGCCCGATGCGGGACTCGATCCAGGGACTCCAGGATCATGGCCTGAGCCGAAGGCGGTCGCTTAATCAACTGAGCCACCCAGGCGCCCCCTGGCCATCTTTATTCTTGCCGTAATGCTCAGTACTTCTAATATTCTACGTAATCTCCTTGCTGTAAAGTTTTTCTCTATTGTCTATCTTCTTCCACTAGAATGCCATACTCAGGAAAGCTATCTCCACCAAAGTTATCCTCTTAGAAAGAGGCTTGGCAACCAATAGTAACTCAATGAATAGTTTAGATGATTACAAATGTGAGAGTGAGTGAGCCTTTTCCTCCACTAGTCAGTTTAAGTTACCAATGTTATGTTGTTTTTACTTTTAGCACTAGGATAGCTATCTGTTGACTCTATGCTTTACACATTTTTTTAATTAAAATGTTCTCTATTTTCAGGACAAGTAAATATTTTAGAGTTCTAGAACCACAGAAACACAAGAGTGGTGTGTCATCCTCAGCACCGATACTTTAAATCTCAAAGCAGTTGCCCAGTAACTATTTTACCACCCCTCCCCATTTAAAGCCTGAGGACTTACTGTCTAAATCACACACTTCATGAAGCAGAAATGCAACTCCAGATCACCAGTTTTGAAAGAGTTGCTTGAATTGTCTTTGTGTTCTACCACATTTTACTTCCACTTCCTTTCCTAATTTATTTTGCAGGGAAATCTAATTTCTTTTCTAAATTAGAGTTGTGTGCTGCCAGTTTTGATATTTTACCAGCCACATTCTCATCAGTGTTACCATCTCTAAACTTCTGAATCAAAAGCATCACAGAGGATTGTTTTGGAATATATGTTTTGATTGAAGTACCCTCTTATTTAAACATATCAAAATTAATTGTGCTTCTCATACAATGTCTGTGTGTGTCTTTGCATATTAGATTGTCTCTTAAATGCTGGCAGGAATTTAAGACTCTCTGCTTGGTGATCACAGAATTGGACCTGACTTGATAACTATCGCTATTTCTCTCATTAGCAAAACAGTTATCGTGTATTTTCTCAGAATACTGATTTTAATTCATATCTTAATTAATATTCTATAAAGTCAGATTATGACATTTCATGTTTTGACAGAATAGTTATTTATTACAGGTAAACTCTCAAAGATTTCTGAGAGACATGAAAATACTAGATATAGCAAAAAAAAATGCATGTGTATTATTTGTGGTCAAGTTAAGTTGCTTTTGGATTTTGCAGATAGAAGCATATTTAGTTGATTATATCCATTCATGAGATTAATTTCTCCCTTTGGTAAATTTTTTGAAAGCATGTGAGATTTGATATGTGTGTATGTGTTTGTGTGTGTGCATTTGACACACATATATTAAGTGCGGGATGTGTAAGTTCCATTATGAGTGTCATTTGTGTGACTGGGTAGAATTATAAAGGTGCACTACAAAATCTGCCTTACAGCCAGGAATATGAAATGCCAATTATGTTCATCAGGACATCAATTTGTCATCATGTGCAAGGATATTTATGCAAAGGTTTAATTTCCTTTTCCTTTATTATTAATGATGCTTTATACTTGAAAGAAATTCCATCTTGAAAGCGTCTTAGAATCATTAATCCTCATGATATGTATGAAGTAGTTAAGAATTCTTATCCATACTTTGAAATGGGCAAAGTAAGAAACAGCTAACATGGATAAGTAGTCTATGTTGCAGAAACATAGTCTTTTCTGCCGGAAGAATGATTCACATAGAGAACATGCCTGAACAGAGACAAGTTGATTGTGCTTTGTTTTATGTGGGCTTTTAATTTTTTCATATGTTTATGCATGTGTGCATAGAATAATTTATAGCTTCAGGAGAATTCGGATGTAAAAAGATTATTACCTTTTCTTTTGTTATGGTCTAGCATCTGAATTTGTCTTTTCTTGTATCCAATGCAGTTTCAATAGTGAAGACTGAAGCTGTAATTGTCATGCATAAGGAGATGCATCCAAATGTGCTAATTTTTAAAAAGCCCATTTGAGACATCTGGTCTATTTAGAGCCTCATCTTACATAATTACGTCTTTCTTCAGGTGACTTTAAAATTTGCAATATTTCTTTTTTTTTTTTAAAGATTTTATTTATTTATTTGAGACAGAGAGAATGAGAGACAGAGAGCATGAGAGGGAGGAGGGTCAGAGGGAGAAGCAGACTCCCTGCCGAGCAGGGAGCCCAATGC
>NC_138369.1:158177194-158198242 GCF_054177405.1 Leptonychotes weddellii | reverse complement strand
TCTCCTTTCTCCGCATCCTTGCTGACATCTGTCATTTCCTGACTTGTTAATTTTAGCCATTCTGATGGGTGTGAGGTGGTATCTCATTGAGGTTTTGATTTGGATTTCCCTGATGCCGAGTGATGTTGAGCACTTTTCATGTGTCTGTTGGCCATTTGGATGTCTTCTTTGGAAAAATGTCTGTTCATGTCTTCTGCCCATTTCTTGATTGGATCATTTGTTCTTCGGGTGTTGAGATTGATGAGTTCTTTATAGATTTTGGATACTAGCCCTTTATCTGATAGGTCATTTGCAAATATCTTCTCCCATTCTGTCGGTTGTCTTTTGGTTTTGTTAACTGTTTCCTTTGCTGTTCAAAAGCTTTTTATCTTGATGAAGTCCCAATAGTTCATTTTTGCCCTTGCTTCCCTTGCCTTTGGAGATGTTTCTAGGAAGAAGTTGCTGAGGCTGAGGTCGGAGAGGTTGCTGCCTGTGTTCTGCTCTAGGATTTTGATGGATTCCTTTCTCACATTTAGGTCTTTAATCCATTTTGAGTCCATTTTTGCGTATGGTATAAGAACATGGTCCAGTTTCATTCTTCTGCATGTGGCTGTCCAATTTTCCCAACACCATTTGTTGGAAAGACTGTCTTTGGATATTTTTTTCCTGCTTTGTTGAAGGTTAGTTGACTCTATAGTTCTGGGTTCTCTATTCTGTTCCACTGATCTGTGCATCTGTTTTTGGAAGTGCATGAGCTTTTAATTTTGATGAGGTTCAGTTTATTTTGTCTTTTATTACTTATGCTTTTGATGTTATATCCAAGAAGAGTTTTCAAAAGTTTTTGAAGTTTTATTTACAAAATTCAAGAAGATTTACTGTTATGTTTTCTTCTAAAATCTTTATAGTTTTGGATCTTATATTTTCTTTTTTTAAAAAAGATTTTATTTATTTATTTGATAGAGAGAGACACAGTGGGAGAGGGAACACAAGCAGAGGGACTGGTAGAGGGAGAAGCAGGCCTCCCACAGAGCAGGGAGCCCGATGTGGGGCTCGATCCCAGGACCCTGGGATCAGGGCCTGAGCCAAAGGCAGATGCATAACGACAGCCACCCAGGCATCCCAGGATCTTATATTTTCATCTATGATCACTTGGAACGAATTTTTGTATTCTCTAACTGGTGCAGCCACTCTGGAAAACAGTATGGAATTTCCTCAAAAAGTTAAAAATAGAACTATCTCATCATCCAGCAATTGCCTAGTAGGTATTTATTTATACAAAGAATACAAAAATACTAATTCAAAGGGACACATGCACCCTGATGTTTATAGTAGCATTGTTTACAATAGTCAAATTATGGAATCAGACCAAATATCCATTGACTAATGAATGGATAAAGAAAATGTGGTGTATATATATACAGTGGAATATTACTCATCCATAAAAAAGAATGACAGATTGCCATTTGCAACAACATAGATGGAACTAGAATTATGATTAGTGAAATACGTCAGCCAGAGAAAGACAAATACCATAAGATTTCACTTATATGTGGAATTTAAGAAACAAAACAAATAAGCAAAGGGGAAAAAAAGACAGTGAGAGGCAAAGCAAAAAAAAAAAAAAAAAAAACAGACTCAACTATAGAGAACAAAGTAATGGTTTCTAGGGGAAGGTGGGTGGGGAGTGGGCTAAATAGGTGATGGGAATTAAGGAGTGCACTTATGATGAGCACTGGGTGCTGTATGATAATGTTGAATCACTATACTGTACACCTGAAACTTATATTATATTGTATGTTAATCAGCTGGAATTTAAATAAAAATTTAAAAAATTGAATGCTGTAAAGAAGGGGTACAATTTATTTATTTATTTATTATTTATCTATCTATCTATCTATCTGTTTTTGCATGTGGATATCTAGTTGCCCAAGTACTATTTGATGAAAAAATTATTATTTTTCAGCCATCATTTCTTCATTTTTTTCTGCTCCTTTTTTCTCTGGTACTCTTATTATGTATATGTTGCTAGTCTTAATGTTATCCCACATATCTTTCAGACTATTCACTTTTCTTCAAGTTTTTTCTCTCTATTCTGTATTCTGCATAATATACATCAATCTATCATCAGGTTAGCTTATTATTTTTCTTCTGCCAGCTCAAATCTACTATTGAAATTCTCTCTTTTTTTTTTTTTTGACGGTTTATTTATTTGAGAGAGAAAGCATGCACGAGTCGGGGGAGGGGTAGAGGGAGAAAATCTTCAGCAGACTCCCCACTGGGCACGGAGACCAACGTGGGGCTCTATCTCACCACCTGAGATCAGGACCTGAGCCAAAACCAAGAGTCCATCGCTTAACAGACTGAGGCTCCCAGGCGCCCCTACTACTGAAATTCTTTAGTGAATTTTTCACATTGGTTATTTTATTTTTCAACTCCAGACTTTTATTTGACTTCTTATTGTCTTCTCTTTGTTGATATTCTCTATCTGATGAGACCTTGGGACCTCTTTGTCTTTTGAAGTATGTTTTATTTTACTTTTATGAACATATTTATAAAGTTGCCTTGAAGTCTTTGTAAAGTCTGACATTAAGGCCCTCTCAGAAAGCAATTTCTCTTGCCTGTTTTATCCCCTAGTATATGGATAACACTTTTCTATTTTTTGCATGTCTCATTTGTTGTTGTTGAAAGCTGGATATTTGCGTTATCTATAGTGGTGATTCTGGGTACTGGTCTAGCCTTCCTTTCTAGGATTTGTTGTTATCACTTGCTTCTCTATTTGTTTAGTGAACTGGCTGGACCATCTCAGTAAAATTTATTTTCCCCATAGTGTACAGCCTCCAATGTCACTCGTACAAGTGACATGGCATAGCCTTGGCCATGCTCACAGTGGTGTCACAATGGAGTGACAATGGTTTTAGCAGAGCTTTCTTTCGCTGTCTCTTCCCTGATAGCTCTTAAATCACCTGCATCTATTTACATCATACCCAACTGTTAGCCTCTACTAATTGCCAGCTGATTTAGCATTTTCCATAATGCTCTGGGGCATAAATTGTTCCACAGTTTGATCCTTTAAGTCCTAACCCATTTGTAGGAGTATTTTTTGAGACCAGACTTTTTTTCCTTTTTTTGAAACCAGACTTTGAGACTTGTCCTCACCCCAGGAGGACCCTTAGCTTCTCTTTCCCTGGTTCTCTCTGTTAAAATTCTAGCTACTTTATGGTTTATCTTATCACTCTTATGAAAATATTCTGGGGATTTTCACATGCAGTAAGGTAAGGAGTAATCTCCTAGAAGAATGGAATTATTTCCTGTCTGAAATACTGTTATAGGACTATCACTATAAAAGTATATGTATTAGAGTGACAAACTTAAGATTATAGGATTTTATTTCATCACAAGAATTAAAGTAGTTAGTAATATTAGTTAACCAATAGCAGCCAAATTTAGTCCTATCTATGTAAAACATAGAGTGGCCTTAGATCTGTATTACAAATATTCCTTTCTATATACTACTTAATTTATTTTTATTGAATCCTGTATAGGGGATGATATCAATGACTATTTATAATTTTAACAATTTGTTATAGGTTTATTGCTTGTAACTTCACATATTTATATGCATATATATTCACAGCCACATAGAGTGGTTCTTTTAAATAATACACTCTAAAACTTAAGGAATTGTAGAGAAATAACTACATCATATAATATTCACATATATTTTAAGAAGGTTTGACCTCTCTAGGCAGTAATAGAATTAATGATGCATTAATTTATAGAAAGTTTCATAGTGCCATTTAGGCATAAAGCAAGAATGTGTGACAGGTGAGTAAAGCAAATGCATTGCTTAGATATGATTTTTACTATAACTTGATGATGGAATGGTTGCATTTTGGGATAAAATAGAATGACACATGAGCATAAAGTGTTACAGATGCTGACTAGAGAAACTATACAATTATTTTATAATTTTCTCTAGAAATATTTATTTAGCAACATTAACATCAAATATATTATGCAATACCAGCATGCAATCAAATGCATTCTGGCTTTAAAAAATGTAAATGCATAATGATGTATATAGAGTCTATAATAATTCCACCATAGTAAACAAAAAATATAGTTAAACATTAAAAACTAAGCATCTGAAATTCTGCCTTATTACCACATTAATACTTTGCTGTAAATAGAATGTAGTTATAGTTGCTTGTCAGGAATAGTGATGGGTTGTTCAGAATAACATTCTGCCTCAGGTTGATCACTTCTTCAAGGATTTGGTTCCTTACCCTGTGATTTGGAAAGCTTAGTTGACAACAAACCCTCAGATAATCAGCCCTTGGCAGACACACTTACAGAAACCAAATTCAAGAGAAAAAGTTTTGTAGCTAAAGTCAATTTCTAGTGAGTGTTATACCCGCCTCAGGTAAAATATAATTCTAAGTGGATCGGGCATCCACATTCCCAAAAGAAATAATCCAGTGCAATTATTTTGGATTAGTCAGGAAGCTTTGGTCTCAAAATCTCCACTCCATACATTAGAAATAAAGTAGAAAAAAGTAGTGAAATTACTATGTGTATGAATAATTCAATCAGAAAATAGAATGTGACCATGGATGAATTCATTGCATCCAAACTCCCAGGACTAAAACAAACAAACAAAAAAACAAAACAAAACTATTTGTATATGTGCTGCCGAAGCGAGCACAAAACAAAACTATTTGTAATAGTTGATGGAATTTTTAATAATGATAATAAGTGGATTCCAATTTTTAGACTTACAGATCTAGATTATTACAGGTATGCACATGTGTATGAAATTAGCAAGATATGTACAATTGGCCTAGGGAAATTATCAATTGTAGAGAGAGTCCAACATCTCCCCTGTAATGCTCTACTATCAATTTGGCTGTTCTTTCAACTGATTCTTTTCTAATGTGCCACTTTTCAATTTATTGTCTCTCAACTCCAAATACCCATTTCTCTCTCTGTTTTGTGATACTCAGGCTTGAACTCTGTAAAACACATTTATTCTTTGCCGGTTATTTCATAAGAGACTGTGTCAGTGAAAAACACTGGAAAGAGATAGGAAGGCTGGAAAAGAAGGAGAAACTTGCTCTTTCCTTTTTGTTTCCTGTTTACTTTCTATCTTCTTGCTGTTCCTATGAGTGTCATCTTATCTATTCTTGTTTACCAGGCCTGCAGTTTTCACCTTCAGTAGCAACGAATCCAGTATGCAGATTTTCTACCAATTGTATAACAAGTTTAATTACTTGCCCATCAAATACAACAGCACCCAAGTAGCTGGCATTACTGCCTTAGAGATAAGTGTCTCTGAACCCAGAGATTTATCCAAGCTTCTAACTTTGAAATTACAACCTCTTCTTTTTGTTCCTGTAGTCCCAGAGGTACTAGTTATTTCCTAGAGTTGTAACCTCTGTGAAAGCATAGTGTTTTTTATTCCTTTTTAGTTAACTAATTAAACATTATACCTAGTTAAAAATTCCTTATATTCAGTTTTCTTATTCAGATAACTGATGTGGTTTCTGTCTCCTGACTGGACTCTGACTGATAAGATTTTTTTGCAGCTAAGAAATCATTATATATGATTTGGTACTTGTATTGGTCATATTATTGGTCTTTATTGAAGTGTTGTGTGTGTTTGTTTTTGTCAATGGGAAATGGAATGCTGGTAACCTCTGGTATGCATTATCATCATAGTTAAACCAATTATCACATATCTTGTCTTGAAATGCTTACTGAAGCAAGTGCCTCAGCAGACCAAATAACTGTTGCACTTTTCAATTATGGAAGTACTGCTGACCAAAAGGTCTGTAATGCCAGATTCTGAGTGCACAGAAGTGCTTACAGAAACAAAATGATATGCTCATGTCTTTATTTCTCAGGTCAAGTGACCATCAGGAAACATACAGACCTATGACTCCCATAAAACAAACAGAGTCAATATGGCTAAAACTAAACACAAATTTTCATTGTTTGGGCTGCAGAATTACAATGTGAGATAAATTCACTGCCTTGCAACACTCTCACGTGAATGTTATGACAATGACTGTGAAAGACCAAGCATCTAAAACTTGGAATGGGTAAGTCTAATTGGACCCAGATGAAACTAAAGAACTTGAACCACTCTTAGCTTCTCTTGCTAACAGAAGCAGCTTCCCTCCACTAGAATCAGGAGTCTTTCTCTGCTTAAATATCCTGTACTAACATTATTTATATCAGTTTTATTGCAAATAGATGCTAATTTTACTTAAGAATAAGCCCCCAAGCACATTGTTGCCACTAGGCCCATAAATAGGGATAAATTACAGATTACAGCCTGTTCCAGACAGGTGAGTACAAAAATTGTTCTGGGAGGAAATAGGTTATGTGTCAAAATAATTTCAAGATTTCACTAATTCATATCAGAAGAAATATGTGAAATATATATGAGAATATATTCTAAGGATGTTAGATGAAGGAGGATGAAATAACACTAAATCAGGTTAAATTTATTGATATGAATGTGCTTACCAAAGATTCTGGATTAATATGTAGCCTTGTGCACCTGGAAGTGTATATAATAGTTTATTTAGTTGGTTGACTAAAGCTTGAACAAAACCATGGTCTGAATTTAATGAGGTTGAGTTGCTACAACTTTTCTGGAATAATAAGAGAAAGAAATTCAAGTAATTAGAGCATAAGGAATATTTCAGTGGACTTTTCATATATGATATACATACCTATTCTCCCAATAAATACCCTCCTAGGATTCAGAGAACCTTCCTTTGATTAAGATATTAAGAAATATATTAGTGAGTGGAGCATCAACATTCTTGAAATCCTCTGCTTTAGCTGTCCTTTGTAGAACAAGCATGATGATAGAGATGATGCAATAGAAATGAGCTCTCTAATTTTAGTGGGGATAACTCGATGGCAGAAATATAGATACTGGGTGGTAGAGCTTAACTTTTTTTTTTCTTTTTCACTGAAAATAACACCAAAGATAACATGGTAATTAGAAAGTTTTGATCCACGGGGATCTGTTGGTGAATTGTTCATGGTGTCTCTATAAATGAACATATAGTTCAGTTGCTAAAAGTTTACTTGATCTATATAACAGACAGAAACTCCAAACCTGGTCACCAAAAATCTAACTTGATTCACCACCATATTAAATCATTGTTATTCATCCAGTTTCCAGAATTAAGACAGTTCACAGACTTAAATGATATGTATTGAAGGGCAATCTACATTCCCTTGAGGAAGAATCCTACAATGCCACCAGTATATGCTCTAAGTACACACTTCCTTCAAGCATTTCCCAAAGGGAATTGTAGCCATTTATTAGAGTGACTACACACTGTGGACAAGTAAATACCTAAACCTTTAGGAAATTACCAGATACTGTCTCTGAAATGGTGGCAAATCATGAGAATACAAGATACCATACTTGTCCATGGTCCACCAGCCAAAAGAGGGTTTTAATTGATTCAGGTGGTAAGTGCGATTTCAGTTTAAGTTCACATCACGCTAAGCCCAGTATGTTTGAGGTCTTATCCTATGGTTATCTCTCCAGTTCCTGAAAATATAGTAAAAATAGTTATAATTGGAAAACTGGAAAAATCACCATATTGCCATCTGGCCAATGGTGGTCAAGCTACTATGGAGACAGAAGACATTCTTAGGTTGACAAAATGACCTACAAAAGTAGGTCAAGCTACTATGGAAGGAAAAATGATGTAGAAGCTGCTAAAACTTCCTTCTTTTCCAAGATAGTAGATGAGAAGCAGTGCCACATTCTTAGGGTATTGTTGATATTAAGATGGCCATTAAAATCTTGAAAGATGTGTGATCATTCCTATGATAGTACTGTTTAACTTGCCTCTTTTAGCTGTGCAGAAGGTGAGTGAATCTTAGAGAATATGAATTATTGCAACTGAATCAGGTGGAGATTCCAGTTGCCCTTGCAGTGCAGGTATGGTATCTTTTATGAAACAAACTGACACATCTCTGGACACTTAAAATGCAGCTACTGACTTGAATAATGCAATTTTCTATACCAATTTGAAAAGGTGATCAAATATATTGCTTTTACATGGCAAAACCAACAGTACATATTTGGAAATTTTGCCTCAGGACTATATTAACTCTTCTGCTTTCTGCAATAATGCAGTTCACAGAGACCTTAATAGTTTTAATATTCTACACATCATATCGTTCCACTAGAATAATGGCTTAATGGACTTTATAATACCAAGTCACAAGTATTTTGGGTTTCTTAGTAAAACCTGTGTGAATCAGAGGGTGAGTATGAACCCCAGGAATACTTAGGGTCTTACTAACTCAAGGGAATTTTCTGAGAGTACAAAGATCTCGGGTTCATTGTAATATCCCCTTCACATTTAAAGACAAGTTGTTGCACTTTGCACTGCTACCAGCATTAAAGAAACATAATGATTGATGGGTCTTTTTGGATTTGGGAACATCATATGTCTTACTTGAGTATGGTAATTTAAACCATTTACTAAGTAACCAGTAATTCTGACAGTTTTTCGTGGGAACCAAAGCAAGAGATAGCTTAGCAGCAATTATAGGCTGAAGTCCTAGCTACTCTTCTATTTTGCCTTTTAAACAAATAATCCAATGTTGCTCAAAGTGTCTGTGGCAAATAGGGATGCTGTATGGAGCTTCTAATAAAGACTAATAGAAGAATCACAATCCCGTGTGGTTTTTGAGAAATCATTGCCCACTCCCACAAATTGCTGATCTCCCCTTTAAGACATAGTTCCTTCCTTGTTGCTGAGTCCTGGAAGACATTGAATACTTAACTATGGTACAAATGATTGTATGACCTGTGCTTCTTATTATGAAATGATGTCATCTGACTGACCAATTCTTAAGTTTGGACATTTGCAGCAGCAATCAATCAGCCAAAGGAAATATAAAGACTTATGCTTGAGGAAGTCTAGAAGGCACATGTAAATTGAACGAGTATAGGATCAAACTTCTTTAACAATAATTTCTGTCATATTGACTCTTTTTCTCAATATATACCTGTGGCTTTTTGGGGAGTTCCCTGTGACCCACTGACAAAGAAGTAAAATATCCAGGCCTGGTTAACCAATCAGTCGTTATAGCTTCACTCAGAGTTGGCCTTAAAGGAAAGTTTGAAGGAAAATATTCTAGTATCCAGAACTTCAATTGTCATTTTTGACTGTTTACTTTGTCTAGACCAAATGGTGGCCAAAAGAACAAATCTATATTAAATTATGGGGAGCTACTAATGGTATTCCTGGACAGATAGAAACTTGTAAAGAATAGGATTAGAAAATTGATGACAATGATGTCTGGGTCAGAGATGTGTGGATAGGTTTGTAGGAGTGAGTACAGAGTTTGAAAATAATTGTGTCATATTTGAATGCTCCTTAAAGGTCATCCACTGCAGAAGACATTCTTAGGTTGAAAAATGACACATTCTATGGACTTCAGTCAGTCTTTTTATCTAGCCACAAATTCTTGCTATGTCCATGATAACCATACTGACAGGAATAAAGCCTACCATAGGGCTCATTCACATGGATGTCCTTCATCAATGCTAAACTGACTACCTACTGCTGCATGCCATATCTACCAACAGCAGAGACCAACAGTAAAATCTGGTAGGGAACTACTTTATGGGGTTATAAAACAAACACCTGATAGCAAGTTTATTACACTGGAACACTTTTATCAAGGAGGGAACTGAGTTTTGTCCTTACTGAAATAGATATGTATTCTAAATATGGGTTTGCCTTACCTATACTTAACTCTTCTGTCACTACCACCATCCATGGATTTATGGTATGGCTTATTCATTATTGTGATATTTTGTATAACATTGATTTTGGTTAAGGAACTTATTTAATAGCAAAAGAAGAACAGCAAAGGGCTCTTACTTATGGAGTTCATTGGTCTTATCAGCAGCTTTTCTAATTCATTGATGGAAGGCCTAACAAAGACTCTGTTAGAGTGCCAGGG
The DNA here is from genome assembly GCF_054177405.1 of Leptonychotes weddellii. Lineage (NCBI taxonomy): Eukaryota > Metazoa > Chordata > Mammalia > Carnivora > Phocidae > Leptonychotes > Leptonychotes weddellii. The sequence goes on along the minus strand of NC_138369.1, from coordinate 158,188,246 downwards.
TGGGGGAAAATCACAAACATTTGAAAAGATGGGGTTTTATCTTTTGGGTACAGCATATGTTTTAATCACTGACCAATACATTTTTTGTCTCTCCTATATCCAGAATACATTGGCCTAGGAATCAAAGAGTGGGTGTGGCCCCTCTCACTAACAAAATCACAGAGGTTAAATCATAGTGTTTTTGCTTCCCATTCCCTCAACTTTGATCTCTGATGTTTTGGAGGTGCTACGTCCAAGGGAGAAAGATTTCCACCAAAGATACATCCATGGTTCCATTAAATTGCAACTCGAGACTGTCACCTGGCCCTTTTCTGCCATTGAACAGAGGGTTATTCTATTCACTGGAGTGATGGATACAGATAAACACAAGGGAAATTGTTTGCTACTAGAAAATGAAGACAGTAAAGGTTATATATGGAATCCAGGGAATTTGGAGGGATGTCTTATAAGTTAATGGAAAAGTTAAAAAAGAAGGATGACTAAGGTTTTAAACCCTTCAAGAATGAAAGTTCAAGGATACCACACTACGAAAAAAATATATGACTTGATCAGTTGAAGGAAAAAAAAAAAAAACATGGAACGAGTTCTGGAAAAAGAAGTTATAAAATATCAACTATGGCCCAAAGCCCAAGGCTTAAAGGCAAAAAAAAAAAAAAAAAGTGGAGTAACTAATGTAAGACTGAAGTTACACATATCAACTATGCCCTCAAGATCAGTTACAGAAATAAGGAATTCCTTCCTTTATATATTTATATTGGTATTTATATTTATGTATTTTCTTCCTTACTTACTGTATATATATATGTGTGTATGTGTGTGTATGAGTTCCTTTTTGTATTTTTTTTTCTTCCCCTCATTACTTTATTCAAACCTTGTAGAAGGTTAAAGGTATAATGTAGTAACACAGTTTACCACTCAGGTAACAGGATTTATAATTCAATGATCAAGATATGTAGATGTGACTGTAACTGAATTTAGGAAAAAATAAAATAATCAGAGATGGATAATGTAACAGCCTCCCAGACTCAGATATAATAATTGTTGGAATTTCACACCTTCTTTTTTTTCAGTAGAGTAAAAGAACATCTTCACTTGAATGAAAGATAGTTGCATCTTATTAAGTAGAAACATAAGTTGTTTTGTTGTTGTAGGAAAGTTAAAATATGTATAGAAGAGCATATATGAAAGCTGAGTAGCCAAAGGAGCAGAATATAATAATTACTAAGATTTTTTTTTTTCTTTCTCAGATTCAAACCCATCCTTGTATAGTCTGCTCTGTGGTGCTGGAGTTGAGATTCTACAGACTGTGTATCTGTTTTGCTGGCCCCGTGTTGGCCTATCAATAGAGAGTGTTAGACGAACAGCAGAAGGCTAGAGGAAGAAGGGACTTGTTCCTTCTCGGTTGCTTTCTGTCTGCTTGTTTCTGTGAGCATTACTCTAACAATGATTAATCCAAAGGCAGCAGTTCCTTCTTCTAGGAGATGGAAAATCCAGTTCACAATTTTTTCTACATGTGCAGACCTGGCCTGATCTTGCCCTGCTCGGAGACACCAATAACAGAAGTTTGCACTCCCTTTTTAAAGGTCTGGCCTGGGTATCAGACAATTCAGTTTTCTCCTCCAAGGTCAGAAACCTCAGCACCACTGGCCAGCATCTTCTCCTCAGAAGCTAGTTTTAGCTCTGTGGGGCCCCTTATCAAAGTTTCTAAATCTTAATAATTCAAATTTTTTCCTTTTTCCCCAGCCTTAGAGCTGATAGATGTTTCAGTTTAAGGATGATGAACTTATTGCTTCTCATCTTTGCAGTAACATATGCAAAAATTCTCTATATACTCTCTATCCAAATCTCTGAGTGGTTTTTGTCTTCTGACTGAACCTTGACTTATACAGCTAGCCACAAATAGATTGTTTCTATTTGTCCAGTTGAAATTCCTGTAAGAAGGAATTTGTTTGGCCTGGAATAATCTTTCATGTTGGCAGCCCATGTTTTGACTGGATGAGGAAGTCTACTAAACAAATCACATATAAATAAGAGTAATGCTGTGAAAACACCTAGTACAACTCATAACCACCTAATGCCATACTTTTAAGGAGGCCTATAGATGCAGCATCTCCTAAGAGGTCAAAAGCATATCAGGAGCTGCGACTTACAAGTCTAGAATAAGCCATTACTTCCTAACTTGCAGTGGAATTTGGGGTATTCAATGAGAAAATATATGCAAAAATACCTTATATGGTACCTGGCATGTGTTTGGTGTATCATTCTTTAATTGTTGTATCTTTAAGGTTGTTATTCATCTCTAGGAACATGTATATAGTCACACATATTTATTCCTTAAACTTAAAATAGATTAGTGCGGCCAGAATAAAAGAAATGTTAAAGAATCTCTAGCCATCTGCATGTACTGTTGTCTGTTAACTCTTGGATGATTATATATCCTGTGCTAAGCTGGTCGAGATGTTGATTGGAGACTGGATACTACTGCCTTCTAGTTAAATTGCAAATAAATTACTTATCTGTCATATTTATTAATACTTGTTTGATCCTGATGCTCCTGAGTTCCAAACATGAAACAGGCATGACCTTTTTATAATATTGTGACTATGTTATGGGATTTTCCATTTTTAATATTGGGGTACATTAGCATCCATTTGTGGATCCATCAGAAGTAATAGCATTCACTTTTACAATTTAGATACGTTACAAAAAAAAAAAAAAGCAACTTGCTGCAACTCTGTCCACACTGTTTCAAGGAATGAGCATCTTGACAAGTTTTAGAAACTGTTCACTTTTGTGCCAGAGCCATTCTTCTGGATGGACTGTATGTGGTTCATTTCAGATATATTGATTTCACTGATTCTACTGCAGTGAAAAGATAAGGAAATGGTATATCAAGGTTTAATTTCGCTGTCAGTGACGTCTTTAATAATTTCTAGAGGTTCTTCTTTATTGGATTTCAATCTTGGCTTTGCTTGTTAGATTTATATAGTGCTTTTCCTCCTAAAAACACAGAGCTCTCTGCAAAGGCTTTGGAAATAGTAACATTTAATATAATAAAAGTGAAAAGACACACATTAAAAAAATGCGACAGCATGGTGTAGGCAGGAGGGTTGGGATAAAACAGTAGGAAAACTAGGTAACACATAATTTTCAAATTCTCAATCAAGGATGTTTGTGTGAAGTCCCTGAAAGTTTGTAGAAGTAAAAATCTGTGATTCTCCACATAAAGAGAAAAAGGGATAAAGGCTCTGTTAAACTGATCATGGTTTATCCAGTATCTGGTTTTTCATTTTGCACCATTATGAATAAAACTTGATGTGGAAACGCTTAACTAGCAAGTGTATCTACAATTGTAGAATCTCTAAGGTTTCAAGCTGTTAAATGGGAGAGAGAATTCAGTAGTTTTGACCTCCTTCTATTTGTGCTCTTATCACTTTCTCTCTTTTTCTTTTTTTTTATGTTCTTTCATCCTCGGAAAATCCATTTAAATGTCAAGGATAGATGGGAAAGCAATAGGGCAGTGAGACCAGTTGATGCAATTCCTTTTTAGTAATTATGTTTAAGAAATATAAATTGGGAGCTTGTATCAAAGATTTCAAAATAATTAAATCCATGCAAGTGCTGTACAGAAGAAATATGACTTTCATTTAGTAGATTGTATTCTAAAAATCCTCACTTTCTTACAAACTCTATGCAAATTATTGATAGATGATGATTAACTAATGTGTGAATTTAATATATATCATATCATCAGTGAGGAAACTTAATTCTTCATTTTATGTAATCACTCATTTAATTAATTTTCAGAATATTTATACAGATGTGAGAGTAGGATACTAATAATTATTAAATGTTTCTAAGTAATAATTATTAAATGTTTCTAAGTTTTTGGGGTGGCATCAGAAGAGGCCTTTTGGAGAGACAAGTCTTTCACCACCAGCCAACATTAATGAGCCCTCTCTCTTCCATCAGTGACAGTGGAGATCATGTAGGGAGGCGTAACAAGACATTCTTGCCCTTCCCAGTCAGGCTGTTTTCTTTTGAGGCATACTGACAGCTAAAAATTCCACCCTACCCCTGCTCAGCAATAATGAGAAAACTTTTCCTCAACCCCAAGTGTAAGTGGAGACCAAAAAGGGAACCTAGAATTTCAGTTACCTGGAGGTAAGAAGGCAGTACCCACCCTCCTTCCCCTTCTGAAGCAGTGTCAGAAAACTAGTTAATACAAACGAACAAATAAAAAAGTTAAATGAGATCCAGAGTCTCATAATATAATACTCAAAATGTCCAGTTTTCAACTGAAAATCAGTTGTCATATAAATAACCAGGAAAATTTCAACTTGAATGAGTAAAGTCAATCAATAGATATCAATGCTGACATGCATGACAGATATAGTAGAATTATCTGACAAGGATGGCAAAACTGCCATCATAAAAATATTTCAACAGGCTATTATGAACAAGCTTAAAACTAACAAAAAAGAGGGGCGCCTGGGTGGCTCAGTTGGTTAAGCGACTGCCTTCGGCTCAGGTCATGATCCTGGAGTCCCTGGATCGAGTCCCGCATCGGGCTCCCTGCTCAGCAAGGAGCCTGCTTCTCCCTCTAACCCTCCCCCCATCATGTACTCTCTCTCTCTCTCTCTCATTCTCACTCTCTCAAATAAATAAATAAATCTTAAAAAAAAAAAAACTAACAAAAAAGAGAATGTTTCCTCAAAGAACTAGAAAATAGCAAAGAAACAGAAGACATAAGTAATAACCAAATGTAGACTTTACCCAAAAATATGATCACTAACAAAATCACCCACAATGGTGTGATTCACAGCAGAATGGAGGTGGCTGAGAAAAGAATCAGTGAACTTAAAATATTAAACAATAGAAATCACTCAATCTTAACCACAGATAGGAAATGAGCTGGAATTAAAATGAACAGAGCCTCAGGAATCTGTGGGACAATTTAAAAAAGATATATCAATCATGCAATCATATTCCATTAGGAGAAGAGAAAGAAGATGGAATTGAAACATTTTTCAAAGAAATAATGGCTGACAATTTTCTAAATTTGGCAAAAGACACAAACCAACAGATTCAAAAATCTGAGCAAAGCCCAAACATTATAAACCTAAAGAAATCCGTGCCAAAATGTGACGTAGTAAAGGTTCTGAAAACTAAAGACGAAGAAAAATAAATAAATAAAAACAGCAAGTAAAGGAAATTAAGGGCACCAGATCAAAAATGAAGAAATAAAACTGCCCTGATTCACAGATGACATAATGGTCTGTGTAGAAAATCCCAAGGAATCCACAAAAATAATTCCTAGAACTAATTAGTGAGTACAATATGTTTGCTGGATATGAGAAAAACACATACAAATCAATTGTATTTCTGTATAACCAATGAATATATATAGACACCAAAAATACAGTAGAATTTACAATCACTCAAAAAAAGAGGTAAATACTTAGATGTAGATCTCCCAAAGCATGCATATAACTTATACATTGAAAACTAGACAAAAAAAAAAAAAGAAAAAGAAAACTAGAAAATTCTGATAAAAGAAATCAAAGGAGATATAAATAAATGGATAGATGGATTGTGTCCATACATTGGAAGACTAAACATAATAAAGATGTCAAGTCTCCTTAAATTGTTATACAGTTTTAACACAATTTTTATCAAAATCTTCATGAAGATATTTTGTAAATTTGGCAAGATTATTCTAAAAGCTAGCTTTGTTTCAAGGCATAGGAATGAGAAGAGTTAAAATTTTAATTTTGAAAAAAGATAAAAGAAGAAATCACTCCTCAAGATTGGTACTGGTGGAGAAAGACACATAGATCAGTGGAGTGGGAGAGAAAATCCAGAAGGAGCCCTATACAAGCATAACAAACTGGCTTTTGAAAAAGGTGGGAAGTCATTAAATGGAAGAAAGTTGGTATTTTCAACAAATGGAGATCAAGCAATCAGACATCCATTCACCAAAAGCCTTGACTTAAGCCTCACATATTATACAGATTTAACTTAAAATAGATGATAGATTTCAATATAAAATGTAAAACTATAAAACTTTTATAGGAAAACATATGAAAATATCCTTGGCACATAGGATTTGGTGAGGTATTCTTAGACATAATATCAAAGGCATTATGCACAAACAAAAAAATCAATAAATTAGATTTCATCAAAGTTAAATCTTTTGTCATATTAAAAGGAAAAAAAAGAAAAACTCCAGACTGGGAGGAAATATTTGCAAACCATAAATATGATAAGAGATTCAGAATATATAAAGAACTTCCAAAACTCAACTGCAGAAAAAAAACAAAAAGTCCAATTAAGAAATGAAAAAGAAAGAAAGAAAGAAAGAAAATGAAGACATAAAAGATATTTCATCAAGGATGATATACAAATGACAAATAAGCTCATGAAAAGACGTTTAACATCACTAGCCTTTAGGGAAATGCAAATTAAGACTAACATGGGATAATTCTATGTCAGGGTTCAAAAGACTACCCCAAGTTGCTGATTCTCTAGGAGGACTCCGAGTATTTAGCATATAGTCATACTCACAGCTATGATCTATGCAGTGAAATGATACAACACAAAATCAGCAAAGGGAGAACGTATATAGGGAAAATTCCAGTGCAAATCAGGTGCAAGATTCCAACAGTTCTCTCCCAGTGTAGTCACACAGGACATACTTCCTCCAGCAATGAGCTGGTAAATGTTGTGTTTCAGGGAAGCTCATTAGAGTTCAGTGCTAGCATTTTTTAATTAGGCGATTGTCATGTAGGCAGCCCCTACCTCCCATGTATCAAAATTCCAGATTCCCAGGGGTGCCTGTGTGGCCCAGTCAGTTGAGGTTCCCATCTTGGTTTCGGCTGAGGTCGTGATCTTGGGATAGTGAGATTGAGTCCCACCTTGGGCTCTGTGCTGGCGCAGAGTCTGTTTAAGACTCTCTGTGCCCCTCCCCGCCACTTACAAATAAATAAATAAATAAATCTCTTTAAAAAAAAACAAAAAACACAAAATTCCAGACTTCCAGAAGGAAAGTAGGTGTTCAATATAAACCAGATTGTTTTACAGAGAGTTTAGGTACAGTGATTCATTCTTACTAGGGGATAGTGGAAAGCCTCTCTAAATCCAAGTTCCAGGATATCAACCAAGGGCAAACCTGAGATAGCAATCGCAGACCTACTATGTAAATTCTTCTGCACAACTACATATCTACTTGGAATAGTTAAAATAAAAGTAGTGACAATGCCAAATGCTTGCAAAGATATGGGGAAACTGATCACTCATACATTACTGGTGGGAATGTAAAACGGTACAGCCACTCTAGCATACATTTAACACATGACTCAGCAAGTGTATTTCTAGATCATTATGCCAGAGATTTGAAAACTTATGTACACACAGAAACGTTTGTACACAATTGTTCATTGCAGCTATTTTTGTAACAGTCAAAAACCAGAAACAATAGTTATCCTTCAGTAGGTAAATAGTTAAACTGTAGTATATACACACAATAAATAACGATTCAGGGATAGAAAAGGATTAATACCTTCAATGACTTGCACAGATCTCAAAGACACTATGCTTAGTGAAAAACCAGTCTCAAAGGCTGCAAACTGTATGATTCCATTTATAAGGCATTTTCAAAATGACAAAATATGAATCTGTAGATCGGATTAGTGGTTGCCAGGAGTTATGACTGGAGGATGGGAAAAGGTGGTGTGACTATAGAGCACAAGGGAAATGTTTTAGGTGATGTAAGAGTTCTGTACCTTGATCGGTGGTGGTTTCACCAGTCTACATATGTGAGAAAAGGTCAATTTTCCAGTTTTGACCTCTTTGTGAATCTATAATTGTTTTAAAATAAGAAGATAAAAAATCTGGATTAATAATTCCTCTCATTATTTTAGAGATGAGCATATAGTACTGTTTCTGTCTTAATTTCTTTTTTTCTTCCAATTTTTAAATTTAAATTCCAGTTAGTGTGATATTAGTTTCAGGTGTAGGATTTAGTGATTCCTCACTTACATACAACACCCAATGTTCATCACAAGTGCCCTCCTTAATACCCATCACCCATTTAACCCATCCCCCACCCACCTCCCCTCTAGTTAGCCTCAGTTTGTTCTCTATACTTGAGTCTGTTTTATGACTTGCCTCTCTCTTTTTTCTTCTTTGATGAATTTCTAAAGTGAATGTTAAGCAAGAGTGAAAACTCACCCATATTTGAGCTGAAATATCAATCTATCTTATTTCTAAAATGTAAACTAATAAATTTTAAAAGGGATAAGTTTGAGAAATAAAAAAGGAGAATAGAATCAATTGTTTACCAGTTAACTAAAATCTGGAAAGACGTGGTGCACAATCTATATATGTAAAAGTCTTTACTATGCCTAATTTTTTATGTGTCTTAATCTTATATTACATACTAAGCAGTGTAGTAGGGCCTTTTCATAGTTTTAAAAGACTTAATCCTCAAATAAACAAACAAAAATCACTGCAAAGTAGACATTGTCATTCTTATATACAGAAGAGACTGCAAAGTTTCAGAATTTAAATAACATTAAAGATTACAGAAAAAGATCTTTGTGGCTTTGTATCATTTTCTTTTCTCAAATGAATATATACATTTTTTTGTTAGTTGTAAAACTAATGTAATTGTTTGTTTAATGTAATGGTTATAATATGAACTATATTAGTTTACATTACATATTACATAAACTAATGTAATTAATTTAATATATCAAGAGCTATACATATTATTCATAAATTTTCTTCAGTTTACATATAAAATAAATCTCTTGAGACCAAACACAGATATTTGACATTTACTCTCCTCACAGGTATTTTATTATTTTTCCTTCCAACTTTACTTTAGGAATTTAAAAAAATCTAAGGAAAAGAATTCTACATTTATGAAGCATTATCTACAATACTTGAAAATTAAAATGCAATGAAACAATTGCAAAATATACTTAAATTATGCTATATCAAATATTTTATCATGTATGGCAACATGGAGAATGCATACAATAGACTGCCAAATTAAGTAACCAAAATTTGCTATATAATTATAATTATGATAATAAATGGTCATATATGGGTAAGAAGTGAAAAGAAGCATGTATAACTGAAAATGATTGTTTCATTAAAAGTTTGTAATTATAGCTGTCTCTTAAAAGTTTGATTTAATGCTGTTTTATTTTTTTTAGTAATACTTTCTAAAAATGTATTTTGAATATTTTTTAAAATTTATTTTTATTTATTTTTTTATTTTTTTAATTTTTTAAAGATTTTATTTATTTACTTGACAGAGAGAGAGACACAGCGAGAGAGGGAACACAAGCAGGGAGAGTGGGAGAGGGAGAAGCAGGCTTCCCGCCAAGCAGGGAGCCCGAAGCAGGGCTCTATCCCAGGACCCTGGGATCATGACCTGAGCGGAAGGCAGACGCTTAACGACTGAGCCACCCAGGCACCCCTAAAATTTATTTTTAAATATGTTTAAAGATTATTAGTTTAATCAAGATGTCTATTTGATAACATTTAACTTAAGAGAGAAAATTGGTATGACATAAAATCTGTTTACTCTTATAGGTACACTTTTGTGCTCTGCATTATGCCAGTATTCAAAAGAAAAATTCACTGTCATTTGGAAAGATTTGGAAAAAATGTAAACTGAATTAGACAATAGTTAAAAATATGTCTAATTCAGTATTTGTTGAATAAACTATAATATATATCACAAACACTTCTGGAACCAATAAAAAACCAAGGAAGATGTTTGAGTCATAATGGAATGGTATTCAAGAGGGCTCTGGATAGTTTTAGAAGATCTTCTCTTTATTCTAATACTGAGGTTACATAACTACTCTTGGTGAGACTTCATCAATTTTCATACCATTTGTCTCACCTTACCACTATTTTCTCTTTCCTAAGTTTTATTTCCTAGCTCCATAATTGAGAGGACTCCATTTAGAAGTAAGAGTTTAAAAAACAGAGAAGATATTTACCCCTCTGTTCTCCACTCTACCTTACATCTTACATCTTACACTCCACTCCACCTTACATCTTCATAGTATGAATTCCCAGTCTTCTTATGTGAATTCTGAGAGTTGAAAAGTAAAGGAACTGTAAAGGGTTTTTTTTTGGGAGGGGCAGGTAGAGGGCACCAATTATGTTTCTAGAACTTTGTTGAGGAATGCTGGTACTAATAAAAATGAGATGCAGAAATAGTTTAATAAATTGCTCAGTTTTCCACCAATCATGAATAAGTATCTTTCACTTCCCCAAAGATAGAGAAATCTAAGCCTTCAAATGTATGATATAAAATAAATAGCAAAATCTATTAAAAGTTTCTAATCATAAAAGTTCCTAAAGTCTGAAGGACTTTCTAGGAAAAATACATTAAAAATTCTCATATTTCACCAATTTCTGAGTTTACTTTGACCTTTTGTGGAGATTTTTCGACAAGAACACCATAGTTTTTTTTTGTTTTTTAAGATTTTACTTATTTATCTGAGAGAGAGAATGGGAGACAGAGAGCATGAGAGAGGAAGGGTCAGAGGGAGAAGCAGGCCCCCCGCTGAGCCAGGGAGCCTGATGTGGGACTCGATCCCGGGACTCCAGAATCATGACCTGAGCCGAAGGCAGTTGCTTAACCAACTGAGCCACCCAGGCACCCCAGAACACCATAGATTTTTTCAATTACTGTCTCCAAGGGTAAAAATATAGAACATATATTTAAGCCTTGCACTTATACTGAGAGACTAAGAAGGCACAAATCACAATTGGTGGGAGAGGAGGGAGTATTTTACTGCAACAGGCAAAATGTCATCCATAGTTGGGGCGCCTGGGTGGCTCAGTTGGTTAAGCGACTGCCTTCGGCTCAGGTCATGATCCTGGAGTCCCGGGATCGAGTCCCGCATCGGGCTCCCTGCTCGGCAGGGAGCCTGCTTCTCCCTCTGACCCTCCCCCCTCTCATGTGCTCTCTGTCTCTCTCATTCTCTCTGTCTCAAATAAATAAATAAAATCTTAAAAAAA
>NC_138369.1:158156872-158177094 GCF_054177405.1 Leptonychotes weddellii | reverse complement strand
TGGATAAAAAAAATGTCATCCATAGTTAAGAAAATATATGACTGTAAATTAATTTTATTCACAAAATTTGGTTCTTTTCTCTTTGCTACTGTAGCTAATACTAGAATATAAAAATATGCTTGATTAATAAAAAAATAACAAAAATGAAAATTACAATTTACATATAAAAACTGAGTTTCAGCACAGCATCATTTTCAACAGATATGTTCATTTATTTAATAAACATACGTTATTACTTCCATTATACCAGGCCCTATGTTAGGTGTTGAGGAAAAAAAAAAAAAGAAAAAGAGAGATGGAAATGAAGTTTGAACTTATTTTACCTATTAGAGTAAGATAGAAGACCCAGAAGCCAACAGACTATAATAAAATGTAAAAAATAAAATAGTTTTACTTGCATATGTATATGGTTCTAAGGGATCACAGAAGATAGAACAGTGTTTCTTGGGCATTACAAAGAATATCACAGTGAAGAGGTGATATTTAAGCTGGGCCTTCAATGATAGGACTTCAATACAAAAAAATAAATAAATAATCTGGGAGGGAGACAATTCCAGGAAGTGAGGGACAAACTGTACCAAGCTGGGCGCCTGGGTGGCTCAGATGGTTGGGCGTCTGCCTTCGGCTCAGGTCATGATCTCAGGGTCCTGGGATCGAGTCCCTCATTGGGCTCCCTGCTCCTTGGGAGCCTGCTTCTCCCTCTGCCTCTCTCTCTGTCTCTAATGAATAAATAAATAAAATCTTTAAAAAAAAAAAAACTGTACCAAGCTATATGACTATGAAAGAGCCTATTGTGCCTAGGGTATAGTAAAAAGTTTCATGGAACACAAGGTAAGAGATCGAGGGGGAAGATTGTACAGAGTTGTAGCAAATGAGGTTGAAAAATGTAGATCAAGGTTATGCTGCAAAATATATGGCTATATCTTGTGCCTAGCCAGTGGTTTGCATTTTATTCTATATGCACAGGGTCCCAACACAGTTCTAATACTGGTAAGTAGATGATTTATTTGCATTTTAAGCATGATAACTGGAGTGGCAGCATGACAAGTCAAATGGAACTAGATAAACTGTTTGTACAGAGAGCTGCTAAAAGGTTTTTTTTTTTTTAAAGATTTTATTTATTTATTTGAGAGAGAGAATGAGATAGAGAGAGCATGAGAGTGGGGAGGGTCAGGGGGAGAAGCAGACTCCCTGCTGAGCAGGGAGCCCGACGTGGGACTTGATCCCAGGACTCCAGGATCATGACCTGAGCCGAAGGCAGTCGCTTAACCAACTGAGCCACCCAGGCACCCAGGTTTTTTTACTATATTTCAAGTGACAGATATGAGGGCCTGAACTGAGCAGCAACAGTGAGAGGAAAGAGGAGAGAACAGATTTTTAGAGACATATCTGAGATACATTTGACAGGATTATAGTGGAAAGACTTGATGAACAGTATTACCATTAAGTGAGTAAGGAATAAAAGCAATTCCCTGCGCTGTTTTCACATTCCTTGAAATCAAACAAATCACTTTTAATTTAATTCTTGGGATTTGAAATACAATATTTAGTTGCTCCTTCTTCCCAGTTCACATGAGCGTCTTTCCCTGATGGTACGCATTCATGATAGATTATCGAGTAAATGAATGAACCAATATAAACATGCTGTGTACATTTACGTTGGTTTTGTTTGTTTGTTTAAAATTTAGTTTACCGGGTTTCTTAGTTAAAATATTTGGCATTGTATCTTGGCTTCCTGTCAGATTAGAGGCTCCTTTATCATCAGCTATGCTATCTATATTGAACTTCATTGCCAGAATTTTCTGTCTCATTACATAGTTTTGCACTATCTTTCTGAGGTTTCCTGCCATCTGTGTGTCATGTCCCTAAATTGCAAATGCTGGGTCATTAATGGATTTAGTAAATATATGGTTCTTGTATTTCAAAATATTTGTGAAATTTAAAAAATGTTCATTTAGTGTTGGTCACCAGATAATTCTATTATTAAGAGTTTTTCATTCGGGCGCCTGGGTGGCTCAGTCGGTTAAGCGACTGCCTTCGGCTCAGGTCATGATCCTGGAGTCCCGGGATCGAGTCCCGCATCGGGGCTCCTGCTCAGCAAGGAGCCTGTTTCTCCCTCTGACCCTCCCCCCTCTCATATACTCTCTCTCTCTCTCTCTCATTCTCGCTCTCTCAAATAAATAATCTTTAACAAAAAAAAAAAAAAGAGTTTTTCATTCAACACCTTGTTTAGGGACAATCCAATAGAATTTGTATGTATGTATGCGTGTTTGTGTGTCTATTTCTAATTACAACATTTATTTCATGTTGTTGAATGTTTGCCAATTCTTTACAGCTTATATCAAATGTTACATTTTACAGTCTTTTCTCACTTAGCTAAATGTATATACTCTGTTACTCCTCTGAATTCCCACAATCTTTGAACCTCTTTTATTGAATTTACAAATTCTCTATTATGTTTTATTTAACTGCATTATCTCAATAGTTAACTCCTTGAGAGTTAGGACAGCATCACATTCAACTGTTTATTTTCTATAGATATTAGAAAAATCTTTTCTTTGAGACAATAAAGTGTGGACTTTGGCACTGAAAATAATTAGAACTCCCAAGAAAACCAAGGAATATTTAAAATAATAATATAGCTCAAAGTACCTATTACAAGTTTACAAAAAAAGTTAAAGACTGAAGTCATTTCTATGTCTTGTGAACAGTATTAGCAGGTAATATATGAGGATGTTATTTCAGGATTTGCACCTTGAACTATTATACCATCAAATTCGAAAACATGTAGTCAATGACAGTACTTTTGTGGGTATTGGATAATCCCCCTTGACTAAATAAAATATTATTCTAAACTTTTAATACCTTGGAAAAATGGAGTGTTATGATCCACTCAAAATACATGTCTTAATTGGCCATGAATTCCTTCTACTTTATCTATCTCTTCTAAGTTTTCATGGGATATTAAAAACCGTTTTCCTAAAAGTTCTTTATATCACATCTCTGAATATCATTTTATTCATTTAAATATATGGTTAGGATAGAATGTCACTCATATTCCTTCAAATATTCGGGAACCTATAGCCCATTCTATAAAATAGGATTTTGGTAATAGCTACAAATTAGTAAATTGAAGAAATCATAGTAGAGACACGCATTCTTATGTACTGCTGAGAAGCCTTTAAAAATTTTATGTCAGCAATCCAGTAGTTAAATTATCTGCATATTATCCATATATGTATACACCCCTTGAGAATCATTTTAGAAACAGAATATTACATATAGTTTCCGTAAAAATGTTTGGGGTAATATACATCGGTAATTATTAAGGAAATAAAGAGAATAATGAGAATTAATAATTAAGAGAATCAACAACTCAGTAATGGCTTGGACAGATGGAAAGTTATGCTGAGACAGAAACTTCTCTTTTATCCTCAAAATTATTTCCTCTTCTAAATAAACCCATTGCTTGTTATACTGCCCCTGGCATCTTTGGTGATGGTTATGTGATTGAATTCACAGTTCTGCAGGTCAGAAGTCTAGCATGCATGGCTGGGTCCTTGGCTCAGGGTATTATAAGACTGGAATAAAAGCACTGGCTTATCTGAATTCTCATCTGGAGACTCTGGGGAAAACTTTTGCTTCCAAGATTATTCTTGTTGCCAGGATTCAGTTCCCTACTGCTGAAGAACTGAGGTCCTTGTTTATTTGCTGGCTAACATACAAGGGCCACCCTCTCAGCTCCTAGAGGGCAAATGTATTCCTTGCCATGTAGCTATCTCTTTCTTCAAGCCAACAATAGGCTATTATATCTTTCATGTGCTTCAAATCTCTAATTTCCTTTTCTTCGATGAACTAGAAAAACTCTGCTTTTAAAAACCTCACCTGACCATGTCAGGCCCCTTGGATTATCTCCCTAAATTAATGAGAACTGATTTGGAATCTTAATTACAACTACAAAAGCCTTTCACAGCAAAACCTAGAAGCATTTAATTTAATAATGGGGAGAACATGGCCCTGGAATCTTGGGAGAGGGTATCTTAGAAATCTTTCTACTACAATCTGGTCATAAAAAAACGTATTGAATATTGTTCATATCCTATACCCTTTCCCAGAGATTAATAATCTACACTCATGTATTCAATACGTGCTTTAAGTTCTATAATAAATCACTTAAACTTTCTTTGTGACCACCAGCCAGCCCTTTTATCTTATTTACCTATTAGTATCTTGCTATCACTCCCTCAGGAGTAGTGGCTGCATTCTCTTCTCCGTGTCAACTTTTTATTTACTGAAGCAAGTTGTAAGGGTGTTTGAGAAAAAGGGAAAGAATTAAATTATCATTATTGTATTTTGATGATGATGATGATGATTAGCAAGATAGTTATTTCTTAGAGTCCAAGGTGAAAGGTTTTTCTTATCTTGCCAGAAAACTTCCTGTGAGCAACTATCTAGTCCCTCAGCAGCCACAACTCACAAATAGCTCAGTGGCATTATCATTTTAATAGCTACTATTTTCTTTCATACTTTTACATTTTATGGTTGTTTTCTAACTTCACTAAATTTGTCATCTCCTCATCAACCTCTGACATGAAATAAAAAACGGATTCTGAAATTTTGTAAATAATGTTTTAAAATTGTCTCAGGGACAATTAAAGTTTTATTCTCATCTTGTAACAAATACTTTTAACATGATTTAAATTTAACTTTAAATCTTTAAATGTCTTTAAATCTTTAAATCTTTAATTTCTTAAATCTATACAAGATTGAAACAAAAAATGTCTATCATCAAAATGATAAACTATATCATTCTAAGAACATGATACTTTTTTTTATATAAGCAAAATATTGAAACAGAAATTGAATATCTCTACAAGCAGCAAGTAAATATTTTGGAATGGAATAACCCTAAAGCAGGGATGATCCTAAGATAGAGAACTGGCTTTATCCTGAAACTGTGTTTTCTACTCTAGATAAACAAGTGCCTTGCTCTATATAGAAATATTTTTGTTTTTGTCCAACATTCTTGCTATTCCTTTTGGACAATGAAAGGAAATGGTATCACGGGGGGTATTGTAAATCTTTTAGGGCTTGAATATCGGAGTAATAGCGGATTACTGATGTATGGATGGCTTGACACTCAAATAACACACTAATATTTTAGTTAGAAGTCAATTAGGTTCCATCCACATCATTGCAAATGGCAAGATTTCATTTTTTGATGGCCGCATAATATTCCATTGTGTATATATACCACATCTTCTTTATCCACTCATCTTTTGATGGACATCTGGGCTCTTTCCATAGTTTGGCTATTGTGGATATTACTGCTATAAGCATTGGGGTGCAGGTGCCCCTTCGGATTACTACATTTATATCTTTGGGGTAAATACCCAGATAGTGCAACAGAAGATCATAGGGGAAGAGAGGAAAAAATGAAACAAGAAGAAACCAGAGAGGGAGACAAACCATAAGAGACTCTTGATCTCAGGAAACAAACTAAGGGTTCCTAGAGTGGAGGGTGGTGGGAGGGATGGGGTGGCTGGGACACTGGGGAGGGTATGTGCTATGGTGAGTGCTGTGAATTTGTGTAAGACTGATGAATCACAGACCTGTACCCCTGAAACAAATAATACATTATATGTTAATAATAATAATAATAATAATAATAATAATAATAATAATAAAAGAAGCCAATTAGGATACAGTTCTCTTCATGTATGTCAAAGAGAACAGCCTGCTACAGTGAAAACTTAAAATCTAGCTTTCCAAAGTTCTCAAAATAGATTAGATATCAACAAACACTAGAAGTTTATTATACTGGTGCTATGAATTGTAACTATACTTTATATTGCCATTTTAAATGTATCTAAAGTTAGTCTTTTATTTTTTTATTTTTATTTATTTTTAAAGATTTTATTTATTTTTTGACAGACAGAGACACAGTGAGAGAGGGAACACAAGCAGGGGGAGTGGGAAAGGGAGAAGCAGGCTTTCTGCTGAGCAGAGAGCCCGATGCGGGGCTCGATCCCAGCACCCTGGGATCATGACCTGAGCTGAAGGCAGATGCTTAACGACTGAGCCACCCAGGTGCCCCTAAAGTTAATCTTTTAAATGCAGATTAATTTTCCTTAAATTGCCTCTTGGCGCCATGGCAAGCATGCTTAGAAAGTCAAGCAGAGTTAAGAGTAAATTAAAGTCTGAAGTATTTTGCATACCACTTCTATCCCTTCTCTCTTAGAAATGTTACCCGTATTCAGCTGACAAAGGGAAAAATGAGGTCTAAGAAGGGTGATTTGCTAGGCTTTACTAAGGTGAAGTATGTGGAATGCATTGCTACCATTCAAGCTCTCACATTTCCTGAGCTCGCTCATCTGGCATGATTCCATTTTTATGTCCTAAACTCTATAGACTGAATGAATGCATGACTGCTGTATCAGGCAGCCTGTGCAAAATACTTGACTTCAGCAAATCTCTGACAAGCACTGTTCATTAATCTTTGTTTCATAATTCTCACCAGTATGCATACCCTGCCTTTCTGTCCCTATCTGCAAGTAAATTGGTTTTTAAGAAAATGAAGAGGTCAGCAGAAGATGTTGGAGCACACATTTTTTCTGTTAAAACCAATCAGTAGACCAGGGGAGCAATGTCAATGGTTAAAGTTAGCAGAACTTGCCCATAATTCAACTGAATCATCTATTTACATTAGCAATATTATTTTTTTGGATGAATGCAGCAACTAAAATAAACAATCTTGTGATATAAAGATGGAACACTATTAACCTACAGACATTTTTGGCCTCAAAATATAGTCATGTAAGACATACATACTTCAACTGTTAGGAATAGTGTCTAATTTTCAGGACCAAAGAAAAGTTACCAGAGTTCTCATTCCTATAACAGTCTATTAGGTAACTTGGACAAACCCACATAATGAGAACAAATAGAAAATGTGGAAAATATATGTTGTAAGTTAAACAGCTACCAAGGTAATAAGGAGTTACAGAATCAGGATCTGAGAGAGAGAAAGAATGAGAAAGAAAACATTTTCTAAACATTGAAGACTTATCTGTCTTATTTAGCTTAGAATTTGAGAGAAACTTTAGACAGACTCACAAGATTAAGGGAACAACAAATGGAGTTCAGGACCTACCAGGTGGTGGGATCACTAATGAACCCAATAAGCACTATCAAGGAAAAGTCAAAGTGCCACACCTTATGTGTGCAGGTCAACTGGAAACAAACCAACCCTTACTAAAACAGAAGCACACCTTCAAACTGTATCAAAACTAGATTGGGTTAAGTTGATTAATGTTGTGATTGGCCTTAGCTATTTGGCAGAAGAAAATATAAATGTCCTGGGGAGAACTCAAATTCTTTCAGAGCTCAATTTATATCTACCATTTTCATCTACAATGTCCAGCACTCAATAAAAACTAATAATGTATTTAGAGTAAGACAATTTGATTATTAGGGACAGACTCAGAGAATCTAGATTAGAAAGGCATCAGATGTAGATTTAAAAAAAATAAAACTATGCTTAATATGTTAAAGAAAATGCAAGAGGAGTTTAAAAACTTTGATAGAGATCTTGATCTTGTAAGAAAAAAGAGATAGAAATTTACAGCTAAAAATTATAAATAACAGAAATTAAGAATCTGAAGAATGAGATTAATAGAATAGTCAGAGCTGGAAAAAAATTAGAAAATGGAATTATAGGATGGAAGAACTGTCCAGGAGAAGCATGAAAAGATAAAAAAAAATTATAAAAAATGTACAGAAAACATGAAAGTAGAGTGTTATAATCATGCTTTCAGTTTTGTCTTAATAGTTGTTAAACCATATAGTATTTTAGTTTTAATGTATTTTTACTTCTAGGTGATCTATTTGATACAATTTAAAGTTCCCTATCCCTTGAAAATATATTCATTTAGGTTAAAATAGTTCTTTATATGAACTTTATATATGTTTATATCTGCTATTTATATATATTAAAATTGTTTCTATACAGTATAATAATTTAATATCCCAAATCTCTGTGTCTCTTTCTATAGTTAAACTGAAATTTTTTGAGTGCCTTGATTGCTTTGATTATATTCATGTCAATATACATGAAAAATAAATATATTTGAAGGTATAATTTGAACCCTAAAGAAAAAGATGTCTTTGCCATTTGACTATGGTCATTGCTAGTAAAAGACCACTTTAAATTAATTTTAAGGCTTGAGATTTCCAGAAGATCTATTTGGGTTATATTTCAGCTGTCAGTTCCTCATGAAATTTGGTCAAGTCCCAGTTGACTCTAACACTGAGAAAGGGCTGATTCTCTCTCTTTTTTTAAGATTTTATTTACTTATTTGACACATAGAGAGAGCACAAGCAGGGGGAGCAGCAGAGGGAGAGGGCGAAGCAGGTTCCCCACTGAGCAGGGAGCCTGACACGGGGCTCAATGCCAGGACCCTGGGATCATGACCTGAGCTGAAGGCAGACGCTTAACCAACTGAGCCACCCATGTGCCCAGAGATGATTCTCTTTAAAGAATCACCATTTCTGTGGGCATCAGCTTTTATTTTATTCCCCCAATATCACATTCAAATTTTCCAACCTTAACAATTATTCCCAGAGACATAAATTTTCTTAGTTGTTTATTTCTCTGGGTTTTGAACTTGACATCAACTTGACCCAGTAATTCTTTGTGATCTTTTCAACTTTTCAAAAATTTTAAAGAAATATTTCGTTAGTGTTATATCTAGGAGTCATACTTTGGGGTTAGTTCTGAAAATTTAGTCTATCAATATCAGAAATAGCAAGTGTTGCACAGAATTATTAAAATTTTCATTCATATATACATGGATATGAATATATTAATATGAATATGTATTACATTTCATATATATATTTAATACACATAAAATTCATTTTTGTTTTTTATGCATTTGCTTCTTTTTCAAATCTATCTAGACCTTTTTGATAGTCTCTTTGCTTTCTCATACTTTTCAGTTCTTTAATTTCTATAAGCATATTAAATATATTACTTTTATATTATGCATCTGGTAATTACAGCAATCGCAGTCCTTCTGCTATGATTATAAAATTTTTGTTCCAGTTAACTCACTCAAGATATCTATTTTGTTGTTCACCTATGATTTTTCTTAATCTCCTATTCTTAAAAATGAATGTTGGAGATTATTTGAAGGCTTTACTTAAAGTTATTTTTTTCCTGAGACTATTTGTGTTTCTTCTCTCAGGTAAGGGGCGGGGGGGGCGGGAACCTGCCTAGGAGTTCTTTAAGCTAAATCTTTAGCTTACAGTTTGAGCAATACATAATAAATTCTGATGTCAAATATGCTTGACAGACATCTGTGTTTAGAAAATTCTGAGAGATTTTTTTTTTTTTTAAACAAAAGAAGTGTTCCAAACATCTCCTGCTGCATTTTAGGATTCTTTGATCTCTATCTAAATGCAGGTAAAATGTTTTCAGAATTCCAACTTTATGAAGAGTTTTCTGATTCAACATCCTATTCAGGCATTGTCCCATTTATGTATGGTATATAAACAGTTAAAACAAAAGCTTCAGGCCACTTTAGATGAAGGGTAAACAGATGCTTCTAAAATAAAGCAATCTCGTGCTTTATGTCTATTGAATTGCATTTTCTTATAATTTGGGACATTCTCAGAATTTATTTTTCTAACAGCACACATTTTTTTAATCATGAATTTTTGGATTTTATCTAGCATATATTGTGTTCCATATTGAGAAGTTTTATCTTGATGTGCAGTCTGCTTAAAGTAGAAACATAACTAACTGCCTCCTGTAGAGAGATTTCATGAGATGGTACAAGTAAATTAGAATATAAACTTTGCTGGAATTTTCAATTATAGAGATGTTAGATACTTACTGGACTGCATTTTTTTCCTAATATAAAACATCTTTTTTTTTCCCCCTTTAGACCACAGCTATAACTTGTAAAACGAAACTATTTTCCCTCCCTTGATATAGTAAAAAGCCATTTATCTTGTAATTGTCATTCATGTATTTTTTTAAATATGTTTATATTTTTGTTATTTCAGAATATTTTCCTAAACAAAATAGCTTTCAAATTTAGTAATAGAAAATAGTGATAGAAAAAATAGACCCAATGCATAGAATTTTACCATTTTGAGGGGAATACATTTACTCAATATATAAGAA
Organism: Leptonychotes weddellii; assembly: GCF_054177405.1. NCBI lineage: Eukaryota > Metazoa > Chordata > Mammalia > Carnivora > Phocidae > Leptonychotes > Leptonychotes weddellii. The sequence goes on along the minus strand of NC_138369.1, from coordinate 158,166,902 downwards.
TACATTTTCTCAAGTAAAAAGAAAGTACAAATGGAGAGAATATGTGTGATGAATTTGCAATGTCTTTCGTGGTTCTTTTGTTGCACAGGAATAACAGAGTAAAGATAATTCAAGTTCTTCCATTGTGTTTGGACTTCCCAGTGAGTAATAATATCTCTTCCATTTCGTCGTTATACTCTAGTGTATCTTTTATGTTAATTTATCATGTTTAATAGGTGAGAGGTTTGTGTTTTGCCTTAGAAAAGAACTGATAAAATTTGCATTGTACAATACCCAAGAGATGATGATGAAATATTTTTCTTTGTTCGTTCTTATATTACAGTGTTCTGAAATGTATTATCGATGGAACTCTACACAGAAATACTGCTTGAGATCATATTGTTCTTTGTTGCATAATAATCTATTACATGCTGAAAGCTTATGGTTTTTAAATGCCTTTAGTTTTAAAAATATACCTATGTAAAATAGATTCTAGCATATTGTCATTACATTTACATTTAAAACACAGAGGAAATTAAGAATATAAATTAGTATCTAAAACATCCCCAAAGTCCCTGAAATTCAATACATTATGATAAGTTTAAATGCTATTTGAAAGCTAACAAAAATATGTATATCAGTCCTCATTGGCAAGGTATTTAAATAAATTGAAACAAGTCTCTCTCTCTCTGGTGATAGGTACAGCATTTTACTATTAGAGGTAGTTTCTATGTCTTTAAGTGGAACTTCTTTTCTTTTTAAACACCCTTTTAAATAAATAAGCAAATTATTTTTAATTTTCTTTCATTTATTTTTTTTAATGTGGACACTTGATTATAATATTCCATGACTTGTGTGATAATAGCTTACATTGGTACAGATCTATATGATCTACAAAGCACTTAACTTTTGGCATTACATTTCCCAGTTAATATATTCACATAATACCTTAAATAATGGAAAGAATTTCAGACACTGGCAAGCTGGTGTTGGTGGTGGGTATATGTAAAAACACACAGGTTTTTGTTATTTTCCAGCTTTCTACCCCACATCAGAGGGGATCAGGCATCCAGATATTGCTTTTATACATGCAAAGCACACAACTTGACTGAATGTTTTTGATAAAAAAAAAAAAATTAGGCATCACATAAGCATAAATGAAGAGAAAATATTGTGCCTATTAGCTTTTGCAGATTACATTTCAATTAAAATTCTAAAATTTGTACAAGAGTCTCTGTAACAGGAGACGGGGGGTACATTACATAATCATAAAGGGAGTGATCCAACAAGAGGATACAATAATTGTAAATATTTATGCACCAACCATGGGAGCACCTAAATATTTAAAGCAACTATTAATAAATATAAAGGAAGAAACAGATAGTAATACAATAATAGAAGGGGGTTTTTAACAACCCACTTACATCATTGGATAGATCACTCACAGAAAGTCAACAAGTAAACAGTGGCTTTGGATGATACATTGGACCAAATAGACCTAATGGATATATTAAGACATTTCATCAAAAAGCAGTGGAATATGCATTCTTTTTGAGTCCACATGGAACATTCTCCAGAAATTACATGTTAGTCCATAAAATAAGTCTCAACAAGTTAAAAAAGACTGAATTATAGCATGCATCTTTCTGACTGGTATGAAACTAGAAATTATCCACAAGAAAAAAACTCTGAAAAGAACAGAAATACATGGAAAATAAGTAACATGCTACTAAACAATGCATGAATCAACCAAGAAATCAAAGATGAAGTAAACAAAATACATGGAAACAATGAAAATGAAAACACAATGGTCCAAAATTTGGGGGATGCAGGAAAATCTGTCCTAAGAGGGAAAATTATAGCAAAATGGGCCTACAACAAGAAGCAAGAAAAATCTCAAATAAGCAACTTAGCTTTTCACCTTAAGGAGCTAGAAAAGGAAGAAACAAAACTCAAAGTCAGTAGAAGATTGGGAATAATAAATATTAGAGCAGAAATAAATGAAATAGAGACAACAACAGTAGAACAGATCGATGAAACTAACAGTTGGTTCTTTGAAAAGATTAACAAAATTGATGAACCTTTAGCTAGACTCATCAAAAAGAAAGAAAGGAAGGAAGGAAGAAAGGAAGGGAAAAGCAAGAGGGAAGAGAGAGAGGATTTAAATAAAATTAGAAATGAAGGAGGGGAAATAACAATATCACAGAAATAAAAAGAATTATAAGAGAATGTTATAAAAATTATACGGCGACAAACTGAACAACTTAGAAGAAATGGATAAATTCCTAGAAACATATAACCTTTCTAAACCAAATCAGAAAGAAAGAAAATTTGAACAGACCAATTACTAGTAATAAAATTGAATTAGCCATAAAAAAAAAAATCCAACAAAAAAAGTCCAGGACTGGTTGGTTTCACTGGTGAATTCTACCAAATATTTAAAGAAGAATAAATACCTATTCTTCTCAAACTATTTAAAAAAATAGAAGAGAAAGGAAAGTGTTAAAATTCATCCTTATGAGGCCAGGCTTACACTGATACCAAAACCAGATAAAGACACTATAAAAAAAGAAAACCAAAGGCCAATATCTCTGATGAACATAGATGCAGAAATCTTCTACAAAATATTAGCAAACTGAATCCAACAATACTTAAAAAAAAAAATTATTCACCATGATTAAGTGGGATTTATTCTAGGGAGGCAAAGGTGGTTCAGTATTTGTAAATCAATCAACATGATACATGATATTAACAGGACAGTATAAACCCCTATGTTTATTTCAATAGATGCAGAAAAAGCATTTGCAAAAGTATAACATCAATTCATCATAAAAACTTTCAACAAATGGTGTTATTGGACACACACTTAAACATAATAGAGGCCCTATACAGAAAACTCACAGCTAATATCATACTCAATGGTGAAAAACAGAGAGCTTCTCTTCTAAAGTTAGGAGCAAGACAAGGAAGTCTACTCTCACCACTTATTCAACATAGTACTGGAAGATCTAGCCACAGGAATCAGACAAGAAAAATCAATAAAAGGCATCCAAATTGAAAAGGAAGAAGAAAAATTGTCACTATTGGCAGATGACATAATACTACATGGAAAACCCTAAAGACTCCACCAAAAACTACTTGAATTTATAAATGAATTCAGTAAAGTCACAGGATACAAAATATACAGAAATCTGTTGCATTTCTATACACTAATAATGAAGTAGGAGAAAGAGAAATTAAGAAAACAACTCCATTTACAATTACACCAAAAATAATAAAATAACCAGGAATAAACCTAAGCAAGCAGGTGAAAGATTTACACTCCAAAAACTATAAAATATTGATGAAAGAAATTGAAGATGAAACAAGTGGAAAGATATCCCATGCTCATGGATTAGAGGAATTAATATTGTTAAAATGTCCATACTACCCAAAGAAAATCTACAGACTCAATGAAATCCCTACAAAAATACCAACAGCATTTTTCACAGACCTAGAATAAATAATACTAAAAATTGTATGGAACCACAAAAGACCTCAAATAGCCAAAACAATCTTGAAAAAGAATAACTAAGTGGAGTACCACAATTCCATATTTCAAGATATACTACAAAGCTGTAGCAATCAAAACAGTAGAGTACTGGCACAAAAATAGACACATAGATTAATGGAACAGAATAGGGAGCCCAGAAATAAACCAGTATTTTTAAGGTCAATTAATCTATGACAAAAAAGGCAAGAATACACAATGGGAAAAGACAGTCTCCAACAAATTATGTTGGAAAACTGGACAGGTACATGTACAAGAATAAAACTGGAACTCTTTCTTCTACCATACACAAGAATAAATTCAAAATGGATTAAAGACCTAAATGTGAGACCTGAAACCATGAAAGTCCTAGAAGCAAACAGGCAGTAATATTTTTTTACATTGTTTATAGAAATATTTTTCTAGATATGTCTATTAAGGAAAGGGAAACAAAGGCAAAATTAAACGATTGGGACCACAGCAAAGTACACTTTGGCACAGTGAAGGAAATCACCAACAAAACAAAAAGGCAACCTACTGAATGGGAAAAGATATTTACAAATGGTATATCTAATAATAGGTTAACATCCAAAATATATTAAGAATTTATACAACTCAACACAAAAAATAGTAATAATAATTCAATTAAAAATGGGCAGAGGACCTAAATAGACATTTTTCCAAAGACTTACAGATAACCAACAGACACATGAAAAGATGCTCAACATCACTAATCATCAGAGAAATTAAAATCACAATGAGATATCATTTTACATCTGTCAGAATGGTTAAAATAAAAAACACTAGAATAGTAATTGATGGTGAGGATGCAGAGAAAAAGGAACTCTCATGCACTGTAGGTGGGAATGTAAATTGGTGTGACCACTATGAAAAACACTATGGAGTTTACTCAATGAATTAAAAATAGAATTACTAAATTAAGATGAGGAGTAGTAGGGGGACCCTGAACTTGCCTTGTCCCTCAAACACAGCTAGATCAACATCAAATCATTTTGAACAACTAAGAAATTGTCAAATGATTAAGAAAACAATCTGCACAATTGGAGGGAGAGAACATGGCAGATGCAAGATTTGCAGCTGTGATTTGGGGGAGAGAAAAGCTGTGGTGCTGGGAAAGGGAGGGAGCACTTTTGGCAGAGCCAAGTCAGGGAGAGAAGGAGAGAGCAGGAGAGCAGCCCATAGAGTTCTACATTGTGGTGTAGTGATACCCTGGGTTACAATGAGAGAGATCTCTCCCCTTTTCTGGAGCACATTTGGAAGTGGGTATTTCACATCTCCAAGGACAAAAGGTTTGCTGGGCCCCATTGAGCAGCCGTTCGACAGCAGGGGACAGGGATGTTCACAGAGGGCAAATAACCTGGTTGCAGCTTTTTCTTCTGCTTCACCATAGATTCAAGTCACCTACATAAGCTGTGACTGCTTTTCTGGGACAGAATGGTGGTGGCCACAGCCTATGAGGCTCTTCTCTGGGGGAGGGGATGGGGACAGCACTTTACTGGGTCTTTTAAAATTTGGAGTTTTGAATCCCAGCCACCAGCCAGAGATAAAACACAGGAGAACTGAGGCACTGGGTGTGCTTACAGCCCAAGCACAGATAGGTTGAGGGCAGGGATCTGACAATAGCTGGGACACAGGAGAGGAGATTGTTTGCTTTTCTGTTAGGACTTCCTGAATAGCAGCTACCCAGAGTAGAGTTCCCCTTCCCAGGGATGAAAGGGCAGGATGATGCCATCTGCCACACACTGCGCCGCCCCCCGCCCATGCATGGTAGGACTTCAGAGAGAAATACAGCACCTCCAGTGGAAGCTGGAATCACTTACACCAAACCCCGCCCCCCTGCATCCAGCAGGGGCATTTTTACCAGAGCAGGTCTGACTGTGAGCCAGTACAGTGGGACTCTCCCTCAGAAGACCAACACAGGCTTCCTGCATGTACCAAGTCTACTGATCATAGAATGCTCTAAATTGTCAATGTCAGTTCCAGTGGAAATAGGACCAGGATTTCTTTTTTTTTTTTTAATTTTTAATTTTTAAAAATTTTACATTTATAGATATATATGTGTATTCTTTTTTCTTTGTAATCAGGCTTATAGTTTTTTGTTTGGTTGTTTGCTTTTTTGTTCCTTTTCTCTTTTCTTGGATAAGCCCCAGGCTTATCTTAACAAATAAATCAAATCATATCTAGGTAAAGGTCCAAACACTCCCCATTGCAAGCAAGGAGGAACTCTGCAGAGGACTGACCTATGGGAAAGAGCAGCCAAAACACACCAGCAGAGTGCACATAGCATATACCAGAAACACTTTCTGAAGCACCAGGCCCTGGACAATGCATGATCTCTTCTTAATATAGTATTACTCTCGGGGCGCCTGGGTGACTCAGTTGTTAAGCGTCTGCCTTTGGCTCAGGTCATGATCCCAGAGTCCTGGGATCGAGCCCCACATCGGGCTCCCTGCTCCACGGGAAGCCTGTTTCTCCCTCTCCCCCTGCTTGTGTTCCCTCTCTGGCTGTCTTTCTCTCTGTCAAATAAATAAAACCTTTAAAAATATATATATAGTATTACTCTCAGGAGTAGGAAATAGAACAAGCTTTCCTAACACACAAAAGACAGAAACCTAGACATAATGACAAGATGGAGGAATTCTCTCCAAAAGAAAGCTCAAGAAGAAATCACAACCAGGAATTTGCTCAAAACAGATATAAGCATATATCCGAACAAGAATTTAGGAAAAAAGTCATAAGAAGACCAACTAGGCTTGAAAAAGTATATAAGACACCAGAGAAACCCTCCCTGCAGAGATAAAAGACCTAAAAACTAGTTTTTGGCCTAAATGAAAAATGCTATAACTGAGATGCAAAACTGACTACATGTAATCACAGTGAAGATGGAAGAAGCAGAGCATCAAATAGGTGATATAGAAGATAAAATTATGGAAAATAATGAAGCTGAAAAGAAGAGGGAAAGAAAACTATTAGATCACAAATATGGACAGGGAATTCAGTGATTCCATAAAGTTCAATAATATCCATATCATAGGAGTCCCAGAATAAGAAGAGCAGAGAAAAGGGGCAGAAGGTTTATTTGAACAAAGTATAGCTCAGAACTTACCTAATCTGGGGAAGGAAACAGGAATTCAAGCCCAAGAGGCACAGGGAACTCCCTCAAAATCAACAAAAACAGGTCAACACCAAGACATATCATAGTGAAACTTGCAAAATACAAAGATAAGGAAATAATTCTGAAAGCATCTAGGAACACAACGTCCTGAACCTACAAGAGTAGACACATAAGGTTAGCAGCAGACCTGTCCACAGAAACATAGGGGGCCAGAAGACAGTGGCATGATATATTCAATATGCTGAATGGGAAAAGTATGTAGCCAAGAACACTATAACCAGCAAGGCTGTCATTCAGAATAGAAGGAGAGATAAAGAGTTTCCAAGACAAGCAAAAACTAAAGGGTTTGTGAACACTAAACCAGCTCTGTAAGATATATTAAAGGGGACCCTTTGAGTGGGAAAGAGAGACCAAAAAAGCAGCAAAGACTAGAAAGGAACAGAAACAATCTACAGAAACAGAGACTTTACAGGTAATACAATGGCATTAAATTCATATCTATCAATAATTTCTCTGAATGTTAATGGACTAAATGCTCTGGTAAAAAATGTAGGGTATCAGAAAGGATAAAAAAAAAAAAAGACCCATCAATATGCTGCTTACAAGAGCCTCATTTTAGACCCAAGGACACCTCCAGATTGAAAGTGAGGAGATGAAGAACCATCTATTATGCTAATGGACATCAAAAGAAATCTGGAATAGACATACTTATATCAGACAAACTAGATTTCTTTTTAAGAGTGGGAGATAGGATGGGGTGCCTGGGTGGCTCAGTCGTTAAGCGTCTGCCTTCAGCTCAGGTCATGATCCCAGGGTCCTGGGATCGAGACCCGCATCGGGCTCCCTGCTCCACGGGAAGCCTGCTTCTCTCTCTCCCACTTACCCTGCTTGTGTTCTCTCTCTGGCTACCTCTCCCTGTCAAATAAATAAATAAAATCTTAAAAAAAAAAAAAGAGTGGGAGATAGGGAGAACGAGGGCAGGAAAGAGGGGAGGGAGAGAGAGAATCTCAAGCAGTCCCCACACCCAGCATAGAGCCTGATGCAGGGCTCTATCCCATAAACCTGAGATCATGACCTGAGCCAAAATTAAGAGTCAGATGCTTAACAGACTGAGGCACCCAGGCACCCCCGGACAAACTAGATTTTAAACCAAAGCCTGTAATAAGGATGAAGAAGGGCACTATATCATAATAAAAGTATCTATCCAACAAGGAGATCTAACAATTGTAAATATTTATGCCCCCAACTTGGGAGAAGACAAATATATAAATCAATTAGTAACAAACTTAAAGAAACTCATTGATAATAATACAGTAATAGTAGGGGACTTTAGCACCCCACTCACAGAAATGGACAGATCATCTAAGCAGAAGATCAACAAGGAAAGAATGGCTTTGAATGACCCATCAGACCAGATGGACTGAACAGATATATTCAGAGCATTTCAACCTAAAGCAGGAGAATATACATTCTTTTCAAATGCACATGAAATGTTCTCCAGAATAGATCAAATACTGAGTCACAAATCAGGCCTCAACTAGTACAAAAAGATTGAGATCATACCATGCATATTTTCAGACCACAACACTATGAAACTTGAAGTAAACCACAAGAAAAATTTTGGACAGTTCACAAATACATGGAGGTTAAAGAACATCCTACTAAAGAATGAATGAGTTAACCAGGAAATTAAAGAAGAAATAAAAAAAAAAATACAAGGAAGCAAATGAAAATGAAAACAAATGAAAATGAAAACAACTGTCCAGAACCTTTGGGATGCAGCAAAGCATAAGAGACAGGTATATAGCAATACAAGTCTTCCTCAGGAAGCAAGAAAATCTCAAATACACACCTAACTTTACACCTAAAGGAGCTGGGGAAAAATAAATAAATAAATAAATAAATAAATAAATAAATAAATAAATAAATAAATAAATAAAACAAACAGCAAATAAAGCCTAAAACCAGCAGAAGGAGGGAATTAAGGGTAAAGCAGAAATAAGTGATTTAGGAATTTAAAAAAAAAAAACAGTAAAACAGATCAATGAAACTAGAAGCTAGTTCTTTGAAAGAATTAACAAAATTGATAAACCCTTTGCCAGACTTATCAAAAAGAAAAGAGAAAGGAATCAAATAAATAAAGTCACAAATGAAAGAATAGAGATCACAACCAATACTATAGAAACACAAACAATAATAAGAAAATATTATGAGAAATTATATGCCAACAAACTGGGCAATTTGGAAGAAATGGATAAATTCCTAGAAACATATAGACTACCAAAACTGAAACAGGAAGAAATAGAAAACTTGAGCAGACCCAACCAGCAAAGAAATTGAATCAGTAATCCAAAATCCCTCAACAAACAAGAGTCCAGACCTGGATGGATTCCCAGGGGAATTCCACCAAACATTTAAGAACAAATAATACCTATTCTTCTGAAACTGTTCCAAAAAAATAGAAATGGAAGGAAAACTTCCAAACTCATTCTATGAGGCCAGCATTACATTGATCACCAAACCAGACAAAGACTCCACTAAAAGGGAGAATTACAGACCAATATCCTTGATGAACATGGATGTAAAAATTCTCAACAAGATACTAGCTAACCAAATCTATCAGTATATTAAAAGGATGATTCATGCCGACCAAGTGGGATTTATTCCTGGGTTCCTGAGGTTGTTCAGTATCTGCAAATCAGTCAATGTGATACACCACATTACTAAAAGAAAGGATAAAAACCATATGATCTTTTCAATAGATGCAGAAAAGCATTTGACAAAATACAGACTTCTTTCTTGATAAAAACCCTCAAGAAATTAGGGACAGAAGGAACATACCTCAACATCATAAAGGCAATGTATGAGAAACCCACAGTAAATGCCATCCTCAATGAGGAAAAACTGAGAGCTTTCCTCTATGGTCAGGAACGAGACAGGGATGTCCACTCTTACCACTGTTATTTAACATAGTACTGGAAGTCCTAGCCTCAGCAATCAAACAACAAAAAGAAATAAAAGGAATCCAAACCAGCAAGAAAGAAGTCAAACTTTCACTCTTTTTTTTTAAATTTTGTTTTATTATGTTAGTCACCATACAATACATCATTAGTTTTTGATGTAGTGATCCACGATTCATTGTTTTCATATACCACCCAGGGCTCCATGCTGTATGTGCCCTCCTTAATACCTGTCCCTGGGCTAACCCATCCCCCCACCCCCCTCCCATCTAAAACCCTCAGTTTGTTTCTCAGAGTCCATAGTCTCTCATGGTTCGTCTCTTCCTCTAATTCCACCCCCCTTCATTTTCCCCTTCCTTCTCCTAATGTCCTCCATGCTATTCCTTATGTTCCACAAATAAGTGAAGCCATATGATAGTTGACTTT
>NC_138369.1:158089643-158156372 GCF_054177405.1 Leptonychotes weddellii | reverse complement strand
CTGGTTTGGGGATTAAGGTAATGCTGGCCTCATAGAATGAGGCTGGAAGCTTTCCTTCTCTTTCTATTCTTTGAAACAGCTTCAGGAGAATAGGTATTATTTCTTCATTGAATGTTTGGTAGAATTCCCCAGGGAATCCATCAGGTCCTGGACTCTTGTTTTTTGGCAGGATTTTTATCACTGCTTCAATCTCGTTACAGGTTATTGGCCTATTCAGGTTGTCAATTTCTTCTTGTTTCATTCTTGGCAGTTTATAGGTTTCCAGGAAGGCATCCATTTCTTCCAGGTTGCTTAATTTATTAGCATATAGTTGTTGATAATAATTTCTTTTTTTTTTTTTAAAGATTTTATTTATTTATTTGAGAGAGAGAGAATGAGAGACAGAAAGCATGAGAGGGAGGAGGGTCAGAGGGAGAAGCAGACTCCCTGCTGAGCAGGGAGCCCAATGCGGGACTCGATCCCGGGACTCCAGGATCATGACCTGAGCCAAAGGCAGTCACTTAACCAACTGAGCCACCCAGGCGCCCGATAATAATTTCTAATAATTGTTTCTATTTCCTTGGTGTTAGTCGTGATCTCTCCCCTTCCATTCATAATTTTATTAATTTGGGTCCTTTCTTCTTTCTTTTGGATAAGTCTGGCCAGTGGTTTATTGTTATTATTAATTCTTTCAAAGAACCGGCCTCTAGTTTTGTTGATCTGATCTACTGTGTTCCTGGTTTCTAATTCATTGATCTCTGCTCTAATCTTAATTATTTCTCTTCTAATGCATGGCTTAGGCATTGTTTGTTGCTTTTTCTCTAGTTCTTTAAGGTGTAAAGTTAGTTGGTGAATTTGGGAATTTTCTATTTTTTTGAGTGAAGCTTGGATGGCTATGTATCTCCCCCTTAGGACTGCCTTTGCAGTATCCCATAGGTTTTGGACTGATATGTTTTTGTTCTCATTGGTTTCCATGAATTGTTTAAGTTTTTTCTTGTGATTGAGTTCCAGTTTTAAAGCAGTATGGTCTGAAAATATGCAGGGAATAATCTCAATCTTTTGGTATCAGTTGAAACCTGATTTGTGACCCAGTATGTAGTCTATTTTGGAGAAAGTTCCATGTGCACTCGAGAAGAATGAGTATTCTGTTGTTTTAGGGTGGAATATTCTGTATATATCTATGAGGTCCATCTGGTGCAATGTGTCATTCAAAGCTCTTGTTTCTTTGTTGATTTTCTGCTTAGATGATCTGTCTATTCCTGACAGTGGAGTATTGAGGTCTCCTATAATTAACATATTATTATCAATATGACTCTTTATTTTGGTTAACAGTTGGCTTATGTAGATGACTGGTCCCATGTTGGGGGCATAGATATTTACAGTTATTAGATCTTCTTGTTGGATAGACCCTTTAAGAATGATATAGTGTCCTTCTATGTCTCTAACTACAGTCTTTAGTTTAAAATCTAATTTGTCTGATATAAGAATTGCTACCCCAGCTTTCTTTTGAGGTCCATTGGCATGGAAGATGGATCTCCATCCCTTGACTTTCAGTCTGGATGTATCTTTAGGTTCAAAATGAGTTTCTTGTAGACAGCCTATGGATGGGTCCTGTCTTTTTATCCAATCTGCAACCCTGTGCCGTTTTATGGGAGCATTTAGGCCGTTCATGTTGAGAGTGATTATTGAAAGATATGAATTTATTGTGATCATGTTGCCTGTCAAGTCCTTGTTTCTATAGATTGTCTCTGTAAATTTCTGTTCTATATCACTCTTGGGGTTTTCTCCTTTTATAGAACCCCCCCTTAATATTTCTTGCAGGACCGGCTTAGTGGTCACATATTTTTTCAGTTTCTGCCAGTCTTGGATGCTCTGCACCTCTCCATCCATTCTAAATGACAGCCTTGCCAGATAAAGTATTCTTGGCTGCATATTATTCTCAGTACCCTGAATATGTCTTGGCAGCCCTTTCTGGCTTGTCAGGTCTCTGTGGATAGTTCTGACATTATTCTGATGTTCCTTCCTCTGTACATAAGGAATCTCTTCCCCCTAACTGCCCTTAAAATGGTTTCCTTGGCTCTAAGATTTGAGAGTTTTACTATTACATGCTAGGGCGTTGGCCTGTTTTCTTTGATCTTGGGAGGGGTCCTCTCTGCCTCTAAGACATGAATGTTTGTTTCATTCCCCAGATTAGGGAAGTTCTCAGCTACAATTTGCTCAAATATATCTTCTAGTCTTCTCTCTCTCTCCACCCCCTCAGGGATCCCAATAATTCTGACATTGGAACATTTCATGGTGTCACTTATTTATCTGATTCTGTTTTCATGGATTTTGAGTTGTTTCTCCCTGGCCTCCTCTTTTTCCTTCTTTTCTATCAATTGGTCTTTTAGATCACTAATTCATTCTTCTGCCTCACTTACCCTAGCTGTTAGATTATCTAGATTAGATTGGATTTCATTGATAGCATTTTTAAGTGCTGCCACTTCAGCTTTCATTTCTGCCCTTAGAGACTCTATGTTGCCATTAATCAATTTCTCCATTCTAGCTATTGTCTTCACAACTGCTACCCAGAATTCCATTTCCGACATCTTGGTTATATCTCTATCCATTTGTAAATCTGTGGCAGAAGTCACAGTCTCCAAATCATTCCTATTTAGGGGGTTCCTCCTCCTAGTCATTCTGTTGAGGGGTGGTTGAGGGAATGTACAGAGTCCAAATTATTGAACACAACCCAAGCAAGATGCACCTGTTTTATAAGGACCTTAGGTTTGTTGGCCTCTTGTTCTCCCAGGCTGTCTTCTGGGGGAAGGGCTTGCCATGCTGTTATTCAGGCAACCCTGTTTGGGCAGAGTTGCCCTGCCCCTGTGGGGGAGGATGGGCTCAGTAAAAACTGTTTTTCTGGCAGTTTTATTCTCTGGCAGCTTTCCCTAGTGGCTTTCCATGTGCCTTCCAAGAGTCTTCCAAGAGCAGAAGAGATCATTTCCAACCTTCTGCCTCAGAACAGAGAGATCGCAGTCTATTCTTCAGTGAGCTCTCCAGGCCTCACTATCTCTGTTTCTGTCTGTGCTGCTATAAACTGCATCCTCCTGGGTTGTGTGCCCCTCAGCAGGGCTCCCAGTCCTCACCTCCAGGTCGGGGCACAGGGGGCATGTCTCTGCCCTTTGTGCTTCTAAGACTGCCAGCCATCCCCAGTTCATAGGCGTGGCCCCGCCACTCCAGGTTTCAGTCCGGGGAGCTGCCCTAAAGTCCTTTCGCGGCTGCTTCTGGTCTGCGAGTCTGTTCCCCATCCCCAATGTGGTAGGCTTTCGTGTACTGGTGGTGCAGGATCCCCACGGCTCCAACCCCCTTCTGTTTATCTTCAGACATGTGCCTGCAGAATCACGGCTGCTGCTTCATACCTTGAAACCAACCACCTGCAAAATTCTGTTTGTAGAAATCCAGATATATCTTCTTACATCTCAGGCTGATTTCATGTGTGTTCTGGTAGATATCCAGCTCAATTCTGGGGACCGGTTGGAATAGGGTTCCCTATTTCTCCACCATCTTTTCTCCTTTCAAAACTTTCACTCTTCACAGACAACATGATACTTTATGTAGAAAGACTCCACCAAAAAAAATTTTACTAGAACTGATACAGGAATTCAGCAAAGTCACAGGATATAAAATCAACATATAAATGAAAATCTGTTGCATATCTATACACCAATAATGAAGGAGCAGAAAGAGAAATCAAGGAATTGATCCCATTTAAAATTGCATCAATATCCATAAGATACATAGTAATAAACCTAACCAAAGAGGTAAAATTTCTGTATGCTGAGAACTATAGAACACTTGTGAAAGAAATTGAAGACACAAAGAAATGGAAAAACATTCCATGCTCATGGATTGGAAGAATAAATATTGTTAAAATGTTTATGCTACCCAAAGCCATCTACACATTCAATGCAATCCCAATCAAAATAACACCAGCATTTTTCACAGAGCTAGAATAACAATTCTAAAATTTGTATGGAACCAGAAAAGACCCCAAATACCCAAATTAATGTTGAAAAAGAAAAACAAAGCAGGAGGCATCACAATGCCAGACTTCAAGCTGTATTACAAAGCTGTAGTCATCAAGACAGTGTGGTACTGGCACAAAAACAGACACATAGATCAATGGAACAACATAGAGAACTCAGAAATGGACCCTCAACTCTATGGCCAACTAATCTTAGACAAAGCAAGAAAGAATATCCAATGGAAAAAAAGACAATCTTTTCAACAAATGGTGTTGGGAAAACTGGACAGCAACATGCAGAAGAATGAAACTGGACCACTTTCTTACCTCCTACACAAAATCAAATTCAAAATGGATGAAAGATCTAAATGTAAGACAGGAAGTCATTAAAATTCTAGAGGAAAAAAACAGGCAGCAACCTCTTTGACCTTGGCCACAGCAAGTTCTTCCTAGACATATATTTGGAGGCAGGGAAAACAAAAGCAAAAATGAACTATTGGGACTTCATTAAGATAAAAAACTGCATAGCAAAGGAAATAATCAACAAAACTAAAAGGCAACCAACAGAATGGGAGAAGATATTTGAGTGTCCAAAAGGCTGACAGGATATGTGATAGTGTCCAGTTTGGAGCCGGGATAAGGTTCTTGTAGCTGACACATGTCCTCCTGACCCTGCAGGAGGAGACTTGGGACGTGGGCGGCAGTGAGTCCCTTGGTGCCATGCACCTTCTTGCAGAGTAAACACATCTGCACAATTCTTTGCAGTCCTTGTGGGAATCTAAGTCAATAAATTTAAAAAACAAATAAAAAATGACATACTGGGTAAAGGGTTAGTATACAAAATCTCTAAAGAACTCAACACCCAAAAAACAAATAATCCAGTTAAGAAATGAAGACATGAATAGACACTTTTCCAAAGAAGACATCCAGATGGCTAACAGACACATAAAAATATGCTCAACATCACTCATCATCAGGAAAATACAAATCAAACCACAATGAGATACCACATCACACCTGTCAGAATGGCTAAAATTAACAACTCTGGAAATAACAGATGTTGGTGAGAATTTGGAGAAAAGGAAGCCCTTTTGCCCTGTTGGTGGGAATGCAAACTGGTACAGCCTCTTTGAAAACAGTATGGAGGTTCCTCAAAAAGTTAAAAATAGAACTACCTATGACCCAGCAATTGTACTACTAGGTCTTTATCCAAATGATACAAAAATAGTGATTCAAAGGGGCACATGTATCCCAATGTTTATAACAGCAATGTCCACAACAGTCAAAATATGGAAAGAGCCCAGATGCCCATCAACTGATAAATGGATAAAGAGGTGGTATATATATAATGGAATATTACTCAGCCATCAAAAAGAAATGAAATCTTGCCATTTGTACAATGTGGATGGAACAAGAATGTATTATGCTAAGCAAAATAAGTCAGTCAAAGACAAATATATGATTTCACTCATATGTGGAATTTAAGAAACAAAACAGATGAAGATATGGGAAGGGAAGGAAAAATAAAATAAGATAAAAACAGAGAATGAGGCAAACCATAAGTGACTCTTAATTCTAGGAAACAAACAGGTTGCTGGAAGGGTGGTGGGTGGGGGGATGGGGTAATTGGGTGGTTAAAGAGGGCACTTGATGTAATGAGCACTGGGTGTTATATGCAACTGATGAATCACTAAACTCTACTTCTGGAACTAATAATGCACTATATGTTGATTAATTAAATTTAAATTAAAAAAGAAAAAGAAAAAATAAGTAAATAAAAATATTAAAAACATGAACTCATTTTATCCACATATTAAATATATGGGTTTATATTATGAACATATTAAACACATTGATTTAAGAAAAAAAAGAGACTCTTGAATCCAGAGAACAAACTGAGTGTTACCTGAGGGGAGGTGGGCAGGGGGAAGGGTCAAATGGGTGATGGGCATTAAGGAGGGCACTTGTTGTGATGAGCACTGGGTGTTGTATATAAATGATGAATCACTAAATTCTACTCCTGAAACCAATACTACACTATATGTTAACTAACTTGAATTTAAGTATAAATAAATGTATAAATAAATAAATAGATTTCAAGTGATGTGTTGAGCATTCATGTCCATCTTCATAAAGAAAGATTGTTTACATTATTACAAATATGATTGTAAATAAAACTCATATTGTAAGATGGTGATTATACAGCATTCTGTCTTTGTGATTATAAATCAAAAGCCTACACTGTCTTGGATTTTTTTAGTTGGAATTCACCCCAAGGGCAGAACCTAGATGAAATAACCCTTTCTTGGTCTTTATTCAGCAGGGGCAATACATAAAAGTCCAAGCTGAGCAGATGCAAAATATTCAGATATCTCTTCTTCTCTCCTTTAGGCTCATGACATATCTACTCCGAGAGGAGCAGACTAAAGAAAATAATAGGAGTTGGATGTCCCCCCCACCTCTTTAGACCCACAGGATTAAACAGACACATATCCAAAATTTTCAGAAAGTGTCAGAGGAGCTCTCTCCAGGGAGCAAAGTCTGTAGGGCTCTGAGACAGTATAAGGGCAACAGAGAAAGAAGGAAAAGAGAAGTAGACTTCTTTTTCCCCTGGTTTGGGAGTTGAGCTGAAGCACCTAGACATCACAGATCATGCCATTTTACAGTAACTTTGCTTTTCAAGCTATTAGGAAGCTGATAAAAGGCAAAGGTTAATAAACTCTTCTTGCTCACTTCATATGGCTGACGATTACTTCTCTCACTTGTAAAATCGGCTAATGTTTTTCTTAAATACTTCTTAAATCTGTCTCATTCTGTCTACTTTATTACCAACTGCCCTAATGCAGACGATTATCAACTTTTGCATGGATTATAACACCCTCTTGCCTGCAGTCCTAAACCTTTCAATTTATTCCCCCACAGAAATGGCAGAGTAATGTATCCTAAAACACAAACCATCATAAAATCTATTATTCTTGCTTCTAGTACAAAGTTCCAGCTCTTTACTATGAAGCATCCTGCATGGTCCATGTGAGCCACCCAAATATTTGTTTAGGGAATAAATGGAAGATCAATGAACAAAGAAATGAGGACAACAAGACACTTATCTGGATTCCTATCTACTTTTCCTTCTTTATCTCTTATATATTTGTTGTGTCCTTTTGCTACATTAACCCCTTACAGAGAATCACTCTCTTTCTTTGCCTTGCTAACATCTAGTCATCTTTTACAGTTCAGCTCAGAAATTACTTCCCCCTCGCCTCCCTCTCCCCACAGCATTTTAACTACTAGAAACCTCCTCCCATTAGGTTCCACGTTAACCTATGTACATATCTATCTTTGTATGTCTAGCTCCATTGTATTGCACTCATTTATTTTCATATCTGCCTCTATCTATACTACATTACCTTGAGGACTGTATCATAGATAAACTTATATATTTACATATATGAATTTCAAGTAATACATTGAGCATTCATGTCTATCTTCATAAAAAAAGGTTATTTACACTATTAAAATATGATTGTAAATAAAACTCATATTGTAAGATATTGATTATACAGTTATGATATATATATATCATATATAACTGTATCTTTGCTTCCTAATATAAAATCCACTCTTGTCCCTATATATAGCCATTACTTAATATGTATGTTTATGAAATGAATGTGTGATTGAATAACAACTAATATTGAAGAGGGACTATTTTTTCCTAATCTGTATGTGTGTGTGTTGGGAGAATTATTCATGAATATAATATCTTTCTTTTAAAATTTGCAACAATTACATTTGTAAACATATTTTGCTAAAATATATAAATACATTCAGGTGAAAATTTTAATTTATGGTATATTTTATAAATATTACCACTCTTGCCTTCTTTTCAGAAAATACCAAAGAGGTTGAACAATTTACAAATATACTTTAAGGAAAAATCCCTATGTGATCTTGTTATGCTTTGTTCAAAAGTTTGTTTTTTTTTATTTATACCTTTGACTGGAATTATGATTTTGTTTGAATGTCATACATATATTTGGTCAACAAAATTTCCTTAGATTGTGTTATAGAATTAAATGTACTAACGTATTTTGGTATGCTGCTTAAAGTACCTTCTTGAGTCATTTACATTATACTAAGGTACTGTTGGATATAGAAACACATACAATAAATAATGTTCACACCCTATTGTATATATTTGTAAAGTGAGGCAGAAATAATACATACAACTAAACAAAAATGAATAGTCACTAGGAAGTTATAAATTCCCAGAAGGACATAGAATATAAAGTATTACTGGTGTGGTATTGGGAGCTACTTTAGCTAGGATTATCAGAGAAGTCCTCTCTAGATAGCAGGACGTTGTATTGAGGCATGAATGTTAAAATGCAATAGCCACCAGAAAGTATTGAAGAAAAGCCTGCTGGCCACAGAAAGAGCCAGCAATGGACTTTATGATGCATGGAACAGAATGGTTAGTGTGACTGGAGTGTGTGTCAAGAGGGGGATAGTAAGGGAAGATTTGGAGAAGTAGACATCAGTTAAAATGGATAGTTTAGGTTGGTTATCACAGGATAAGCAGTTGAATGGTTTTCATCAGGAAAATAATAAGAACTTGCTGTTGGTTTAGATGTGAGACAGGCAAACTATAAAAGAATGAAAGATGACTTCCAGCTTCTTGGGTTAAGAAACTGGGTAAGTGGGTGGTATCTTAGTCATTCAGACTGCTATACCAAATACCATAGATTGTGTGGCTTAAACAACAGAAGTTAATTTTCTCACAGTTCCAGAGGTGAGAAGTTCAAGATCAGGGTGTCAGCAAAGGGTGGGGCTGTTTTGCTGAGTGCCTTTTCCTGGCTTGTGATGGCTTCCTTCTGTATCCACACAATCTTGATAGTTTTGTCCTCATATGGTGGAAGGAGGATGCTCTGGTATCTCTTCTTCTTTTTATAAGGGCACTAATTCCATTATGGGGGCTCCACCATCAGGATTCCCATCTAAACCTAATTTCTCCCAAGGCCCTACCTCCTAATATTATCACATGGAGATAAAGTCTTCAACGAATTTTGGGGGACACAAACATTCAGTCCATAACAAGGGGAAACTTTGCAAAGGGTGGAGATCAAGAATTGAGTGAGAATAATCTTGAATTTGAGAAGCCTATTATTTAAAATGCAAGTGCATATATCTTCTAAATGCTGTGTCAACAGACCAATTATGAGAAACTTAGGAGAGTATAATACATGTTAAATTATTAATATGTTCTGTGACTTAATGTGTTACCTTTCTCAAGTAATATATTTGCATTTTAATGAGTTTTTACTAAATGCTTTGACCCAGATAAATTGCTCTAATACTCACCATACCAGCCACATGACAAACTGTGAAAGTTGAATGCTGTGATAAGCAATAATCATGCTGAAATGTATGGATACTCTACCACTCTACCGAAACATAGGTCTCATTGTTATCTAATACAATGTCTACCTCATTTCCTTTCTCAAGTTTACTGCCTCTACCTTCACATTTACAGAAGGCAGCCTTGGGAAATAAGCCCCCACACATGCCCTTTAGGAACATTTCTTGATATAATTTTTTAAAGATCTGTGAATCTATTCACTAATTTGGGGCCATCTGCTTTCACTCAATGAAAAATTTATTAGGCTTCTACCTAATAATGAAGTAGACAAGGTATTATTAGAATGTTTTAAAATATCAGTGAATAAAATGTTGAGGATATGTAACTATGTTTTTTTGTTGTTGTTCTCAACAAAGGAAAACTTATTCTCCATATAGTCTGTTATATTTATAATGTCAGTCTACCTTTTCAGGGTCAGAAAAATCAATAAAATCACAGCAGTGACCTGGGACATATTCATCTCCTATAGTGAAATCAATTAATTTGGGACTCAGTGCTTATTGAGAAAACCTTCTGATCTGGGAGGAGTGAGAATTAGCACTAAGGGTAGGCAAGGAAAGAGGACATGAAAGATAATGTTAGTGCTTTTTCCATCCTTACCTAAAGTTTAGTTGACATTAGTCAACTAGATGGATACATCCAAAGTTAAACTTTGCTCATTTCTGGATAATGTAGTATTATTTATATGTTATTATATTCTTCATAAAGCAAACACTTTCTATTTTACTTTTCTTATATTCATGATTATAGCTACTATAACTAATAATGGCTGTATTATTTCACCCCAAATACATTCTGTTAGGTTCTAAAACTAGGATATCTGACATAGCTTGTTAAAGGCTGAATCTGAGAATAGATATCCTAAAATTTTATAGGATAAAATTGATCTTGCAACTATATTGAATTAAAACTAGAAAGATAATTAAATATAAAACTTTTAGGAATTTAGAAACACGTATTTTATTTTATACAACTGTTATCAGCTATTGCTTACAGCAAACCCCTCTAAAACTTTAATGGCTTAAAACAACAAAAACAATGATGACAATAAAACACATTTATTATTTCTCATGAGTCTACAGGTTCTCTGGGCAGTTCTGTTGCTCTGGGATAACCTCTGCTGATTTCAGCTGGGTCAGTTAAGTGTCTTGGTCAGCTACCTGACAGGATGGCAAGGGCCTGGCTATCTCCACTGGTCTTGCCTCGGGTTTACTTGTAGCTAATTAGGGATGAATCTAAAAATAGTTTCTTCAAAGTTGCAAGTAGCCTTTCAACAAAATTATATTATGACCCTTAATTTTGAAAGAGCAGTGAACAGGTATGTGTATGAATCTATGGAAGTATGCTTCATTTACAACAGCCAAATAACAACAACAATAAAAAGTCAATCATTATTTCCATTTTGCCTGCATAGTGCAGGAAAATTGTGTGATAGAAGATAACTTCATGCTTGGAAGCCAGGACAAGAAGCCGTTGCCCTCAAATTGGTTTCAATTATACTTAAATGAAGTAAATATCCAGATCATCTTTAACTACTTGGAGTGTTGCACAACAATATTTATTTGACTGAATTAAGAAAAAATAGATTTCCAAAATTTTAATTGGCCTCCATATTTTATAGGTGAGCCAACAATTTTATAAAGCTGATATAATCTAGTTAAGTTTCAATAAATTTCCTGCAAATTAACTTATGAATTAAAAGAATTTCCAAATTACTTAATTTAGTATAATTTTTATGAGCTTGCATCACCAGATACCTCCCCAGATAATTCATTTTTCAAAGAGTACAAGTAGTTAAAGAAAGAAAAAACTCACATGGTATCTAAAGAAAATAATGAGTGAATGATATACCAACAAAGTTATATTATTAAAAATATTTTTCTAATTAAGAAAGTAATATATAAATTGTAGAGATTAGAAAATATAGAAGTACATAAAGAACATGAAAAGCATCCACTATTTTGTAATGCAGAAATTAACCAAATTAACCATGGTATAATATGTCTATAGGAAAAGAGTTGAAATTGCTTTTTATTTCATAAATACTACAGAATGAATATAACTCCCTTGCATATTTTTGAAGCATGATTTTTAATGCACAATTCCTACAATATGGTAGGCAGAGGAAAATGTGTTAAATGAAATTTTTCCTCATGAATGCAAAATAATTTAATATTTTATTGGATCTTTATTTTTTTAATATTTATTTTGTTCTTAAATGCAAGGCTATGATGAAGCTAAATATATATGCATACCACTGAATATTTTCTTCTTGATACTGAACACTTCCTGGTGAATTTCTGGAAGTGGACTTGTAGTCTATATCTTCTCCTGTACCTCTCCAACCCAGAGTGTTGTCTTTCTGTATCTGTCTCTCTGTCTCTGTCTGGGTCTCTCTCTCTCCCTCTCTTATTCTAGATCTCTAACTGTATTTGATTCCCTATCAATTTGAGAATCCAAAGAGCAGTCTTGAATTATTTTTCTTTGCCTTGTATTAATTACTAGTGAGGTGATTTTATAAAAAAAATGCCATTTGTATTCTTTCTGTGGCAAATTGTGTGTTTATATATGGTATCATTTTCTGTTGGATTTTCAAGCTTAGGTAATAAAGAATTATCCTTTTGTCTAAAATTGACTTTCCTTATTTATCATTTGTTTTTTTTTCTTCTTAGATTTATGCTTAAAATGACCTCCTTGCCTAGAGTTCAGAGAAGTCAAAATATTTATTCTCTTTATGACAGAGATACTTTTTAAATTGTGATGCTGCATGCATTTTTATTAACATGTGTGGTAAAAACAAAGGCAAGGCAGAAACCATAGAGTCAAAATATTAAATAAAAGATGAAATGATAATAAGGAGAGCTTCAAAACATAAAATATGGTGCTAGCGGGTCACTGCACATAGGAATTAATCCTGATGGGAACTGCCTACCCTGGTGCCTTTATTCTTCTAGTTGATAAACTGTCACATGTGGCAATGTGGTAGAAAGCACATTATCATAAAACTTTTAGAATCAGACCCAAGGCCAAAGTATATCATAGCTATTTCTTCTCCCTGAAGACCATTTGAAACCAATAGCTTCTCTAACTCTCTTCATCTCTTTAAGTATTGCACACATTGCACAAGTCATAGAGTACCTTAAATTGGTAAACCATCTCATTTTATTTTATATTTCCACAGAGATGACACAAGCACAGAATTTCTTTATGAAGACTTATGCTTGAATAAGTTCTGCCAGAGTACAGAATCAGGAATGAAATAGATTTGGGGGTTCACATTTATATCAAGGTCAAACTCATTAGAGATGAAAAAATGCACCTGGGTGGCTCAGTTGGTTAAGCAACTGCCTTCGGCTCAGGTCATGATCCTGGAGTCCCGGGATCGAGTGCCGCATCGGGCTCCCTGCTCAGCGAGGAGCGTGCTTCTCCCTCTGACCCTCCCCCTTCTCATGTACTCTCTCTCTCTCTCTCATTCTCGCTCTCTCAAATAAATAAATAAATCTTTAAAAAAAAAGAAAAAATGAATTGATATTTATACAGTAGAAGAGTCCCTTTTATATAATCTTTTAAGTAGCAAATTGTTTTGTGACACAGCCGAGTTTGTATTTCACATTCTTTGTAAGAATTTAAAGAGAGAAGGGAAATATTCATTTGAAGAAATTCTGGTTTCCTCATGTAAGAGTAAAACAAATTTTCACTTTCATAATTGATAAGTGAACGATGGTCTGCTCATGTTTTATGACATGCTAAGGAACAAAATAAAAGTGAGAATATGTGGAAAGCAGTTTAAGCTTCAGTTGTTTATTTTTTCATATATTAAGAAAGCATGCATTATTTAACTAACTGGAAGGAGGGGGATTATAAACACTTGAAAAAAAATAAGACTAACGGTAACTTTAAGGTCAAATAATAAATGATTTTTGAAGCTTTTTGATTTTCTCCTGTAACACTGGTGAAGAAACAGAGTCTCTTCTAGGAGGACTAAAACTGAAATCCTTCATTTTATTATGTTCACGTTTCTAAAAAAAATTGGCATTGATGCGTTTTATTCAAAGCAGAATGGATTAGGAGTTGTTGCACTTATTTACATTTTTACAGTCAAATTCACACATGGAAATTACAGAATACATAGGGCTTTTCAAAAAATAATGTGTTCATTCGTAAATAATAATTTTAATTCTTATTTTTTGGAAGATTATGAGAGAATCAGCAAGATCTAAAGTTATTTTAGGCAAGAATGAATAGACTACAATTTCAATAAGAGGTTGAATACTGATAAAAGAACAAAGCGCATGGAGTTTATTTAGCTTGGAAGTCAATCATGCAGACACAATGACGATTTATAGTCTGGGGTGTGCACATACCTAACACCTAAGACAAAGTACTCTTTTTCAATGCATTATGAAATTTTGAATTAAATTAATATTTTTAGTGGTGGACAAGTGTAAGATGGGAAGAGGATATATAATCCAAAGCTAATACATTTTAAAAAGCAAAAATCTGTAAAAAATAAAGCCTGAGTTCTTCAGCCTGAAATGAGGCTGACAAAAAAACAAAAACAAAAACAAAATACCACCTAAAATAAATATAAAGACAAACCTGAGATCTTAAGTCTACTTGGGGCAGGTGAGGGAATTTCTTTTTGTGACACTATATTGGGTCAGAACAACAAGACAAAAAGGACATGATCTGTAAATTAGACAGGGTTATTGTTAGGAAAGAGCTCTCAATAGTGTGTCTTGTTTCTGAAAAGAATTTATATTTATACTTTATTAACATCAATGCTATAGATCCAGGATAGCAGACACAAATTTCCTGTGGCATTAATGTGAGGCAGCAGACTGCAACCATGACTCGCCAGCTGGGATTTTAAAGTCTGAGTTTCCGTTATCTTATTATAAATATCAGACTCATATAATTTTTACTGACATTTCAGTATTCTTTGGAAAATATGTACAAATATCTGAAAACAGTTTTTAAAATAATGATGGGTCATGCTAACATCAACTAACACATTAAATTTCACATTCTATTATGGAGGGAGAATTGCAAAAAGGGGTTCTGTCTGGAAGAGGTTAACTATTATTTAAAGCTGTAGAAACAAAAAGCTATGATTTGAGTGACCACATAATTTATTGTCCAAGCCAGGACACTTTTTAGAATAAAAAAGAGCCACTAATATCATTAAATTGTATACATGTAAAAATACTTGTATAGTGATTGACTGATTTTTGAGTTGAATAAACTACAGAACAGTTCCAATAAAATCTATTTGTAAAATAGTTTACATTTTTAGTCCTCTTTATCTCTAGTACTGGAGGTCACAGATATTTTTTCTGAAGAATGAATTTTTAAAGTAGTTTCAGTGAGATACAATTTAAATATCATAAAATTCATTTGTTTTTAGTGGGCAGTTCAACGAATTTTGGTATATTTACTGAGTTGTACAACCACCATTGCAATCTAACTTTAGAACATTTCCATCACCTTAGGCTCTTGATTTATTTTTACTATTGTATAGTATTCCTTTGTATAATATATCAAATTTTATGCATACATTCTGCTTTTGGAGATCATTTAAATTATTTGCAGAGTTGGCTTCTATGAATATAGCTGCCCTGAATATACTTGCATATATCTTCTCATGAATTGGGGCATACACGTCTGTTTGATCTATTCATAGGAATGGAATTTCTGGGTCATAGCACAAGCATTCATATTCCCTAAGTAGGTAATTCCAAATTGCTTAGCAAAATGGTTCTCTGATTTACATTCACCTCTACAGTAGGTGACAGCCTCTGATACGGTGTATATATATATATGTTAAAATTTTAAACTTTTAGACACCATTGATATGTGTGTAGTGATATTTCATTGAGGTTTTTACATTGCATTTCCCTTGTAATTGATAATACTAAGCAAGTGTTCATGTTTATTTGCACTGTGGATATCTTCTTTAGTGAAGTTTATTCCCCATTTTTTCTATTGGGTTGTCTATCTCTTCCTTATTGATATGTTAGAATCTTTCTATATATATCTGGATAAAATATCATGGTTGGTTATATATGTTGCCAGACCTATTCTGTGGTTCTTCATTATGTTAAGTCTTTTGAGAAACAAAAGTTCACAACTCTTATATAGTCCAATTTATATCTTTTCTTTGTATTCTGCTTAAGGAACACTTTCTTAATCCAAGGTCATTAAGGTATTTTAATATTATTAGATACAGTAATTATAAATATTATAAATTTTATTTTTCCTTGCACAATTAGATCTATAGTCCCCTGGGAATTTATTTATGCATACTGTCAGGGGGTAGTTTCACTCTCTTTCCTTCTTTTCTTTCCCAATTTAAATAGACAGTTGAGTCAATTCTTTTTACTGAAAAGATTTTCTTTTTCTCACTGCTCTACATGGATACCTTTGTAATAATTGTACACTATACATACACACACACACACACATGAGGTTTGTTTTCATTCTCCCTATTCTGTCCCACCAGTCTCTTTTTTTCTAGAGTCAAACTTCATCACCTGTGTTTTTTGTAAGTCTTAATATCTGGTGGAGTAAGTCCTCACATTTTATTCCTAAAGACTTTCTTGCATATTTGTAATCCTTTTCATGTCTCAGTTATCTTTTTAAGTTGATTTGTCATTTTCAAAACAAAAGTGGACATTTAGGTACAGATCATATTAAATTGATATCTTCGTAGTATTATATCTACTAATGCATAAACATGCCATATCCCTCCATTAACGTGTTTCCTTTAATTTATCTAAATAATGTTTATAATTTTTTAATTTGGTATTTGCTACTGCTATTTTATAGTTCTCCTTTAAATGGTTCTTTTAAAAAGTCTTTTAAAAGTCTTTTAGATGTAGTATGCTAAGAGTTTTGATAATAAATAGATGTTGAATTGTTTAATAAGTAATTTGTGCATATATAGAAATGATTGTAATTTTCAAACATTAAAAACAATTCTATATTTCTGGATGTATTAATTCTGAATATATTTCTAATATTCATTGATAATTTGCATTTTTGCATTTATGCTCATGAGTGAGATTGCCCTGTAAATTTTCCTTTTTTGTAGTATCTTTCTCAAGTTTTAGTATCAAGCTAATTCTGGCTTAATAAAATGCGGTAGGTGGTAGATTTATGGAAAAGTGGTAAATTTGACATTATTTCTTCATTTAAAATGTATAACTCCACGATCATGTTAGGTCCCCAGTGATAGCGAAGTGAAGGCCCTTTGTTCAGGTTTTGTAGTTGGTCACAGTGGGAAATTTGTTCCAAATATCCATTCCTCCATTCTAAGGAGCCAGAGGCTATATATAAGGGCAATCAATATATATCAAAATTCTTAAAAAATATGCAAAGTAACTTTGAACCAGCAAATTCACTTATAGAAATTTTTTCTAAAGAAATAATACAAAGCTGTTAAATGTTGTAAATAGAATGATGTTCACAAGGACATAAACTTGTACATAAAATGACTTTCATTCCAGTATTATTAGAATAGTAGAATATAATAAAAAGTGTGTATGTCTGTTAATAATGAATTGATTAAGTAATTAAAATATCTTTTGGTGATAGATTATGCATCCAATAAAACTTTGATTATATGTATATTTCTAATGTTAAGATATCATTGCATGACTGAATAAGGCAGGTGTAAAGTAATATGTAGGTTAAAAACAATATTGTTTTTAAGAAGTGGCAATGTGTATATGCATTAAAATGCTAACACATTACACAAAAATATTAACAGTTTTTGTCTGGATTGTGAGATTACAGATGATTGTGTCTTTTTTATTTATTATAGATACTTCATATTGTTATTTATACCATTTATGCAATGTAATATGATCTTATTAGAAAATCAATAAAGCTCTTTTTATTTTTAGAAGCTTTGGTTGAAAATGTATCATTCTGAACACCAATTATTCCTTTTCATCACTGAAATGATATTTAGTATTACTTTGTAGATGTTACAGAAGAACAAAGTTTGGTTTAATATAAAAAATTACTTTTTAATAACTATAACCTATCAAAAGTGGAATGACCTGTCTTGTAATATTCTAATCTTCCTACTCCTTGGAATGCTTAGAGTCTTTGGGAATTTTAGTCAGGGTTTCTATGGAATATAGAAGAACTATATTGGGCTCCTGGATGGCTCAGATGGTTAAGCATCTGCCTTCAACTCAGGTCAGGATCTCAGCAGGGAGTCTGCTTCTCCCTCTCCCTCTGCCTCACCCCTGCTTGTGTTCTCTCTGCCTCTCTCTCTCTCAAATGAATAAAAAAATCTTAAAAAAAAATAGTTTATAAAAAAAAGAAAGAATTATATCTTTATTTGCAGGAAAGATTAAATTCTTCAGCTTATTTTAACATGTACATGTAAAGTTATCACATGTTGTAAATACACATGTATACATATGCACACATATGTATATACTTACATATATATATATGCTATTCCATATTGCTTAAGTAAATTTTCATAAAATGTGCACAAGAAGTGAAATAAAAATAGATTTGGTAAGTGCTAGCAAAATATACAACCAGATATCACTATTTCTATACCTTCCCCTCCTCTTAAAAAAAGCAAAACAGAACAAAATAAAACAAACAAAAAACTTCTACTCAACAATATATTAGCAAACCACATTTGACAATACATTAAAAGGATCATTCACTAGGATCTAATGGGATTTATTTGAGGATGAAGGCTGGTAAAATATTCACAAATCAATTAATGTAATACATTACATTATAAAACCAGGATAAAAGATAAAAATCATATAATCATCGAATAGATGCAGAAAAACCATTTGGCAAATTTCAATATCCATTCATGATAAAACCTCTCAACAAAGTGGATTTAGAGGGAACATACTTTAACATAAAGGCCATGTATGAAAAACCCACAGCTCATATCATCCTCAATGTGGAAAAACTAAGAGCTTTTCCTGTAAGATCAGGAACAAGAAAAGGATGTCCACTCTTGCCACTTTTCTTTAGCATAGTACTGGAAGTCCTAACTACAGGAATCAGACAAGAAAAAGGTATCTATATTGGTATGGAAGAAGTTAAAGTGTCACTATTTAGAAATGACATGAACTATACATAAAAAAAAAAAAAAGCCTAAAGACTCTACCAAGAAAAAAAAAAACTGTTAGAAGTAATCAATGAATTCAGTAAAGTTGCAGGATACAAAATTAATATACAGAAATTAGTTGTATTTCTATATACTAACAACAACATAGTAGAAAGAGAAATTAAGAAAACAACTCCATTTACAATTGCACTAAATAGAATAAAATACCTAGAAATAAATTTAACCAAGGGGGTGAAAGAACTGTATTCTGAAAATTATAAAACGCTAATGAAAGAAATTGAAGACAACACAAACAAAGGGAAAGTTATCTCATTCTCATGGATTGGTAGAATTATTATCATAAATATGTCAATACTACTCAAAGTACTTTACAGATTCAGTGCAATCCTTATCAAAATGCAAACAGCATTTCTCACAGAACTAGAAAAAATAATCCTAAAATTTGTATGGAAACACAAAAGATAGCAAATGGCCAAAGCAATCTTGAGAAAGAAGAATAAAGCTGGAGTTACGACAGTTCCAGATTTCAAAATATACTACAAAACTGTAGCAATCAAAACAGTATGGTACTGTCACAAAAATAGCCACATAAATCAATAGAATATGTTAGAGAGCCCAGAAATAAACCCATGCTTTTATGGTCACTTAATCTATGACAAAGGAGGCAAGAATATGCACTGGGGGAAAAGTTAGTCTCTTCAATAAATGCTCCTGGGAAAACTGTACAGCTATGAAAAAGAATGAAACTGGACCATTTTATTATACCATACACAAAAATGAACTCAAAATGGGTTAAAGACCTAAATGAGACTTGAAACCATCAAATTCCTAGAAGAGAACATAGGCATAAATCTCTTTGACATTGGCCATAGCAACATTTTTTCTAAATATATCTCATAAGGTAAGGGAACCAAAAGCAAAAACAAGCTAATGGGACTATACCAAAATAAAAAAGCTTCTCCACAGTGAAGGAAACCATCCATAAAATGAAAAAGCAACCTACTGAATGGTAGAAGATATTTGCAAATGGTATCTCCAATAAAGGGTTAATATCCTAAATATATAAACAACTTACATTAACTCAATACCAAAAAAAAAAAACAATAATAAAATAAAATAATAACCTAATTAAAAATGGGCAGAAGACCTAAATAGATGTTTTTCCATAGAAGACATACAGATGGTCAACAGATGCATGAAAAGATTCTCAATATCACTAATCATCAGGGAAATGCAAATAAAACCACAATGAGATATTACCTTATACCTTCAGGATGGCTAGAATCAAAAACAAAAGAAATAACAAGTTGGCAAGAATGTGGAGAAAATGGAACCCTTGTGCACTGTTGGAATGTAAATTGGTATAGCCACTATAGAAAACAGTGTGGAGATTTCTCAAAAAATTAAACATAGAAATACCATTTGATCCAATAATTCCACTTCAAGATATTTAGCCGCCCCTGCTCCCCACTCCCCAAACAAGGAAAACACTAATGTGAAAAGACATATGCACCTCTATATTCATTGCAGCATTATTTACAATAGCCAAGATATGGAAGCAACCCAAGCACCCATCAATAGATGAATGAATAAAAGAAGTGGTGTGTGTGTGTGTGTGTTTGAGAGAGAGAGAGAGAGAGAGAGATGGAATATTATGCAGCCATAAAAAGGGCGAGATTTTTTTTTTTTTTTTGGTCATTTGCAACAACATGGATGAACCTAGAGGGTATTATGCTAAGAGAAATAAGTCAGTCAGAGAAAGACATATACTATATAATTTCACTTATATGTGGAATCTAAAAATCAAAGCAAATTAATAAAAAACATAAAAAGCAGTATCAGATCTATAAATGCAGAGATCAAACTCATGATTGCCAGGGCAGGGGGTGGAGGGGAAAAGGGCAAAACAGGTGATGGGGAGTGGGAGATACAGGCTTCCAGTTATGGAATGAATAAATTATGGGAATAAAGTTACAGTGTAAGGAATATAGTCAATGATATTATAATATTGTATGGTGACAGATGGTAGCTACACTTTTGGTGAACATAGCTTTAAGATATACAGCTGTTGAATCACTGTTACACACCTGAAACTAATATAACATTTTGTGTCAACTATACTCAAATTAAAAAATAATAGTTAAAAAATAGATTACAAACTGTTATAAGAATATAAAAACCATCAAGGCCTAGAAATGTGTTTGCTTGCTTTCTGTTCCTTATCATTTAGAATGTTTATATCTATTGAAAGAGGTTTAGAGTTAAACAGATTTTTTTAAGCTATCACTCCTATACAAACATAAAACTATATGAAGTAAACTTGCAATGACTATAAAAAATAAAAACCTTAACTGAATTAGTAAAAAAATATATATCTTTACCATGATCATGACTATGATATTTTATATATATATATATATATATATATATACACACATATATATCTTATATATATAGCATGGAATATATATATATAATATATATATATTTGGCATAAAAAGTATGAAAAAAGGAGGCCTTCAAAGTTGACAATGGTTGTCTGGGCCCCAGAAATAGGAATTTCTCCCCACTTTTCTGCAATTTAAAATATTCTATAATAGACATATTATTTTTAAAATTACAAACAAAAGAAAATCATTTTAAGAAGCCATTGGTATCAGTGAACAAATAAAAAATAACCTTTGTTTTTTTTATTACAAACACATGATGCCACAGATTGACATTAAAGGTGCCTCGGCTGTGAAAGTGTGAAGATCATAAACTATATAAACAACCAGAGGACACTCATTTCACAGAGGATCTACTAAGATTGGGGACACAAAGAAAATCTACAGGATAAGATCCAAATTCATTATATTCTCTTTTCTTCTATCTTCTCTCTGCATTGCTTTACATAAGAAGGTGGTAAATTTTAATCAGGGAAAAATCTCAATAAATATTTTAAGAAACTATAATATATTCATGAAAAAAATAAACAGAGATTACTGGAAGATGAGCCAACCCATTTTCAAACATATTTGTCTGTTATAAACATCCACACATTTGACATAAATTTGCTAATCTTCTCTAATATTGAATACTGTAAAATAAATTTACAAAAACTTCCCACAAACTGTTTAGAAATTAAAATGCAGGGTTAGGCGATGCATTTAGAGTACAATTCAGGATAAGTCTTTAGAAAAATAGATAACTTTTCAGTTGAGAAGATAAATAAACAGAAGAGATGATATTTTGATACCCACCCCCCCAAAAAAAAACAATTCAGAAAGGAAAAGGAGAAAAGCATTAACACTGATTTTGAAAAAGTTTGGTTTTCAGGTTTCCACTTTTAGATTACATTGATCAGATTTCATACTCATGTAATAGTAACCTTAAAATAAATATAAATAAGTAGAGCAGGAAAAAAAAATTTAAACATCTTGCCACAAAGGTAAAATTAGATACTTGTTTCAATAATATATTGCATATATTCTGTTTCCATCCCAATTAAGGCAAATTATTGTTATATAATAGTATTATTAAAAAGCCTAGACTTAAGTTCATAGTTTGAAAGGGGAGATCTCCAGCCTTCATCCAAATAACAAGTGATAACAAAAGACAGCCCGAAACATTTTACTTGCCAGTACTTTTATATACTCTCTTAGGAAGAACTTTAATTAGCACACATCAATAAACATTAGATTTGCCATATGCTAGCAGTGACTGAGAGTTTTCATAGGTCCCTTGGTTATGTGATTATTCACTAAGGAGTGTGTGTATGTGTGTGTACACGCGTGCATGTGTACATGTTCTTGTGTGTATGTATGCATTTTGAGACATTGGAGCAGTCTCTTCTGTATTCAGGTTAGGGAAGACTGATTCTGTTCCCTGCCTCATTCTCCTACCTTGGATCCTTCCTTCTGCCTTCCTTCTGTTAGTTCATTGTGGTCTTTCCAGATGCAGGTATCCGTGAGCACACTTTCTAAGCTTCTGGCTTGGAAAGGGAAAGTTCCTTTCCACCCTCGCTCACCCTCTACAGACATTTCCTGAAGACCCTCGGTATCAGAATCAGCTCTCACTGAAAACCAAAAGTAAGTCAACTGCTGAGATTCTCTCTCCTTTCAAGACTCAAGGTGCTCTTTTTTTTCTTTTGCCCCACTAAAAGGAAGTACAGGAGTAAAACATTTAATATGATTTATGTCTGTGTTGGGAGTGGCTTTTAGTGTTCTCTTCACAAAACAAGAGTGGAAGCAACGTCTTTGTACATACATAACTCTTGGCTGAAGAGTTGTCAAACTGCAGATCTCAAACTGTCAGTATGCTACAGAATCGACTTGGGGAATCGAAATTTTAAACAATAGAATTGAAAGGCTAACATCAAAGCAAATATTTGTTAGAAATTATTATTTTGCAAAAAAAAATTATTATAGCTACATGCACACAGAAATGTTCATTTACACAATTGTAGCAATGTCATTGTGAAGTAAAGTACATTTTTTTCCCTCTAGTCACAGTCAGAAAGAACTGAAAGCCATGCCTTTAAGTCATTCTCTTAGTGTGAGCTGTTCAGTATGGTAGCTACTAGCCACACAGAGCTATTTTGGTTAAATTTAAATTCAGTTTAAAATTTAATCATCAGTTTCTCAATCACACTAGCTACATTTCAAGTGCTCAACAGTCACATGTAGCTACTGTATTGAACAACTCAATATAGAATCTCCATACTGCAGAAAGTTCTACTGGATAGCACTGGTCTAGAAATAATCTAATGCTGTTTTTATAGTATTTTCTATTTCTGTAATCTGTACATGATAATGCCCAACAATTAATGAAGTTCACAGTGGTTTATCTTTTGGTACTATAAGTTTTAAGCAATAGTGCTTAATTGGTCATATGAGGTAGTGTTAACCTATTCAGAGAATTCCATTGTTTTATCTAAGTATAGCAAGCCCTAAAACTCTTTACTAAGACAATAAAAAATAATGGTTAGGAGCATGGCCTCTGATACCAGACTGCTTAGATTGAATTCACTTTCTACCCCTAAATTTCTTACCTGTAGAATGGATATGATGTGAATAAACAATATTATCTCTTAGTACTTAAATTTATAAAGTGAATTTTATATTACAAATATATATTTATAAAATGCTTATAGGTTAAAAGATACATTAAGTGGTAATTATTAGTGTTTTAATTTTTTGTGTGTATTTTGTGTCATACGTGAATACATGTATTCCTGTTTTCACAGATCTCCCAAAATAAGTACTATTTGTCAAACATTTTGTGAAAATGCACAGAAGGCATGATGCAAAGCTGTGATCATTAAGATTTTATTTTGATTACTGACATTAAGTTCTTCCTCCTCTGTGTGAGATTCTGAGCACATACTTACATATTACAAGTAAAAGAAAACTGTTGAGTATCTGCGTTTGAACACTGGTTACTTTTAGCATTTCTTTCCTTCGTAATATAATTTAAAATTATTGCTTACCCACAGAAGTAAGATGGTATGGAAAGGTTGGAATTTTTTTAAAAAATTAATGTAGATCTAAGATGAAAATCGATAGTTACCCTTTGAGGGACAGATTCACTTCAAGTGGATGAAAGTATAAACTTTATGTTAGTCAAACCTGGTTTCAAATTCCACCTGCTGCATTTGTGTACTACACAGTGATGGGGTAAGTTACTTAAACTTTCTAAGTCTATTTTTATCAACCAGAAAATGAATATAATAAATGTATACCTTGTAGAATTGTTATGATATGAAATGAGATAATGTATGCAAAATGCTAAGATCTGTGTTTAGCATATAGTAGGTATTCAACAAATGTAAGCCATTATCACATTATTTGATAATAGTAACTGCCTTCTTGGTGTAAATACTTAAATATCTGAAAAATTTTATTTTCTTATTAAAACTGAAATGAATTCTGTCTCTGTCTCTGCTTAGCTGTGTTATCTTGAAGAAATGATTCAATGTCTCTAGTCCTTGGTGGAAAACAAAGTAAGTGGATCCGATAGGCCCTAACATCATTTCTGAGCCTATGTTTTGTAATTTCAACATAAACAAAGTCAAGGCCATTACAAGAAATGATGTGATATGACCATCATAAGGAAAACTGACTATATTTAGGCATATTTGAAATTTTGAGTGCATTAAAATGCAAAATATAGTAAAAAAAAGCCTGGTGATCACTTTGTATGGTTTGCAAAGCATACTAGATTTTAGCATTTTTCAGGGGGTTTCTCTTAATTAGGTCTGCTAATTATTTTACACTAACATCACCTATGATTCTGGTAGAGATGGATTTGATATTTTATTTATTTATTTGAGAGAGAGAGAGAAAGAGAGCCCAAGCAGGGGGAAGGGGTAGAGGCAGAGGGAGAAGCAGACTCTCCACTGAGCAGGGAGCCCGATACAGGACTCGATCCCAGGACCCTGGGATCATGACCTGAGCTGAAGGCAGATGCTTAACCGACTGAGCCACCTGGGCACCCGAGATGGATTTGATATTAATTATGTCTAAGGACATAATATAGAAGGAGAAATCAAGCACTTATAATTTAATAAGAAACTAGAGAAAAATTTATATAGCTTTATTGGTATCTCTGAGACAACTTCCTATAAGCAGCACCCCTTTAAGAAATTTAAGAAAAAAATCAAAAGTTAAAGATGGAAGCCAAAATATAATCTTTATTTCCAGTAGAAGTTAGACTGAAAATCAGAACTTGTTTTGAGAGATAATTTGGCTTGTTAAATAAATCCTAGATTTTAACCCATTAGGTTACAGAAAAGTAACAAGCAGTGCCAAGATAAAATTGAAGAGATGAAGAAATAAAGCAGAACTGTGCACTCAAACTTGTGACATCTAGAAATCCTCCCAAGAAGAGAGAATTGCCATGTCATTCTTTCCCAGGCTATTCTTTATAAATTTAGAGATAGAACAATTCAATCTACAAACAGGGGCAAGGAAGAAAATGGACTAAGAGAAGGTCAAGTGCATTTAGGAAAACAATTCCTCCTCATAGCAAACAGATCCAACAACAGTTGCACAAATGTTTCATTGCTCAATAAAATGAAAGTGGATAAGTTAGTCTTCTTTCATTGTTAAATCAAATAGAGAGGCGTAGCAAAATAGATGAAGACACATGCTTTGTGTGGTAAGGTTAGTTTCAGAAAGGAATGAAGAATGAGAATTTGTTTTCATGTTTCTATTCCTTTATAGATCCACTATTGTGCTTTGCAATTTTGTAAGTAAACTTGCAAAATATTTTTGAAGTGTGTTCATATATCCCATATTTCCAAAATGATATTTCCCTTACTGACTTTGTCTAGTTGATTAAGTTGTAATTATATATACATATATATATGAATTCCTTTCTTTATTGTGCTATAAAGGCCTCAATTGAACTGCAAACCTCACATCTTTTTTTGGTCAAAGTTGTGTCATTCTTATGGGAACAACTTCACAGACAACCTCATTATTTTGAGTTTGTTTTCTGTTGCCTTGTTTCCCTTCACAAAGCTACTAGCAGGAGATCTGGTTGTTGGATATCTACCAACAAAAACTGGGCTAGATCTCTACATTTCAAACAAAGGCTGTAATTAAATAGTCTTACAGTTTATTTTCCATTCCCATTAGAAGAGTTAGACCCAGCAATAAAATAAAAGACAGTTTTAAAAATTCTCAGTATTATTTAGCTCAACCTCCTCTTTGAGAAATAGAGAAACTGCAGCTCCAGATACGTCTCACTAGTGAGGGCAAATAGACAGGACCTATATTTCACCTTATCAAGGCTTCTGTAGAGGCAAAGAGCTAAAGCACATTAAAAATTACTGCAATTCAGAAAACATAATTGAAAGGAAGCTTTTGGAATTATGTTAGCAAGATGTAGAGAATAAGTCCTCCCAGCCCAGACACCAAAAGTATTAAATAAAACATGACAATAAGACATACTTTTGTTTTAAATGGATCAGCTGGAGGGGAAGTACAGAAAACAATTGGAGGTCGGAAATAAAGTACAGTCCTGAAAGGTGAAGGGATCCTGAGTAGCATTTACCCAGACAGTATCTGCCAAACCCTAGTGGCCTCTAACATGGCATTAGCAGGGTGTGCACATATGTGGGAACTAAGACAAAATCATGGGTCTAAAGGAAATGAAAGGTCAGGTCAGAAACCTTTTCCTATCACACACACACACACACACACACACAGAGGATTCCCTGAGTCCTCAGTGAGTAAACCTGGAAAAAACTAGAACACAATAAGGTGCTTAATTTCCTATCTTGGTCTTGGTTCTAGGTATAACAGAAAAAAAAAAATATATATATATATATATATGTTAATTTTCTTTTTTTATCAATAGTTATCTGGTTGGTTTATAAATATTATGTTGGATCCAAAGTCTGTGAAATTTGCCGAGAGATTTTGTCCTGTGGCAGAATTATAAGTAAATTAGAGATGAACACAATCATTATATATAATACATTAGACTGATTTATAAAAATGATTCAATGTATAAATCATTTTGGTTTGAATAAAATGCTGGCTTTGTTTGCTAGAAATGCTATTAATATGTTGCCCCAAATTATACAGTTAATTAGAAAATATCTCAAGGAAATTTGGAAATAATAAATGTATTCATATTGCTTTTGTGGGTTAGAAAGTTTTAGCTAGAATAAAAGTCTACTTCATGTCATTAGTTTGGGGGATACTAATGTATTGAGGACTGTAACTCTTGAATAATAGAGTAGTTCATTCTGTTTTTGCATTTTGAGATTATGATTTATGCATGTCCTTGTTCTGGATAGCACTAAGCATTGCTCCTTCATTAGTGGTTCCCACTGAAAGTTATGTTTATATTCAAAAATTCTGCCCTGGGATGGATCGTATTGTATG
This sequence comes from Leptonychotes weddellii, assembly GCF_054177405.1. NCBI lineage: Eukaryota > Metazoa > Chordata > Mammalia > Carnivora > Phocidae > Leptonychotes > Leptonychotes weddellii. Next base: position 158,128,974 of record NC_138369.1, on the reverse strand, counting down.
AGAAATAATTACAGGGCAAAAGTGGAGAGCCACTGCTTAAAATGTATTAGAAATTATCTGCTTGATGTGCCTCCCAGTTTCCATAGTGTGATTCTGTCTAATTATCCCTGGGGATCTGCTAGGCTCTCTGACTATTAAGCAGATAATTTTTTAACATTGGGAAATACTTATTTTAAACTGGGTAGTTATATCGAGCCTGATGCTGTAAGAAGAGTGTTTTCTAATAAAATCATTTAACTATTTAAGGGCACCTGAGTACTACATGTTAATTTGGTCTATCAATTGATGGCACAGAAACTATTTCATTGCCCTGAAATATGGTGGTGGGAAGTGATAAGGTTAAATTTCGGTTACCCCCAATGTTGAGGTTGTTGTTTCCAATAGACCATACATAGGAGACTAGTTATTATTTTAGATATACCAATTACTATAGCAAAGCTTTACAAAAGTCCTCGTTAACCTCAGGGAAGACAGCTTGATCGATGCAAACGAAGTTCAGCCCAATTTACATATCTGATATCTGTATGCACATAATAGCTCTCATTGCTGTATCTGCTTAGCTTCTGAAAACATTTTCAAAAAGCTCTCCTATTTAGTTTTCTGCTAATGAAGTGCCAGAGCAGAAGTGGCTGCCTTTACCATCTATTTACTCTGCTTAGTTGTTAAGGTTTTGGAAGCATTTTGAGTTTAGCATTTTTGCACTAGACTGGGAACCTAGGAAGTATATGAATTAAAAGTAGAAGACAAATGTTTCTACCTAAACTGCTTTTGAAGAAAAAGGATTGTTCACAATTAACTGTTCGTAAGTATATCAAATCTTTGAAAAATTATTAGTACTTTTTTTAGAGTATATGTGTGAAGAGACAGTTTAGGAATAAGTGGATTTAGTGAAGATGAATATTGAGAAGAAAATAGAAAAACTTCAGAAGCTTCCAGATTAAATGTACACACTTAAGAATTCACATATGTGAGGAAAAAGAGATAGGATATTTCAAAATTATTTTAATAAACATATATCCTGTCTTGTTCAAAAAAATGGATTTCAGGCAGCATTCAAAAATACAAATAATATAATCACATTTTTTTGATTGAGAAATGCAACATGTTAAAGATAAAATCAAAGTCTAAAAAACAAATGCAAAAAACAAAGACAGAACCAGAACACACAAAATCATGATTAGCACACGAAATATGGCCAGAAGTCATGATACACTTGCTAGGTTTTAGCCACAAATTTCTCCTTGAGCTTGTTGGCAACCAATGAATATAAGGAACCTATTACATGTGTCCCAGTGTTCCAAAGATGGAAACAAACTGATTTCACATGGGTATAATTACTCTTATCTATGACATATGAAATGAAGTTTTCCTGTGCGTAAAGAGGAGTTGTATGTTATTGTGACAAATATTAACATCATAATTATAATAAATGCAAATATGAGTTTTAAAGAATTGTATTTTTCATAAAACCATCCGATGGCCCATGCTATACAACACATGGAATGGAATAAGGTAAATCCTCGGTGGTGGGGATTTAAAACAGCATGACCCTAGTATACATTCTTTGGATGCCTTAATTCATCAAACCAGATTAAATTATTCAGAGTAGTGTTTTCCAAACACTCTTCTCTAGATCTAGGGTAATCTAGTGTCTCAGGGGCTAGGATCAGGATTCCCCACTTGCACTCCAAAGTCACTCCATACTCACATTGCATAGTGATTATTTATATAAAGTCTTGTCTGAAGAAAGGGTTTCAGTTCAGTTAAGTTTTGATAAGAAATAAATAGTGGTGAATTTATGAATTAAAGAGTTTAATGCTCTTTGAAATGTGCCTAAAAGCAGAAATGTGTTATATTGGATAAGAATGGGGGCATATATTTCAACATTCAACTAAGCTCAGAGTAGACTTTACTTCCACTTCTAAAAATTGGTAAGACTCAAAATGAAAAAAAAAAAAATTCCATGAATAAGGACAAGATTTTCCTGAAAAAAAAAAAAGTTTGATATCATGCCAACTTAAGGGTTGATTTTATCTGCATAATAGTGGGTTTTATTTCATGTCCATCTTGCCAATTAAACAATATTGGTAAAATATGATATGCATTATAAATTCAGCTGGACACTAGAAAGTAACTTTTTCAAATGTATCCATAGGTTGTTGAATAAGTCAACTTTCTGAAGAATTTGTTTACCTACAAGAAATTGGGGATTATCTAGCTCAAATAATTACTCTTCTTGGTAGCAAGGAAGTGCCAGACTCATTTCTCTGCTAAGATTACTTCTATTTTAAGAAAATAATTATTTGCATATACAAGGTGGAGGAAATTTTTCCCTCCATATAGAGGTATATATATATTTCATTTATTAAGAGATATTATCAAAATATCAATACAGAATTTTAAATTACAGGATTCCAGAACACTTTTATCCCACATGATAAATCCATCAAGAGAAATTCTGACTCTGAGTATATAAGACATATATGATCATCCTGACACAAAGCTTTATTTTGATACAAACTTTGAAATTGCCCTTCCTCCTGAAGATTTATGGAGAAACTCAGACTTGTGGTTTAAATAAAAAGAAACTGGCATATATTTTCAAGTGATTGACTAATTAGCTAGAAAATTTCTACTTTGGGGGCAAAGAGATAGAGGTGGAACCATGATCCTTCAAGAATCTGACTCTGATTATTATTTAAGTAGAAAATACATTTTTAAAAACAGTATGAATAGATTACAGAATAGCTTAAGCCTGGAGTACCAGGTACAGAAAAAGAGCATGAAAAAGGATACGCTAGAGTGTAGTCAGGACCTTAGCCAAAATCATGCCACAAAACAGAACAGACCTCTAGCACTACATGCTAGAGAATGAAACTGTTATGGACATTATAGGATGCCTCTGGGAACATGGCTCCTGTTGTTCCAGAAATTAGCATGTGTCTATTTTATAGCCACCATTGACCGTCAGAACTCATTCTTTGCTGTCCTTGTTGTTGTTGTTGTTGTTTTTAACATTCTTCTGTCAGTATATTTCAATTCACAAACCATAGAGGATATTTCTGATGTAAAAATCAAGGTTATCAGAGCATCCTGGATGCACAGAGACACTGACAAGCAATCATAGGGCATTTTCAGTTTCAAATAAGAGAGAAGCTCCACCTCTCACCAAAATAACTAATATTTAATGAGTGCATCTTCCATGTTAGGCACTGTTGTGTGAGTTTCATAATGTGAATTCATTAAGCTAGGAGAGATTCGGGCAGCTCCAACAAATATGCAAAGAAGGGTGAAATCGTCACTTCACCCATTCCAGAACACATTCCAACCAGTGTTGTAGATAGAGAGGAAATAGTTTTGGAATAATTTATGATGTTGTTTCCCCAGAGTAAAAATAAAAGTAAAACTCTCCCTAAGTCCAATATATCAAAATTCATCACCAGGAAGTTTGGTCTATAAATACTTTGGTGAAGATTTTCAATTTGGTTGATGTCATTAGAGAATGCCCCATGGAGAGCCAGATTTCTCTTCATTCAATCACTTGAGAGTTCAACAGACCAGCTGCATCCTGGTATTCAAGACCCCAGAGAGTAGTGACATTTACCAAACTGCAGTTTCAGCTCACTATCAGAGGATCAGCAATGCAAAGCAAACACACATCAACACCCTCCACATGTTGAAGCCAGTACCACAGAAGTAAAATCCAACTTTTGTAACAGATTAAATAATGTCAATATTTTTTTTTTCTCTAAGCCAGATTCTCATTCCAATGTCTGAAAAAGATAGGTGAGAAGTCTTAGGATACCAAAGACAGAATTGAGAGAGAGACTGAAAAAGACTAAGGAAGAGGGGTGGGTGGGGGGAAAGGAAAACAAGGGAAGGGGAGGACATTAGACAAGACAAAGAACACAAGAGATCTGATTTTTAAAAGTGTGGATACATAAACAGAAACAAAATAAAAATGCTCTTGACACTCTTAATCACACAGTCTCCATCCACCCTGGCTGTCTGCACTTTCTCACCATGTTCACTCTTGAAACAAAAAAATCAATTCCAGTTCTCTAAACCTATTGTGGGGGGTCACCATTAATATCCTAATTACAAAAACTGCCTTGAGAGTTTTAGTCCTGTATCTTAATCAGGTTTGACCACTCTTTCTTCTTGGTAATGCTCTTCCTATGCATAATCTCCTGGTTTCTCATCTTTGACTGGTCTTTTAAGTCTCTTAGACAAGCTTCTCCTTTGACCAATTCTTCCTGTTCCATAGATGTAATCTTTATGGTTCTTTCCCTTGTTCTCATCTTATTTACCCTTTTTTCTGGGTGGTTTCATCCATGGTCTCATCTACCAACAATATATCTCATGAATCCCATATCTCCAGCCCACTTCTCCCTCCTGAGTTTCAGTCTGCTGTGGCCACCTGTCTCCCCACTGGATATTTATAGCTAAATGTACCATTGCAAATACAGCATACTTAAATTGGAAATGACCTTTTTATACATCCCCTCCTTCAAAGTGGTACTTCTAGAGCAATACCAGGTTAAATGATAGATATCATTGTATAAACAGCTGGATGAACAAAACCGGGGATTTGTTTTATGAGTTAGGAAGACAACAGAAAGCTAAATATTTAGTAATTTAGAGTTCAAGATTTTGTCATAAAAGTAAAATATGTGGTGTAACTGAATGTAATTTTAAATTGCCGTCTATGGTATGAAGTTTTATTATTTCACCAGACTGAAAATTCTACTACGTAAAATTTTATTATCATTCCAATAGACTGTAAATGTGGGACCAGATCAGCTTCTCTTACCATGGTATTCCAATTCCTACAATAGGTGTGATTTAATAAAAATTTGTGGAGGAATGATGAAATTATAATGATGGTGAGGATGATGACGAGGACATTGAAAGTGTTTCATACCTCCCACTTTTTCTGACATATCTTAAGTACTCAGTAAACTTCTTTGGATAAGACACAAAAGATAACTTTTTACAAATGTATTAATCATAAGTCAGTAACAGCTGGCTCAAGGTATCTGATAGAGATTTTTAATACTGGAGATAGTTTTGCCAAGCACAGGTGTGCAGGGAGAAGGGAAAAGAAACTGCTACAGAGGTATGGTTCTCAAAGGCTAGAAGGGAGCATGGGGAAGTTGGAGGATAGAAGACCTAGGCTGCTCGTTCACCTGCATCCTGATGTCTCAACTGCCTGGGGAATGGAAGAGGAACAGAAGAAATGGAACTATTTTTAATTCCTTTGTTCCAGTCCCAGAATATTCAGAAACACTGAGAATAATTTTAAGGAAATCATGAGAGAGACTCTATGTGTGTGAATGTGTGTAGAAATAGTAAAGACAGTGTTGGAGTTTTAGTAAAATAGTAAACAGAGAGGGGATAAGTGTCACTCAGTTTCTGGGTACGCAGGTGGCCACCTTTTTTTCTGGTCGTAAATAAAGAATATTCATGAGAAGGAGAACCCCAGGTGTTTCTACTAGAAACAAATCTGTATATATATTTATATATATATATATATATATATATATATATATATAAATATATAGAACATACATATATACATACACATGTGCATACACATACCTATATACATATTATACATACATAAATAAATCAAATATATTTAATATATATAAATCACTAGATCTCTTCACTATATATACATATATGTGTGTGCACACTATATATATAGAGAGAGAGAGAGAGAGAGAGTCTACTCTGCTAAGTGAAAGGATAGAGCATTTGCCAAGAATTAACAGTGCAGAGTTACATTTGTAACTCAAATAGTATGAAAGTTATTTGAGAAAAGTCCATTGTGAAAGGTAAGAAGTCAGTGAAATGAAGAGCAGTAGTAAAACTCAAGAAAGATCAGCCCTAGATTTTAGTGGAAAACAATGTTTTAATGATTGTCTTCAGCTAACATTATTTCATTTAACTTTTCAAAATGCTTGGAAGAGAGAAGCTACACTTCTCTTTTCACAGATGAAGAATTAACGTGCAGAGAGGACAGCCACACGGCTGGTGAAAACCTCACCTTCGCTACTATAGCATTACTAACATTTGTCACATAAGAAATCACTGAGAATGTTTAATATATTGTTTAACTGCAGGATGCAGTTTTATTACTTTATCCAGTTATTCCTCTTTAACTTTCAAACTGCTGGTTGAAAACCAAAGCTCAACAGAAATTCTCATTTATTGCTATGAGGATTTAAATGGTGTGGCCATTTGGGAAGATAGTTTGGCAGTTTCCTACAAGCTAAACATATTCTCACCATATGATCCTACTATAATGCTCATAGATATTTACCCAAATGATTTGGAAACTCATGTTCATACAAAAGCCTGAAAAGAATAGGATGCTATTTAATGATAAAAAGGAAGGAGCTATCAAACCACAGAAAGAGTAATCTTAAACACATATTGCTAAGTGAAAAAAAAAAAACACAAACTAGTCTACTAATCTGAAAAAGCTACATCCAGTACATACCACTTATAAGACCTTCTGAAGAAGGCAAAACCATAGAAATAGTGAACAGATCATTGGTTGCCAGTAATTCAGGCAGAGAGCAGAGGATTGAGTAGATGAAGTATAGGGGTTATTTTAGGACAGTAAACCATACTGTATAATACTGTAATGTTGGATATCTAACTATGCATTTGTCAAAACTTATAAAACTTTATTGTACAAGGAGTAAACCTTAAAGTAAATCTACTAATTAAAACAAAACACTCAGAAGGCTGGAGATCCCAGGATGGAATATGGAATGTAATAGAAGTATCCATCTCTATTTACAGATATGTGCAGCCTCCCTGAAGGAGATGGGGGATAAGAATGCTGACCTAAATATCTTTGAAAATGAGTGGAGTCTATAAAAGCAAAAGAAACTGTATCTAAGTACTGCATTCCGGTGGATAAATTTGTTTTCCATAAAGGTACTGGTCAACAATTCTGAAAACATTATATATATATACTAGAATTGAACAAATAAGCAAATATTTGTTCAATATTGGATGGATATATATATGCTGGGAGTCAGTCTCACTGTTATTCAATTCAATTAGAAATGTAATTATCATATGATCCAGCAATTTCACTTCTGGGTATATAACCAAAAGAAATGAAAGCAGGGACTTGAACAGATCTTTGTACACTGAGGTTCATAGCATCATTATTTACAAGAGACAAAAGGTAAAAGTAATCCAAGTGTTCATTGGATAAATAAAGTGTGATATACACATATAATGGAATATTATTTGATTTGATTTTTTTTTATTTTTTTTTTAAGATTTTATTTATTTATTCATGAGAGACAGAGAGAGAGAGGTAGAGGGAGAAGCAGGCTCCCAAGGAACAGGGAGCCCGATGTGGGACTCGATCCCAGGACCCTGGGATCATGACCCGAGCCGAAGGCAGACACTCAACCATCTGAGCCACCCAGGCGCCCTATTATTTGATTTTAAAAAGAAAGAAAAAATCTGACACATACTACAATAGAAATGGACCTTGAAGACAATGTACTATATGAAATAAGCCAGTCACTAAAAGACAAATACTGTATGGTTCCACTTACACAAGGTATCTGGGATAGTTAAATTTATAGAGATAGACAGTAGGGTGGTGGTTGTCAGGACCTAGAAGGAAAATGGACTGGGGAGTTACGTTTAACGAGCACGGAGTTTCAGCTTGGGAAGTTTAAAAATGTTGTGGAGATGGATGGTGGTGATGTTGCACAACAGTATTTATGTACTTAATGCCACTGAACTGTACACTTAAAAATGGTTAAAATGGTACATTGCATGTTCTGGATATTTGCCACCATAAAACAAATAATAAACAAAACCTTAATTCGTGACAGGAAATCGTTGAGGAATCGAATATGTACGTTTAGTCTGCTGGTATGGTCCTGGTGACTAAAAAAGATTCATGTACTTAAATGCCTAGAAAAAACTGGACTAAAACATTGATATGAAGGTTTAGTGATTTTCTAAGAAACTGTAATTCTGTGAATAAGGAAACAGAAGAGAACATAAAGTTTAAATGTGTACCAGCAGATAACAGCACTCTCATCAGTAATATAAGAAAAATACATTCCATTAAACAAATGCATTGCCCTCTTTGGTACCTCCACCTGCACCTTAATCCATATTATTACTTGCATCAATCTTGAGCCACACAGAATCACTTAAGCCTCTCTGAGCTATGCTCTCTGACTTTTAACATTGTACACTTCCCACACATAGCGTATTTGTTGCTCCATAAGTAATTTGGATAGAAAACTCTTCTAGCAAAAGGCCTATTAAGTTTCACTATTGCATTTATTCATTAAGCTGTGACAGTGAAAGAATAAAAACACCCAATAACAATAATAACACTGAAATAGCTTGTACTTCGTAAAGCCACTGTTCAACGCCCATTGGAAACTTTATATTGAAAATCTTAAAAAATTCTAGTTTTGATTACTGTTGTAGAATAATTTTATATGGTAAAATGCTGACATATAATTATATATATGTACCATTTCTTTCTCCTACAACTCGCATAGGAGTTTCCAACCTCCAAAGGCAGTGGTATCGGTCATTCTTTTATTGCATGGAGATGGGAGCCAGCCTGCTCTTCCATGTCATGTGCATTAAACAGTGGAGACTCTCATTCCATCAAAATAAATTGACTCAGAGGTGAGTACATCCTAAAATAACCCCGAGTCAGAGAAAGATTGCATAAAAACATGACCTTAATGAATAACTCTTCAATAATACTTCTCATGGAATCAGGTAGATTTATGATTTCCTTTGCACTCATTTCAGGTAGTTGGAAGAGATGAATAAAATTATGGAGAATGGGCCAGATGGCATATTTGAAACCCAGTGGGATCAACCAGATGGAATGCTGCTATTTTGCCCATTTATCTATGAATAGAACATAGGTACGGGGATAGTCTTGAAGCCTGTTAATAATAATGATTTTCCAAAGATTTCCTCTTATTCCTGTGGTTGTTATGTGTATAAGAATGTATGTGTTGGATGTAGCTGTATTAAATTAAAATAGGAAAAATGGAAGGGAGTTTGTCATCATCTTTAAAAATTACTTCTGGGGGCGCCTGGGTGGCTCAGTTGGTTAAGCAACTGCCTTCGGCTCAGGTCATGATCCTGAAGTCCCGGGATCGAGTCCCGCATTGGACTCCCTGCTCAGCGGGGAGTCTGCTTCTCCCTCTGATCCTCCCCCTCTCATGCTCTCTGTCTCCCATTCTCTCTCTCAGATAAACAAATAAAAAATCTTTAAAAAAAATAAAAAATAAAAATTACTTCTGAAAAACGGAAAAAAGTACTAATTTTAAATAATTATGAGGAAAAAGCAAACCAAATTTTGAGCTAATTAGCATTTTTCAGTGTAATATTCTGTGGGATATTCTTTGTGAGGAGCTGTGACTGTATGTGTGGTGTTTGTGTATGTGAAAGAAAATAAAAAGAGAAATTGGGATAAGAAGGGAGGACTCTTACGTAGGGACAATAAAGTGGTTTTGAGAAGGAAAGATTTGGTCAGTTACTGTGACTTTACCACATAAAGGATTGTACATTCAAGGACATTAGTCCTTCTCAATTGGCACCTTGGGGGAGGGGTAGTGATTTTCAAAGTTTGTTTTTGTTTCTGTTTATTTGAGGGTGATAGATTTTTATTGTTTTTTTTTTCTTTTACTCAAATAGCAAATACATTTGTAGCACAGAGAGTCAGAACACACACACACACACACACACACGTTCATCACATGATACTTCCCCTTACTATAAATCATGCACTTTGATAGTTTCTATCATATTTTATTCTATTCTAGTTACTATTTAAATGCTGCTTGTGATCCATTAAATTGATTTTATGACTCATTAATAGGTTATAAACACAAAAGTATTGCCATAGAGAGTCTGATAAATTAAAATGATTTCTGCTAAAGTGCTCATCCTTAATCTTCAGTATTTTACCTCTCTTTTTTAGACATTTCTGATTACCAGACAGTCAAAAACTCCCAAAATAATATTTTCCTCTCATTGAACACCATAATAGTTATACTTCAATTGTACTATTACAGTTTATTTTGCTGCTCTCTGTTCATTTAAGATCAACTTTTCCTTAAACCAGAGACACTTGCTAAAGAGTCAGGCAAACTACTTAAGTTGCAGCAAACAAAATGCAAGAAATGATGTTTTTTTCTGTTAAAAAGAAAGCCACAGGACCAAAATGGAGCCACTTAGGTTAAGGCCCCAAGTCAGCAAACCAAGACTTAATTCACTCTAACCTAATTACAGTTTCAACCCCCTAGAACTATAACCTTTAACCACTCAACATGGGAATTTCCTGGTCAGCACTAGGACATGTATTGATAGACTCCTTCCATTCCCCCTAGGAGAGTGACCTTGCCTAAAACAATGGAGTCTGTGCTATAATTTCCTTTTATCTGCTCCCTCTCTACCTTTAAAACTCTTTTCTTTTCTGTCACCCTTTGAAACTTTTCTCCACTTGCTAGATGGGATGCTGCCCCATTCATGAATCCATTAATAAAGACAATTTAGATCTTTAAAATTTTTCAATTTTTGTTATTTAACATTTCTAATAAACTAACATCTTCTTGCCTCATGTAAAAACTAGCAAGAGTAATGGGAAGCAAGTTTCAGACAGTGGTCTTCCTGTAACTTGCCATTTGTTGTTTTCCGAAGTTCTAACTTTAAGGAGGATCAAAGTGTGAGATGAGCAAAGCATGCATTTCGGCACTGATCTCCAACCCCTGAAGACCTGGCAATCCAGGCAAGTGTGATTCAAACTGGTTCAACCTCCCTTCCCTTTGCCTCCTCTTTGTGCTCCAATATTTTTCAAGTTCAATTCCTTGTTGCTGCCCTGCTTATCATTGTACTTTTACATTAACCTTGAGCTCAGCAGTCCCAGTTGGTTTAGCTCTGTTACTTGAAGCAACAAGCAACTTTTTCTTTCAAGTTAGAAACTTTTTGTACTACTTTTTGATGAAAATAGTTCACTGCTGGAAACTGCTCTAACTCCCCCATAAGACTTAGTCCATGGCCCTGGATTTTCAGAGGTCTTTCCCACCCCTAAGGTGCTTTTGAATAGATTGCTTTATTCAGTTATCTATAGGGTGCTTCAAATGTTCCTGTGAAGGTGTGTGTGTGTTTGCACCTCTTGGAATCTTTCGAAGCATAGCTTGACTGAACACAGCTAGTGGTAAACTGGAATCAGGGTTAAGACCTAGGCCTTAAAAAAATTAAGGAGATAAAACAATGCAGTTGACCACTTGAGAGACTAACTGTGCTTTTTTTATGATCTTTGCTTACTATTTATACCCAACTGCCTTATGGCAGGATACACTTTGTGCATACCATTAAGTATGTGCTAAATGTACTTTGCTGTAAGTTTTATTATTACTCTAAACTTTATTCATGTTTCTTTCATAGTTCATAGCTCATTCACACACAATCTAAAAATTACTTGGAGACTGATGTATAACTAGGAATTAAGGGGCAACCTGGCACCAAATAGGAATCTAGAGCCCTGAGTTCCAGATGTGACTCATCTAAGAGTGAGTTGCATTTCATTTGGGCAGTTTATTTAAAATCTCAGGTCCTTAGTTTCACTAAGTGAACACTAAATTAGGTAGGATATGCTATCGTTACAGTGCATTTCTAGCAAGAAGGGAGATACAGAGAGAGAAATAGAGACAGAGACAGAGATTTGCTTTAGCCATTGTAGTTTAGAAAGTAGTAATAAAAGGGAAGGTTAGCAAGCAAGCCAACAGACCAGTTTCAGACACTGTCTGAATAAGTATTAAATATTCTGGTTGAAAATTCTCCCTTAATTGATCACCGTTTGTCTTACTAATCAAATTTAGATTTTACACAATCGAATGAATGTAGAATGGGTGAGAGAATTAAACACTTTAGGTTCTTGCTTTTGGTTTATCTTTGTTCTGTGGCTATTGCTTTACTTTTGGTTTATTCTTACGATTTTAGTGTGGAAAATTAATAAATTATTCAAAATATCTGGTTTTGAATTCTTTGGAACAACACAGTAGTCTATTCTACTTATTTCAACTCCATAGGTTTCTCCACAGTCTAAGGAAAATACCCAAAGTGCACGTTATATAGCAATGTAATTATAATAAATTACGCAGTGTCTAAAAATGGAATGTTAACTATGTAAGACAAGGCAAGAAGATGGTTTTAAATATCTAAATAAGTAGATTTTAAAGTGTTTGGGACAATTAGTTTGAATCAAGGAGAAAAACAAACAAAAGAACACTTTTTATTATTCTTCCGGATTATATTTTAGATGGTAATTTAGATAACTAGTTCACACAATTGCAATATCTTCAAAATGAGTGGAAATATTTAGACAAGCAACATTACTTTTAAAATGTCACTAATACAAACTACTCAATTTATTTGGAGTCAGTTTTAAATTATAATTTCTATTTTCATCCCTTAAAAAGCTTTGCCACTGATGTCAGGAGAGGTTAATTGTATCCTCATATAGTGATGTTATTAAAGTATTTAATATTCAAAGATCTGAAATCACTTTTCAAATACTTCATTCTTGCCAACCTATACATGTTTCCTTTTTTCACTATAAAGCAGACCTTTCTACAGCATAAAGTTATATTAACAGTTTGTATTCACCTCATTTTTTTAAGCCTTAAGTTTTCTTTTTTTTTTTTTTTTTCTAGCAGTAGTTTAGGGTTTTTTGTTTTTGTTGTTGTTTTGCTCTATTCCTAAAAATAGTTTATTTCCTTTAATGGTGGTGTTTTTGAGTTTTGGCTTCACGGAATTTGAAATTTTTTTCTTATATTTAACTAATTTCCATGACAATACTAGCACTTTCCTCTTTGCCTTCCTTAGTTTACAAAATAGTAATTGGCAAACTCTTGCTCTTAATATCATTTAATTACATGCAACTTAACATAACACTTTGTTTGAAAGTATAGCAGGTCAACTGCCCAAGCTATTGAGTAAAGTCTGAAATTTAAGTCGATGTCCAATAGAGCAGGTTTGATATTAAATATCTCTTAGGAAGAAAACATCACAAACCGAGGGTGTGCAGAGGTAAGTTGTGTGACTTCCTCATTGCAAAGGAGGTGATCTGAGAGGAAAGACAACAAAGAAGAATTTTACACATGCCTTAAAAATAAAACGAGAGAGAAGGAAAGGACCAAGAGAAAAGAAGCAGGTGTTGTTGAAGTATGTGCAACCTTAATGACACTTAGAAAGTGCGTTCATTTTTGTTATACCCACTGGCATTGATTGGGTATAAGTACTAGCTCCTCAACCCTTCCTTGTCAGTGCTAATAATGGCACTAATTCCTGGCCAACAGCAATGGTAATGTTCTCACCTGCTAATTGCCATGGTCATGTTGGCAGTGGCTATTGAAGCAGTGGAATATTTGGGACACTGAAGGAGAAACACAACTCAGGAGCATGTTGTAGAATAGTCTAGGAAATCTTTGATATAGGCTTAAATTATCAAATATTTGCAACCATACTAAGCCAGGACCAAGAAGGATATGCATGCCAAGCGTATACACAACTTGTGAGCAACTCATCTCATTTCTGCATAGAATATTTCATTGAGTGGGGCGCCTGGGGGGTTGTCGGTTAAGCATCTGCCTTTGGCTCAGGACATGATCCCAGTGTCCTGGGATCGAGCACCTCATCGGGCTCCCTGCTCTGCGGGAAGCCTGCTTCTCCTTATCCCTCTGCTGCTCCCCCTGCTTGTGCTCGCTCTCTGTCAAATAAATAAATAAAATCTTAAAAAACTATATTTCAATGAGCTCCTCCTATTCCTTTTCAACAACTTCCAGTTTTGTTTCTTCAATCCATACTTACTACAAAAGGCTTCCTCTCCACCTACAAATACTTTTTCTTTGCATTTAAAGTGTTGGAGCCTCTAGCTAACGGCCACTTCTACACATTTTGGTTTATAAAGTACATACAGGCATACTGATTATTTATGCAATTTTATCTCTTTAATAAGGTCCCCTAAGCATTGCCCAGATTTCAAAAGGATAGAGATATATCCAGGCTCAGAATTAGGAAAAAGCCTTGTTGATAAGTCCTTGATTCCAATGACTCAGTTTATGTTAAGGTGTGACAGTTATTGCACATTAATTAATATCTTCAATGTCAAAATATTTTAATTTCTGATTATCTGTATAAATCTCTATTGTTCACTTCTTTGTTATTTTTGATTACCTTCAACTAGTAAACAATATCCATTGGTTGTTATTACTGATAATTGTTTTTATATTTAATAACTAATGCACAATTTTAAGTATATATTTTTAAATATGTTGACTCAATACAATTTATCTTTATTTTCTTTACCATTTAAAATAATCAGGTTAGCAGTTGTTATTTTAAACATCACAGCCTTGGGTGCCTTGCACTCAGTTTTCCTAACGTTATGGCATTTGTTCATTAGTTGTTTTTTTTCTTTTTAAGTAAAAGTGTTTGTAAGATTGTGGAATGAACATTCGTAATTGTCCTGTTTGTGTATGTTGTTGCGACGATTTTCAGTTAAACAACGAAACTGTTTGTCAACATTTTCAAAAGGTTTCTCTTTTTTTTACTACTTGAGTAAAATAATAGAAATATAATCATAGGTTTGTTTAATACAGGCAAAGTCTATGCTAAAAAAATCTACATAGAATGATTCAGTGGAAATAACAGACCACATTTCAGGAAATAGTAAGACAATTGAAAGAGAATGGGCTAGAGATGCATGGGTATTTAGATAATTAGACTGATTTTATACCTTACCTGGTTAAATTTTATATGTTTTGAAATTTAAAGTGACTAAAATTAGTGGAAGCTTATATGTATAAATATAAGATTTTATGGAAAATTAATAGATTTTATATATAAATTATAGTAAACATATTTTTCCTGTTCTAGAGAATAAATATCTTTTAGAGGAGTATCTAATATATTAATATCCATTGACATGTTATTTTGATTGGTGAATTGTGTGATTTTTTAAGAATATGCTTTTTTGAAAAAAACTTATATGTTTATACATGGAAATAATATTATTCTAATCAATTCTCTAATTTAACTTACCCAACTTTGAGCACGTATCTTTCCTGCAGTGGATGAATGAAAAAGAGGCATTTTTAGGTTACTTTTCCCAGAACAATATTCATACACAACAGAATCTAATGATTAAAAGCATTTGCCTTCTATAATTTCTGAATAAGTTCTGTTTTTTTGCTTCTATTTATAATTTCACACTTAAATTTAAGTTGAGCAAATGAAGTGTATGTTTAAGAAAATACATACAGGTAAGTCAGTGAGGTTTTATCAACATTCTCTCTCATGAATGTTTAACTAGCTGAACCATTTATACTTCAGTAGATTAATGCAAATAACTTTCCAGTGTGCTGCTTAATATTTAGAGTTACCTGTAAAATTTGCGGTTTCTCAAGAAACCTAAAGCAAGTTTACTGAATTTGTGCATATCTGAAAGCAAATGTTTTGATCAGGAACACTATTTTAATAGTTATATACATTGGCATGCTAAAAACTTCAAATGCTTTCAAGGCTAAAATACATCTAGGGCCAGCCTGCTGGTATTGTTTTATTCAGAGATTTTGTCTCTTCCGAAGAAAATTGTGGGTTTAGAAGATGAGTAAGGGGCAGGTAGAAAGGGAAACTTGTAAGGAACTTCTTATATATAGATCCCAGAAATCTGTACCTATTTCACCTTACAAAGAACTTTTTCTGTAGGATCAAAACATTTGCTAATCATATGACAATACTCTAGTGCTCTTTGTGGGCCTTCTGTCTCTTCTTTTCCAGATGATTTAATTTAAAACCAGTCTATTGACTCTTCCTCAACCCTAGACTCTACAAGCAATCTAGGAGGCAACTCACTCTTATGTCAGTGCATAAATCTGGTATTCTCTCTGCTAAATTCTGATTTGATTCTCTTTTTGAATATGATTTCTTCTGGACTGATAGTCCTGTTTAGTATATAACCTTTTCTTTCCAGAAATTAGAGACCTTTTCCTAAACTCCTGACCCATTATCAGATCTCCTTAATTCTACCTTTTCTAAGCCTGGATCTTAGCCTCACCTGTTGATAGACTCAAACCCAATGTTCAGACTTTCTGAATTCCTCATATATCATCAGTTGATGAGCCTTGGCCTAATTTCTTGAACCTTTATATGCCAGAATAATTCTTATCACCAAAGCTGTAATTATAAGACAGAATAAAATAATCCTGGTGGGTGTGGAGATGCCATATTTATTGAAAATATTTAAAATGTCTTATCATCATAAAATCAATAACTCTATTGAAAGCATGATGGTCATTTAAATATAGAATGCCATATTGCAATATTCCATCTTTATAACTACAAACTGATGATTCTTCTAGTTAAATATGATAAACTAATGATGTAATGTATGGTGATTAACATAACAATAAAAAATTAAAAAAATAAATATGATATATTCCAAATTTATTAGACCTGTTATACATATTTGACAAACAAGTTAGGATCTTTCAACTTTTATTACATATCTACTAAGTACTGGTCATCATTAGACACTTTGAGTAAATTTTTTTTTTAAAGATTTTATTTATTCATTTGACAGGGAGAGACACAGCGAGAGAGGGAACACAAGCAGGGCGAGTGGGAGAGGGAGAAGCAGGCTTCCCGCAGAGCAGGGAGCCCGATGCGGGGCTCGATCCCAGGACCCTGGGATCATGACCCGAGCCGAAGGCAGACGCTTAACGACTGAGCCACCCAGGTGCCACCACTTTGAGTAAATTTTTTAAAAATACTAAAATATATGGCCCCTTGAGGAGTTTTTAAACGTAGTGGTAAGGCATGGCATAAATGTATCTTGGTCTACTGGACATCAGTTTAAGTACAAGGGAAATGCAGAATTAGCTATTCTGATTAAAAGTAAATATATGCTTAAATTGAAGGATTTGAAAACTCATGAAGGCTAAAAATCAGAAGGACTGAGGAGTGGTTAATGCGTTAGGCAACCTTTATAGAATGGTGATGCTGTCAAGGGTTAGGGGCATTGTTATTCATTAGAAGTCAGCATGGATTAAAAAAGATTTATGAAAATATTGGTACAAAAGTTCTTGCCTTAGAAAGTTCACAGGAACAATTTTATGTTGAGAGTTATCTTGCCATAGTCTGAGTGGTATCAAAAATACATGAGGAGTTTTATGCTGAGTGACATGACATCAGAACCTATTACTGGCTTTGAGAGTGATTTAGGATTAGGAAGGATATTGTAAAACAAGAAGTTATACAAGTAGTCATTAGTCAAACATAGCTTTAGTGTGGCGGAAACCAGATAGCAGGATTCATGGGATATTTTAACTACATTTAAAACTGAAAACCAAAATATTGATAGAAAATAAATAAGAATAAATGATTGGGGAAGAGTGTTTCATAATGACATAAGTAGTTTCCTCTGGAAAATAAAAAAAAAAAGCTTCAGGAAATTGTATTTGCCACATATCTGAATTTTGTTTCATCTAATAATAGGATTCATTTTCGCATGCATGCTCAACAATTTTTTTTTTTTTTTTGAGACCATCAAACCCACTCTGAGACTTTAACAGCTCTTTTAGGGACACCACATTCTTACAATGAGACCCTCTTACACAAGGAGGAAGTCAAAATTTCCAGCCAGACAGTACTATTATTTAGTTCAGTGAGATGAGAACTCAAGTAATTTTAAGGCTTTTAGCATTTCCTAGGTTTTTAGGCTCTCCTAAAGTAGTTCCAGTTTGATGTATAAATCTCTTCTTCACAATGGTAGGAAGAGTTAAAATTGTTAAAATGAGAAGATTTTATCAGAGTAAAAGTCACATTGAATATATTTAAATGCACAGGAAATTATATGACTATCATTTTTTATTATATGCAGTGCTGGCTGGTAAATCAGTTCTTAATTTCTTTATTTGTAGCATTTGCCAATTTCTGTGGTATAAATACTTGCTCCATGGTCAATATCATGCTACCAATGCTGTAATAAGTGGCTTACAAAATGCTAGAATATTTAAAAATTGATGCTCATGACCCCAGTCATGCAGGCTCCAGCACAGCACTAATAAGCAATACTTTAAACCTAATAGATATGGGAGAAGGCCTTTTTATTGCACAGGATTTTGAGACAGTAATAAGTGCTGAATTTAGTAAGCAAATGTTTATAGTTTTCCTCCTGGGAGTTCTCAGTAAAATGATCTTAACCTAGCTAATCAGTGCTTGGGTTCTCTCCATAACCCCATCCACAGTCCCAGTGATTTCTAAGACCAAATGCTCTAGCCCTGTCTCAGTCCTTGTCAGATGGCCATCTCCTGGGTTTATAAGTGAACTTTTAACTGGCTTTGTCCTCAAGTGGAATGCAAATAAGACACCTTCATTTAATCCTCCCACAACCCTTCTAATTTTTCAAAAACAATCCAAAGATGGACTGGAAAAAAAATGGAAAATAAAATTTCAATTTTCCAGATGAGATAACTATAGCTCAGGACATCCAATAATTTTTTTTTTTTAAGATTTTATTTATTTATTTGACAGGGAGAGACACAGCGAGAAAGGGAACACAAGCAGGGGGAGTGGGAGAGGGAGAAGCAGGCTTCCCGCGGAGCAGGGAGCCCGATGCGGGGCTCGATCCCAGGACCCTGGGATCATGACCTGAGCCGAAGGCAGACGCTTAACAACTGAGCCACCCAGGCGGCCCCATCCAATAATTTTCTTAAGATTATTCATGCAATGGGTCAGACACTTCCCAGCCCATTCTCTTTTTACTATATCTCCCTTGACCACATTGTATGTTGATTTCTGGTCTCAGCAACATGGTGAGATGGAAGAAAGAGAACTGTCCTGAAAAGAAGATATCCATGAGTATGAGAAAAGAGGAGGCCTTAAAGTCAAAGCAGGAATCCTGCAAACTGGTGTTACATAAACACAGACAGTATTGGACCAGATATTAGCAGTAGGGATGAGGGGGTCAACTTTCACTGCCCAAGAATAACAAATATGCTTTGGCCGGTCCTAACACAGAAGGTAAATTTGTATTACATTTATCCAAGGAAGAGATTAAAAAACAAAACAAAACAGCAGAAGAAAAGAAGCAAAAACAAAAATCTGCATCTGTCTAGATCATTGAGTTTACCAAAGGTAAGAAAAGACAGACTCTGAAATCTCAAAGCCCCTGCCTTTTGTTACACTCTACCACTGAATCCAGTTTATACATCATGTTGCTGGTCTCCTAAATTCAGAAATTAAGAACTATGGACCTATGAAAACTGTAAAATGACAGAGAAAAGCATATGACAACATATTCTGTAAAACAATTCTACTACCTAAGGTATGCATGATTCCACAGGGAAAAAATTGAAACTCTTAATGAAGATGAGCTAACAATACAAAATTTCAATCTCACAAGGAATATTATGCTCTTGAAGTGCCCACTGACAGAACAAAGGATAAGAATTAAAATTTTAAGAAGTTATGACAGTTGTACAACCTGTGAGAAATAATAAAATTAGAGTATTTAATTGATTACACATAAAAAGGGGCTATAATGTGGACTATAATGAACAGATATTTTTAAAGATTTTATTTATTTATTTGAGAGAGAGAAAGAGAAAGAAAGAGAGCACCAGCAGGGGGAGGGGCAGAGGGAGAGGGAGAAGCAGATTCCCTGCTGGAGCTTGATGCAGGACTCGATTCCAGGACACTGAGATCATGACCAAGCCGAAGGCAGACGCTTAACTAACTGAGCCACCCAGGTGCTCCAATAATGAACAGATTTTTAAAATATAATTTCTAGCAATAAATGTGTGTATAATAATAAAATTGAAACACTGAAGAAATAGATTAGATATAGCTAAAGAGAGACTTGAGAATGGAAGACAGACTTGAGTGTGTACCAGGTGTAAAGCTCCAAATTGATGTTAGGTGTATGCATGAGCATAACAGTCAAAATTTAGAAGTTTTCCATCTATATACCTTAAGCCAAAATCATAAATAATGGCCACTTTATGGATTCCTCCTAAGACATGATTTCTAGTGACTCAAAATTTTTCCCCATAATGTAGAATATAGAAAATCTCAAATACCCTTTTGTACATCAATATTCTTATAAAAATTCTAGACTTTAGAGGATACTGTTCCTTTGAATACCAGAATATATGGCATTATTGGTGGTGGTGCTCATAAAACAAATCTTGCCTTGGGTGCCTGGGTGACTCAGTCAGTTAAGTATCTGCCTTCAGCTCAGGTCGTGATCCGAGGGTCCTGAGATCGAGTCCCACATCAGGCTCCCTGTGGAGCCTCAGCCTCTCTCTGTCTCTCTCTCATGAATAAATAAAATCTTAAAAAAAATAAAAATATTTCTTAAAAAAAGACAAATCTTGCCTTGATTGTTATTATTAAATCTTTGCTTTTGTTGGGAAGATTAAATGTGAAATTCTAAGTGTCTAGTATAGTGCTTATCGTATAGTCAGTATTAATAAAACAGTAGTTCTTTTTGATTTTGTAAACAAAATTTAAAATATATTGCAAGAGATAGACTTACCAAGCATTTTAGGACTTTCTAATAAAATAAAATACATCCTACAATAGAATTTAAATAGTGGATATCTATTCATGCTCCAGGAGTTCCACTTTCCCAGAAACTCCATGGTGCACATCAACAT
Source organism: Leptonychotes weddellii (assembly GCF_054177405.1). Lineage (NCBI taxonomy): Eukaryota > Metazoa > Chordata > Mammalia > Carnivora > Phocidae > Leptonychotes > Leptonychotes weddellii. The sequence continues at coordinate 158,108,224 of NC_138369.1, read as the reverse complement.
CCTTAGAGTGCAGTTACCGCTTTCTCCCACCTAGTCCAAAACTGCATTGTAGCACCCGTGTCTTACCAATATCTCTCTCTACAATTTCCTTCCTTCAAATTTAGAAGTACTATGTATTTTCCTTAAAAAAAAATTAAAAAAAAAATCTATCCCCTTTTGGTCTCATAAAGAAAGATCATATTAAAATCCTCATTTTAGAGATTAATATAGTCATTTTCTATTGTTGCATAGCAAATTTACCACAATTTAGTGGTTCAAAACAATACATATTTACCACCTCACAGTTCCGTAGGTCAGAAGGTTGGGTGCAGCATGGCTAGGTTTTCTGCTCTGGGTTTTGCAAAGTTAAAACCAATGCTTAGGTCAGGTTGCATTCTCATCCGGAATTCAGAGTCCTCTTGTAAGCTCATCTGGTTGGGTCAATGATTGCAGGACAGAGGTCCCCATTTCCTTACAGGCTGGGAGGGTCACTCTTAGTTCCTAAAAGCCATCTGTATTCCTTGGCATGTAGCCTCTCAATCTTCAAAGCTAGCAATAGAAAATTCCCTTTATAAATCAAATCTTCAATGCCAGGAAGACCCCTGTCCATCTTAAGGGCTTACCAGATTTGGTTAGGCCCACCAGATGGTCTTCTTATTTTTAGTCACCTGATTCGGGATATTAATTATAGCTGCAAAATCCTTTCACTGCAGCACCTAGCTGGTGTCTGATTAAAGAGGGAAAAGGTAGATATAAATCAAGGCCTGGGAATCATGGGGCCGTCACAGAATTCTACCTTCTACAATTAAAAAATGTAGGCTCAGAGAAAAACAATAATTAAAAGTCATATGATCGGTTAAAAATCAGGACAGTATTAAATTCTACAGAATTTTATTAATCTCACTGTAATACACTCTCCCTTTCTTTTCCCATTATCTTCTGATATTCCTCAGTTACTCAAGGAAATTGCATCATATTTTTTCTTCTCTTACTCCCATATTTTTTCTTTTAATCCCCTCTCTACTTCACTTTAAATTTAGGGGCGCCTGGGTGGCTCAGTTGGTTAAGCGACTGCCTTTGGCTCAGGTCATGATCCTGGAGTCCCGGGATCAAGTCCCGCATCGGGCTCCCTGCTCTGCAGGAAGTCTGCTTCTCTCTCTGACCCTCCTCCCTCTCATTCTCTCTGTCTCAAATAAATAAATAAAATCTTTAAAAAATAAATAAATAAAATAAATAAATTTATTATTTACTCAACACAAATGCTAAATAAATGAGAATGAATAAATGTCACTAACTTAATAATTAACAAATGGTGCTTATTCCATCTGTCCTCAGGAGGATAGAGGATAAGTACTGAAAATGGAAGAAGGAATATTATTAGGAAGCTATTTCAGTAACATATGCAAAATATGATGATTGCTTAGACTAGGATGATATGAGTGGTGATGAAGAGATGTACTCAGATTCTGGATTTAAAGGTAGATTGGATGTAGTATGTGTGAAAGAGAGAAATCAAGAACAGTGACCAGGTTTTTGGCTTGACCCCGTGTTAGAGCACACACATTATGTACAAAGCCAAGAAACACCCATGGATGGGTAGATTTTAAAGGTGAGTTACGTGAAGAATTCAAAATTTGAATAGACTGATTTTGAGGTAAAAACTCAATTGTTGAATAGGCAGTTGAGTATGTGAGTCACTAAGCATTACTGTGCTAGAGATATAAACTTGGGGGTCTTTGGCATAGAGGAACTACTTAAGCCCAAAAGTAGTTTAGTTAACCTAAAAAAGGCAAATTTAAATAGAGAGTATAAGGGGTTATTCCAACATTTAGAGGTTAGAAGGATAAGAGCTTTGTAGCAAAGTGGAATGTGAATTAGAAGACTCAAAAGGCAGATAATCTCAAAGGCCAAGTGAACAAAGTATTTCAAGAAGAACAGAGTAAGCAACTATTTAACATGTTGCTGGTAGATGAATTAAAATAGGTCCTGAGAAAGTGACCATTTAACATGACAATGTGAATGTGATTGGAGAACAATTTCAGTGGAATAATGAGAACCAAATGAATTCATGAGAAAATGGGAAATCAGGGATTGGAAACAATGAGTATATAAAATTTTGTTGAGGAGTTTTGCTATAGGCAGTGCCGAGAAATGGAATGTGAGAAGTGAGAGAGAATTTTTTTTGAAATTGAAATGACTATAGCATATTTGTATGCTTATGGGACTGAGAAAATAGAAGGGAAATTTGGTAATCCTGGGGAAGAAACAACTTCAGAATTGATTTCCTTGAGTGAAGAGTGGATGTGATCCATTGCAAATAGAATGGTCATTTTAGATGGGCACACTGATTTTGTACAAGGAAGGAAGGCAGAATGTATAGGTTGGTAGTTTGGTGGGAGACCACGTAGAATTTCTCTCTTGATTGCTTTGTTTCCAGTGATTGATCTATCATCTATCTATCTATCAGTATATTCCAGGTGTGTGTGTGTGTGTGTGTGTGTGTGTGTGTGTGTATATATATATATAGTCTGTAAAACCTATGATAAATTATGCCTCACTATGAGAAATAAGATCTTCTCTAAAGACTCATTAAGTTGCTCTAACTCTAACTAGTATTTGTCTTTACTCATGGTTATCACACAAAATATATATCCATGCATAGATTTTTAGTAACTTCTAGAAATGTAGAGGGAATGTGACTAGCAGCCCTAACATAAAAAGAGGAAAGTATCTTTGTTATAGGGATTTGATTATTAATGAATTGATAATGAATCATATAATTATACTACCTCCCCCAGAATAATCTAGGGATACAGAAAATTTATCTTTACAAATTTCCACAAAGTGGCAAAAAATTCCACAAAGTTAACCTAGAGACACAGAGGAAATGCCATGTGTGGAGCCTTGTGGATCAAAGGACATATCACGGTTACAAAGCAATTTCCTAGTTTTGCTAGAGAATTATGCAGTGAGAAAAAGATTCACATTATTTTTTAAGATAACATGAAAACTTTCAATTTTATACTCTAATGGTCTTAGTCCCTCTCAAAATACATTATTTCCTGTGCATAAAAAAGCTGTTATATATATTTTTTAGTCTACAGATATGTGTGTGTTTTTGCATTACTTCAATATAAATCTGGTATTAAAGGGAGACACTGCAAATTAAGAGAGTCATCTTACTGACTCTTTTAGAAAAAGAAATAAGATTGTATACAGGAAAATAGTCTTTCATTTCAAAGCTACAATTCAAAATGACATTGAGCTCTACACTACTTTCATCATTCTTTCATTAGAAATACATGTAACATGATCTGTGGCTATAAAATATTAAGACTGATTTTAACATACCAGACATACATTTAGCGATCTCCTTTCAGAGGTAGCCATTATGTTGCCCTTTCTGAAATAGTATTTGGAAAATGCCTTTTGAAACTGTCTTCAGGATCTTCTGGAAAATGACAGCAGTGAAGGTAGCATGGTTTTTGATCTTCCCTAATTTCAAAATATAAACAGAGTGACTATATTATATTAAACACATGTTTAGTATAATTTGTTACATTAATTATATATACATATATATTATATTAAACACATAATCAAAATTTATAACAAAACTAGATGAAAAGATGTTCCCAAGAACCACAAGTTGCAAGTAGGTAGCATTAAACTGGCAATATACAACTGTGTGTTATGTCCATCTGTGCAAAAGAAAACGGAATCAATGGGTGACTGATGGAAGTGAGAACATAAAACCTCCAAAAGGCAACAAGTATGCATTGGAAAGCACAGATGACTAAATGGAACTTGATGGCTAAACCTGGAAAGGGTTTTATTTATTTCAATAATGAATGTATGGGGCACCTGGGTGGCTCAGTTGGTTAAGCAACTGCCTTCGGCTCAGGTCATGATCCCAGGGTTCTGGGATCGAGTCCCACATCGGGCTCCCGGCTCAGCGGGGAGCCTGCTTCTCCCTCTGACCCTCTCCTCTCTCATGCTGTTTCTCTCTCGCTCGCTCTCCAATAAATAAATAAATAAAATCTTTTAAAAAAAAATAAATAATGAATGTATGCATGTGTCCGTGGAAGTTCTGAAGCTACACGAGCATTGTATATCCTGTGAACTTTTGAAACTGACCAGTCAGGACTCTCTTCTAGGAGAAGGGCCCACACTTATCAGAAGCTATTTAGAGTAGAAAGAAATTGAACAGGATAAGAACAGGCAGAGACCAAGTAATGAAAATATCTAGCTGAAAAAAACAGGGCTTAGGAACAGAGCCAGGAAATGTCATAAAATAAGCCATCATCATTGTTTAACACTACCCAAAATTTTGGTAAAGGTAGACAATCTATCTGATTCAAGCATGCTTAGAATTTAAGTAAACTAAAATTATACGTAGGGGCACCTGGGTGGTGCAGTCAGTTAAGTGAACGACTCTTGGACTCTTGCTTTCAGCTCAGGTCGTGATCTCAGGGTGGTGAGATGGAGCCCCACATTGGGCTCTGCACCCAGCATGGAGTCTGCTTAAGATTCTCTCTCCCTCTATTATGCTAAGCAAAATAAGTCAATTAGAGAAAGACAATTACCATATAATTTTACTCATATGTGGAATTTAAGAAACAAAACATAGGGTCATAGGGGAATGGAGGGAAAAATAAAATAAGACAAAATCAGAGATGGGGACAAACCATAAGAGACTCTTAACCATAGGAAACAAACTGAGGGTTGCTGGAGGGCAGGTGGAGGGGGGGTGGGATAACTGGGTGATGGGCATTAAGGAGGGCACTTGACATAATGAGCATTGGGTATTATATAAGACTGATGAATCACTGAACTCTACCTCTGAAACTAATAATACACTATATGTTAATTAATTGAATTTAAATAAAAAATAAATAATAAACTCTCTCCCTCTTCCTCTGCCACTCCCCCCTTTCTCTCTCAAATAAATCTTTAAAAAAAATTTAAAAAGTAAATAAAATTACATATATATGAACAAAAAAATTAGTATTAAACCCAACCCAAGGCTACTATAAGGCAAGGAGAAATAAGGAAGAAAGTAACTTCTCCACAGAAAATGACAGGGAACAAGAAAGCAGGATCAAAAGAACATATTAAAACTATACTGTACTATTTCAAAATGAACTGAAAAATACCAAGGAAATTATATAATGTATAAAAAAATGTTTTAAGGTGAGAAAACTTTAGAAATGAGGTAGATCAAAAAAGAATTAGAAATAAAACATTTTACATAAGAAAACTAAACTAGAATGTACAAAAAAAGGAAATAAACACAACAAATATATCCATTAGAAATACAAGCTAAAAAGAAAAAAAAGTAAAGATAAAAAAATAATGATGAGATAAGGATTTGAAAATGATAAATATTGTAGATAAGCAAGTAAAATGAAGAGAAACTGAATCTCAGGAACCTTATCTATACTTAGATCTCTTCTAAATTGATAAATCAACCTTGAGCTTGAGCCTGATGTCATGAGATAAAACTTATAGGTAGTTCTATAAACAAGTGTCTAAATGATAGAAAAAATGTGTGTAATGTTTTAGACAGAGGGTAGATTAGTTGCTTTTAAAACATGGCTGTATTTTTTTTTCTTTTTATATTTTTCCTGCTATAGACTAAATGATTGTGCCCTTACAAATTCCTATGGGGAAACTTAATCCCCAATGTGATGATATTTGGAAGTGGGGGCCTTTGGAAGGTGATTAGGTCATGAGGACAAATCCCAATGAATAGAATTAATACGCTTATAAAAGAAACCCCAGAGATACCCCTTGCCCTTCTACCATTTGAGGACTCAACCAGAAGATGATGGTCTAAGAACTAGGAACTAGGAAGCAGGCTCTCACCAAACACTGAGTCCGCCTGGCTTTGATCTTAGATTTCCTAGGCTCCAGAACTGTAAGAAATAATTTTCTGTTCTTTAAAAGCCACCCAGAATATGGTGACTTGTTATAGCAGCCACAATAAATTAAGATAGTGCCCATCAAGTTAGGTAACTGTCTCCCATCTTTAGAAGCAGGCCTGTAACTACTTTGACCATGGCATATGAGAAAATTAATTAAAAAATCTTGCAGTTTCCCCTATATTCACTGGGAATAACAGAGCCCTCTGTATCCATGTAAGATATCTGTAACACTGAGACCCCCATCTGTAAAGAGAACATGTAGATGTGTTCCACTAATGGTTTGAGCAAATCCTGGCCTTAGTCATCCAAATCCAGCCACCAGATGTAAGTGAAAAAGCTATTTTAGTCATCAATTTTCCATCCCAAAACATCATGGAGTAGAGAAGAGCTATCTCCTCTCTATTCTTTCCAAATATCTTTTCCACATCTGTAAGCTTAATAACACAGTTGTTGTTTTGACTACTAAGTTTTGGGGTGGTTTGATAAATATAAGTATATATATATAGGACATCATCACATAATCTAGCACGTTTTCTGGAATTTGAACAAAAGGAAAACAAATCCTTTGGATATCTAAGGGGAAAATGTGACTTGTGGAAAAGGAAATTAGATTATCAGGATTTCCAACTTTATTTCAGAGGAAAATAGGGTAAATATGTAATATTCTCAAAGAAAATGTGATAAGCTATTTATATCCAGTAAAATTGACCTTCAATTATGAAAGTCATAATCGGTTATCAACACACAAAAACTCAGGGAACATAGTTCTCTTGTTTTTATCCTGATACATGTGATAAAGCTCATAGAGAATGAGTTTCAGACAGCTGAATGGACTGTCGAAAAATGACTGGAGAAACAGTGATGTAAGGACGTGAGGTGGGTATGCCATACATAGGTAGATGTAAAAACTGAGGTTGAGGATTAAGTAGGAGAGAGTATAGTATTTAATGACTATAAAATTTGATGATGTAAATATAATAAAACATTAAAATATGCAAGGAGAGTAGGGGAAACATGTTGAAAAGCATTTTAATGATTTTTAGTAATCATGATTGATAACAATAGTATTACTATTGTTTTTGTGAGACTGCTGTATGAATTATGTGGAATAAAACAAAGAATTATCATCCCCTGTGTCCTTCAGAACCAGGTTTCTTAGTGTGGAAGAAAGAAGATCTAGATATATTTGGAATGAGTTTGAGTAAAAAGCCTATAGTCTAATTTGAATTGCAATTATCAGTATGAACTCATAAGACATTTTATCTTTAAATATATTGTGTTAGGGATCTATTGCACCACCTGAAACACCACCTGAAAACTTAAAGGCTTAAGACGATCATTTTATTTGTTCATAATTCTTTGGATTAACAATTTGGGTTTAGCTGGTCTATTATGAAGGTCAGCTGACGGTTGAGGACAGGCTGGTTGTGCTCCAGAATGGCCTCCTTCACACATTTGGTATTTGGTTTAGATTTCACCTGGACCCTCCCTCCATGTGGTTTCTCCTCCTCTAAGAGGTTAGCCCAGCTTCCTTCCCTTGGGATTATAACAGCAAGAGGCTGTTATAAGAATTCACGAGGGCTTTAGGTAAATCGGAGTAAGAAATCAAACATTTATCTTGCCTTTCCTACTAATGTACAACCAAATAATAGGTGAGGAAAAGCATTTCCTTATAAAATTATTCTAGTTAGTAAATGAAAATAAAATGATAGATTATCACCACTCTGCAACCTTTAATCAAATATAGGATCTAGGCATTGGTCAGCAACTGATGCTAACATCAAAAAGAATCCAAACCAGTTAAGATATGCCTCCTGAAAAACAAATACAAATACATACACACACATACCACTACCCACAGTCTCGCCAAAGGGATCACACTTAACCCTAATCAGGTTCTGGGTCTAGTGGCCGGTTTCAAGAAGTACAGAGGACATTTTGTGTTACACAAAAAGCATGCAATCTACAACATCTAGGTTGTGGGAAACTCTACAAGTCACATGGCCTAAATATTAACATTTTAAAAATTTAAGTAAAATAAAGGGGTAGAAAAGGACCCTGTAGCTTAAAAGAGACTTAAAATATGTATCATTATTTAAATGGGCAAGACTAAATGATAATGTCTAAGAATGCACACTTGAATGATAAAAAAATCATAAAGAAAGGCAAGAACATTTCTGATGATAAAAATCAGCAGAATGGAGGGCACTTGAGTGGCACAATGGGTTAAGTGCCTGACTCTTGATTTCTGCTCAGGTCATGACCTCAGAGTTGTGAGATGGAACCCTGGGTCTGGGTGGGGCTCCACGCTGAGTGTGGAGCCTGCTTAAAGATTCTCTCTCTCTTCCTCTGCCCTCACCCCCACTCATGCATGTTCTCTCTCTCAAAAAAAAAAAAAAAAGGTCAGTATAGTGGTTATTTTGGAAGGAGAGCTGAGATCAGGATGGAGAATATAAGGGCCCTCCGGGGTGTCAGGCTCAAAGTTCTATTTTTGACAAGGAAGAATGTTTGATGAGGTTTAGGACAGTGATGACATGAATATATTCTTAATGAGTGAAGACTTATAGAAATTCAACAAATCTATCACAGACATTCAGGTCAATTCTCCAAGAAAAATTCAAAATGTTTTTTTTGTAAAGTACTAGTTATTTCTGAATAAACACACAACCTTTAAAAGTGACTACTTGGGAGGTGTTAGTATGGGGATGTGTATATTCTTTTTTTTTTTAACATTTTTTTAATTTAAATTCAGTTAATTAACATATAATGTATTGTTGGTTTCATAGGTACAGGCCTGTGATTCATCAGTCTTATATAATACCCAGTGTTCCTTATATCACATGCCCTCCTTAATGTCCATCACCAATTACCCCATCCCTCCACCCCCCTCCCTTCAGCAACCCTCAGTTTGTTTCCTGTGATAAAGTGTTTCTTATGGTTTGTCTCCCTCTCTGGTTTCATCTAATGTTTACTTACAAATTCACAATGCCTTATAGCTACATATGTTTATTTTCATTATGACTTATACAGTGGAGAAAATTTAATCATCTGGTATGAAGGGTGGGAAAATTTTATATAGAAATGTGTAATAAAATGTTTTATTTACAAAAAAATATGTTGTTAGAGTTCATTTCATGTGTACACACACACACACACACACACACACACACTATCTAAAGGGAGGCCTGTGTATTTAAAAAGTGTTTCCAAGAATAAAATAAGAAAATGTATGAGGTTTAGACATTTTGAGCAATGGTGTTTTAAGAGAGTGGAACAGTCTAACAGAGAGGACATTTGATTGACAGGCTTGAGGATGACTCAACTTGTGAAGAGAAGGATAACAATAGTGCTTCAAGCAAACTTTCTATTTCTGCTTGGATTATTTGAGAAATTCAGGCAAAATTCAAGCAGTTGCTTCAACTGTTCACATCACCTCTGCAGTAGCATACAGCTACACTGGGAAAACGAAGCACACTGATTTAATAACTGACAAGGATGCAGGATATGTAGAAAGTACTGGTGACTGACATTACCCCGTGTCAGTGCCCTGATTTCGATTTTCTATAACTTAAGAGGAAAGTACACATGTATGATAATCAGTTTTGACATTCTAAAAAAACTTTCTCAATTGCCTTAATATTTTGATTAAATGTGGATGTAAGTAACAAACCAAAATGCTTTGGGTGTTAATGTTTCATTGTAAATAGCACCATATATTTCAGAAATCTTGCAGTAATTTATTGTATAACAGTATAAATACAACCTATTTCAAAGCAAACAGTATAAAGCAAAAGGGATGTTGTCTTTTGAAATATGTTCAGATAAGGAAGAAGAAAAAAATCTTAAATTTAAAAAAATGAGAAAGAGAGACAAAGAAGCATATATCAAGAATTTCTTTAATAGAATTGAAATTGGTTTCCCTGGACTTAAAATACTAAGGAAGGTAATGAACTAGAAAGTCTCTAGGCCAAAATCAGCCAGGAGGTTATTGCCATGAAACTGAGTTGTCATTCCATCCAGGGAAAATTCAAGGATATGAGAGTAGATCACACTCATTTGACTCTAATCTTAATGTGTTTGGACCTAAATGGCAACCAAATTAATGCTTTTGAGTGGGATTCCCTTCTTATTGCTTCTGCATCTAGGCTTGAAAATTGTATGGCTTCTACTTCTCATCTGTTTTCCTACTCCTGCTAACCCTGATTACAAAAATTCCTTTTTGGTTAAATTTACATTATCTTCACTCATCTATGCATTTCTCTTTCCACAGGAATAAATGCTGATTTACACAAAAATGAACTCTTCATTGCAGAAGAAAAAAATATCTTGGGGCTGTCTTTAGCAAGCTTTACTATTCATGACTTTTATACCACAGTAACACTTTTGTTAGACATCTCTCCATTATCTGGTAATTTAAGAAATGTATTTCATTGTGGGTTTTAAAGTTAGCTTATAAATTGAACCATATTCTTCCAAGCCATATATATATATAATCTGGTCATCTGAAATAGCAATGGATGAATACATATTTCTGTATTTGGACTCACATAAGTTATACTGGACAGCAGATCAGTCTATTAGTCTATTTTGTTCTTATACATATGTATATGTGTATGTATGCATAATGTTGGTCTAAATGCTAAATAATATAAATTTACATAGGGGCGCCTGGGTGGCTCAGTTGGTTGGGCGACTGCCTTCGGCTCAGGTCATGATCCTGGAGTCCCGGGATCGAGTCCCGCGTCGGGCTCCCTGCTCAGCGGGGGGTCTGCTTCTCCCTCTGCCCTCTTCCCTCTCGTGCTGTCTTTCATTCTCTCTCTCTCAAATAAATAAATAAAAATAAAAAAATAAAAAATAAATTTACATAAATATCTAATAAAATATTAATTAGTTTTATTCGTATAATGAACAAATTAGTTTTCAGTTTCATCATATGCAAAATGGGCATTGTTACTGTGCTTATTTTATTGGGTTTCACTTGTTCAAAAAAATATACACACTAGAAAAAATAATGCTTCAAATGAATATCTAAATATGCTATATATAGTGCATACTATATAGACAGTTCTCAGGGAGATAATAACTTTCAAGACTATCTTGGTAAAAAGAATTACTTTTGTATTTTTATAAACACAAAGTCTTCTCTAGATTCACATATTTATGTTTGAAAACAGTTATTACCACATCTGTGCAATCTGCTTTCTTTAATAACATAATTAAATAATATACTATATGGAAAAATAAGTAGCACAAATAATTTCAAGTGCGTAAGAAAGAGATTAGCCAGTCAAATTCAGTAAATCAAAACTCAGCCTTTAGTCTAATATAGCATTTCCTGAGGAAGTTTAAACAAGCTCATGACATGATTGTTGGAAGCCATTTTGATTTGTTCCCCATTAATGAAGGTATACAAGAGTATAATAAATGTTTCACAAGTACCCAAGGCTAACCCCAAAAGGTTGGCTGCTTCTGTCACTCTCCAAACTCTCCTCTGAGACTAGACTACTTTTGGAATGCACCACTAATTTTGATGAGACAGCAGCAAACTTGCACCTAATTCTAAACACTTTTACAGTTTTACTACTTGGGGCTTCTGGGTGGCTCAGTTGGTTAAGCATCTGATTTCAACTCAGGTCATGATCTCAGAGTCCTGGGATTGAGCCCCGAGTCAGGTTCTGCACTCAGTGGGGAGTCTGTTTCTCCCTCTCCTGCTCACTCTCTCTCTCCCTCTGTCCCTCCCCCTGCTCATGCTCATTCTCTCTCTCTCAAATAAATAAATAAAAATCTTAAAAAAATTATTTTACTACTCAATACAATGGTAGTTGCCAGGGGCTGAGGGGTGGGGGAGATGGGGAGATGTTGGTTAAACTTACAGCTATAAGATGAGTAAAATCCAACATAGATCAATGGAACAGAATAGAGAACCCAGAAATGCACCCTCAGCTATATGGTCAACTAATCTTCAACAAAGCAAGAAAGAATATCCAAAAAAGACAGTCTCTTCAACAAATGGTGTTGGGAAAACTGGACAGTGACATGCAGAAGAATGAAACTGGACCACTTTCTTACACCATACACAAAAATAAACTCAAAATGGATGAGAGACCTAAATGTGAGACAGGAAACCATCAAAATCCTAGAGGAAGACACAGGCAGCAACCTCTTTGACCTCAGCTGCCACAACTTCTTACTAGACGTGTCTCCTGAGGCAAGGGAAACAAAAGCAAAAATGAACTACTGGGACTTCATCAGTATAAAAAGCTTCTGCATAGCAAAGGAAACCATCAAAATAATAAGAGAAGATATTCACAGATTCATCAGATAAAGGGCTATTATCCAAAAACTATAAAGAACTTATCAAACTCAACACCAAAAAAAAAAAAACAGTCAAGAAATGGGAGAAGATATGAACAGATATTTCTCTAAAGAAGACATCCAGATGGTTAAGAGAGACATGAAAAAATGCTCAACATCACTTATCATTAGGGAGATACAAATCAAAACCATAATGAGATATCACCTCATGCCTGTCAGACTGGTTAAAATGAACAAGTCAGGAAAAAACAGATGCTGGTGAGGATGTGGAAAAAGGGGAACCCTCCTACACTGTTGGGGGGAATGCAAACTGGTGCAGCCACTCTGGAAAACAGTATGGAGTTTCCTCAAAAAGCTAAAAATAGAGTTATCCTATAACCCAGCAATTGTACTACTATTTATCCAAAGGATACAAAAACAGTGATTCTAAGACGCACATGCACCCCAATGTTTATAGCAGTAATGTCCACGATAGCCAAAATATGGAAAGAGCCCAGAGGTACATCAACTGATGAATGGATAAAGAAGAGATGGTAGAAACACACACACACAGGAATATTACTCAGCCACGAAAAAATAATGAAATCTTGCCATTTACAATGATGTGGATAGAACTAGAATGTATTATGCTAAGCAAAATAGGTCAGTCAGAGAAAGACAAATACAATATGATTTGACTCATATGTGGAATTTAAGAAACAAAACTGATGAATGTAGGGGAAGGGAGAGAAAAATAAAGTAAGATAAAAACAGAGAAGGAGGTAAACCATAAGAGATTCAACTATAGAGAACAAACTGAGGGTTGCTAGAAGGGAGGTGGGTGGGGGGTTGGGGTAACTGAGTGATGGGCATTAAGGATGGCATGTGATGTAAGGAGCACTGGGTGTTATATGCAACTGATGAATCACGAAATTCCACCCCTGTGACTAAAAATGCACTATATGTTAACTAACTTGAATTTAAATAAAATTAAAAAAAAAAATGAGTAAGGTCCAGGGATCTAATGTAGAACACAGTGACTCCAGTAAAGAATATTCTATCACATACTAGAAATTTACCGTGAGAGTAGAGCTTTCACCATAACAGCAACAACAGCAGCAAAACAGTAATTATGTGAGGTAAAGGGTGTATTAACAAACCTTACTGTGGTAAACCTTTTCCAATATATATGTTTATCAAATCATACATTGTACACTTTAAACTTATTCAATGGCACAATGTTATTGGTCAATTTTATATCAACAAAGCTGGTAAAAAAAAAAAAAAAAAAAAAAAACAAGGGACGTCTGGGTGGCCCAGTCGGTTAAGCATCTGCCTTCGGCTCAGGTCATGATCCCAGGGTCCCGGGATCAAGCCCTGCATTGGGCTCCCTGCTCAGCGGGAAGCCTGCTTCTCCCTCTCCCTCTCCCCTTGCTTGTGTTCCCTCTCTGTCTGTGTCTCTCTCTGTCAAATAAATAAATAAAATCTTTAAAAAAAAAAATTACCACTCCAGATATCCGGTATGACTGACTCCAAAAGGAAAAAAAGTATATACCTCAATAGTATTAGCACCAACACACTTAAATGACTGCTTTGTATAGAGTTTTCCCAGCTTGTTTCTCTGAGCTGATTTTCATCTGCCTAATTATATGTGTATAGGAGGCAATAAAATCATACAAATCAATATCATAACTAAACAGATGAAAAACAATAAAGCAAAAGCATATGTGCACATGTTATTATAACTATCCAACTAAAAAAAAAAACAAAAACGCTCTTCTCTGATAAAATCATCCCACTTGGAAAGCCTCATTTTAATGGCTTTTCTATCATAAGAAACAGTCTTTCAAAAACACTTTTTACACAAAAAATATGCAATTAATGAAGACACCCACACCCCAGTTTCTAAAGCACCTTAATGATAGATATTGCAGCAACAAAACAGGAACAATAAGAACACCAGCCCTTCTAGTTACAGAGTTCTCACTCAGTTTCAAGGCCACTGCAGTACTTTAGAGGAGAAAGAATTTGGCAAATAGACTACTCAGGAAGCAACAGATCTATTTTGTAAAGTAATGGAAAAACTTCTATGATTTAGGTATAAATTGAAATATTTCTACACTTTTTCATTTGTCAATCCTTGAAGCAGTAAAAAAGGAAAAAAAATAGGATGATGGGAAGCCTAAGTGAAGTGTTTTCTTCATGTTTTTTATTCTTGCCTTTTCATTAAAGAAAAAAATATATAGAATGTGTTTTTATGGGACCAGTGAATCAAAGATTTTAATGGAAATTATTTTTAACCCTTTTTATGCAAAGATAATTTTAAAAGGAATAAAATGGTGTCTTTATAAATGTGTTATTCTATATTCAGAAATTAATGATTTCTGGGCTCTTAATGTGGAGGTTAAGAAGATATGAAGAGTGTGTGTGTGTGTGTGTCCATATATATGTGTTGAGAAGGGAAAAAATAATAGACAAATATTTCTCATAGGTACTATTCTATAATTTTCCCCAGCTAGTTCTGAATTACTAATCAAACCTCATAGCTCTTAAAGTTGAAGTAACTTCCGATTTCCTTCCTATCTTTTGTGAGGCTGATTAAATTTAGCACTCATGATATTTAGGCTTTTAAAACAGAAGAGCATATTTGACATGAAGCAATTAGACTAGGAAACACTGTATAGATTTCTTTCCTCACATTTTTTCCCACATACCTCTGTTCTTGTTACAGAACCTGGACTGGATCTCCTGACAGAAGAACCAAGCGGCACCCGGAGATCTTGGAGGATAGGAGGTTTATTTAACGCCAGTGGGTTCAGAGGAGAGAAGAGTGGTCCCAAAGGTCTGAGCCCCGAGCACAAACAAAGGGGGCAATTTATACACTTCTACTTCCGCATACTTGGCACTTTGGGCACGCGCATGAAGCAGGGCAGGGAGAAGGACCTGGAAGAGCCCCAGGGCAAGGACTGGGACTCTCTCGCTGGCTCGGTCGGCCATCTTAGGACACAGATTTTCCTTATCATTCCCCCCTTTGATGCCCCTTTAAACACCTAGTTTAGAGGGCATCATTCTGTTTGAGTCTGAGGGTTGACTGCAAGGCTTGGGGTGAACACAGACTTAACAGCACACCAGGTAGCAGATGACCAGGACTGACTGGGGCCAGGAAAACCATGGTGAAATGTGCTCAGGAGTAGACAGCGGAGGGCCAGTAAAAGTGGGATCTATGACCTTAGGTAGAAGCCTCTGGGGGAAAGTCCAGTCAGGAGGGGCAACAGTATAGAGTCCAACTCCCAAGATGACAGAAATCATGCCTATGAGAGCCAGGGACCACAGTGAGAAGGTGTCCATCAGTCAGTGGGGTCTCATCAAAGGAGAGGGTGGAGTGAGTTTGTGAAGTCTGGATAGACTGGTGCAGCTCCTCATTCAAATGATGAGCTTTCTTCTTTCTTCCAAGTGACTCCTCTGTCTGGAAGGAGTGTACCTGAGACCCTAAGGAGATTGGGACCTTTCAAAGGTGTACTTTTGTAACTTATTTAGGGTGGCCCCCAGGGCCTGAAGCTGCTCCTTTATCCCTTTATCTCCAACCTGATGCAAGTTTCCTGGAAGACTTCCCAAGCATGGGGGAGGCCATCCATATATTAATTCAAATGGGGAGAAACCTGATATCCCGGGCATGCAGCAAACATGCAGGAGAGCTAGGGGTAGCAGATCTGGCCATGGAAGTTAGTCTCCTGACAAAACTTTGCTAAGGTTCCCTTGAGAGTGCGATTCATTCGCTCTACTTTCCCTGAACTTTGGGGTCGGTAAGCAGTGTGGCGTTTCCAGGTGATGTTGAGAGATTTGGTCAAGACCTGTACAATGTCTGCCACAAATGCAGGTCCATTGTCACTATGGATTGTTAATGGCAGGCCAAACCGGGGCATGATCTCCCGCAAGAGGACTTTAGCTACTTCCTGCCTTTGCTCCGTCCTGGTCGGGAAGGTTTCGACCCACCCAGAGTATGTGCATACTATTACTAGGAGATATTTGAACCCCCTGCTCAGTTGCACATCTGTGAAGTCTACCTCTAGATCTTTGAAGGGGGTTGCTCCCATCCTCTGGACACCTGGCGGGGACCATGGTGCAGATCAAGCATTATTTTTAGCACATGTTATGCATCATTCACTCATTGCTCGGCATAGTGCTGACTGCTGATTGATGTAGTAGTGCTTCTTGAGAAGGGCCTCTAATGCAGATTTTCCCAGATGAGTGAGTTGGTGCTGTTCCTTGACTAGATGACCTTCAGTTGCTGTTGGAACAAAGATGCACCCATGTGGCATCATCTATCATCCCTTTTCAGTCAGGCTGGCTCTCTCAGCCATGGCCCATTCCTTTTCCTTTTTAGTGTCAGAGGGACTTCTTCCGGGGATGTTAGGGCCATGGTGAGGGAAGGGGCTCTGTCTATGTCCTCACTGACTGCGGTCTTGGCTGACTCATCTGCCAGACGATTTCCCTGCACTACAGGGTCGTCTCCTTTCTGGTGTCCCTTATAGTGCAGGATTGCTACTTCCTTTGGAAGCCAGACAGCTTTGAGGAGTCTCAGTATCTCCTCCTTGTTCTTGATAGCTTTTCCTACTGTGGTTAGGAGGCCCCTTTCCTTGTAGATGGCTCCATGTATACGTACAGTAGCAAAGGCATACCGAGAGTCAGTATAGATGTTGACTCGCTTCCCTTCACCGAGGGTGAGGGCTCGGACTAAGGCATATAGTTCAGCCCATTGAGCTGACCATCCAGCTGGTAATGCCTTAGCTTCTAGGACTTCAGTGGTTGTGGTTACTGCATAACCCACTTTCTGGGTACCCTCTTGTAGGTAACTGCTGCCATCACTGAACAGCGTGAGCTCTGGATTCTTTATGGCTTGATCCTACAGATCCGGACGGCTAGCATAGATTTCATCAGTCACCTCGGAGCAGTCACGGTCTGGTTCCCCCTCTTCCATGGGGAAAAAGGTTGCTGGATTTAATGTCCTTACTGTTTCGAGGGTGACCCGCAGGTTTTCACAGAGGAGCCCTTGGTATTGTGCTAGTCAAGAGTTGGAAAGGAAGCGGTGTCCCTGTGCATTCATGAGGGACACAACTGCATGAGGGACCTTGACGTTAAGTTCTTGCCCCAGGGTTTGTCCGCCTCTTTGATGAGTACGACTGTGGCTGCCAGCGCCCTGAGGCATGGTGGCCATCCTGCTGCCACGGGGTCCAGCTTCTTTGACAGGTAAGGAACTGGCCACTGCCAGGTCCCACAGTCTGGGTGAGTACCCTGAGTGCTATTTTTAACTTTTCAGTCCAGGCAGGGGGTTCTCGATCTGGTCCCCCTAAGAGATCATAAAGCGGTCTTGCTATTGCTGAAAACCCAGGGATCCAGATGTGGCAGAATCCTGCAGCCCCCAGGAATTCTCATAGGCCCCTTTTTGTCTGGGGCTGTGGGAGGGAGATGATGATCCTTTTCCTCTCTGGCCCTAGTTCTCTTTTCCCTTGGGTAAGGAGAAAACCAAGGTATTGGACCTGTTGTTGGCAGATTTGTGCCTTCTTCCATGAGGCTCGGTATCCCAAGTCTGACAGGAGCTGTAGGAGGGTCTTGGTGTCTTTTGTGCAGTCTTCTTGTGTGTCACTGGTGAGGAGGAGGTCATCCACATTTTTTTTTTTTCTGAGCCACTTAGGTGCCCCCAGGGGTTGCTTTTTAAACACACAGCTTCTGGGATATTCCCCCCATCCCACCCATTTTGATTCAGTGGGTTTGCATAGGCCAGCTAGTATTACACCCAGTGTTCATCACAACACATGCCCTCAGTAATACCCATCACCTGGTTACCCCATCCCCCAAATAGTTGCCTTTTTAATAAGGTCCTCCCATGTGACTCTTATAAAGGAGGTTTGGAAACAATGTCTTCAGTTCAATCAGAGGCTAGTGTGTCCAGTGGGCCCAAAGGTTATATGAGCCTAAGCTTGGAGAGTATGTCTCAGCCCAGGAGAAGGATGGGGCAATCAGGCAGATAAAGGAATTCATGTCGGACCTTGTGGCTCCTGAGTTCACAATGGTGAGCCTGGCAAAAAGGCTGTTGTATCGCCTGCAAACCGGTGGCCCCAAGGATGGTTGCAGTCCTTTTGCTGAAAGGGGTCACTGGGGAGGTGACGACAGAGTGCTTGGCTCCAGTATCAACCATAAAAGTCACTAGTTGGCCCCCCACCTTCATTCTGACTGTGGGCTCATGGGGGCCAAGGAGGAAATAGCCTGGTCTCCCTCAGTCTGAGTCCATTCCCACAAGGCCTATGAGGTCCTCCTCTCGGGGTTCTTCCTTATAGAGGCTAGGTTTTTGAGCCTTTCCCTGGTTGGGACATTCACTTTTCC
>NC_138369.1:158078094-158089543 GCF_054177405.1 Leptonychotes weddellii | reverse complement strand
TTTTTGCTGATGTCTGGGGCAGCCTGGGCCACGAAGGAGGTGTTTACCATATGTTGGCTTTCCTGTGCCTTGGGGTCAAATAGAGTGTATATCCTCTAGGCTTCACATAGTCTTTCATAGTAGTCCCAGGGGGACTCCCCTGGTTGTTGAGTGACCGAGGAAACCTTAGTCATGTTCATTGGTTTCTTAGCTCCTGCCCAGATTCCCCAGAGAAGGGCCTCCTGGTACCAGCAGATGTGGGCCTGTCCCTCGGTTGTGGTAAAGTCCCATGCTGGGTGCTCTTCGTGTGCGGCTGTATTAGCCCAGGCAGCAGGGTTGATGACTCCCTCTGGTGCGTGCTCTTCCAGGTACTGCTGTGCACCTTTCATTATTCTCCTCCTTTCCTCTGTGTTAAACAGGGTGCGGAGTAATGGTTGGCAGTCTTCCCAGGTTGGCCGATGAGTCTGGAAGAGGGATTCTATGAGGTCTACCATGGCCTGTGGTTTCTCAGAGTAGGATAGGGTGTTATGTTTCCAGTTTAGGAGGTCGGTGGTGGAGAAGGGCTAATAATACATCATGGAATGAACGGGTTGAACCGTCCTGTTTTCATCACACCTTGCGGGTTCCCGCGTCTCTCATACCGGCATCTGGAGGGTGCTTGAGCCCGGCCTGGGGCGCAGGCTGGCTGCTGGTCCTGGAGAAAGTGGATCCTTTGAGACTAGGGGCACTGGTGAAACTGAGGGTGGTGGAGTGTCTGGAGCTGAAGGGCCAGGTGTAGGCAGTTTTGTGGGTATGTATGGTGGGGGCAGGTTCGGTTCATCCTCGGGATCTCCAGCTAGGATTTGTGGAGACTGGGGCTTTTGCTGATTTTCTTTAGGTCGCTTGGATGAGGCAATTAAGACCCTGGCCTGTCTCTGCCTACTGCAAGTGAATCACACCCAGGGGGGCAGCATCTGAGCAATTCCTAGCCAGGAGTCAATGTACGGAAACTGGTCAGGGTGTCCTCGTTCTCCTGTTATGACTTGCCATACTCGATGAATCGTTGGGACATCCAATGTCCCTTCTGAAGGCCACCCGATATCAAAGGTGGGCCATTCCAATTCACATAGGGTTCTCAACTTGCTGGGGTTCATCCTGACTCCATAGTCTCCTGAAAATCCCTTCTTGAAATTTTTCATCATGGTCTCTAGAACCATAGGTTTACTCTGCCCTGACCCCATGGTGATGTCCCCGTGTGCGGTGGTGCAGAGACAGACAAAGGGGGTGGTGCCTCCTGAGATGAGACCAATCAGATGCCCATCTGGCCTTGTCCTGAAGGAGCTTAGGTGAGGCTTAGCCTTAGGGGTCTCAGCGTTGTGACTTATGATCGGAAACTATTCCGATGCTGCCATAGACTGTATGCTGTTCACCACGGAATTGCAGATGGGCCCACTCAGACTCTGTAGGCTTCTGGGGACCTTAAGGGTGCCCGCCCATGGAGTCACAGAATCAGTCCGCTTGAGCAAGCCAGGTCGGACTGCACATTCACTCACACATTCACACTCCCAAAGTTATTACATTCCCTCCCTGGGAATCCCTACCTGTGAGACATCTAAGAGGTCTCTGGGAGATGATCAGGCTCCCCTTCCACCCCAATGGGAGTGGGCCTGTCTGGGTCCTGGGGCCCCAGACCTTATTGGAATCCAATGTTGGGACCAGGTCCTCACCTGCTAAGTCTCCTCGAGTCTGGCAGGTACAGTGGAGCGGGGCCGGCCCGAGGTGACCGGGGCGGGAGACTGCTGAAAATTAGGCAGGGCGCACACTTCTCCATTATGATCCCTCATTCCATCACCACCCCACTGTTGCCCCAAACTGGTTCCAGTCAGGGAACCAAATGTTACGGAACCTGGACTGGACCACCCAATGGAAGAACCAAGTGGCACCTGGAGACCTTGGAGGATAGGTTTATTTAACTCCGGCGGGCTCAGAGGAGAGTGGTCTCCAAAGGTCTGAGCCCTGAGCACAAACAAAGGGGGCAATTTATACACTATTACTTCCTCATACTTGGCACTTTTGGCGCGTGTGCAAAGCGAGGTAGAGAGAAGAACCCGGATTTGTGCGGGCGGGAAGCAGAGCAGGGAGAAGAAACTGGAAGAGCCCTGGGGCAAGGACTGGGACTCTCTCACTGGCTTGGTTGGCCATCTTAGGACACAGATTTTCCTTATCATTCTAATTTCTAGAGATAGATATCTTTTACTGAAGGGGTTCCATGGGCCGTGCTCCTTTATTGAAGAAATAGTTAAAGTGATGGTATTGACCCCTCCTCAGGCTGACCAGGGATGACTGACTTGCTGGTTTTTCCTCTTGGGAAAATGTCCAGGTCAGGACCAAGAGTACTGAGACAATTTACACTTCCACTGGAATGACAATTAAAAAAAAAAAAGTTTAGGCCACATTAATGGATATTTATAAAATATTATATATACAAACAGAGGGAAGGGATTCTTTGCAATTACACCATACACCAAGAATAGGCAATAAATCAACTCTCATAAGTTTCAAGAATCAAAATCACGGGGCGCCTGGGTGGCTCAGTCATTAGGTGTCTGCCTTCAGCTCAGGTCATGATCCTAGGGTCCTGGGATCGAGCCCCACATCAGGCTCCCTGCTCAGCGGGAAGCCTGCTTCTCTCTCTCCCACTCCCCCTTCTTGTGTTCCCTCTCTCGCTGTGTCTCTCTCTGTCAAATAAATAAATAAAATCTTTAAAAATAAAAAAAATAAAATAAAAAGAATCAAAATCACATAGAGTATCCTCTCTGACCATGATGCCATTAAATTAGAAATCAGTAACAAAGAGATATCTGGTAAATCTTCAAATATCAGAAATTAAATAATCCACTCCTAAATAAATCATAGATTTGCAGAATAAAACCATAGATTTGCAGAAAAAAAATAAAATAAAAATGAATATTGAAATATTTTTCCCTTTTTTATTATTACTGTATGTGTCCCCTTATATCTTTCTTTTTAATTCAATTATCCAACATATAGTACATCATTAGTTTCAGATGTAGAGTTCAATGATTCATCAGTTGCATATAACACCCAGTACTCATCACATCACGTGCCCTCCTTAATGCCCATCACCCAATTACCCCATCCCTCTACCCACCTCCCCTCCAGCAACCCTCGGTTTGTTTCCTAGAGTTAAGAGTCTCTCATGGTTCGTCTCTCTCTCTGATGACTTCCCATTCAGTTTTCCATCCCTCCCCTAAAATCCTCTACACTGTTTCTTATATTCCACATATGAGTGAAACCATTTGATGATTGTCTTTCTCTGATTGACTTATTTCGATATTTCTAAACAAGTAATAATGAAAACTCAGTATTTCAAAACTTATGGAATCCCAGTTAGTCAATGTTTGGAGGGAAATATATATTTTTAAATGTTTATTAGAAAAAGGGAAAGATGACAAATAATGCCACCACTTTACAAAGATATTTTACAAAAAGCAAAATTAAATGAAATTAATAAAAGAAATAAAATAACAAAAATAATACCAGGAATCAATGAAATACAAAATAGATAAACAGTAAAATCAATAGTCAAAATTAGTTATATGATGCAGTTAAAAAAATTGTTAAATTCCTTGGAAGACTGATCATGAAAATAAAAAAGGGAGAAAAATACACACAGTACCAATATTGTAATAAGAGGGAATGTCATTACAGATGATATTAATATTTAAAATATAACACTGTGCCAATAAAATTGACAGGTAAAATGTACATATTCCCTAAAAATCACAACTTACCAAATCTGAATCAAAAAAAGAAAAACCTAAGTAGCCCTATATCTGTTGTTGAAATTTTTTAATTGGAAAAAAAATACAAAAAAATTCCAGATACGGATAGCTTCACTGATGAATTACATAAGGCATTTAAGGAAGATATAATATGGTATCATGCAAAGCTTTTGGGAAACAATGAGGAGAGAACATTTCCCACCTTGCTCTTTTGAAACCCACATAACCTTGAGACAAAAGTCAAGCCTATTACAAGCAAAGACAAATGCAGATTGATATTCCCCATGAATATAACAAAATATTAGTAAATTCTATTCAACAATACGTAAAAAAGATAATACATCACGTCCAGATAGGTCTTATTCCAGGATTGCAAAATGGTTTAACACACAAAAATCAGTGAATGTAATCCACTACCTATTTTTTAAAAAATCATATAATGACATCAATAGATACAGAAAGCATCATTTAACAAAATTCAACACTGATTCACGATGAAAGCTATTAGAAAACCAAGAGAATTTCCAGATCAAAAAGTAGGCAGTCGTATAATAACCTGTAGCTCACATCACATCTAATGGGGAAATATTGAATATTCCCTCCAACTCAATATTGAGAACAAGAAAAGGATGTCTCCTTTTAACATTTCCACTCCACTACTCAACAGTGAGATCACATCTATCCAAACACTTCTCAAGGGTGTGGTGTTCAGACAGGCACTATCGTGATTACTTGTAGCCATAATTTTCTCTAGTTACTACAGTAATTTTGTTCAAAGAGTTTCTATGAAAATTTAACCAGGATTTATGTCACATAGGTGAATCAAGGTGTCTACTGATGAAAAAGTGTAGGTTCTCTGATTTTCTAAAATCCACATTAACGGTAAATAAGCCACAAGTTTAATATTTCCCATTATTACATGACTAGATCAATAAGTCTTTGCAAAGCACATCAAGCTTTATATAATTATGTAATTATATAATTATAACAGCATTCAAAGTTAACAGGTTAAAACTATAATCTCAATCAATTTGAAATTTCAATGTGATACGAGATGATAATTCAAAACATATGCTTAGAGTATAACAATTCTGTGGAGATATAACAGGATATTTTATGGCATCAATGGGGTTTTATTAATCGTAATTTTGCAAAATATTATAGGGAGGCATATAGAAATCTGAGAACTGATGTGGCAATTATTTATTTTACAATAGCAGAAAAAGTTCCCACTGACACTCTAGTAGGAATCTAAAAGGAAAAAAAGCATTTTGGGGCATCTGGATGGCTTAGCCAGTTAAGTGTCTGCCTTAGGCTCAGGTCATGATCTCCGGGTCCTGGGGTTGAGCCTTATGTGAGGCTCCCTGCTCAGTGGGGAGCCTACTTCTCCCTCTCCCTCTGTTGCTCCCCCTACTTGTGCTCTCTCACTCTATCTCTCAAATGAATAAAAAATAAAATTTTTACAAAAAACAAAAGAAAGCATTTTAATAGCACTGTTCCTCAGATGAAAGAAGAAATAAACATCATACATGAGAAATAGCCAATAAACATTAATTGTAGTGCCTTTAAATAAAATTTGAAGAATAATTTGAGTTACAAAATATTGTGCTAATGAATTGGAAAGAGTGAACAGTTTAATTTTATGAGTGTGCTTTCCCAATCTGATTAGGGTCATTCATTCATTTTCCCCTGAGCAATTAGTTATTGAGAAACAACCATATGCCTGGTACTGTGTTTTGGTAATGGAAACTGGAAATAGAAAAGTAGATAAGACAAGGAATTTCTGATCCAGTAGAAGAAATAGAGGAGATAACTGGTAAATTATTATACTACCATCATACAGTAGCTGTTGCAATTATATGAACAGATGTGGAGTATACAACGTCCAGTGAAGTCATGACTTGAAGAGGAAGGAGCAGTGTTACCAAGGATCCTTTCTTACAAGCTTGAAAACTGGAAGTCTGCTATGTGAGAAGGGAAAGAAAACGCATTCCAGGCAGAGAAAAACAAAAACACAAAAACAAAAACAAAATATCGCGTTGTTTAATGATACCTTGCTTGTTTGAGAAATATTGAAAAACTTGGGGTAGTGGGATCCCAGGTTGTACCTTGTAGCAAGCAGGTGGAGAGGCTTGGGGAAATAGAAAGGAAACATGAAGCTTTAAAGAGAAGTTTAAGCAAGGTTGTGGATCATGTTATAGCCTAAGCCAAAGTGGAATTTTATCCCGTAGACAAGCAACAGGGAAGAGCTACTTTAAAACAGGAAGTTACGTGAGAAATTGTGTTTTTAGAAAGATCTTTATGTGGCAATTTCTCAAAAGGATCTGACTAGCAAGAAACTTGCAGGAAGGTGGCCAGTTGGGAAGCTGAAGCAGCATTTCAAGGGAGAAAGGAGAAGTTGGACTTGTAGAGAGGTAATAGTGGCATCTAAAGTAGAATTCTATACTATCACTATGTACATGAGCACTGTTGTTTTTTGTAATTAGGTACACCATTGCATAAAAATGTCTATGACATCCGTAATCCTTTTACACAGCTTCTGTCTTTGTTTCTTTATTAATTTCTCTCTTTCCTTTCCCTGTACGGCTAACCACTCATCCTTTATGCTAGAAGAGTGTAAAAGTGAGCTGTGCTTGATTCCTCATTGATGCATCTGAATGATTTAAAACAACAAAATTCTAGATGGTAGACACTTAAAAACTGTTTATTCAACCAAATTAGTCTAAATGCCCAGGGTGCTTAATGGATGGCACATTTTCCCTATCTTCCCAATTGCAAAGGTATGTGAAAAGGGATGCCTCGAAGGCAAAATAAAATCCATATATTTTTTAATGCAGCCTTTGAGGAAAGTGTGGGAAAAAGCTGGGCCTTGATGAACCTTTAACTATCAGTCCTGCTGCAAACTAACTATAGGCAAGTTTCCTAGCCTCACTCAACCTCAGTTACCACATCTATAATTAAAAGTGACTGGGGGCGGGGCACCTGGGTGGCTCAGTTGGTTGGGCGACTGCCTTCGGCTTGGGTCATGATCCTGGAGTCCCGGGATCGAGTCCCGCATCGGGATCCCTGCTCGGCAGGGAGTCTGCTTCTCCCTCTGACCCTCCTCCCTCTCATTCTCTCTGTCTCAAATAAATAAATAAAATATTAAAAAAAAAAAAAAAAGTGACTGGGGGCACTTGGCTGGTTCAGTCAGTTGGGTGTTTGCCTTCGGCTCAGGTCATGATTCTGGAGTCCTGGGATCTAGCCCCGCATTGGGCTCCCTGCTCATCGGGGAGTCTGCTTCTCCTTCTGCCCCTCACACTGCTCCTACTCTGTCTCTCAGATAGATAGATAGACAGATAGATAGATAGATAGATGGGACTGATTCTTCCATCTCTTCAATGACACGTTTCCCTGGAGATTGTGAATTGTGATCCTGGACAAAAGACAAGGAGAGAGGGAACATTAGTTGTGTGTGTACACACACACACACACACACACACACACACAGGACACAGAGGACTATTTAACCTCAGGACACGTTAGGCAATGGAACCTCTACCTTTCTCCTACTTCTCTGCCACAATAAGACATGTTTCTTTAAGGAGGGAACTGCACCGGTTAAGATTATCACTCACATTCCAAGTGACACAAAGTCAGCTCTATCCAGAGGCATAAGCTTCCATTTTCTTTGCTAGTTCTACATCATGATTTTACTCTTCTGTCTATTCATTTTATTCATAATAAAGGTGACATTGAAGATATAATTTGGCCAAGTATAAACAGCACCAAAAATTGCTGAACACGAGGATGATTACTCTGTCAGCTAAGATATGCGGGCAGGTTTGGGGATAACAAGTAATCACGGTATTCACAGTGTTCTACAGGCTGAATCTCCTCCTCCATTCATAAGGAGCAGCTAGTGACATTTAACTCATTGCTTTGTTATGTCAACACTCATGTGTTGGGTTTTTTCAACGATGACATGAAGTTTCTTCACCTTGCCAATATGTTTTCACTTCATATTATATCACAATTATAAAACCTACTTATGTTACTGTTATTATTTAAATCGGAATGCTTTACGGACATATAAGAAAAAGCACAAAAAATATGTCGATGGTATTCTTAAATGTATTTCTAATAAGTGTTTTTTTTCCTGTCAAAAAAGATAACTAGCAAATAACTATGCAGTGATTTTATAATCAAACTCATCCTGTAAGCCTCCACGGACCCTCTGTCACACCCTCAGGTCATGATTTACAGTAGAGTTTCTAGGTGCTGTCAGGACATCTAAGAACTAGAAAACTTTCTTTCAACTTTTCAAAACTATCCAGTTTCAAATCACAAATATTTATTAAAACTAGAGACACTAGAAGTCTAGGGGTCCCCTGTGTCCCGGAGAAATCTCTGCAAAGAGGTGGTCTGCACCTGTGCTTCTCAAAAGTTAACGTGTATCTGAAGAAACTGCGGATCCTATTAAAATGCAGATTCTGGCTCCGTAGCTCTGGGACAGGGCCTGAGAGGTGGGAGCTCTAACAAGCTCCCAAGAGAGGCTAGTGCTAATGGAGAGTGGAATACACTTTAAATGGCAGCATATAGCCTCTTCCCTCCCCAGGAAACACTAACTGCTGGTTTCTTGCTGCATAAACCACAGTAAAGACGAAGTTGTGGAGGCTTGTTTTGGCAGGTGCTGTATAAAGTGATTATCTCTACTAGCACAGTGTCTGGCATAAGTAAGTATTACTGCGTATTTGCTGAACTGTTAATCTAGACAGTGAAGCTTGATCCAAACAAGGGCCCTGTTTGTGTAGCTATCACAACTACGGGAAAGTCAGAACTGGGTTAAATAGTAAGGATAGTAAGAACTGTGAAAAAGTGAGGAATCATTTGCAATCGCTGATGAAATACCTTTTCAACGTAAAGAGTCGCAAGATATTGTTCTCTGATTAAACCAGGTGTTAATTCATACAGCATTCGGAGAAGTAAATTGAACTTTTGGAGCATGAGTGTGGCGACTTTTAGTTATAAAGTTATTTTAAATTTGTGTCAAGTTGTGCTATGCAAAATTATGTGACTCAGGTGTCTTCATGTGTAATTATTTTTGATTGGCTTTTAAATAAATATATGAACTTATTTTTTAAAGATTTTATTTATTTGTGTTAGAGAGAGCGCTTGTGTTCATGAGCAGGGTAGGGGCAGAGGGAGAGGGTGGAACAGACTCTCCGCTGAGCAGGGAGCCTGACAGGGGCTCAATCCCCAAATCCCGGGATCATAACCTGAGCCAAACAAAGGCAGACGCTTAACCGACTGAGTGCTGCTATATGTGAACTTTAATTATCACATTAATGTTATTAATGTGTCAACATCTAGGCAAACACATTTCCTATTTTTATTTCCATTTTTTAAAGAAACATTTTATTAAACACGTTACACTCTATCAAAAGAGAATTTCCAACATACTCTCGAAGTTACCAGTAAGAAAATCCATAGGTCTTTAGGAGATAGAACATAGCTTTTCATTTGACCACATAATGTGTATGGGGGCTATGTAGATAAATCTGCCCCCTAATGTTATGTAGTCTGAACTTTTTTTTTTCTAAACAATGAAGCTAAAGAAATACAACCATAATATGAAAAGGAGCAAATACTGGCATAATAGCTGTGTATACATGTTTCTTAGTATTATTGACATTTCATAAATTTGAAGCAAGATTAAAAATAGAATGCATTTCTTCATTGCATCAAAAGGAATTACAAAAAGACTTGATTTTTAATTTGTTTTAAAACATAAAAAATGTTAAACTGATTGAGGTGGTTATTTATTTATTTATTTACATTAATTTAAAAAGGGACTGATAAATTGACTTTAGGATTCTGTGACGGTTACTTTCATGAGCATCCACTACTGGTTCAATTTTAGACTGTAGAGAATGGCTCCCTCTACTGGTCAAACTGTTGGTGCTGCATGTGTAAAATACTTGAATGACCCAAATTCCAAAGCACTGAACATGAAAAACATTTGGCACTGATAAGAATAGCTGTTGACTAAGTTAGTACTATTTGTAATGCTCTGAAAACAAAAAGAATTAGGTATGCAGTAATACCATGAGTCCTTAATTTATGAAAAAATGTATTCTCTTCCTTATTACAAATTAACCAGAAGAGTCAAGATAGTTCTAAAAATAGTAAAGATAGAGTGATAATCAAAAACATTTATTTAAATATAAAATACTATATTTTGCAGCAATTATACCCCTTTTCTAAGCCAAATGATATCACAGAATATCTACTTTCTTTTTCTGAATTCATATGTCTAGATGGCCTCCAACTGAGTAATATTTAATTTGGACTCATATACGTCTTTCCAGCTAAATTATGCTTTTCCTGAAAGGAAGAAATATTTCCTATATTCCTAATATAATACTCAAACTTTTAATACATTCAAATGACTTTTGTGACTTTTGAAAAATTTAATCATGCTGGCTGCAATTTCTCTTTCGTTTCCAAATTGTTTACAAATCAATTTCAAACCTGATAAAAAAGGAGACTTTCTTATTTCAATGCTAATATGTAACTACATTTTAGATCATTTATAGAGCATACTAAACGAATTATTTTAAATTACTCTTATAGAATATAATTTTTTTTCTTATAGTTTTTTTTTTCTCTTTTTGAATCTGGTTTGCCATAAAATCAAGATTTTTTAAAATTATACTAAAAAATTAATAACTTGGAAGATCTCAAGCTTTTGTTCTACTTGCCAGTAAGAGTGATCAATTTTTTTTTATGTTGAAGAAAGAAAAAAGAGCACAAGCATGTGAAGTTATTGTCCCAGCAAAATTCACATAGTCATTACTTGGTAGATTGCCTCTTGAATGTCAAATCAGAGCTCATTCAACTGGAACAATCTCAGTGATGCCTTTTAACGTTTATAGGACCAAAGTTTTTCTACACCTGGCATCCTTCAACATTACCTCCACAAAAGATATTTCTGTACTCAAATTCAGATTTTGAATTCTGCCTATCTTTGTGGAACTAATAATTTTCTTTTTGAATTATATTAATTTTTTATTCTTTTTACTCTGGCTATTTCACAATCCATCAACAGCTAAACTGCCAAAAGATTAATGCATGTATTTTAAATTGAATTACATTTTCAATACAATCTTTTTGGAAACTTATAGATTCAGGGTTCTTCCATCTTCTCTAATCTCTTAAAAATATTATTACAGAGATTTTCATAATCTTCTCTTGCATATAAAACATTGGTAACTATTCAAGTAATCATATTACATTAGGCACAACGTAACCTCATTGGTGTGAATACAAGTTAAACTTGTAAAAAAAATTATAAAAATTGCAAATTCCTCCATTCACAATAAAGAATTGCTTTTTTCGAACATCACCCTAATAAGAGGATGTGAAAAAACTGTGTTTCTATGTATAGATTATAAATCTATTTAAAATTGTAATGGCCTTTGAGCTTATCTAAATGTAAAAGTATTGATGCAGGATCTAGTTACAATGTAGCTGTAAAGTGCTGCCTTGTCTT
Organism: Leptonychotes weddellii; assembly: GCF_054177405.1. Lineage (NCBI taxonomy): Eukaryota > Metazoa > Chordata > Mammalia > Carnivora > Phocidae > Leptonychotes > Leptonychotes weddellii. The sequence continues at coordinate 158,078,245 of NC_138369.1, read as the reverse complement.
TGCCCCCTGCTCAAAATAAAGCTGTTACCTTTCTAGCCCTGTCCGCCATGGTGCTTAGCAGCCAGGGATGCATGGTCTCAGACATGTTTACCAAGTAAAACACTGACTTGAGGGGCGCCTGGGTGGCTCAGTCATTAAGCGTCTGCCTTCG
>NC_138369.1:158055278-158077994 GCF_054177405.1 Leptonychotes weddellii | reverse complement strand
AAGCCTGCTTCGCCCTCTCCCGCTCCCCCTGCTTGTATTCCCTCTCTCTCTGTGTCTCTCTCTGTCAAATAAATAAATAAAATCTTTTAAAAAAAATAAAAAAAATAAACACTGCCTTGATGAAAAAAAAATAAATAAATAAATGTAAAAGTATTACCATAAACTGTTCTCAAAGTGAAAAAGTATGCAAATGAAATGGGTCTCTAGAATTAGAACTTTGGGAGCAGGTGGCTAGTGGTATGAAAAGTTTAACTGCTGCTGAACATTTAACAAGAGAAGTGAATAATCTTACCTTTTTCTAAGCTTTTTCTGATCGAAGAGCAGGTTTAATAGCCAAAAATGGCCTTTAATTTTTAATTAAATGTAAGCCTAAGAAACATGGCTTAAAGACACCATAGGACATGATTTGATACCCCATTAATACTTGTCTGAATCTTGTGTTTCAGCTTTAGATACATTAATGGAATCCAAAAAATAGCTTTAGAATATATGTAATCTAATTGATTCAGTCATAGCATTTTCAAGAATCCTAGAGGACAACTAATGCAACCTTTAGTTAGTAAATCAATCGTATACCATTTCTAACAAATGGTTATCTAGCTCATGCACAAACACTTTTAGTAATGGATAGTGTGTAACTTTTTGAAGATATTAGTGGGAAGATATAACTTTTAAAAAGTTTATCTATTGAATGGATAAAGATGTGATACACACACACACACACACACACGCACAATGGAATATTATTCAGCCATCAAAAAATGAAATATTGCAATTTGCAACAATGTGGATGGAACTAGAGGGTATTATGCTAAGCGAAATAAGTCAATCAGAGAAAGACAATTACCATGATTTCACTCATATGTGGAATTCAAGAAACAAAACAGAGGAGCATAGAAGAAGGGAGGGAAAAATAAAACAAGATGTAATCAGAGAGGGAGACAAACCATTAAGAGACTCTTAACCATAAGAAAAAACTGAGGGTTGCTGGAGGGGAGGGGGTGGGGGGATGGGGTAGCTGGGTGATGGGCATTAGGATGGTACATGAAATAATGAGGACTGAGTGCTATATACAACTAATGAATCACTGAACTTCATTTCTGAAACTAATAATACACTATATGTTAATTAATTGAATTTAAATTAAAAAATCAAACTATGTAAAAAAAATAGTTTAACTATATGTTACCTGAAAAAAAATGTCTCCTTTTAACTTCTACCCATCAGTCCTTTTTCTGTATCTTGGAAAGTGTTGGGAGTTTTTACTTCATAATTTCTCGTATTACATAATCACAAAGTAGTTTATTCTGATTATAATTTTCTGAATGTTTCTTAGTTTGTTATTATTTTCCTGAAAGTCTACAGTCAAGAATTGAGCAATTTTGGGGGCGCTGGGTGGCTCAGTATGTTAAGCGCCTGCCTTCGGCTCAGGTCATGATCTCAGCGTCCTGGAATGGAGACCCATGTCAGTCTCCTTGCTCAACGGGGAGTCTGCTTGAGATTCTCTCTCTGTCTCTCCCTCCTTCTCCCTCTGCCCCTCCCCACCCACTCATGCTCTCTATCTCAAATAAATAAAATCTTTAAAAAAAATTGAGCAATTTTTTAAAGTTCATAAAAATAGAACATATAGAAAAATAGATTCTTCATCATTACAAAAATCTTTAATGTGCATATTTTGTATATATTCAAATACTAAAATATATTTATAACATTTTCTTATAAATTAAAAAATAAACAATGCCAGCACTTAAAACAGCTTATTGGTTATACTCATAACATTCCACAAAAATTATGTGAAATGTGGGCTATTGGGACAAAGCTGCAGAAATTGATAATTAATTATAAAAGATACTGTTGTGGGATTATTAAAGAAACTCATCATTTCTTTTAATTAAAAATGAGACTCCAGACACACCATCTCCTTCCCAAAAGTCACTTTGACCAGTCCATGTGCCTCCTCCCATAAATACTGTAGCTACTGTTGCTTTATAAAAAAATGTTTTCTCTCATAGGTTTTACATGATTCTGCATGTAAATAAAGTGTAGGATGATGGGGAAAGAGGAAGTGGAATTATCTTTGAGATGCGAACTGCTTTCACTTTGACACTTAATAATTTCATGTACATAAGAAATAGTACATTTACCTTTCAGCCTTTTCATTTTTCAAAGACGGTAAAGATAAATCTGTTTCCTGCTGGGAAAATTTTCAAAGAAGTTACAGAGTTTTCAAAATAGTTATAGCCTTCTCAAATAGTATGAGGTAGTTTGCAAACTAATCATTTGATAGAGATTATAGTTTTTTTCTATAGGAAATGGGTTTTTAGATCTAAACTGTCAGGGTTGCACAGTCTTTATTTATTACTCTGATCGTTTATAGATATTACGAATGCTCTTGGATGCAGAATTTCAAAGGGAGAGATAATAGCTTCACAATGAGTGGATGGACTTAACAACTAGAGCCTCTAGAAGATTATATGTACCATGGAATGCACTTTGCTGAATTGATTTTATCCTTAAATAATTGTTGTTGGACACAACTTTTTGGGTAAACAAGTGCCAAAATTTACTCCGAATTTTTTGTTCCGTATTTACTCAATTTTATATCTAGAAGGAAGCTGAAGTTAATTGCTACAGCATGAAATGTCAAATTACAACTTTACATGTGCCATTGAATGTGTAAGATTGAAAAGATTTTCCTGATTTTTAGACATTAGTAGTGAAGACTTATTTTTCTGTTAAGTTACACTATTTTACCAGTACTTCTCTCTCTCTAATATAGGTAAATCTTGTTAGAATCCTCTTTTTAGAAATGCATACTATACATATTTATACAATATTAGTGATTATTAATATTATTCTTATTTAAATGTTCATAATTTTTTAGTTTCTTGTAATTACTTTAAAGAGTTGTCAATGAGTATGTGAAGCTTGCCTTTCATGTGTATGAAAAATAAATGTTGTTCAAAATGGATCATAGACCTCAATGTAAAATGTAAAGCTAGGAAACTCCAGAAGACAACACAGGCGAAAACTTAGATGACTTTGGGTGTGATGATGACATTTTAGCTACAACACCAAAAGCACAATTCATGAAAGAAATCATTAACAAGCTAGACTTCATTAAAATTAACAACTTCTGCTCTGCGAAAGACGAGAATCGAAAGACAAAGTCACAGACTGAAAGAAAGCACTTGCTAAAGATATAGCTGATAAAGGATTCTTTTCTAATATATACTAAAACTCTTAAGACTCAACAATAAGAAAACAAACAACCCAATTAAAAAATGGGCTAAGGACCTTAAGAGACATCTCAACAAAGAAGATGTACAGATGGCAAATAAGCAAATGAAAAGATACCCCACACCGTGTGTCATCAGGGAAATGCGCATTAAAACATGAAAAGACTACTACACACTTATTAAAATAGCCCAAATCCAGAATACTGACAACACCAAATGCTGGTGAGGATGTGGAATAACAGGAACTCTCGTTCATTGCTGGTGGGAATGCAAAGTGGTACAGAACTTTGGAAAACAGTTTGGCGGTTTCCTCCAAAATGAAACATATTCTTACTGTATGATTCAGCAATTGTGCTCCTTGGTATTTACCCAGAGGAGTTGAAAATTTATGTCCACACAAAAACCTGCACATGAATGTCTATAGCCGCTTTATTCATAATTGCTAAATCATGGCAGCAACCAAGATTTCCGTTAGTAAGTGAATGGATAAATAAACTGTGGTACATACAATGGAATATTATTCAGCATTAAAAAGAAATGAGTTATCAAGCCACAACTTTTTGTGAAAACTTAAATGCATATCATAATGCATAAGTGAAAGAAGCCAATCTGAAAAGGTTACATACCATACCAACTAAAATACTATTGTTATTTAGATACAAAACTTTAGCATATTTAAAGTTCAACACAGGAAAATTACTTGAGAAGGGGCTAAATCTAAAACTCAAATTAAATATAAATATCTGTTTTGAAAATTGATTTTTTTCTGATTAAAAACTTTCCCCAAGACTAAAAATCCCTTTCATTTATAAAATCTCTTTTATTTATAAGGGGATTAATTTCTTTTCCTTTACATATAGTAGCAAAAATTAAATATTGATAAGTTGAAACATTATAAGAACTAATATTCTTTGAGTAATGTCTTCCAACAACAAATGGTTATGTATAAAATCCAGAAACTATCATATTAAATTTCTGAAATGATGAAACATTATAACTCTAATTCCTGAAGTATCTACTCCTATGTTCCTTTGAGGATATGTATGAGCATTATTATCCCTTATCTAAGATGAATGGTCATTTTGAGGAAGATAAAGAATATCTATCTAATAGGAAAAATCTTTTTTTAATGGGATTTTCAATATCTGATAATTATCAGTAAACTAATAATTAAATTACCATTATTATTATCCATGGTGAAAAACCCAAGCTTAGAAGAGGAAGGTGCAATAACCTTATACACTGCTTATCTTTGAGTGATTTATCTCACTCACCATATTAATAACTTCATTTCTGGATGTATTACTTTCCTTACATGAGCAGAGCTGTAAGTGATCATCAAAGGCCATTACAGTGCTAAATTGAGGAAAAGTTTTCATGTATGGTCTTTCATTTTTAGCTGATTTTCTCATGAAACCCGATGTCACTCCCTAGCCTCTCTCCAGAAATTAATTCCACATGATTGGAAACTCATCAGCATTTTGCATTAGCTGGGGCATGCCTGAGAATATTAACTATGGAAATACATATTACCTGTTTAAATCACTACCTGTTCTGTCATTGCAGTGAATATTGACTTAGCAGAATTCTCTCCTTGGGACTCTTAAAAGGCACTGTTGATACATAGGGAAGCAAGAAGATTGTAAACTAAAGAGCCTCAGACCTCTTAACACTTCATATGAGGTGGTGGCTAAATGAAGGCATTTTGTTCACATGAATAAGTGATCTTACATGGATTATATCTACATGGATGATGAGACTTCCATTTCAAAAACAGGTGTTTAGGGGCACCTGGGTGGCTCAGTCGTTAAGCGTCTGCCTTTGGCTCAGGTCATGACCCCGCATCGGGCTCCCTGCTCGGCGGGAAGCCTGCTTCTCCCTCTCCCACTCCCCCTGCTTGTGTTCCCTCTCTCGCTGTCTCTCTCTCTCTCTGTCAAATAAATAAATAAAATCTTAAAAAAAAACAAAAACAGGTGTTTAAGTGTCTGCTTTGCTTGTTTTTGTTTTAAATCCCTTCTTTTGGCAACATTAAAAACATGGCTTCAGAAAATCATTTGTGTGTAATTTTTCAAAAGTTTACATCATATATATTGGCTTGCATTTAGAATTTTCTAAATATTTGAAGATAAAGGGGGAATATCATTTATATTATTCATGAGCACAGAAAAGAAACAAATTAATATGCATGAATTCTGAGAAACAGGGAAAGAAATTTTCAAAAGATTACAACATAGCAGTGCTAAATTTAGGGTGATAGTATATAAACTAATTTTGCTTGTAAAATAAGAAGGAAACATCTTTTTCTCAGACTTCCCTTTAAAATGAGAAAGCATCAAACATTTATAAGATATAATTTATGAAGATGATCCTTCTTTAATAATGATGAACAACACTAATATTTGCCTTAAGATGCTATTTTAGCTCACCATGCCATAACCAATTTTTTTTATTAATCTATTTTGTTCTGGCATACATGATTTGCTTTTCATGATATATGATTATGTAAAGGAATAAGGCATATTTTAAGAGACATTTATTATCTTTCTAAAATAAACTTTGGATATCATGTCAAGATAGAAACTGATTTAGTGCTGGCTGAATAACAGTGTAGTATAGACAAAATACCTATTTTGGCTCTGAGACTTTAAAAGTCTTTGAAATAAAATTCATAGTTAACTCATAGGCTTATAAGATTTCAAAAATGTTTTGCAGACAAGGCAAGTGCTTTTACATTTTTTTCTTCCACATATAATTTAGATATTCAATAGGGTGTTAGAATATTAAGTACTTATTTACATGGAAGCATTACTAATTGTTTTTTTTTTTTTTTAAAGATTTTATTCATTTATTTGAGAGAGAATGAGATAGAGAGAGCATGAGAGGGGGGAGGGTCAGCGGGAGAAGCAGACTCCCTGCCGAGCAGGGAGCCCGATGCAGGACTCGATCCAGGGACTCCAGGATCATGACCTGAGCCGAAGGCAGCCGCTTAACCAACTGAGCCACCCAGGCACCCCTCATTACTAATTGTTTTTAAAACAATTTAGTAGACTGAAATTATTTTGGCTAATTATAGCAATATATAAGGACTGATGGTGTGAGACAAATCAGAATATTTTAATTTATAGAGAGCTTAACTGATTACAGAGCATTGTAAAGATATTTTTATTTGTACAAAAAAGACTATTTCCCATTATTAAAGCATATTTTTTTTGTCTTTAACAAACTATATGGCACAACAAATTATACATGCTACACTGATAGGAAAAATTGAAACAGAGCAAAGATCCTCCATTAAATCCCATTTTGATAAACTCTTACCAAAAAAATGTGACACACATTCATTTTTCTATTTCTCTATCTCTATTTCTCTATCTCTCTATCTCTATCTCTCTACTAGAAGAGCTGAGGAGATTGATTGCCATCAGTAAAGCCCACACATATCGAGATAACCTTTGTTATATATTTGGATTTTGGTGATGAATTGGGTTGTTCTAAAAATTATGTATTTGCCAGATTTTTCCCTCATTGAAAGGCCAACTATCTTACTCAAAACAAAAACACTAATTTGAAAAGTTATATGCTCCCCTGTGCTTACTGTGGCATTTTATAATAGCTAATATATGGAAGCAACCTAAGTGTTCATCAATAGATGAAAAAAGAAGATATGGTATTTATGTGTGTGTGTGTGTATACACACATACATACCATGGAATAGTACTCAGCCATAAAAAATAAGACCTTGCCATTTGCAACAACACAGATGGACCTAGATGTTATTAAGCTAAGTGAAATAAGTCAAACAGAGAAAGACAGATGCTATATGATTTTACTTATATGTGGAATCTAAAAAACGAAACAAACATAAAAAGCAGAAACAAATCTGCAACTACAGAGAACAAACTGATGGTTGCCAGAAGGGAGGGGGAGGGGAAGATGGGAAAAATGGACTAAGGAGAGTGGAAGGTATAGGCTTCCAGTTATGAAATGAATAAATCCTGAGGAGAAAAGTACACCATAGGGAATATAGTCAACGATACTATAACAGTGGTCACAGATGGTAGCTATACCTATGAGCATAGCATAACCTATATATTTGTTGAATCACTATGTTGTACACCTGAAGCTACTGTAACACTGTATAACTGTACTTCAATTTAAAAAATAAACGGGCGCCTGGGTGGCTCAGTTGGTTAAGCCGCTGCCTTCGGCTCAGGTCATGATCCTGGAGTCCCGGGATCGAGTCCCACATTGGGCTGCCTGCTGGGTGGGGAGTCCGCTTCTCCCTCTGACCCTCCCCCTTCTCATGATCTCTCTCTCTCCCTCATTCTCTCTCTCAAAGAAATAAAATCTTACAAAAAATAAATAAAATAATAAAAAATAAAACAACACCAACTATCAGTTTACTTCAAAATTGTTTTAACTAAGTGTGATTAGTCTTTTAAATATTAGGATGAAATTTGTTTTATGCTTACTTGCTTGAGTTAAATTTATCTCATTGTCAAGAAAGAAAGGGATGTAGGATACTTAAGCTAATAGACTCTCCTCATCTACTTTAGAAATATTTTTAAATAAATATTTGAATATTAATATTAATTAAATATAAACATCAAAATATTTTAAAGTCTTTTAAGCAGTTCAGTTTTACAGCACATTTTTTAAGCAGCATGAAAGAATCTTATTTAACTCAAATTATTGACTGAGTGCACAGTGTCCATGATGTTGCTTGCTTGAGAGAGCCTTACAACAAGTCACAGATTATACCTTCTTCAATAAAGAGGATAAAAATTCCTTATCTTTCAAGGATTTCAGTTTTAGAGACAGTTACCTATGGAGAGCTTACTTAGGTCTGTCCATACAAGCATGGTAGAAAAGAAGTCCTTTTATTGATAGTTTCCATTGGAAAAAAATTGGATGCAGAAGAGTGGTATTAACTTAGGATAGTACAAATAATTAGAAGATACTCTAGTTACAATCAAGATAGCAGTATGGTTATAAAACAGACTCTGGAACCAGAGTCAGAATTATAATAAATTTTTAGAGTTCTGTGTCAATTTTGACCATCCATACTTCCAATCTCAATCACTTCTTCGCTCTGTGACCTTGGGCTATCATTTAGTCTATCTGAACCTTTGTTTTCTCATTGGTAAATGGGAAAAATAATAGTATCTATATTATAGATAGTTACAAGGACCAAAAGAAGAACTTATATTGGTACCTGAAATATATTATGTACTAAAGTAGTTTTAGGATTATTTTCTCCAATTCTATTGTTTGTTTTTCACTCCTCAGCCCTGAAAAATTTACCCAGGGAAAATGCCAATAGACTGCAACCAAAATAACAGATATCTTAAGTGATTTTATTTTACAATGCACTTTAGAAGAGATTGCTTTATTGTCCTTTACTTGAAAAAAAGACAGGCTTAATATTAATTAAAAGTTATCATATATATACATTATATATATATGATAATATAAATTTATATTTGGTACTATCCACAATTTCAGGCATTCACTAGGGGGTCTTGGAATATATCCCCCATGGATAGGGGGAAACTACCATATAAATTAAATTTATTATTTGTAAGTGACAGGAAAACAATGAAGCTTCAATATCATTTGGTAAAAATTCAAATAATAAATTATGTTTGCCTTTGTTCATTTGATCATTATTGTGATATTTCCCTAAGTTATTTAGTTTCATTACTTTTATTGCTATTCATACAATGCCATCCTTTACTTACTGTTCTTCTGTCACAAGTGATTTTATTTATTTATTTTTTTTAAAGAGAAATTTTTTTTTTTTATTTATTTATTTGAGAGAGAGAGAATGAGAGAGAGCACATGAGAAGGGGGAGGGTCAGAGGGAGAAGCAGACTCCCTGCCGAGGAGGGAGCCCAATGCGGGACTCGATCCAGGGACTCCAGGATCACGACCTGAGCCGAAGGCAGTCGCTTAACCAACTGAGCCACCCAGGCGCCCCTGTCACAAGTGATTTTAATAACATGGTATCATTTACCAACTATTGAGATTTTACTATATGTAGAAACTAAGCTTTTCCTTCATAAGAAAAGAGGTTTACAAAACTAAAATTATAACATATTTTAGAGTAATATGTCACCTTTGATCTACTTCTATTCAAATAATGGAGTATATGTTGGAGTATATGTTAATTTTAGTTATGATATGCAAGAGATTTATTTATTCATTCATTCCAGCCAGTCTACCTGGTAGTTTCACTTGTGAATAAAAGAGTTTTGGGAAGTGTGATCTAAAGTTAGAAGTGGGATCTGGATTGAGTTGCAGCGTTAAAGACTCACACTGAAATTGAAAAATTAAACCGTTTGCCAAATAATTAGCTTTGTATGGATTAAATATTTTCAGATTGTATACAATTTTTCCTTTTTATTCCTCTTTCTCCCTTCTTTAACTCATCCTCTTAGAGGAAAACATCCATATTTGGAACACTCTTCTTAAATCTTGTCTGCCACATTGTACAGAGGGAGAAACAAGTACCGCTTTCTTTTCACACGTTGGCCAGGCCAATAAATGGAGGGATTTTTTAATTTTATTATGTTATGTTAATCACCATACATTACATCATTAGTTTTTGATGTAGTGTTCCATGATTCATTGTTTTGCGTATAACACCCAGTGCTCCATGCAGAGCATGCCCTCTTTAATACCCATCACCAGGCTAACCCATCCCCCCAACCCCCTCCCCTCTAGAACCCTCAGTTTGTTTCTCAGAGTCCATACTCTTTCATGGTTTGTCTCTCCTTCCGATTTTCCTCCATTCATTTTTCCCTTCCTGCTATCTTCTTCTTCTTCTCTTTTTTTTCTTTAACATATAATGTATTATTTGTTTCAGAGGTACAGGTCTGTGGTTCAACAGTCTTACACAATTCACAGCACTCACCATAGCACATACCCTCCCCAATCCCTCCCACCCCCCACCACTCCAGCAACCCTCAGTTTGGAGATTTTGATGGTCAGTACCCATGTGAACAGGACATTTCCTGAGCTGTGATTGTGATTGGTGTCATCACCCTTAAATACATAGGATCAGAGCACATCTACAATGGTATCATCTAATACCTTTAAACATTCTTAAATATCAATGATTTGTCATCAAATATTATCCATAGAGTTGGAAAGGCAGTCATATTTGCAAGGAGAACCAATCAAGAGCTGTTTGATATCCTTTAGAAGAGTTTTTTTCTTTAAATGGGCTTAGAGTCATTTGTAAATTTTCTTTGAAAATCTAAGTCACTAAAATAATTTAGCAAAAGATAACAAATACATTCATATATATATATTCATTATATATATAAAAAGTTGGATTGATGAGAAACATTCTGAATATAAACTCCATGATTGTGTATCATATCCACTAACTCTGTGTCTATAGCCTTGACTTGTGAAGGTGAATGTACATAAAATGCAGATAATAAAGTTTATTATCCACACTGGATCCATGGGAGTTAGAGTCTAGCTCACCTCAGTCAGTACTGCCTAAACACATACATAGGTGGATCTACAGATATATATCTTACACATAGATAAAAGTGTGTTGTGATGGTTACATAAAGTCATAAACATTAAAAGAAGTATAATAGCATATTTTTGAAGAATAATTAAATTTTGTCACATTCTTCTCCTATGGAAAAGTTATTTTTATTTTAAATATAAAGTTGTGATAATCCAGGCTCACCTCTCAGCTTCTGGTTGTCATTTTTAACCATAGGTATATATTCTCTGAAGAGTAGTTACTGCTTCAATAGTACAGTGTAAACCAAGATATCCACTTAATGTAGCATATAACCAAGTAGTTATCTTAATTTTTTATATCATGTTTCAATCACAAGGCCATCTGCCCATGAAAATCTGAGCTTTTGTAAGCATGTCATATGGCATCCTTCTCAATGTAACTCATATTTAAACAGAAGTAAAATGGAAGCTGTTTTTCTAGGTGGAAACTCCAGGGATATACTGTGTTCTACACATCTGTGGAGCCAACCTACGTATTTGTTTAAATGTTCAAGAAGGCCAGATTACATTATCAGCAAATATAACAATCTTCAAAATGATAGAAAAGATAGTTGAGAATTCATTTTTATTTCATGTAAATTTAGTGCTATTAAAAATTATGACATGGGCTGCCTTCGGCTCAGGTCGTGATCCCAGGGTCCTGGGATCGAGCCCCACATCAGGTACCCTGCTCGGCGGGAAGCCTGCTTCTCCCTCTCCCACTCCCCCTGCTTGTGTTCCCTCTCTCGCTGTGTCTCTCTGTCAAATAAATAAATAAAATCTTTAAAAAAAAAAATTATGACATGGGCAGGGTATGGGATGAGGAGCCATAAAATATGCTTGTTTTTAATGGTATTGTTACACACTATAACCATATCGCTACTTCTCTAGGAATAGGCCACAAAGAATCTTGTCTACTTTTTATTGGTATCCCGTGCCTTGGGCAGGTGCTAAACAGTGCATGATTCTTCTTTTTGTCCCAGTCTCTCACTTTCAAATAGATCTTGATTTGTACAAGAAATAATGGGGTCTTCCTGCCCACAGACTAGGGACTACATTAGCTATTTGTGCATATTATCTCACTTAATTCTTAATGCAATCCCATAGGTGTTGTTATATGAAGAAAATAATGTTCAAAGATTTTAGAGGATGCAGACCAAGGTCACACAGCAGTTACAAGTGCCAAACTTGGGATTTGACACTCAAAGCTTCTCTTATGCTATGTAGCATCTCTAAGTGTGTTAAGTTTTTGTTTCTTTTTTGTTTTGTTTTGTTTTTTAGAGTTGTTAGTTGTCATATAGTCATCTAGTAACTCAACAAAAAGCCATGGGATAGATGCTAACCTAAACTTATATTTTAAAACTTTTTAAAAATTTTCTTGAGTAAATCATTCAATACTTGGCCTTCATCAATTGTCAACTATTCTATTTTAATCTTTATCCATTCAATAGGTAGAGATCTACTATGTCCTGGGCAGTGAGAGTATATATAATGATATACTTTTCTCTTAATAAACTTACAGTTTAACAGGAAAAGAAAAAAACAAATGACACAAATGCATTTTGTGATAAATGCCATGCTGGAGTTATAGGTAAGATATATAGGAGCATATGAGAAACTGTGGAGAATCCTTGAGTTATTAGGATGTCAATTTTGAGAGAAGAGTCCTAAGGAGCAATAGGAGTTGGCTAGATAAAGGTGGGAAGCAGAGCCTTCCTGACAAAAGAGGTAACATATAACAAGGACTTGCATTCAGAGAACAAGTATCATAGGTTGTCTGGAACCCAGAATTTGAGAGTGGGTATGATGAGATATGAGGGTGCTGTAGTGCTGTGGGGGAGAAAAAAAGAGCGGTCCCCCCTCTCATCTTGATCCTTCACTCTTGATAGAGAACCAAAATAATTGGTCTAATACAAGTTTTAAATAATCAAATCAATGAAAATGTATATATTAGCAAGCGAGAGGTGCAATGGATCTCAGCCTAGGCAATTTTTTCCCCTAGAGGACTTTTGACAATGGAATATTATAGAACAGAATGACAAATTATAGAATGATTGTTGGGTAGAATGAAAAGAGCACTAAAGAAATCCCTTCCGCAATGGATGATTTATATATCCATTCAATAACAATATATTAAGAACATAGCATATTCCCAATACTAGCAATAAGAAAAGCAGGAAGCAAAACAAAACCTCAAAAAAAAAAAAATGTTCATTCTAGAAGACAAAGGCCGATAAATAATTATTATATGGCTCTTGGATACTCTAAATTACTTACCCAATATCTATATCTTCTTCCTCCATTCTCAATAGAGCCCTGATTTTCATTTTTTCCTCCTCCATTAAGTCATGATTCCTAATGTTCTGATTAGGGTAACCCAGTGCTTCTCAGCTGGGGGAGATTTGTTCCCATGGGACATTTGACAATATCTGGAGAAACTGTTGATTGTCATGATTTTTATGGGGTGGCATCTAGTGAGTATAGGACAAGAATGCTACTGAACATCCTACAATACATTGCAACCTCCCCTACAACAAAACGAAAAATTATTTGAATCAAAATGTCAGTAGTACTGATGTTGAGAAACCCTGATGTAATAGTTAGGAGCATAATCTGTCTGGTTTTGAATTCAGCTCTACATATGCTGGCTAAGTGATGTAAACAAGTTTCTCTTCTTTTGTTTTAACAACTCTATTAAGGTGTAATTAACATACAAAGAACTTCACATACTTATTGTGTACAATTTGATGAGTTTGAACATATGCAAACACCCATAATACCATCACTCTAATCAAGGTTATAGACATATCCAACACCTCCCAGAGTTGCCTTATGTCCCTTTGTTTTTGTTTGTTTTTGTTTTTGTGGCAGAAACACAACATGAAATCTACCCTCTGAACAAATTTTGAGGTGCATAATATTGTACTGTCAATTATAGCCACTACGTTGTACAACAGATCTCTAGAACTTTTTCATCTAGCATAACTGAAACTTTATACCCATTGAATTTCTTAACGATGTGCTTAATCTTTTAGTGCTTTATTTTCCTCATCTATAAAATTATAATAATAGTTCCTATTTCACAGTATTATTTTAAGAGACTGGCATACAGCGCACTCAATAAATATTAGCTGGTATTAAGTTCTTCATGAATCAGGGAATGGGTCTATTTACAAAATGGATCAAGGTTGTTTGAAGCGTAATGTGCCATTGACAATTCAGTTTTCTTATTTCCTTTTCAGGGTTCTGGCCAGTGTACTTGTTTATATTTGAAGTTTACATTTTGTTGTTAGTCCAAAACTTTTTCCCCAGAATATACTGGGTGTAGAGAAACCTACAATTTTTACTCTTAAAGTAACCTAAGTTTGCAAACAAACTTGAACTAATTAATTTGGACATTTAAAATTGTGACTCTCTAGGGCTTGCCAAAATATAGCTTTCACAAAGTGAGAAAAAAATAAAGTTTGCTAATCATTCAAGATATCACTGGAGAATATTTATATTTTTCGGGAGTTAAATTTTTTAACTTTGAAAAAACCTTTATATAAAATAATGTGTCAATTAGAAATACTTCATCTACTTCATTCTATTAAAGCAAAATATCAAAGGACTTCCAGAAAAAAATGTAACTTCATTCCTATTCTTTAATAATTCAAAATTAAAAAGACATTTCCCTGCATTATACATGAAATACTAAATAGGAAATAGTAAATCTCTGCTATACCTAACCAAGATTGTAACCAGAAAACAAACAGCTACATATATATCTGTATATATGTATATATGAATATATGCATATATATGTACATATATGTATATACATATCATCCTTTATTACCAATTTTGCAAAACAAATTTTAAAAGTTATCAAATGCAGCTAGATGCTAAATAGTAATACTGATAACATCCTTACATGTATTTAATATTTGGACATTAAAAGTATTATATTTTAAGTTATGCCTCAGAAACTATCAAAATTAGATTTAGAAAATGCTAAGAGAGTTTACATAGAAATATTTGTCTGAATATATTATTGTTTTCCATGAGTATCATAATATTATCCAGAAAATTTAGTTTCAGAAATGATCCCAAATTACATTTAAAAATTTGGATTTGACTGTCAACACTGTAAATAAATAAAAGTAATTGAATAAATGTTCTTTTTGAAATGAGGTTCAAACCTCAAGAACAACAACAACAAAAACTGTGTGCCACTTAATATTTTTAACACTGTGAAATAGAATCATTTTTTGAATTTTGAAATTATAAAGTTCTTCATACACATAGACACATATAATGATGCATAACTATATAAACAATGTAATATCCATGCTTTTTTTAAAGAACAGCTTTTTTCTTCTTTCTTCTATTGTTTGACTTTGCTTTTTTGTTCTTTTTTTCTTTTATCTTCAAAACAGCACCATTCTGCACACCTGACTCTCTCAAGAACTTGTTAACCATATAGTATGGACCCTCCTCTATTCTTTTCATACTTAATCTTACAATAATAGGGATATGTTATAAATGTGTGCATGCATACACATACATATACAAAGGGTTTGGGGTCCCTTGGGCACTTTACACAAACATGTATACTTCACTCTTCTGCACGTTGCTTTTTTCACCTGCGACTACTTTCTAGTTAACTCTTAAAGACTACTGTTACTTCAATTGTATTGTTTAATGGGCCCGCAATATAGTTGCACAATGAATGTTCCCTAATTTATTTCACCTTTTCTTATAGATGATCATTCAATCTGTTTCCAGGTTTGTTACTACCTACATACACAGATGCATATATTTGTATTTACCCAATATTGTTTTGTTTTCTACAACATCGAATCCCAGGATGACAGTGAAAACTAATCCTGAATTATCTGAGAGGTGTTTGTGACTATAATAAAAGTATTTATGAGAATTATTGAGCTGTCCTATGGAATAAGAATGCTGTACAGCTTAAAATATATCTTAAGTAACATAAACCTCACTGTATTCAGAAAACAAATAACAAATGTGAAAACACTGAGGTTAATTTTAAGTCTTTCCCCTAAGAAACTAAAAAAAACATTCATTTGCCTTATGGGTCTGGGAACGGTTTTTCTGGGTCTTAAGTTATCCAAATTCTGCTGCCATGCTTCTCCCAGGATCATTATCACCAGCACACTCCTGTTATTTACAGAAAATCCGCAGCCTGGGTTTATATAATTGTTCAACAGTCCTATTAGGCACCAACCATTGTAACTCTATGCTGACATGTTGCCTCCCTTTAATATGCTCAGCCCAACATGGACCACTACGTACTTCTACTGAAGAAGAGTTTGCACTTCCCCTTTTGCCCTCTTCTGCTCGGCTCTCTGTGCCTCTCTTACTCATTGCCTCTACAGTCTGCTTTTGCTATTGTAAAGGGAGGTATTCTCTCCTGCCAGTTTTTTACACAAAGAGTACTTTTTTTCAGACGGAGTCTGGAGTGAAAGCTTCCTTGGTCGGACACAAACATGGGCTCATGCTTCCTGTGTGCCCCCCCATCACACAGGCCCCGTAGCTGTTTAATGAGTTCATGCTCACAAACTACATCAACTTCACTTTCACACGCTTTCATAAGTTTTCTACCCCCTCTTGAAAAAAATAATAATAATTCTGCCTTTTTGCTGAGTTGATTGGATAAGAGTAAATAATTATTTCCTGAGTGAGGGTTAAACAGTTGTTTATTTACCCTTTCACATAACCTCTACCTGGGTTCTTTACTAAATGGAATAAACCTGTGATCTAGTAAATTAAGTGGCAAAATTTGAACCTAGAATTCTTTGCTTTTATCAAATAATGTCACAATTAGACACAGGAGTACATTTTCTTACATTGTGTGGACACTTAAAAAATGTATTTTAAAATTCCATTAAATGCTGGGGTTTCTTGCCAGCACTGTTTAAAAAAGACAGTAAGTATGAGTGTGTGCATGTGTGTGTAATTTTATCGAAAGATATAGAACATTTAATATTTATTTTTATTCACATTTTTCAGGCTTTACAAGTCCTGAATCGGGGCCTTTGTAAAATCTGAAATTAGACCAGCATTTAAATAATTTCCTAAAAATACTAAAATTGATTCATAGGTGTGATGTTTTTGAGAAGCTTATTTTATTTTAAGCATGGCAGTTTTTACTCATTATTTTATCCTTGGTGCATAGGCTGGTATTGAGCACATAATAAGCATCCCATGAATGTTGAGAGTTAGATGAATGAATGCCATGATTTTGAAGGCTGGGATTAGCCTTTGAAACCAATTAGAAAGAAATTTCAAAGACCAAGAAACAGAACTTGGCATCTTCTCTATTACCCATCTGAAGGCAGTGCTAAACAAAATAGAATATACTCTCTAAATTTATCTTTCTTACTGCTGAGATCAATTTCTTTCTTTAAACATCCAAGAGTCTGTCATTATTTGTTCCATGGGCACACACAGAGGGGTGTTCTGGCAACCACTGTTAACACAAGTTAGAAATTGCTTAAAAGAGGGAATGTCCTCATGTCTTTTGCTAATGTTTTTAGGGCATATTTGATGGCCACAAATGAAATTCAGTCATAGTCCTGTTATCGCTGAGGCAGGTTCATTTGGCAGTTTTCTCTACCAGACCCATGAACTTTCAGATTAATAGCAATTGGGGCAAAAATATTTCACAAGAATTTTACAAAGCTACATGATTATTTCTCTTTTTGCAATATTTATTATCTGTAAGCTTTTTGATGCTTGTATTTCTAAATACCAATGTTTTCCCCCAAAGACATAAAACAAACAAAAGCAAATTATTAGTTGTTCTGTAAGAATCCAAGGTTTGTGATTACAAAGGGGAAACAGACCAGGAATGACACAGACAAGTTTTGCATTCATTTGTAAATTACATTTATGAAATAGATGTTTTTCTAAAAAATACATGAAAAAATTTTCTAAATTGAATCATATTTTAATGCACTTAAAGTTCTTATTATTAGAGGTTAGCCAGGGATGTTTTTTGTAGTGCTGATTATTACTTCATTTATCTCCATTAATAAGTGGATATATTTGTGTACCAGATTTTATTTAAAAAGACAAAACATACCTATACATTATGTCTTGAACCCACCGTGTAATATAATTTTATGTATTAGTTATTTTTAGAAAGTATAATCTCAATATAATCAGATTAATTATATGTTGCTATAGCCCTCATGATCTCCTTATTATAATAACTTCCTTAGAAATTCATAGTTTGAAGCCAACCACAATGTAAGATCTGAAAGTTGATGGACTATCATAAGTCTAGATCTCATATTGAGTAGAGTGATAGACTATACTTTGTAGGTGCTTATCTGATATTTGAGCCAACCTTAATTTTTTCTTCAGCAGCATGTCTGATTCTTTCCCCTGGCTTGGAAAAACAGTGACTCAACTCTCAGACTGAGGAGAGTAAGCTATCATCCTCTAACACTTCGGAAAAGAGGGAAGATCTGCTTGCAACCCTATCAAGGTCAAGGGAGAAAATTCCTGCTTGTCTTTTTAACAGTCTTGTTTGCAACAGACTGGATATGCCCTTTTTGGGGTTCTATCTATATTTATGAGGAATCAGTATGACTTTGAGAGATGAAATTTGATATATTCATCTTCCTTAAAAATATATTATATTAAAACATAAATATAATACTGAAAACTAATCACAAAAAAGGGTAAGAAGATTAGGAGAATAACCAGAGTCTGTATCCTTGAGAAAATTTACATTCTCTGTGATTTTTATGGTGATGTATGCTGTCATGTTTTGGAATATTTAGCTCATGTTTAAAGCTGATTAACCCCATAATATTATTGACCCCCTTGGCTTAACTTGAGGAATAGAGCTAATAGATAAATCCATATTCCATATTAAAACAATCTCTGAGGGTTCATTGAAGCATTCATTTTTTTCCTGCTGTTAATGACAGGCAACTGAGAGCTCAGATTTCCAGAAATATCCTCCATGAGGCAAAACTTTAGAACAGGGACCTAGAATCAACTTAGGTATTCTCTAGAATATTAGAATTAACCAGAATAGACTTTAAAAATCGAGTCCAAACTTGAATTACAAAAGTAGTTCTAAAAATTATTCAAGGAAATTATTGAAGGAAGTAATTGAAAGTTCAGAGAGAAGAAAGATATATTCTCTTTGATTGAAATGAACAAGACTCATTATGCTATTTTTGAATAAATGAATGTAAAATTGTGAATAAGCAAGGTGAAACAATATTTAGAATCGGGTGTTTGAGAAACCAAAGAAATAATTCATGCTATAATTTTGACAAAACTTCTTAACAAAATTAATGAGTTTTCTTATAACTTTAAAAATCTAAGATAACAAAAATAAATGTTCAATGTGTCTTGAAAGAAAATGGAGGTATGTAACATTAAATGCAACAAAGGGTGAGGTATTGAAATGTAATGAGTTAGAGCTTTGTTAGTTTTCTTGATATCCTCAGAGGACAGTGGTATTCCTAATGATGGATCCCTTTCCTTTAAACTAAAATTCCTCTGCAATGGAGGCAAATTGTTTTCAGTTAGGATAAAGAAATCCTTTTAAAATAGTCAATTTCTTTTCTATTATATAGTACTCAACAGGCAACCTCTTGATCTTCATTTCTCTGAATAAATCTTTTCACTTGGAAGGGACTATGGTGAGCAGATGCCAAGTTCTCCTACCCAGTTGTAAATTATTAGCATTCTGGCTTACAAATCAATCTCTTTTAAGTATGATCACTGAGAATGAGAGACTGATCATACTTGGATATACCAACAAAGTGAGCATCTGAATCAGGAACGCTGGGACATGGTGAATCTGTGAGGGTGTTAACTTCCCAGCAAGGCCTGGCCTGAACAATCAGCTGACTTTACCCATCACGTTATTATCTGGAGGTTCAGGGTGCCTGCAAATTTCAAAGCCATACCCCAGGATTATAGAATGGTACTGAAAGCTATAACAAACTCTGCAGATTTATAGAACCAGTATACTACAGAATTTAAAAGCCCACAGCTTAATGAGTAAAATGGAGATTGGAGTGAATGCATAAATTAGTAAAAATAAATATCCATGGATTATTTCACATGACAGGTCATTAAAAGCTTTTGGAGAGACTTAGTGAAGATGATGCCATAGAAAGATCCTGAACTCACTTCATTCCATGAACACAAATCTACAGCTACATGTCAAACAATCCCCTCTCAAAAGAACCAGGAAGCTAGCTGAACAGCACCTCTGCAACAAAAGATAAAAGGGCCACACTGATGGGCGCCTGGGTGGCTCAGTTGGTTAAGCGACTGCCTTCGACTCAGGTCATGATCCTGGAGTCCCGAGATCGAGTCCCACGTCGGGCTCCCTGCTCAGTGGGGAGTCTGCCTCTCTCTCTGACCCTCCCCCCTCTCATGCTCTCTATCTCATTCTCTCTCTCAAATAAATAAATAAAATCTTAAAAAAAAAAAAAAAGGGCCACACTGAGACAGGTAGAAAGGGCAGAGACATGGTCTTTCAAGAAACCTCACTCCAGGCTCTGCTCCCACAGTGGGGAAGGATCTCATACTGTGGAGCTTGTCCCTGAGAAGCAAGGCATTTGTGTCCCACATGCAGTATCCCAACCCTTGGGAACTGCACCAGAGAGATGAACCTCCAAAGCACCTGGAATTAAAAACCTATGAGGCTGGGTGCCTGGGTGGCTCAGTTGGTTGGGTGACTGCCTTCGGCTTGGGTCATGATCCCGGAGTCCCGGGATTGAGTCCCATATTGGGCTCCCTGCTCAGCGGGGAGTCTGCTTCTCCCTCTGACCCTATCCCTTCTTGTCCTCTCCCTCTCTCTTGCTCTTTCTCTCTCAAATAAATAAAATAAAATCTTAAAAACAAAAAACAAAAAACAACTATGAGGCTTACTTCCAAGAGAACCATAGAACACAGGGAATGGAAAATTTGTTCTTAACGGACTCACACAAGGACCCACTTGCCCTGGGACCCAGTACCAAAGCCACAGTTTGAAAGATGCCTAAAACATATGCAAAAACACTCACTTGTTATTCTTAATGTGTCTGCTAGAGAGGTAGGAATCTGTTGGGACTCTCTCCAGGGCTGGAGGCCATAGTGGGCACCAGTTTTGCATTTTCCTTCTGCCTCGTTGGTGCCAGTGCTGGGGGATGCCATTTTTTTGCACCACCCCTCTAGAAAACTAGCCTTAGTGGGAGTCCCCCCCCATGCACAACAGCTGCAGCCTAGCCCACCTCATCCCAGCCAGCAAGCACCTGCAGCCCACACAGGGCATGACTTATTAGCACCTGGCTATGGTGGCCAGAGAGAATTGTGTTTCTAGGCTTCAAGGGTCTAAAAAGAATCACAAAGACAGTCCTTTGCAGGTTACCACCAGGGCACTGCACAAACATTAGACTGAAACATACCCCCAACCCTCATGTGAAAAAGGCCTATTTTCTTATTTTGGAGTTTCAGATGGAGGGACAGACCCCGGGTCAGCCACACATCCAGAGGCTAGAGAAGCCCCCCAGCCCAGAGAATGTGCCCTCCCTCAGCCTCTCTGCAGCTTGCTGATACTTCTCAGAAAGGGGCTTATACACACAACAAAAGCCACAATTTTTGCAACTGTCACCCAGGAGACGCTTCCAGATCTCCCAGTTTGGAAGTTATATACACTTCCAAGAGTACATATATTTATACTTTAAAACTGCTGCCTGAGAGTCCTGCTTACAATTAGCCTGAAACTAGGCACTGTCTGAGACCCTTTCCTTTGGAACAACGACTTGGCATACTCTCAACAACTGGGACCTAACTCAACAACTGGGCATATTCTCAACAACTGGGACCGAACAAGAATAGATCAGGCTACTTTGAAAATCACAAAGGGCCAAGAAACAACAAAAGCTAGGGTAAGGTTGAACAATAAGTTCAGAAGATAAAGAAGGGTATTACATAACAATATATACACAATGAACTACTACTCAGCCATAAAAAAAAATGAGACCTTGCCATTTGCAACAACATGGATGGACCTTAAGGGTATTATGCTAAGTGAAATAAGTTAGGCAGAAAAAGACAAATCATGTATGATTTCACTTATATGTAGAATCTACAAAAACAAATAAAACAAAAACTCAGATACAGAGAAAAGTTGTTACCAGAGGGGAATAGAGTTGGGGGGATGGGCAAAATAGGTGAAGGAGTTCAATTTTAAGGTGAGAGAAGGTAACTAAACTTATGGCAGTGATCTCTTTGTAGTGTATACAAATATCAAATACAATGCTGTACACCTAAAACTTGTATCATGTTATGTAACAATTTACTTCAATTAAAAAAAAAAAAAAAGGCTCTGAATGCCTGTGAAATGGATAACTTGTTTAAAGATAGAAAAGCAGGACATTGAGCACTGAGTTACAAGGAAAGCTGGTTTGGTTGTAACACAATTCCAAATTACCTAAAGTTGATTTTTTTTTTTTCAATTCCCTGATTAAGGCAATTTACAAAGCCATTTTGAATGCCCCGGTACATTCAGTTAGATTTTAGGCAGCAATGTTTTTTATTGTAAAAGATTCTGGGGGTGCCTGGATGGCTTAGTCAGTGAAGTGTCTACCTTCAGCACAGGTCATAATCCCAGGATCCTGCGATCAAGCCCCACGTGGGGTTCCCTGTTCAACTGGGAGCCTGCTTCTCCCTTTCCTTCTGCCCCTCCCACCTGCTTGTACTCTGTCTCTCTCCCAAATAAATAAATAAAATCTTTAAAATAAATAAATAATTAAAAAAATAAAAGATTCTGTATCCAGGCCTTCCATTTGGACCATAGAAAACAAGCAAGTGATTCACGGGGCGCCTGGGTGGCTCAGTCGTCTGCCTTCAGCTCAGGTCATGATCCCAGGGTCCTGGGATTGAGCCCCACATCAGGCTCCCTGCAGGAGGCCTGCTTCTC
>NC_138369.1:158018769-158054778 GCF_054177405.1 Leptonychotes weddellii | reverse complement strand
TTTTTTTTTTTTTTTAAGATTTTATTTATTTGCGAGAGAGAGAATGAGAGACAGAGAGCATGAGAGGGAGGAGGGTCAGAGGGAGAAGCAGACTCCCTGCTGAGCAGGGAGCCTGATATGGGACTCGATCCTGGGACTCCAGGATCATGACCTGAGCTGAAGGCAGTCGCTTAACCAACTGAGCCACCCAGGTGCCCCCAAATTAAAGTCATTTTAAGAGTGGCATTGTTCATGTTTACTGATACTTAGACATAAAGTTAATCTAGAGAAGATACTATAATTTCACACCATGTAAATAATATACTAACAGCTCAGAACTGTTCAGAAATAATCATTTAATGCTTTGGATTGTATATTTTGAGATTCAAACAATTCTACTGCTTAAACCAAAAGAAAAAATATGACACTGTTTTGAAACAATTCAACGACTTTTAAAAATGATTATCTTTCTATTTTATCTATTTAGAGCATATGGTTCAAAGCCATAATGATATAAGAAGAAAATTCCTGGCCTCCTCCAAGCATAGGTCTAGCATAAAGTAGGTACCTAAATTAGTGTTTGTTGAGTCAATACATACTACGTATTTGAATTTTGATTTGACCAGTTTGTGGCTCTATGTGACTTTGGGAATGGTAATACTCTGTAGGAGCCACCATTTTTCTATCTGACACTTTCCAGACTAAGTGGAAGGAACAGATAAACTTACTATATTAAACTACTTTGAAAACTGTGAAATTACGTATCTATATACTTGAATAAATTCATAATGGTGTCTTTCAAATATTTGCATACATTTTAAAATATGCCTAAATATAATTACCAGTTTTGAAAAAAAAAAAAATAGATACACAGAGGGTTTAAGATTTTTATTTGTCCTTCTGTCAACATCCAGGGTAGATTGGTAGGATTCAAACATTTAGTGTCTCCTTCCTCTCTATTCCATGTACTTCTCTTCAAAGCTTCTTCCTTGTCTGAAGTGAGCAATGAATTTTTTTTCATAAAATTTGTACAGTGCGTTTTCTAAGTTATGTACCAGCATTATACTAAATTTAGCAGACGTTTAGCTGGCTTCTGTGTACAATGCAGTGACATGTGTGTCGTATAAAGCTAAAAGTTAGCCCCCCTGGGATGAAATCTGTGTTCTTCCCCTCATCATAATGGTCTAAACTGGCATCCAATTAGTTGGTATGTGGACCTAAAGAGGAGAGATTTTCAAAAATAGGACACAACAAAAAGATACAAAGGTGAGGCTGCAACTAAGAAAACCGAGGTCATTAGTAAATTTTCTCAGAAGAATTGAGATGAAGGAATTGAGTTTGTCGTAGGTCATGGACTGACTTGACACTTGAGGGTAAAAGATTCTTTGGTAGTGGGGGTAACTTGAAGCTGATACAGGCTCCGAATGATCGGGATTGAGAAGATGACACAGCGGCTAGAGGAGAAGGCTTTGGCTATGATTTATTATTTAACTCATTTGATATGGTTGAAGACTCAGACACAATTACATGAGTAGAAAACAAAACGAATTTATGGAGCCAAGAACGTGAAATCGAAAGTAGGTCGGAGCACGGAGCCAGGCCCAGATGTGTGAGAGGGCGAGACCCAGGAGATCAGCCCACCTCAGAGGCCGGGCTGAAGCTGTGTCTGCAGGCAGCTGTGTCTGCAGGCGCAGTCCAAAGGTCCTGGCGGTGCTAAGAGGGGAAGTGGTTACCGACGGAAGTTACATTTGCATTACATAAAAAGCCCTGTGGTGTTCAGCAAGGGTTTGGACAGGATAAATTTAAAGGTCCTTTCACATCTATAAAGCCCCTATTAACAATAAATAATTTCTCCTAATTATATATATTTCTCCAAGACACAACTTATATTTGGAAGGTCTTTCAAGTAGAGCTTTTATGATTAGATCCTACACTATGTCTGCGTACTTATCGACCCTGTCAGTCACTGGCATTGAACCAATGGGCAAGCATAGCATCGTAGCTGAGCCTTCATGTATCCCATCTACCCATAAGAGATGTATGTTTCAATGGCAGAAATACCACCCAAAGTGTCAGGTCTCATCAAGACTGATCCAATAGGAGGAGATGAACAAAGTGAGGGTGGTCTCACATTTCTGAAATGGTGCTGCTCTTCTAGCCACATAAGATCGATTTTTAAATTTCCAAAATGCAGGTACCTCACACAATATTAACATTGTTTATTTCTATTTAGCTTTCTCACTCTTTTCCTGAAGTTTTTCACTAGGCCATGAAACAAAACGATTGTGCCTAATGTCCTGTATTAGTTTCCTGGGGCTGCTGTACCAAAGCATCCAAAACCAAGTGGCCTAAAACGATAGAAATTTATTGCTTCACAGTCCTAGAGACTAGAAGAGAGAATTCAAGGTGTCAGCAGAGCCATGCTTCCTCTAACATCCTAGGGGAACATCCTTCCTTGCCTCTTCTAGCTTCTGATGTTTGGAGTAATCCTTGACATTCCTTGGCTTACAGATGCATCACTCCAGACACATGGCTGTCTGCTCCCTGTATGTCCCCCTATCATCTCTCCCGCGTGGATGTTTGTCTGTGGCCAGATCTCCCCTTTCTATGAGGATTCCAGCAATATTGGATTAGGACTCACCCTACTGACCTCATTTAACTTGAGCTTTACCTCTGTAAAGATCCTATTTCCAAATAAGGTCACATTCTGAGGCACTGGGGCTTAGGACTTTACTATATCTTTTTTGGGGAACACAAATCAACCCATAAAAGCCCTCAACACAGATTGTGGACTTCTACTGTCATATACTGTTTTTGCACACTGATATCTCACTTTGTGGGTGCTTCTCACAAGATTCTAATGTGGAAAAGTAATTGAATTGAGTTTAGTCAACTTCTGCTTGAGGAATTACAATTTTAGGAGTAATGACTGACTGAGAAGACAAGGACACATTGTTTTCTCTCTCATTTGGCTTGTGAAGGTCCAGAACACAGTTCATGTTCAGTTGTTCAGTGTGCAGTACCACCAACATAAAGTCAGTGGAAATAATATTTAAGTCACGAGATACAGCAAAACGAAGGACATAGACTACGAATAAGGTTTGTTCAAGGAGTACTTCTGTCATTCTGTTCTACCATGTTGCTGCTCAGACAAAATTTCTCTTTTTACGTCAGTTTGGCACCTTTGCTCAAAAAGGAAGTCTGACCTGACTTTTAAAGCTACTATGAAGAGAACTTTGTTTTATCCTATACAAAAATGGCTCTAATATTAAAAGATTAATCCTTTTTGCCTCTAAACATATGATTAACCATAAATTATCACACTAGACCTGACCACATCTTTCAAAAGCCTATTAAAAAACAAATTAACCTTTTCTCTCTAGTCTGAACTCCCTTGTTAATATGAAAATCAGGAGCAATTCAGGACTCTTAGCTTTTGTTATCCCAGCCATATTCCTTTGTGTTTTTCAAGTTGAGTTGTGACTGGAGAGTGAGTCATACCAGCTTAATTAATTTAGTTAAGAACCAATTAAAAGCAGTATTTTGTGCATGAGAAAGCTTGTCTGAAGTGTGTTTTGAATTTCATCAGGCGTTTGCTCATTACCCAGGCTTCTGTATAGACAGCGGTGCCATGGTTGGGGGTGGGGTGGTTGGACACACTTACTTACTGGGTTAGACATCCTTTAATTCATAGTCATAAGTGAATTCATAGGAGTTTTCAATTCTAAAGCAGGTGCAATTTATATTTACTCTCATAAATAAATACCACACATCAAAAATTATTACCAAATTTCTTATTGTAATAATAATAATGTAGCAAGGTTTATGAGCAACTAACTCATGTATTTTCTTCCTCCAGTAGACTAAATGATCTAAACACACACTGTAGGAAGAAGATTAAAAGGAGATGTATTCTTTCTGTATCCTTCCCACCTCATTAATTTGGAGTGGAGCAATGTGACATAGTGGATTTTTAAAGTAATGCGGTCTAAGATTAGTGTGGTTTGAAACAGTCTGATCTTCAGATTTTTGCCCTATGGAAGCAGATATGTAGACAAAGCACTAACACATGAATCTCTTTATAAGGTTCTATAGGTCCCTGTGTGTTATTTGTACCTATGTATGAGGCAAATCCAGCAAGCAAAAACTGTGTATTAGGAAAGAGTGGGAAAAGTATTGGACAGTGAACTGGCAGATTTAAGGCAGGAGTCAGCAAATGTTTTCCAAAAGGGACTGACAGTAAGTGTTTTAGGCTTTGTGGGCCAGCTATCTCTGTATTTGGTCTCTGTTACAACTAACCAACTCTACACTTGTAGCATGAAAGCAATCACTGATAATATATATACTAATGGACCTGGCAGTGTTCCAATAAAACTTTATTTACAAAAACAGAAGAAAGACTGAATTTGACCTGCAGGCCATGGTTTTCCAACCCTTAATGTAGGATATGGTAATGGCACTGACCCTTAATGGGTTGTAAGTCTTTTCTCGTGATGGTGTTCAGTTTCCTCATCCTAAAATGAGGTTAGACTAAGGAAGCCAGAAGGGACTCTCCAGCTTTGCATCTCTAGGTTCACATACAGAAATGGTCTCTAGAAATACTTCCAAGCATAGCTCTAGGGTCAGGCAGCTGATTCTCCAGTGTCCTCTTTGGAAAAAAAAAAAAAAAAAGTTCTCAATAAGAGAAAATATAAGAACTTCTTTTCTTTGTGTTTGGGTGTTATCCAGATTAAACATGAGAATTGAAAACAGTTATGACTTTAATACTTTTGAATTCTTTATTCTCTAGAGGCCTTAGCTCTGTTTAGGAAAAAAGGCAGACATAACTATTTAGAAAGATTTCAAAAATACTTACTTTGGAGTTAGCAATGGACTTTTCAAATTTGCAGATGACAATCTGAGTATTAGAGGTTTCAGTGCTGGTAGACCACAGGCTAGAAAGTGGCTTTCAGAAACACTTTTTTGTTTGTTTGTTTTGAAAGGGTAAACTTCATGGGAAAATTCTCTTTGTTGGAACACCTCATTACCCAGCAATGCAGAATAAATGGGGCATTGCTCTCTATTGATTTGCCGCTGCAGCCTCTGTAACTAAACATGGCCTGAGGCAGTTCCGCAAACAAGAGGATCCCTGTTTAATTGTTGCTTGAATAATTTTTCATTATCATTATTCGGGGACTGGAATTTCTATTTTTACTTGATGTTACTTTAAATATACCCTTTGTCTAGCATATTTTCCAGCATATTAGAATCAGTCACTTACCACAAGAATATCATCAAATGTACACACTGAGAGTAATTCCACTGCAGTGTGACTCAGAACTATAAATTCACAAATAATCAGCCCTGATTATTTATTTCCACTGGGTTAAGGTAAGTGTACGTATAAATTCCACATGTCTAGACTATATCACCTTTATTTTGAACCGCATCCTTAATGAAGCTCCCTGTCATAGCTCAGAGTAACCAGAATTCTATATATTTTATCTGCAGGTCTCCACATGAGTTGGAACTGTTCTCTATGAGATTATTCAAATAATGGCTCGACTGGAGTCCATTCACAGAATTTTTCTACCTTAGGCTTTTCTTTTTCTTTTTTTTCCCCCTTAAACATAGGATATATTATTAATATCCTTTCAAGGGATACAACAGAGTTAGGTATATAATTTGACATATTTCCTTATACTTGTCAAAAGCAGCATATGTAAAAACAAATTAAAATGTGGTTACTAGATACCTAACCAGAGCAATAAATACTGAGTATTCATGGTATCTTTAGTGTTCACAATAAGGAAGAGATACAGAGAATAATTGAATTACACAGATATTCTGTGGCATGTATTTTGGGTCAGGTTTATGTGACTAAATTACACAAGCCACAAAGTCTGGTTCACCCTCCCAAGCCCTCAAATACTATAAAATTTGATCTTATTGCCACTTTATCAGATAAGTGTCTCTGGCCAAATCTAGATCCCTGTTCTACCAGAAAATTTTCCTTACTGTCACTATTCTTTATCCTGCTCATATCTTCTGCTTGTGACCACTTTCACTGATAATACTTGAAAAAGTGAGATGGTTTGAAGATATCTACTCAGCCACTTGTTTCATTTACACAGCTGTTCAAAGGCTTGGCTCCCATAACCTTAAAACTCTGGTTTTTACTGAAGTCCCAGATGTAGGACAAATATAGACAAATTTGTAAATTTTGAAGTAATGGTAAAGATTATATCTCTGGGGCGCCTGGGTGGCTCATTCGGTTAAGCATCTGCCTTCAGCTCAGGTCATGATCCCGGGGTCCTGGGATCGAGCCACACGTCGGGCTCCCTGCTCAGTGGGGAGCCTGCTTCTCCCTCTCCCTCTATCTGCTGCTCTGCTTGCTTGTGCTCGCTCTCTCAAATAAATAAAATAATAAAATAAAATAAAATAATAAAATAAGATTCTCTCTCTGTAAAGAATGTCAAGTTATTTGGGGCGCCCGGGTGGCTCAGTTGGTTAAGCGACTGCCTTCGGCTCGGGTCATGATCCTGGAGTCCCGGGATCGAGTCCCGCATCGGGCTCCCTGCTTGGCAGGGAGTCTGCTTCTCCCTCTGACCCTCCCCCCCTCTCATGTGCTTGCTCTCTCTCATTCTCTCTCTCTCAAATAAATAAATAAAATCTTTAAAAAAAAAAAGAATGTCAAGTTATTTGAATGGTTATTTAGGTCTTTGTTCAAGACAGCCTAAAATTCTTCAAGTTGTTCAGTCCATTTTAATTTTATAAGAATTCTTTAAAGATTTTAAAGTTCTCTTGAATATTCTATTAGATGGAGAGGGTACTATTAAAGGAAAAATAGAAGATAGATAAATAGATAAGAATTACAGTAAAAATTGAATCAAGCTGGCAACGGGAAAATAGAACAGTAAAAGTAGAGTGAGGAAATCCTCACTGATTTTTTGTTAAGGAACGTCCTTAATATTGTTTACGAATGCAAATATACTTCAATTTACAAATCTATTCATTCTTCCTCAGCTTCATAAAAAGTAGTAACTTCGGCCTGATTGTATCATTACATCATATAATAATTGTTTTATATTTTGATATACCTGTAAATAAACAACCTTCACATCCCCAGAGATTTTAATAATCCAATATTTGAAAGAAGGAGAATAAAACAAAGGAAAAAAAGTGATGCAAAATTCTTACCTTCTGGACATCTCTAACTTTATGGTGTTTTAGTGTGTGTATGTGCTTGTGTGTGTTAATCTTTTTGCAACTTTTAGCTGGTAATCTATCTGGCACTCTGACTGGATTGACCAAAAACTATACACAACCATAAATAGAGAGGATGAAAGGCAAAGTGAGATTTACTGTCTTGATCTTGAACATAAAACCAAGGAGGCTGAGAAAAAATATTGTCTGTTAGAAAAGAAATTATTTCTCTTGGAGTATATCCATTATAAAAGGTATTTTTATTCTCTCTATTAAAATTGTTCATCATCAATGCTCTTTGGGATTATATCACCCAGAAAAAAACAATGCTTGAGGCAAAAGGTTGAAGATTTTCTTAACAAGAAAAAAGCACTAGGAGATTTTCAAAGGAAATACAGAATATTTCTCTAATAAGCACATTAATAACTTGCAAATGTGTTGTCACATTTAGGGCAATAATTTATAGTACATTTCTCCCTAAGTATAAGAATTTCTGCATTAATTTAAGGCAAACATAAGGAAGAAATAAAAACGAAGCAAAATCACTTGAAAACCGTTTTAAATTTAAAACTTAGTTGATTCAATTCTTACACTGACTACATGTTGACAGTTTTTCATAAGCTATTCAGTTACTTTACACATATGCTTATATCTTAATTCAGCTTTTTGAGTTATTTTATGTCTCTTTTTCAACCTTTTTGTTGTTATACAGTAGTAGTTGGTTTATCACTCAATTCCAGTGTAAATTTACATAATAAAAACTTATAAGCAATTCAGAGTATCTTACATGTTGACACATATCACCATGCTATAGAGTAAATAACTCAATTTTAATAATAAAAAGTAAAATATAAAATTATAAAATATAAAATATAAAAATTAATAATAATCACCAGTGCTAGAAGGATTGCTGCTGCTATGATTACTCCTGTTATTTTTTGAAGGCATTTTAAATACTGTGTGTGAGGCACACGTTAGGAGGATTTTGGTTGCAAGTGTCACAAACCAAAGACAAGCAGGATCAAGCACAAGTGATGGATACCGGAAGGATAACAGTATGGAAACGACTACTCATGGTTGTTCAGAGATCCAACTCTGCCATTTACTTTCCATATGACTTCAGACAAGTTATCCAGCCACTCTGTGTTCCAATTTCTTCATGTGTAAAATGGAAATAATAGTATCACCTATCTCATAAAGTTATTGTGACCATTAAATGGCCTTGTTTTTCAAAAGATATAGAACAGAGCTTAGATGTTTAGTGCTATATGACAGTTTATAATAAGTTGCTGTGCTGCTCTTGTTCTTGTTAAGGCATTTCTAAAAATCAAAAGGGAAGTATGCAGCTGGTCTCCCAGAAAGAAAGCAGGATCAGGAGTGATATAGGAAACAGAGGTGCTCTCTGTACATCTATTTTAATCTAGCAGATGTTATTATTCTCATTCCACAACTGGGAAATTTGAAACTTAGAGAAGTTAAATACCTTTCCAAAGTCACCCACTAAGTGCCACAGACAGGATTTGAAGTCCAGTTTGTGTAACTCCAAATCCTTGTTACTAAAAACTACACTAGACACATCAATCAAGATTTCTTAAAGTTTCAAGTAATATCAAATGGTGATTTATGTACTTTTTCCATTTGTTAATTTTTAATAAACTGATAAGTACTTACATATGATATGATCAGATCTTCATCAGTAGGACATTCAATTTAGTTGGGTTTGCAGGAAGAGAGATGGATTTGCATCACTGCATGCATTCATATTCTATTTCTTGGTGTCTTTGACGCCAGTGGTCTCTACTGTAACAACATAGCCATGCCATTATCTAAAATAATGAAGTAAATGAGGCTTTTAAGGACAGAACACACATTGTCTACCATATTAAGATGAGTTTATCTACCCTTAATCTAAGGAAGTTAGGATATAGGAAGCTGACAAACTGGCTAAAAAGATGAGAGAAATACTTAACTTTACAACCAAAGGATCCTTGGTACTTTTGACAAAGGACAGAAAGGAATTGAAACATTAAGAAGAAAAAAATTAAGTGATCTGTCAGAGTTATAGAGAAAAATAAACAAGAAAACCCATCATTTTAGAATGCCTTTGGAGTGGATCTGGGTCCAAAAATTTTTAATTTTAGTCTTAGAGAAATATTAGAAGATTAAGTAAAATAGAACCTTATATTATAGGGGAAGATATATGGATTTCTCAATACTTGTGTCTAAACTATTAAAGAACTTGGAATCAGCTCACTAATTAGAAAGTGGCTTTGGGTGCCCACAAAAGAGAAGAGAGGCACAAAAAAATAATTATTTTTGATATGGGCTAGGAAAAGGGGTACAAAGATTTCTTCGTGCTGTTTTCCCTCCACAACCTCCTACAGCAATGGTGGTCGTAATCAATATTATTCAATTGTTGGTTAATTGCAAATCAGGTGTTGCGGTGATTATATACCAGGATCCTGTTCTAATTCAAATTTTGTTACACTGGTTGAGTCAACTGAAGTTAATAGACTTACTTTTTTGGTTAAAAGAATTTGAAGAAGGTACAAATAAATGAAAAGGAAAGCTGAAAGTGCGTTATAAAAAAGGATGGCAGGAAATCAAAAATTTAGCAGTTGGAAAATGGACATCATTTGTTCATTTTATTTATTTAATGAAGTATAATAATTCAAAAGTCCAACTATAAAATTTGTTATAGTTGGCCTATGATATCACTATACTATTTTGTTATAGCTGTAGACAATATTTGAAAATATTAATTGATATGTTGGAAAAATGTACCAAATATAGTGATAAAACTATCCTTTTAAAATAATATTTATTAGATTTTTATTAAAGGCATAAGTATATTTTCTGGATATTTGGAAAATATAGACATGTAATGGTTTAGCATTAATTTAACACCAAACACAAGGAAAGCAAAGAGGAAAAACCATTAATATCTTGAAGACTATCAGTAAAAATATATCAATAATTTATGACACAAATTTGCTGTCTTATCAGGTAAGAAGCCTTAGACAATAATTTATTGTATTAAAATTAAAAGGTGCTTATTACATATTAAAATTCCAATTTGGAAGACATTCATCAAAATTTTAACCTATTATTTAAAGTCTAAATAGCATATCTTCTGATTGTTGTAAGATTTATACTTTTGTGCTGTAAGATTTACAGATTTAATATTTTAAAATAGTCAACACATATGACATTATGGTTATTTTAAATGTTTCTCTAAAATGTAAGTCAGTCTAGACTTTGTAATGCAAAGAGACAATGAGACTTTAAAATTTTATCAGCAATCTTAATGTAGTTTTTTACTGCTCACTTGGTTCGAATATATTAATCTACATGATATTTCTAGATCTTCTTAAGATGCATTTCCAATGTGCTTTTAAAAATATTTTAAAGTAAGTCCTAATGGAATATAACAAATGAAAAATATTTATTCAAGAAAATCTTCTAAGACTTGGTAAGAACTACAAAAGTCTGCATTGTTTCAAACAAGTCCTGCACCCTCCCTCCAGCCTCCCAGCTCAACAAGACAGAAACTCCACTATCAGTTGGTATAGCCAAGAACACAGGGCTCTCCTCGCAGCTCCCAGGCGGAGGTCAAACTTCCTAAGATGGGCAGGGCATTAGCAATTCTCATCTTCCCCCAGCTACCTGTTGCTGAAGCTAAGTTCTCTGCCACTGTGGCTGAGGGTTAGGGCTCCCTTCATCCACTCAGCCCCTACTTGTAGACAAACACTACTTTGGGAACAGTACTGCTGAGAATAGTGGGTCCTAAAAGCCCTTGCCCCAACTAGTAGGATTAGGGTGACACACTGGGAGAGACAAACCGAGACCTGGGCTGCTGCCCCATCTATCTACCAAGTGCTCAGTTCCTAAAGTGGAATGTCACTCAGAGAAAAGCACATATCATGGTTCTCACTATGGGTACCAGGGCAATGGCTCAGAAATTTTGCTCGGGGGGAAAAGCAGACTATAGAACAGAGCCCCAGTCCTTCCCCAAAGAAAGTGGACTTAATTTACAACAGTACATGGAAAAGATCAAGCCTAAGGACACTCTTAAAAACTGAAAGTTGTGGTGAAAGGCAATCAAAAGGAGATTGATAGATCCTTGGAGATGGAGGATCAGCTGTAGGCCTGTGAGTCTGTGGAAAGAAAGAATAAGGGTGCCTGGGTAGCTCAGTCGTTAAGCGGCTGCCTTCCGCTCAGGTCATGATCCCAGAGTCCTGGGATCGAGCCCCACATCGGGCTTCCTGCGCAGTGGGAAGTCTGCTTCTCCCTCTCCCACTCCCCCTGCTTGTGTTCCCTCTGTCACTGTGTCTCTCTCTGTCAAATAAATAAATAAAATCTTTTTAAAAAAAAAAAAAAAGAAAGAAAGAATAAGAGACCTCTACGAAGAGCCTTCTTGGGGTCAGATAAATCTGAACTATTGACCTCAGAAACGATCTCTTCAAAACCTGGATCAGTCTGTGAATCAATTTATGCCTAAAGGCATTGTTGAAAATAATAGCGCAATCAACCAGCAAATAATGGGTTTAACTGTTGGATATGGTCAGGGGAAGGGAGCCCTGAGACAAAACCAGCCCAGTGAGGTAGGATAGAGGGGAGGTCAGAACACAGGGTTGCTACAGTATCTGTTGGTTCTCATTATTTATGGTAGTTATATTCTACAAAGTCACTGCAAACACTCTACTAGTGAATACTGAACCCTTTGCTCCTACAGGAAGTAAGGGGTAAATTCCTGCATTTTCAGCCTCTGGTCACAATATTTTTGTCAACGCATCAATTCACAACCTTATCATACATGTGTTTCTGTTTAAAGACACCTTATTTAATATATATTGTTGATTCATAAACATTGAACTCACAACCAACAGCATATAACTCATGCCTGACCAAAGCTTATCTAACACATGTATTTTCTCCTTTAGGCACATCACAGTCTCCTTCAGTACTATGCTTGGGGCCATTTTAAAGAGCAAAAATCACCAACATAAAGCACAGTAACACAGCTCTAAATAAGATTCTGAGAAGGACACTTGTTTATAATATGACATGGAAACAGTGAAGGGAAAGCATCAATCACCTTGCTCGACCTCAGTTGGGAACATGCACATTGGGTGACTCAAATTTTTCACTGTTCTGTGTATATCCATGAAAGATCACAAAAGCACAGTGAGTATTGATTTTAGGTTATAATAAACTTTAGTGAAAAGATAAATTCACAAATACTGAATCTGTGAATAATGAGGATCAACTATATTATCTAAAAGGTCCATTTTCCAACAACAACAAAAATTGTAAGACATACAAAGAAACAAGAAAGTATGTCCCATATACCAGAAAAAAGCAGGCACTAGAAACTGCCTGTGAAAACAAATGGATGCCACATTTAAAATACAAAGACCTGTAAGCAGCCCCTATAAATATTTCAAAGAACTAAAGGAAACCACGACTAAACAAGCAAAGGAAATTATGATGGCAGTGTCCATTTGTACTGGGCTGTAACTGAGCTGAAGATAAATACATGTCTGGAAATTTTCATTTCGTTTGCTAAGAATAAGTTACGTTTTAATTTGTAGAGCAGGTCACTAAAAAAGCGTTCATTGACATGGATTTATTCCAAACAATATATGATCTAATTATATAACATTAGTGAATTATGCTTTTTTTTATTAAGCCTAATGAAATAAAGTGAAATAATTCACAATGTTGTAAGAATGCATCACCATGCACATTAATATAGCATGAATGAAATGTTGAAATGGAGACTGTTTTAGTCCGTTCAGGCTGTCCTAACAAAAATATCATAGACCGGGGTAGCTTACACAACAGAAATTATTTCTTACTATTCTGGAGGCTGAGAATTCCAAGATGGAGGTGCCAGCAGCTTAGCTTCCTGGAAAAAACTTCCTTCCTGGTTTGCAGAGGGATACCTTGCTGTATCCTCACATATTGGATATAGAGAAATCACCTTTCTAGTTAGTAGCTCTGTCTATAAGGGCACCAATCCCATTCACCCATTCATAAAGGCTCCACCCTCATGACCTAATCATCTCCTAAAGGTCCCACTTCTTAACATCATTAGG
Source organism: Leptonychotes weddellii (assembly GCF_054177405.1). Classification (NCBI taxonomy): domain Eukaryota; kingdom Metazoa; phylum Chordata; class Mammalia; order Carnivora; family Phocidae; genus Leptonychotes; species Leptonychotes weddellii. The sequence continues at coordinate 158,041,513 of NC_138369.1, read as the reverse complement.
ACTTCGAAATATAAATCTAGGGGGAGGAGAGACACAAGCATTCAGTCCTTAGCAAAGACTATCACTCTATAGAACAGAGGAAAAGAATTATGACAACTTGGAGGAAAGGCAGCCTTCTAGGCTGGGAACAGCACAAACGCACACACACAGACTGAGGGAGTTAGTTCCTACTTTGTTCCAAAAATACTGCTCAGCTTTAAAGTTGCTAATGAGAAAGAGATTATCTGTTTTCATGGAGCTTTTATTTACCAGGAAAATAACCATAAAGGAAGTATTTATGAGTGTTATACATGTTAGGAATCCCGCAGGGAAAAAAGCAATCCATAAAAAAAAAAAAAAAAAGAACAAAAGAAATATCCAAATAATGGAATTAAAATTTTAAAAAGTTGAAAGAAAGAGAAATAAAAAGATTGGTATAAAAGCTTCATCATGTCCCACTAAACACCGATAAAAATTTAGTACACTCAGATAAAAAAAATGTATCTCATATATTATATGCATATCTTATATTTACATTTAACACCAAAAAATTTTGTATAATAGGACAAAAATTGACTTGTTTAAATTTTCATTGAATTTCTCACTAAATACTAAAAGAAAATGACTAAATATTTTCAGAGATTTGAGGAAAAAAATGTTTTGATCCAATAACTTACTCTCTTTGTGCACAATAGAAAAAGATCCTTAAGTATGTAAAGGTTCAACAATGACTACCCCCTATAACCTCCATTTTAAGAGGAACATGATATAAACATAGTTAATTGGAACATATGTTAAAACTATTACCTTAGGATTGGAAAAGTTGTGGTAAAAAGTAACACCTTGTAAAATAGTGTGAAATTAAATTATTATACACCTGTTCATCGCATATATTCAAAAAGTTTTAAATGACCTGAGGAATAACAACAAAGTCTAACAGGTATCATAACTTCCTATGTGCCAGCTAGTGCACCAAGTATTTTACATGCATTATCACTTCATTTAATCTTTACACAACCCCATTTTGGGGTTGCTTCATTTTACGTTTGAGGAAACTGAGGCACAAAGAAGTTAAATAAATTGTTCACCCATGAATATGGTGTTTGAACAAAAGTAATCTAACTCCAGATATCCACTCTTCACTATTTCTCATAATATGCTATTAAGTGGGAAAAAAATGCAGAACACAGTACTGAACATATGGTATAATTTCCATATCACTTATTTCAACCAAACTTTGTGAAGGCCTGTGAAGAGTCAGGCACAATGGCTATCCCATTTTAAATTTTCTGCAATTAGAATATATTAACTGAGAAAGTGTTTACTTACATTAAACAGAAAAGTACAGTAAAAACATTTTAAAAGTTTATCTATCTTTCATAATTAAAAGTGATTTATCTCAATTTTGACTTTATATAATTTTTCTTAAAAATAAAATATTACAAGGACAAATACCTACCATTTGCATCGACATGGATGGAACTGCAGGGGATTATGCTAAGTGAAACAAGTCAAGCAGAGAAAGACAATTATCATATGGTTTCACTCATATGAGGAATATAAGGAATAGTGCAGAGGATCATAGGGAAAGGGAGGGAAAACTGAATGGGAAGACATCAGAGGGAGGCAAACCATGAGAGACTACGGACTACAGGAAAAAAACTGAGGGTTACAGAGGGGAAGGGGTTGGGGGGGATGGTGTAACCAGGTGATGGGTATTAAGGAGGGCACCTGTTGTGATGAGCACTGGGTGTTATACACAACTAATGAATCGTTGAACACTACATCAAAAACTAATGATGTACTATATGTTGGCTAACTGAACATAATTAAAAAATAAGGTAAAAAAAGAAAAAATAAAATGTTTAAAAAATAAAATAAATAAAATATTACATATAATCTTTAATTCCATTCTTCCCAGTAAAATTTTAATTCTATCTCTCCATAGAGATGAGGAGAGAGGGGTAGGTCGACAGTCATAATTTAATGTAATACTCTGTAATCCTTGTATTTATACTTTGTCTATATATAAATATTTCTATAAACACAGAGGGATTGTTCACATATTATAAAACTACATGAAATCTTTCTGCAACTTGATTTATTCACTTCTTTTCTTGAGATATAGCCAAGTTGATGCATGTAAAACTAATTTTTAATTTCTTTGTACACAGTGTTCAAAGTATGCGCTAACTGTATTCTTTATTTTTTTTAAGATTTTATTTGTTTATTTGACAGAGAGAGAGAGAGCGAGAGCGAGAGCAGGAACACAAGCAGGTGGAGTGGGAGAGGCAGAAGCAGGCTTCTCGCTGAGCAGGGAGCCCGATGTGGGGCTTGATCCAGGACCCTGGGATCATGAACTGAGCCGAAGGCAGATGCTTAATGATTGAGCCACCCAGGAGCCTCGCACTAACTGTATTCTATCCATTCCCTTACTGATGGGCATTTATTTCCATGTTTTTTGAACTATAAATAATGCTACAATGAACATCTTTGTACATACATTCTTGTACACGTCGGGAAAGGTTTCTCTACCATGTAAATCTAAAAGCTGGATTTCAGGAACATCAGAGACATGCAGTGTTTTTCAATTTTAATACCTATTGCTCATATCTGGTTTCCAATTCCATATATAAGGAGTCTGGAAGTCATCCCTCCATCCTAACAGCAAATTAAAAAAAAAAAAAAACAAAAAAACGCTTGGTGGATTGAAGTAGCTACAATTCTTCTTGGATTCATAAAAGAACAGAGGACACAGGACAAGCCAATGTCCCCGAGACTGGAGAGACATATAGGCAAATACAGGGAGTCATAGCTTACCTGGAGCAGAGACTCATGAGCAAAAACCACCTTGGGACCACCCTGCTGCAGTAGGAAAACCTTAACTTGTTTGACAAATAGCTGGAGGCTCAGTGTGGACAAGTCTGAGAGTTAAAAATTCTAGAGAGACCGAGTAATATAGAGACCCCCTACTATATTGTAAGATTTATCTCCAGAAGCTGGACCAGGTTCCCATAGTAAATATTTGAAAAAATTCACCGTGGGCTTCTGACAGAGGTCAGGGAAGAGGAACCATTTTGAAATACACCAGAGCACTCTGCTTTTCTTTATAAGGTCTACCTTCAGGGGAAACTAGTTAACCAGACCCTAACGTGCTGGCGCATTATCAGAGCCTGCCTGACCTGGGGCAGGAAAATCACCAACTCCAGCTGGCTCTAGCCCTCCAGGTGGAAGGAAGGATAAACCTACCTCCAGCTCACTCTAACTGCTTGTGTCACCTAAGTGGGGTGAAAAATGAGAAATGCTTGTGAGATTTACAGTCCAGAGACATAGGCTCACTAGGAGTCTGAGACCTAACAGTCAACGGATTACAGAATGCTTTCCTCCCCCACCACCTCACCACACTGTTACAAGGCCTATTTATTTCTTTGCCTGATACCCCATGTCTGGCTATTAAAAAAAAGAAAAAAAATTAACTAAAAAAAATTACAAGGCATACCAAAGGCAAAAAACAAAAAACACACTTTGAGGAAAAAGAACAAGTATCAGAACCAGACCTAACAAGGATATTGGGATTATCAGACCTGGAATTTGAAACAACTATAATTAATGTTCTAAGGGCTCTAATAGATAAAGAAGACAGCATGCAAGACCAGATGGGCAACGAAGCAGAGGGATGGAAATCCTAATAAAGAACCAAAAATAAATGCTAGAGATCAAAAATGCTGTAACAGAAATGAAGAATGCTTTTTTTATGGGCTTATTAAATAAGTACACTGGATACAGCTGAGGAAAGAATCTCTGACCTAAAGGAGGATATATCAATAGAAGTCCCAAAAACTAAAGAAAAAAAAAAGAGAACAAAGACAAAAAAATCAAAATTTAAAAAAATAAAAAAATAAAAAACAGAGTATCCAAGGACTGTGGGATAACTACAAAACATATCAGATACAAATACTGGGAATACCAGACGGAGAAGAAAGAAAAGAACAGAAAAAAAAAAAAAAATTGAAACAATAATGATTGAGAATTTCCCCAAATTAATGTAAGACACTAAGACACAGACCCAGGAACCTTAGAAAACATCAAGCAGGATTAATGCCAATACATACACATATATACATACATACATACAAACACACATACAAACATACATACATAAAACTACACCCAGGCATATCATTTTCAAACTGCAGAAAATCAAAAATAAAGAAAAAATCCTGAAGGAAGCCAGAGGAATAAATACCTTACCTAGAGAAGGTAAAAGATAAGAATTACATCCGAATTCCCAGAAACCATGCAAACAAGAGAATGAAGTATTTAAAGTGTTGAAGGGGGAAAAAAAAAAACCAAAAAACCAAAAACCTCCGATGTAGAATTCTGCACTCTGCAAAATTATCCCTCAACAGCAAAGGAGAAATAATGATTTTGTCAAACAAACAGAAACTGAGGGAATTTGTTGCCAGTTGATCTGCGTTGCAAGAAATATTTAAAATTCTTTAGAGAGAAGCACCTATATTATAGGTCAGAAACTCAGATCTACATAATGAATAGCATCAAAGAAGAAATAGGTGAAGGTAAAATAATAACTTTTCATTTTCTTATTAATCTAACATGAGTTTATTCAAATTAATAACAGCAACAATGTATTTGACTATGTATGCTTATGTATATATCTTATGCATACATATTATGTGCATATATACATATATATTCTTATTTATGCTTTTATATATAAGTGAAATGGATAACAGCAATGTTACAAGGGATGGGAGGGAGGGATAAAAATTATTTTGTTGTTTTAAGATATTTGTGCTAACCATGAAGTGGTATAGTTTTATATAATATAATACCTTGGATTAGCTGTAAATGTATTTTGCAAACTCTAGGACAACCACTAAAAAAAAGTAAAAAGAAATATAACTGATATGCTAAGATAGTAGAGAAAATAGAATAAAAAAATGCTCAGTAAAAAACACAAAAAGCAGAGAAAGGGTGAAAACAAAAATAGAAACTTAAGAACAAGAGCAAAAAACAGTAACAAGCATGGTAGATATTAATCTAACAATATCAATAATCATTTTGAACATCAATGGTCTAAAGGCACCAGTTAAAAGACAGAGACCATCAGAGTAGATCAAAAAACAAGACTTAACTCCATGTTGTCTATAAGAAAACCACTTTAAATATAAAGACACATCCAAATTAAAAGTAAATGGATGCAGGAAAACATACCGTGTTGATACTAATCAAAAGAAAGCAGGAGTAAGTACATTAATTTCAAACAGAGCAGACAACAAGGCAAGGGAGGTAGCGAGGGAAAAAGAAGCAATATCACTAACGGGGTTTAAAAGTTTGTGCCAGTGTAAATACCCACCAAGCACTGAATAAGTTCCAATTTCACCATGTCGTCAACTCTGAGCAAGTCATACTTCTAGACATTACAATTTGATTTTTTTTTTTAATTTTCCATCTTTTTTGATACTCATGAGGTTGAACTTCATTCTATGTACTTACCAGCAGATTCAATGTCTTCTTTGAATATCTTTTTTAGTCTATTAGTCCACTTGTACAGGATGGTTTCATCTTACTTATTTTTGGAATTCTTTTTTTTTTTTTTTTTTTATTCTTTTTTTTTTTTTTTTTATTTATTTGAGAGAGAGAATGAGATAGAGCACATGAGAGGAGGGAGGGTCAGAGGGAGAAGCAGGCTCCCTGCTGAGCAGGGAGCCCCATGCGGGACTCGATCCAGAGACTCCAGGATCATGACCTGAGCCGAAGGCAGCCGCTTAACCAACTGAGCCACCCAGGCGCCCTATTTTTGGAATTCTTTAGACATTGTGTATACCAATTTTTGGTCAGAATATCACAACTATCTTTTCTCAGTCTGATTGTGTTAAATTTAAATTTTTATTACAGTACTGTCATACAGAAAACTGTAATTTTGCTGTTATCCATGTTTTATATTATTATAAAATTATCCATGTTTTCCTCTATGTGTTGTCTTTTGGGGGGTCTTATTTAAGGTTGTCTTTTTTTTTAACCACGGAAAACCAGTGGACTCAAATTATTGATTTAAAATTCCCGTTGTGGTTCTTCTTGCAATCCCTACACATTTGGACATTATCCATCTAATTGCGGATTCACTTCCAAGATACCTCTTTCATTTACTCCTTGAGGTGATGGTACCCTGTTTTATATAATATAGCTTAAGTCTCGATGTCTGATGTGGCCAGTTTTTCTTTTAAGAATTTTGTGAATATTTATATTCCTTCACTATTGTACTAGTGAAGTATCTTAGTCACAAACAACAGAGAACTGAAATGGGGATTTATTAAAGATATTAGAATGAGCAGGCAACTTCACTTGGATATACACAGCCAGAAGTAAAGCAATCAGGGAAAACGTCTCATTAAAGTTTTTGTTTGTTTGTTTTTTAACCTTGGATGAGCCTGTGTCACTTAATCTCCCAAAACTTAGTCACAGCTCCATCAGAAATACTATATTTGGCTAACTGAACATAATATAAATAAATAAACAAACAAACGAATAAATTAATAAAAATAGGAAAATAAAGAAATATTGGATGCTTCTTACCATGACGCTTGCTACAGATCCAATCTTCTTCTGAATAGTTGACATCACATGTTGTTAACTTTAATATTTTGTGCAGGTTTGGCTGCTTGGCTATATGTGGGTCTTAAGCTTCTAGGAATTCTGAGGTAAATAGTTCTGAGGTAAATAGTTCTTAGCTTTCTAGTCTTCATAATAATGTATGACTATTTAGAAGGAGGTTAAAATCTGTGCTGGTAAAGCCTTCTTTATGAGAACATAGAATATAGTCATAACATTTTCTCTTTTTTGAGGTATAATACAGTAAGATACATGGATCTTCAGTGCATAGTTTGATGAATTTTGACAAAAGTATATCCTATGTAGAACATTCTCATATCTTAGGAAGTTCTCTCAAACTACCTTCCAGTTAACACCCCCACCCCCATGGCAGAAGCATTCACTCTTCTGATTCCTATTACCATAAATTAACATTGGCTGATTCTGAGATTCACATAATCCAAGTACTATATATACTTTGTGTCTGGCTCCTGTTTGAGATCACTTTTATTTTTTAAGATTTATCAATGTTGATGTTTATATTTTATTTTTTTTACTGCTGAGAGTATAAATTAATGTGCCAAAAAATTTTAGCATTATGAATAAAGCAACAATAGGCATGCTTGCACAAGTCTCTCTTTTTTTTTTTTTGGTAAACATATGCTTTTATTTCCTAAGGATAAATGTTTTGATGTGAAATTGCAGAATCATGAGCACGTGTCATTTTATTAGGAACTACCATTTTCCAAAAGATTTGTATACATTTTGTACTTTCAATAGTGATGAGTGAAATTTTTAAATTGTTATTGATCCTCTCTAATAATTTCACACTTAGCCCTTCATAATTTGACCTACTTCATGTGTATGTAGTTATATCTTATTATAATATTAAGTTTTTTGATGATTAATGATGTTTAGCAATTTCTCATACACATTTTAACAAGTTGTACATGCTCTTTTGGGTGTAAGTCTTTGGCCTATTTTTAGTTGCATTGTTTGTCTTTATAATTATGATAATTATCTATATATTCTGAATGTGAGTTCTTTGTCAGATATATGTATTTTGAATATTTCTCTGTGTTTGGATTTTATTTTTATAAGGAGCTTCCAATAAGTAGAGCTTTTTTTATTAAGTACAGTTTATTTTTTTATTTTTATGATTAGTAATTTTTTACTTCTGAGTAAGAAATTTTTGATGAGACCAAGGTCCCAAAGATATTCTCCTATATTATGTTATAGGAGATTTTACGGTTAAGTCTACAATTTATCTCCAATAATTTTTGTATGTTTATGGGGTATTATTAAGTCTCAATTTTTTCCCATTTGGATTTTTTGTCTGTGTTTATGGAGTATTATCAAGTGTCATTTTTTTTTCCCATTTGAATATTGTTCCAGTGCATTTTTTGGAATGATTTTTTCTTTCCTTATTGCATTGCATTGGTGATTTTGTGCTTCTGGTCTTTTGAATTATTTGTTACATTTATTCCTAGGTATATTTTTTTTTCTGATATTTCCAATGGTCTGGATAGAATTCACTATCCGGACCGACAGTTTTGTGCCAATTATCAATGTACTGCTTCTCAACTTCATATGAACCCTTCTTTGCCCTGTTTTGTGATGTGGAGCTGGACCTGGAAGCCATTTCTCCTTTGGCAGCTGGACCAGTGTTAGACTTTGCCAACAGAGTGTGCTCAATGACACTATAAGGCATGGCAGTGGAAGGGGCTTTTTGCCCTGGTTTTGGGGTGGTTTTCCTTCTTTAGTGCCAGACCTGTCTGCAGCATGCAGGAAACCTGGTGACGCTCACGTTCCAGTGAGTTTTTATTGCACTGCAATGGATAGCTTCTTGTGGACCAACTCCAAACTTCTGGCACCCCAGTGGGTGAATTTCTGTGCACCCCAGGAAGTGGCTAATAGCAGACAAGCTCTTGCTTGTAGCACCTCCGCACATTTCATCATCCTGTGAGCTACAACCATACTTTCTCCAAAGACATAAATTTCAGCATTGTGGGAGTCCCACTTCTAAGTATGTTCTGCCCTTGGTACTCTTCCTCTGCCCTTGAAGTAGTAGCTGCTCCCTACATTCATTATTCCTTATAATTTAGAATCCTCTTTTATCCCTTTTTAAGAGGTATTATCTCCTTTTACCAGTTAATACTGCTTTATATTTAATTTTCTATGTTCAAATTGCTGGTAGGGTTTCTGTCTCCTGATTGGACCCTGATGGCCAGTTTTCTTTGTTTGGAAATTTTAGTTATGAATTTAATGTCTTTATAGATATAGGGTTATTTGGATTTTATATTTTTTCATGTGTCATTTTTTTAGATTTATTTTTTGATAAGTTTGCGTATTTCATCTAACTTTGCATTTTTATTATAAAATGACTTAAAATATTCTTTTATTACCATTTAAATGCCCTCGAATACGTGGCAATAGTATTTCTTTCATTTTTCAAGTTGAATAAAATCACCAATTTTTTTCCTGTTATTTCTATCAGTTTTTATACATTTTTGGTAGTGTTGGCTACATACAATTTTATGATTCTCACCTTAAATTCAACTTTTATTGATAGTATTACTACTATAAAAGATTTTTATTGGCTAGCATTTACCTAGTGAAAGTATTTGTCACTTTTACATTTTCATACTCTGTGTTAATTGCATATGTGTTTAGGGTATATCTTTAGTAAGCATTATGTTGCTAAGATATAAAACAATAATAATTTATGATAATTTGTATATTTTAATTAATAACTTAAAATCTGTTTTTACTTTGTGATTAGTGATATATTTAGACTCATTTCTACTATCTCCTAATATGTTTTATCTTTATTATAATTTTTTTCCTTAGATGTATTTATAGACTATTCTTGGATTTTTTCTTACTGATTTGGATACTATAGATTTTATTTCTATTATGTTATCTACTACATTTAATATTTTATCAAATGTATTTACCTTCATAATTTGTTGGATTTAAGGATATTCAATACATCAATCCCCCTCTCTTAAAAGATGTGAATCCCATCTGTCTTTAACTTATCTACTAAATATATTTATTATTATTATTAAATTCATATTTTCCAGCTTGTTTTGACAAATTTTTAGCTTGCATTGCCTCTGAGTTAAATTTTTAGATTCAGGGTACCTTACTAGTTCTTTTTCTAGAATCTGTAAGTGGTAAATTATACCTGAAAATGTCATTTTTTTTTTTTGAGTGACAGTTTAGCTAGCATTTAGAATATTAAATTGACAGTTATTTTCCCTCATCAGTTTGGAAATATTAATCCAATTTTTTTCTGTAATAAATATTTACTGATAAAAATTTTTTGCATAAATGACATATTTAGATTATCTGTTTTACCTTGAGTAACTTTTTTTTTAATCAATGACATTCTTTATTTTCAATGCAAAATTTCTGAGTTTGGATGTATTTTTACTTTTTTTTCTTTAATACTGGAAGTGTATTTTCTCTCTCAGGATTTACATTTTCTTTTAATTCTTGGAAACTCTCAGTCATTGTCTTTCTGAATAGTATCTCTGTATTCTGTGCTCTCTTTTCTAATTCTGGAACTTTTATTAGACATCTGTTGGGGCACCTCAATCTCCTCTTTGTTTCTCAAATTTATTTTCATGTTTTAATTTTCTCATCTCTCTTTATAATTAATTCTGTTTTCAGTTGTGACCAACCTAACCTGTGTCTCTTCTATCATGTTAATGATGAATTTATCTATATCTATTGACATATAGATATAAATAAGATAGATATAAATAGATATATCTGTATTTATATCATCTCCTATTTGCTTCTTTTCAATTCTCTCTGGTCTTGATTTATGTCTACTTTTCATTGCTTTATAAACTGTGATTCTCTCTCTCTCTTTTTTTTTTTTTTGGCTATTATTTCTACTTTTATATCTTTGGGTTCGTTATCATACTTATTTTATGTCCTTTTCAGATGGTTCATTGGAATGAATTCACTGAAGTCAATTTGTTGGACTGAATCAACCCCCTTATTGAATTTGTTGGCTTTTGTTCCTGTAGTTTTCTGAGTATGTTATGAAATTTAGATTACAAGCTCATCTTGAAAGTTCCTTCTCATTCTTCTCTCCTTCCTCTTTTTTATTAACTCTTTCCCTCCAACCTCATAACATTATGACATCCCCTTTATATCTAGAAGAATGCTTCCCTCCACCATATAAGTGTTGTTTTCCATTTCAAAATCTGCCTTTATATTGGTAATACAGGGCTCTCATTCTATGGAGATATTATTGACCTAGTTTTATGGCTTATGCTTGGCATGATGATGGTTCTGATCATGTGGCTTTCCCCACTCTTCCTGTTAGTGGAACAGCAGCTTAAAGCTAGATGTAGACCTAAGCAATAATTTTAAGTATTTAATGTCCTCCATAGTCAGAAAGAACCTACACCAGCTCCAGCTCTTCCCAGTGAGCCTGATTCTCCTCCTTGCCATTTATGAGATATTTTTGCCTCCTTTTTTCTAATCTGAAATTTAGCAGACCTGTGGCTTCTCCTGCTTCTCACTGTTCTGTGTCTTAGGTAAACAAACACATCTTATTTTATTTTTGATCATGGTTATATATTTTTAAATATTCTTTGGCATATGTTTCAGCTATCACTGCTGTAAATTTCAGTAGGGGTTTCAGGTATTTCTCTGAAAATTCATAATATGATCTTGACAGGAAGAGTGCATATTTTTATAATTGACGTGCAGTGGCAATGGCTAGAGAGGAAACTAAAAGATATATGATCAGAAGGCACAAGTGTCCATAATATTTACGTCTCTACATATGTTTTCTCTTTTAAAATGTACACTCCTCTGTAAATTATCCACCAAGGAAACAATGTTGTTATTCTTTTGATTTCAGAGTTCATTGTCTAAATTATCATCATTTCCTAGTATGATATATGATCCTTTGCACAGCAAATCATTTTAAATGACATATAGATATTAAGGAATAGAATTCCAGAATATGTCACTGTACTATATTCTATATTTATTGTCTTTGGGTTTTTACTTATCTGTCTATCCTTTTCAATGACACAGTATCAGTTTTAGAAACTTGAAACACATTTTCAGTTTATCAACTAAGAGTAGATTCTGATGAATAGTTTCATGCAAATAAAATGTTAAAATAAATGATTGGGTTAATTATCCAGAAGAATTATACATTAATTCATTTTGAAAACTATAATTGCAAAGTAGACCAGAAATTTGTATCAACTCATTAGCTAACACACTTCTCTCTGATTGGGAATCCAAATTAAGATGAGAAAACTGTTAAGCCAGTAAATATTTATCAAATAAAATTGAGGTTTTTACTTCTTTTGTTTTACTTGTATGGTTAACTGCCAACTATATAACAGCTGGTTAACAAATATTTTTCATTACCCTTATTTCTCACCACAATCATTTAGTTTTTGGAGTTTACATAAAAGTTCTATAATTATTATCCAAAAAGTCAGATGACATAACAACAACAAAAACAAAACATCAGTGTCAACAGAGTTTTGAAAGATTGTCTATCACAAGTTACAAACTGCCATCTTGAAACAAAATGGCAGCCCAATTTTTTTGACAATTTTTAGTAAATCTTAGTAAATTTTAACTTTTTAATAAACTTTTGTGCTATATAGAGTGCAGAGATAATATGATTTCTCCTTATGGGGTCTCTAGTGAATAAGTCTGATAGTTAAAAATAGGAAACCAGAAAGTTTTAAGAGACATATGGTGGCATAGTTATCCTTCCTTATGCCATCTAGTAGTTACACTTTTAAGATTACATATGGACTCTACTTTTTTTTTTTGAGTAGTGTTAAAGTAAAAAACATAACAATACAAAATAAAAACAAATTCTTTGTATAAGCTTTGTATAAGCTTACAGATGGCATTCAAGAATGTTAGATAAGCTATTTATCATCATAATTTGGGTTAGCTGTCTTCCTGTGAAATGTGTTAATTTATACAGATAGATGACTCCTCTCCCCTAATATTTTCTTCATTTTTTTTTCTATTATCCTTAGAATTGATTCACATGAAGTCATTTTGTTACCTTAATTTGTCAACAACATTCTTTGGAAGAATTTGCAGTAGAATCTCACAGTTACACACACAAATTGTGATAAACTATGGACCAAACCATGCTTCCTACCGAAATAATATATTTGCATGGATTGAAAGCTGATATGTACAATGTATTTGCAAATAGTGTGATACCAGTCATATTTTATTGATCTCTACTATAAAAAAATGTACTAGCATTGTATTTTTATTGCATGTTGAAAATTCAAACAGAAAAAAAACAAAAACAATATATGCCAGAAGAAAATTTTGAATACAAATTATTTTGTTAATTGATACTAGTAAAAAAAAATTATTTTAACATTTGGGTGGGTTTTATTTGTTTGATTCTTTAATCTCTTCTTTTAAACTCAGCAATCTCCAGATTCCATAGAGTTGATTGTTTATAATTTCCTAGAGTTAAGGTCCTTGGAGACATTTCATCTGAAGATGAATTTGTAATTGCATGTTATCCATAGCCATCAGTTAGAGGGATATTGTAATGATTACTACTACAAATCCAAAAAAACCAGAATATTGAAATTTACCACTCTGTATCAAAAGATAAGATTTTCTGATTTAAATGTATGTTGTATTGGTAAGTTCATAAATTTATAAGACATAGAAGTACTGTCATCTTTGTTAATTATTAGATGAAAAATAAATTCCTGCCTTTCTTTGTTAACCCATCATATTCTCTGAAGAAAAGGCAATGACCCTTTCATAAAGGAATATTAAACTATTTAAATGGAGACTTAGAAATCATCTCTTTGTATCTCATCTCCAGTTTAAGAATTTCTTCTTCAAGTTCTAATAAATGATAATTTAGTGTCTACTGGAGTTACATAAGCTTTATGTGATGAAACCTAAACTGCGTAATTATAGACCTCTCTTGATCAGGATGTGGAGCCTGTGGGGGGAAAAATGGTGCATACATTTTTTAAAGAAGGTTATTTGGAGCTTTAATATGATATTTAAATGGACCTTGAGACTCCACCCATCCCCAATATATTTAAGAACTACTATTTAAAAAATAAATCAATAATCAAATACATTGGATCTGGACTTAAACTAGTATGAATCCATCTATTGTATTATGCAGCTTTCCTTTAAGGCATGGTTTTAGTATTATATTTACTACCTACAGAAAGCAAATTCCTTACTTAAAAGTAAAAAGTTTCACAGAAAAGAAACACAATGTAGAATAATTTGTTTAAAAACAAAACAAAAATACTTATTCTTATAAGGTGTGAAAGTATTTTAATTAACCTAGGAAAACCTGTCTGAATTAATGCATTCATTTATACATTTTTAATGAACCCATGCTCCCTTAATCACAAGAATCTGAAGTTGGAAAATATTTTTGTTGAAGTTTTATAATATTCTTTCAAGAAGATATGTAACATCTCAGTAATCAAAATCCTCAGCATATCCTCATAACTTTTACAAGTAGTTCTGTATTTTAATTTAAAAATGTACCGTTTTCGTAATAAAAGCCTAACTTTAATGTTAATCTAGGTTATTTACTCTTCCTTATTTGATTTTTTTTGTTTCCATAGAAACTCTTTTGCTTATTATAATGCTTAAATCTTGTCTTCTACTGTTAGCCTATACGTTCTATGGAGTCATGGACCATTTGTATGTCGTTCTCCATTATACCCCCAAACCGGAATAGAGAGCATAACATATAATGCAAGAACAATCAGTATTTTTTATTGAATTTCAGGACAATATGAATGTGAAAGATCTGGGAAACAGAAAATAGAGAACTTCAGGTAACTACGGCTTGATTTTGGCTACATTTCCTTACTGAGAAAATGACAAAGCTCGATGGAATTATTTCTAAGGCGCAACTTAGGTCTGGGGTTTCTACTACTTCACTTGTGAACTAAGAATTGGCATGTACTAAAAATATGTAGAATGTCCTCTCCCAAAAGACCTCATTAAATTTTAAGCCAGGTTTGACAGACATGGATGTTAGGAGAGCCCAGGTGCTGGCTCCAACCCCATATCCTTTTCAACAATATATGAGCTGCTTTCCACTGCAAGGAAACATACTACAGCCCTTCACAGTTGCATTCCCACAGCGGAGGGGCGGCCGGGCACTTCCTGGAGAATGAGCACAAACTCTGCAGTGGGCACAAGTCGCTGGCTCAATTCTATGGGAATTAGGAGTAGCTACAGTCTCACTGTGTTTAGGGCATAATGGATTCCTTTAATTACACATCTCCAGGGCTTCCTTAGCTGCTAGGAGACCCCACTCAAGTGTTCAATGAAGGAAACCCTCTTGATTCAAAGATTCAGGATATGCGGATTTGAATACCCACTGCATCCTGCCCCCCTGGTGCCACTCTAGCCCTCTGTTGCCTGCAGATGCCCGGCCTGGCAAACACTCCCCTTGTTCAAAAGGAGATTAGCAGGTGGTAAAGACCACTGGCTCCTAATCAAGGATTTCCCCTAATGTAATCAGAAAATGAAAGAACATGGGAAAGGAAAGTTACACATAAAAAGTAAGCAGCTGCTTGAAGCATTTTATGTAGGAAATAGATACTCATGGATTTTTGATGCACAGAATCCCTTAGAAACCTTCCTGTAAAGACAGGACACTTCCTGTAATCTGAGCATGAGACTTCACTTGCCAGGTCCTTTTGTCCCCCTGAATCGAACTATTGTACAATTTTATAGGCTACCATTCATGCAAATATGAATTGGAAATAGGACAATCAGCATAATTATTATCCATTTCAGGTATCAGAATTGAATCTCTGAGTGTGGATAACCAAGCAAAAAGAAATGCAGAGTTATTCAGAGTAGATACCTTATCTATATGTAATTTATTTGAAACTGAATTTTCTGAGGGTGTTAGGATTGTTTGCCATGATAATTTGCAGCCATACCCAAGTAAAATATAAATAATTTATACCTAGCATTACTTTTCTGTTTACTCTTTAAAATATTATTAAGACTCCCCCCCGATATGTTTTTTATATACACCAATGCACATTAGAAGTGTTTTTCAGTAGAAGAGTAAATTTTGCATTGGCTTAAGAGAATGCAAGTGTATTTTCAGAAAGGAGCAATTATTTGTAGGACTCTTATAATTAAATAATAGAATGAATGAAGGAAAACAGCTTTTCAGAATCCATACTGCTCCCCACCGGTGGATCAATATTCTTCAAGTATTCTTTGCACAATGATGTTCTCTGCATATGGTTTATCGGTATTTCTCTATGACAACCCTATTAAATTAAGCTCATCTTAGCCCACAAAACTCTCCATAATATGGCCTATTGCCAAGTTTTTAACCTTAGTCCTAATACATTTTCAATATTATTCTTTTGCTCTAGTGAAATTTGCTCCTTTGCTCTCCCTTCCACACATTATGGTCATATCCACCAAGATAATTTAAGAATGCCTGTGGCACAGCTCAGAGGAAAATGTGTCAATTTTTTATTCATAAATGAAGGATTTAAAATCAAACCAAACACATTTTCTTTCCGCCTAGCTTATGATGTTTGATTCTAAGACCATATATAAAGAGGATTAAGACAATCAGAAGGAGAGAATCAGCCTGGTTCTGATATGCTTCTAGTAGAATTCATGACAGAATGTCTTCAAAAAGCTGACTGACTCTCATATACATAGTGCCTCATGGAGAACTGCAAGGTAACAATTCAACTGTCACTTGTCCACTTAGGATGGCTTATGACACAGTTGAATAAAGTGTGTGCATTCTACTTTTTATAAACTATATGGAGAAGCACAAATCACATTTTTTATTTTTATTTTTTTTAAAGATTTTATTTATTTGACAGAGAGACACAGTGAGAGAGGGAAAACAAGCAGGGGGAGTGAGAGAGGGAGAAGCAGGCTTCCTGCCAAGCAGGGAGCCCGATGCGGGACTCGATCCCAGGACCCTGGGATCATGACCTGAGCCAAAGGCAGATGCTTAACGACTGAGCCACCTAGGCGCCCCTACAAATCACATTTTTTAATAATTTAAAAAACCATTTCAAAGTCTAACACATAACAAAATTTCCTGTGGAAAAATGCATTTTGTATTTATTTGTTGCCACTCATTTTGTGATTGTGTGCATTTCTTTAAGAATATATTATACAACATTTCTCTATTGTGAATAGAAAGGTCATTCTTTTCGGTGCATATTAGATCCCAGGCATTACTTTGTTTGAGGGCCCTTATTTTAATATTCATATTTTCTAATGTTGTAGATATTACTATACTCATTTTATAGACAGAAATCATGTTCTAGGAGTTGAAGTAGATTGTATATGTTTGCCTATTCATTAAATGTCAAGGCCATGATTAAAGAGCTCTAACTCCAAAGTTTGTATTCTTTTCAATATGTTAACTGTTAACATTAAAAACCCTGGTTTTAAAATATAGTTGACTTAATGTTGTCAATAGAAAGGGTTGATCTCAACCCTGTTGAGTAGAAATGTTTTGTATTTTAGGACCTAGCTTCTATTTCTTGATCTTATTCCTTAAAGGAATATATGTCCTAGCTCCATAAAATGCAGTACCATCCTATGGTGGTTAAGAAAAGGACTTCTGAAATGCAAGAATCCCATAAACCAACTAAGCCTCTCCATGCATATACTGTTTCTTCTGTTACCTAAAGACATTATATATTACTTGTTTTTTTGTTTTTGTTTGTTTTTATTTTTTTTTAAGATTTTATTTATTTGTTATAGAGAGAGAGAGAAAGCACAAGCAGCGGGAGTGGCAGGCAGAAGGAGAAGCAGGCTCCCTGCTGAGCAAGGAGCCCAATGCGGGACTTGATCCCAGGACCCTGGGATCACTACCTGAGGTGAAGGCAGATGCTTAACCGAATGAGCCACCCAGGCGTCCCTACTTGTTTTTTTTTTGTTTTTTAGCTGTGTAATTATCCATTTCACATGACAAAGAATAGCACATTTCATGGTTACCAAAGCGCACATACCAAAATTCTCTTTCCATGGACATAGCTCCACAAATTTTCTATCAGTCAGTATTAATATTGCATCAAAAGTAAATCCTACTTTTCTAGACAGTGCTATTTAGGAACATTACATAAGTCAACATGATGACTGTCATCTTTAAAATGTGTGTGTATGTGTGTGTGTGCACACGTGCGTGCACACATACGTATAGTTATTCTTGGTGAGTCTCTAGACAACTGTTTGATGACTATATAAAAGACATTGGAGGGGTGCCTGGGTGGCTCAGTCATTAAGCGTCTGCCTTCGGCTCAGGTCATGGTCCCAGGGTCCTGGGATCGAGCCCCGCATCGGGCTCCCTGCTCTGCGGGAAGCCTGCTTCTCCCTCTCCCACTCCCCCTGCTTGTGTTCCCTCTCTCACTATGTATCTCTCAGTCAAATAAATAAATAAAATCGTTAAAAAAATTTTTAAAATTAAAAAAAGAGGTAGCCTGGGTGGCTCAGTTGGTTAAGCGACTGCCTTCGGCTCAGGTCATGATCCTGGAGTCCCGGGATCGAGTTCCGCATCGGGCTCTCTGCTCGGCGGGGAGTCTGCTTCTCCCTCTGACCCTCCCCCCTCTCATGCTCTCTGTCTCTCATTCTCTCTCTCTCAAATAAATAAATAAAATCTTTAAAAAAATAAAAAAATAAAAATAAATAAAATTAAAAAAAGACATTGGAAACACATTTTACCCTATATATGATTAAACTATGAAATCTGCCTAGAATCTGCTTAATTTGGATTTTAAACATTTTTCTTTTTGAAATTAGTAGAAAACTATGAATAATGGAACATTTAGAAAATCAAGAGCTGAAATGAGTCATTAATGAATAAATCCAATTGTTTGATCTGTAGTCAAAATTGTGTGGGTGTTTATTCACAGAGAAAAGGAAAGTGATTTTTTAAAATTTTCTATGTAGTTAGTGAAAATGTGAGAAGGTATCAGCCAGTGGTGATGTCTCCTGGATTCCTAATTTTGTTTTTTTAATGTTCATCTGTACCATTAAGTCTTTTTAGTAGCTACTAGGCTTACATTTTAACTATATTTCAATAAAACTACCAATAATTGCTTCTCGGCCTTTTGGCTAAGATCAAGTGCAATAAAACTAATAAAATGCCAAGACCCCACTATCTCAGATAGTTGTGCTGCTTTATAGTCTACTTAATTATTCTTTTTTTCTTATTTATAATGATAATACTACTTCAATATACTCATTATAGTTTATTGTTCTTTAACTCTGTAATATAGAGCCTCTGTATTTCTCTTGAAATAAAAACTAGATCAGGGAACCTGGGTGGCTCAGGCATCAAGTGTCTGCCTTCGGCTCAGGTCATGATCCTGGGGTCCTGGGATCGAGCCCCACATTGGGTTCCCTGCTCTGCAGGAAGCCTGTTTCTCCCTCTCCCACTCCCCCTGCTTGTGTTCCCTCTCTCGCTGCCTCTCTCTGTCAAATAAGTAAGTAAAATCTTTAAAAAAAAATTATAAAAAAATAAAATAAAAACTAGATCAGATGCTTCTTTTTAAAAGCATGAAAATAAAAATCATATAGCTCAATAAGTAGCAATCACTTTCAAGTCCTGTGTCATAGTTTAGGCTGCTATAGCAATTTGCCATAGACTCTGTGGCTTAAATAATAAACTATTTTTTTCATAGTTCTGGGCACTGGGAAGGCCTAGGTCAAGGTGCTGGTAGACCCCATGTGTGATGAGGGCCCATTTCCTGGCTGGCAGATAACCATCTCCTCATTGTATCTGCACATGGCAGAGAGCAGAGCGAGAAGCCAGTTGTCTCATGTCTCTTTTGATAAGGGCCCTGATCCCATTCATGAGGCTTTCACCTTTATGCCCTAATTAACTCCCAAATCTCCTAATATTATCACATGGGAGGCTAGTATTTCAACATATAGATTTTGCAGTGAACACATTCAGTCCATAATAACTATAATAATAATAAATATTATTTTGAGGTTGTTATTAGAATCATGTAACATTTAAAAATTCAAGCTTGGATGTGCATTTGGCTGGCTCAGTGAGTGAAGCATGTGACTCTTGATCTTGGGGTTGTGGGTTGGAGTCCCACGTTGGGTATAGCGATTATTTAAAAATAAAATTTAAAAAAAAAGGTAAGTAAAAGTTCAAGCTCTGAAATTTATGCCTGGGTTCCTTCTTGGACTTAGAATTTATTATCTTGGCCTTGGACAAGGCACTTAACCTCTCTGTGACTTAGTTTCTCCTCTGCAAATGAGAAGTATTAAATAAGTATTAAATGAGTTAACATGAATTAAACTCAGAGCAGTAATTTTGAAAAATATAAGCACTCAACAAATACTTGTTATTATTACTTATCACTTCTAATTTTTTTTTTGAAGGAGAATCAGTGAGAAAAAAGTGGAAGTGACTGGATTTAGTTCCTATACTAGATATACTCTATTAAATATTTTGTCAAAAATCTTATCAAGGGTTGTCAAAAATCTGGGTCCACAGTGGTAAAATGAACAAGTAATGAACTGAAACTAGATATTTTGGAAGCAAAATATCCTGATTCCTCTGGATGTCCATAATATACAAATTTTTGAATTGTATATCATTCTGTATCATTCTGAGTACATAAATTTATATATTAACCTCAAAAGTAAGAGAGCCAGTTATTTTACCAGTAAAATGAATTTGTCAGGAATAACAATTCAGGACATGCAACTATGACAAACAAAAAGCAAGCCTGGAGATCAAAGAAGGGGAATATTTTTTTAATAGAGAAAAATTTAGAAGGAGCTCTTCTGAGTGAAAGTTCATTGAGGGAAAGCAAAAGTTCAGGGTGATGATGGTTTTTCATGATGAGTTATGATATTTTCTTTTTTTTTTTTTTTAAAGATTTTATTTATTTATTCGACAGAGACAGAGACAGCGAGAGCAGGAACACAGCAGGGAGAGTGGGAGGGCGAGAAGCAGGCTTCCTGCTGAGCAGGGAGCCCAATGTGGGACTCGATCCCAGAACCCTGGGATCATGACCTGAGCCGAAGGCAGACGCTTAACGACTGAGCCACCCAGGCACCCGAGTTATGATATTTTCTTATTGGCTAAGCTTGTTGCTGGGCAAGGAGAAATTCTTCCTTTCTCCTGCTGGAGCAGTAAAGTAAGATTCCTCCTTTTGGGAATACAAAGTATATCCACAAGTGGTAGGGCATGAGAGCGCCCCTTCTGACCTCCTATCTCCATTTTAAATGAGGTTTCCTTTATTCAGTTTTATAAATTATGCCGATGAGATCACCTTTAATGCCCTGATCTTTACCATCAGAAAGTATCAATGTGTCAGATGTGGGATTCCTTTGACTGCTGAATAGAGCCAACTGAGATATGCCAATATTAGAGTAGAAACATAAAAGTATGGCCTATATATGGAAGTCAGAATGGAAAAAAGTCATTAAACAAAGTAAAGGCTGTGTTGAGGAATGACAATGGTATTCCAGAATGAGGCAGCAGAGTAGTAACTAAGGAGTTATATCACCTTACAAAACAATGTGAAAATTTAAGGATAAAATAATAACATCAACTAGATTTTTTTTTTTTATACCTCACTATAAGTCACTGGACTAAGCACTTGCTTTACATACAATATTTAAATTTTCCTTTCCAGTAAGCCTATGAGGTAGCTATTTTATAGACTATGAAACCCAAGTACAGAGACAATAAATGGCAGAATTGAGATCAAAATCCAAGTTAAACTCAACACCAGACCATCTCAGATAATTTAGGACCACAGGAGTAGGTAAAAAGAAATGTCTAATTGGACAAGTCAATCTCCAATAATGCAGACTAACAGATGGGACACCTAAAAAGGTCAATGGTCAATTGTCAGGGTAAGTCAGTAACTGGAAGATCAAATTTGTATCAGTGAGTGTATTTGTTTCCTATTGCTACTGTAACAAATTACCACAAATGTAGTGGTCTAAAACAGTACAAATATATTATCTTACAGCTCTGGATGTCAGAAGTCTGAAATGGGTCTCACCAATCTAAAACCAAAGATCTAGAGGCTCTCAGAGAGAATTCATTTTCTTGCCTTTTCTAGCTCCTAGAGGTTTTCCTGCATTCTTTCAATCATGACACCCTTCCATCCTCAAAGACACCAGTGGCCAGTTGAGTCCCAACTCTTATCACTCTAACACTGACTCCTCTTTCTCCCTATCCCACATTTAAGGACACTGGGATCACATTTGATCCTGATAATCCAGGATAATCTCCTTTTTTTAAGGTCACCTAACTAGGAAACTGGATTCTGTCTTCTACCTTAATTCCCCTTTCCATGTAATATAACATATTCACAGACTCTAAGGATTGAGATGTGGACATTGTTGGGGGGGATTGGGGAAGGGCATTAATCTGACTACCACAGTGAAGAAGACACAAAACACCATGGGCAGGAGATGCCAGGACCCAGGCACCATGAAACTTAAATCGGTTGGAATTCAGCAATGTAAAATTATGTCACATAGACCAGTATAGGATACTCGAAGGGTGCCTCCACATTCCTCTGGGGTAAGTTACTGAAATAGAACTATTACACCTTTGTTTGAAGACCTAAAGAAAGATTGTGCAAACCAGAAGTCAACAAACTTGTATTGTTGGGTCCTATCAACACTTCCATATTCAAGTTTCTGGTTTCTCTGTATAACTGTGATCTGTGTCAGCATTTCTGTAATTCTCTCACTTTGTTCAAGCTGAATGGTGGTGGCTTCCTTACATGGGGCATGTACTTCCTCTGAGTTCCTACTACTCCCCTATTGCCTCCCTGAAACAGTGGCTCTGTGTCAACTGTTATTTGTGATCACTCTTCTTACATTTACATTTGTATGCAGAAAAGAAGTAATCTTCAAGAGCGAAGAAATAAAGAGTGATCCAAGAAAACCATGTGTCTCAAGAAAAATGTTAGAGACTATCTCTCTAATAATAAAAGTGAATAAGGGGGCAGAGCAAGATGGCAGAGGAGTAGGAGACCTGGATTTCGTCTCCTCTCAGGAATTCAGCTGGATAGGGATCAAACCATTCTGAACACCTACAAACTCAACAGGAGATCGAAGAAAAGAAGAGCAACAA
>NC_138369.1:157822904-158018269 GCF_054177405.1 Leptonychotes weddellii | reverse complement strand
GGGGGGGGGGTGGAGGAGTAAACAATCTTTTACACTGTAATGGTTCCTAAAGGGGATGTATCGAGAAATGAGATCACATTGAAAAAGAACTTCACCCAGACTGTGATGGGGTACCAGAGAATGATTAAAGGGCCAGTCTTTATCAAAAGCCTCTAAGAGGAAGAGATTGTTAAATACAGACTTGAAGGCAAGCAGAAGTGTGCTGAATAACAGAGAGAGAAAGGAAGTTTCACTTAAAGGAAACAAATAACTCCTAAGAAAGCGTGAAAAAGCCAAGTGAATTTCCGTAAGAGATTCTATGTGGTTGGAGCATGAGGAGCAGTATGGAAATCAGAACAATGAGATTGCAGACGTAGGCAGGAGGCAGATCAGGAAGAAGCTGACAGATAATAAATGGAAATTTGTTAAATGAATTCATTAAATGAATTTAAACAAAGGAATGACAGGACAAAACTTTTAATTTGTAAAAAGATCATTTTAGTTGCAAAGCACAGACATTGGATTGAGGGGGGAATAAAATTGGAAATGGGAAGCAACAGATTTTGGATAATCCTGGCAAGAAATGACAAGAGCATGACTAAGGTAATGGCAGGAGAGACCACACTGTGGTTGGTGTCATGAGGGATGAGGGAGAAAGGAAAGACTCCATTTTTCAATGCCTAGATTGCTGGCGATGCTATTCACGAAACAGGGAATATAAGAGTAAGAAGAGATTTGTGATAAATATACTGTATTGGGGCACCTGAGTGGCTCAGTCGTTAAGCGTCTGCCTTCAGCTCAGGTCATGATCCCGGGGTCCTGGGATCAAGCCCCGCATCGGGCTCCCTGCTCTGCAGGAAGCCTGCTTCTCCCTCTCCCACTCCCCCTGCTTGTGTTCCTTCTCTCACTGTGTCTCTCTCTGTCAAATAAATAAATAAAATCTTTTAAAAAAATATATATATATACTGTATTAATTATAATTATTTTTGGTGGGTAGAGACAGAAGGCTCGACATAATGGTGATTTAAATAAGACAAGAGCTTGTTTCATATCAAAATCCAATTATATATCCATGGCTGGCTAAATTTTTCACAAGGGTGGGAGATGAAGACTCTTTTGATCTTGTTGTTCTGTTTGCATGGCTTGAGTTTCCAGATCTATCTCATAATCTAGTCTATTTTATCTAGCTCCATGTCCAGCTATAAAATGTGCATTTCAGCTAGCTGGAAGGAAAAACAGTAAGGGTAGGGAAGGCTTGCCTATGTTGTTTAAAGACATTTCTGGGAAGTTACACACAATTTCTTCTTCCATCCCATTGTCTGACACTTAGTCACAAGGCCGAACTTTTCTGCAAGATGGACTGGGGTATGTAGACTTTATTCTTGTTGGTAACATGTCCAGATATAGTCCAAATATTTTATGACTGAGGAACAAGAGACATGTAGCTATCTTTGCCCCAGCTAATCAGTTCATCGAAGTTTGAGGTCTTACGGAAGTTCAGCACGAGATTTCATAAAGGTGCCTGAATATGAAGGTCCAGAAGTCAGATGAGAGATCTGGGATGAAGATAACATATATGTGGTGGTTGAAGGGACAGAAGTTAAAAAAATAACAAAGAAAAAGTGGGAGAGGGCTGTTGACAGAACTGGAGAATATCTGCTGACCAATTTCTTTGAAATTCTCTATCAATTTCTGGGTCTCTGTTCTCTGCTGGTTCTCTTAGCTTAGATTTCTTTTTCTTAAACCCTGTCTTGCTTGTTGAGAGTGGTTGTCCCAGAACTTTCAGCGCTTGACTTTCTAATCTTCTTCAATTACATTTGTTATGGTAGTGTGTATACTCAAGTGGATTTAACTACCACCGATATGCTGATGACTCTCCTATTTCTATCCCCATTGATATAATCCTCTCTTCAGAGGCTATGTAACATCTGCCTAGGATATTTCTATTCAGATCCCTCATCTGCATCTGAAATCTAATATGCCTTTTTAAAAGTCTTTTTCTTGTCTGTCTCAGCATATAACATCATTTCCCTAAACTATTTATAGACTCATGCACAATTCTCCCCTATCTTTGTGCTTCAAATAATTGTAATATTTCCTTAGATGTTAATTTTTCCATCTTGCCAAACAAGTTGAAAATCCCTGCGGGGAGTGGGGAGAATGATAACTCTTATTTTATGTTAGCCTTTAATACGTTGAATATATAGCACATACACAAAATAAATACCAATGATTATCAAATAAAATGACACAAACACGGATCCTAAAAAGTGGTACAAAAAGAATAATATCTGGCAAATTTCCATCTGAAATCACTGGGCTGTCATAGTAGAAATAACATATATCTCTCAGTAACTAGTTTTGTTTTCAATAAATGAGTGACACACTATGAAAATCCCTGATACTATTCTCCACCCTATAGGAATTATGCTCATATAGGGAAATGGTGCTCGGTATTGCTGGCCAAAGCAAGTTCATCACACTAAAACCTTATCTGGGATTCACACTGACGTGGCTTCATTTTGCATCAATATAAAAAATTACTTTTCATTAATCCATCTCTAAACATGCACTGAGCATGTACAAGTCATTGCGTAAAAGCCTAGGAAGAAAGCCTAACTATAAAAACTCCTCTGGTACTTCAGGAGCTTCCAGTTTGAGTAAGAAAACAAAGCACACAGGGAATATAATCTTAGTTTGTGGTGAGAGATGTATACAGAGTAAGTAAGGCAACGATTTGATGGAGAGAATAACCTCTGGGGGTTACAAAACACTGCACCAAAAATGTGAGGTGGGACCCGAACTAATGATTCTGTTTGACAGGGATTGCAGAAAGGGTCATCCAAGAAGGACAAACCATGTGAACTAAAATGTGAACACAGAAAATGAAGCTAGTCTGGGAAGAGTGACGTAACGGAGAGCAGTCATGACTGCCATTCTGTGTAGCAATGTTTTACCGTAAACACCAGTTTTTGTTGTTGTTGTTGTTTTGTATTTTATTATGTTATGTTAATCACCATACATTACATCATTAGTTTTTGGTGTAGTGTTCCATGATTCATTGTTTGCCTATAACACCCAGTGCTCCATGCAGTACGTGTCCTCTTTAATACCCATCATCAGGCTAACCCATCCCCCCATCCCCCTCCCCTCTAGAACCCTCAGTTTGTTCCTCAGAGTCCATAGTCTCTCGTGGCCACGAACACCAGTTTTAAGATTTTAGTACTTTCATCATTAACTCAATAATGATGTTTCTTTGAAAGAGGACAGCTCATTCAGTCTGTGAGATTCTAGAAGGATTTTAAAAAATAATATATTATCTATCCATTTATGAGTTTTCTTAAACATATGTTCTGTGTGTGTGTGTGTGTGTGAGAGAGAGAGAGATAATATGCCACTGCATCATTTGTAATGAATATTGGGAGACAAAAACTTTAAAAATATTTTCTTTGCCTGAGTGTATGGCATCAGAGAAAAAAGAATGATGACACATCTGAAATATGGTAAGTGCACATCAAAAATAGTTAATTATAGAAGGAGGCCGTGCAAGGTAATAAATACTCTTTAAATGAAAATATTAAAGATATTGTCAGCCAAATTTCATTATTAGTTAATTCCACATGACTCTCTGGCAAAATCAGCTACTCATGCGGAACGTCTATTAACTTTAGCAGGTGTTATGCATAACTAGCTTAGGGCAGATTCTAGTCCACTGAGTGCAAGTATAACTCTTAAATTGATAAGCCCAAGTGGAACTCTTTGCCATGTTAAAAGGGATTTATCAAAATTAATTAGAAATTTCATAAAAGGACTCCAGAGTCCAAGAGACTGTTTTCTTTTCCCCTAGTTCAAACCAAACTACGTGTGCATATAGTATTTTTATAAAAATGCATAATTCATTTCTAAGCAGTAATGTATTTCTATTCCTATTTGACCATAAAGTTCTCTAGAGCTAATCTCAGTTAAAATTTATTCAGCCTTTTTTAGGCTTTGACTGTTCCCCTACCTCAGTGGCAGTTGCTATATGAGTTCTGGTCCGATATCACCACTCAACCTTTTAGTTTTGCTACTTAAAATTATCAAAGTGTTTTGGTCAAACATGAAAGGAGGCTCAGTACACTTGGAGTTGAACAGTTTTCATGATTTTCTAGGCTCCGTATTTAATCTGGAAAGACATTGACAATATTTGCGATAGCAGGCCGGCAGATATATGAGAGAACAAGAATATAATAAGATAGATTTTGTATGTGACAAAGCACACATAATAGATGAGCCATTTGTCCTGTAGTTTAATTAAATCCAGTCTCCTACATAATTTGTGTTATAATTTTTCAAATTTTCTATCTCATTTTTTCTATTGTTAGCAGTTAACATATTTATTTGATACCAATTAGCTTTAAGACACTTTTGATCATTTGGAATCAATAAAAGAAATATAATACAAAGTCTATATCTTCTGGAAGTTTAGATATAGATGGGAAAACAAGGTATGTATGTGGATAAATTCATTTTGATGCTGTTATAAAATGCTGTTATAAAAAGTGTGAGAAAAAAGCCTTCTATGATTATAGAAGTTATATGCATGTGGATGTATGAAACCTTGATTTTATTTGCCCTAGCATAAGTAAATTTCATTAATTTAAAGACAATCACAGCCTATTTGCTATTTCATAAATCTTGTTCATTTTGATATTATTTATCTACATTATACATTTGTGGAACAATTTGAGAGCAGTTATTTTTAAATCTGAGCTTTAAAATAGCAAATTAAATAGCTCCTTTAAATATCTCAGGCATTTTTTTCTCATGTTTATAAATTTAGGTTCCAAAAAATAATTGCAACCTAGTTTTTATTCGGCCATTTTCATTTATTATGTAATATCTTCAGAACTGCTATGCTTTAATGCTAATTTATTTTTCAGCTGAAGGGAAGGGTTGAGCTACTTTGTTAATGATAAAAAAAAAAACTATGATTATTTTGCATTTTTTAGAAGTGCATACAAATCTTTTAATCTCTGCCTACACCCATCAGAACAATTGCCTTCCAATGTAATTATATTCAAAATGCAAGCGAGATAATAAGTATCTTGGAATTTAACTTGATAAATATTCATTTGCCTTATAGGGAAAAGAAATGAACATTCTCATATAATTAGCTGCATATTTTTAAACCATGCTTTTATTGAGTTTTTTGAGGTATATTTTAGATATGCAAATCTACTAATTTATAAGGTAAGGGAGGTAAGGAGGATGGAAAAACTGAGGAATCAGAAATACCCATTCCCATTCTGCCCTCCTTTCTGGGGAATAGGTTTCCTCATTAGAAGAGAGAAATCATTCCTTTCTCCCAACGCAAATGCTTTGTTTTAGTGAACCTAAGCTGATCAGAACCCTTAATTATAAAACCAGACTTATTTTTCTTCATTGCTATAGAAAATCCTTGCCTTGTCTTTTCCTTTTTTTCTTTTTCTTTCTTTTTCTTTCTTTCTTTCTTTCTTTTTCTTTCTTTCTTTTTCTTTCCTTCTTTCTTTCTTTCTTTCCTTTCTTCTTTCTTTCTTTCTTTCTTCTTTCTTTCTTTCCTTCTTTCTCTTTCTTCCTCCCTTCCTCTTCCTCTCTTTTCCTTTCAACTCTACAGGCCATGTAAGCTCTTTTTACTTGAAAAAAGAAAATAGGAGTCTGTTTCCAGGTAGTATTTCACTGTGGAAACTTAAATACTCTCCACCCTGAGGGGATAGAAAATTAGTCCCAGAAAGAGGATTCCACTCTCGTATTATAAAGTGTCTGATTTTAGAGGATTGCACTCTCAAATTCCAAGCTTAAGCTCAGAGATTGTTGGCTTTTACTTTTAATGAAAAAGTCCTTAGAAGGCTTGTTTGTAGTGGTGGCGAAAAACAGATTGGACTAAAAGTACTTTATTCCTGCCAAGCTGAGATCAGCACATGCATTACTCTACCCATCTATCCAGAAAATGATATGTCATACTCAGTTCTGCAACTTAATAACATTCCCTCCCTTCAGCCCCATCCCCACCCCTGTGGCTCCCCGGGCACCTGAACAGGTTTCAAGCTCCTTTTATCAGACTCTGCCATTAAGG
This sequence comes from Leptonychotes weddellii, assembly GCF_054177405.1. Lineage (NCBI taxonomy): Eukaryota > Metazoa > Chordata > Mammalia > Carnivora > Phocidae > Leptonychotes > Leptonychotes weddellii. Next base: position 158,012,196 of record NC_138369.1, on the reverse strand, counting down.
CGCTTTGGTGAGACCCCTCGGAGCCTAATGAGCCTGAGAAGGGAAGGTGTGATTCCAGGTCGAGATAAATGGAAATATTTTCAGACTATGAGTTGCAGTCAGAGTAAATGCTGCAAACGAACAAAAGAGCCTTCAAATTGACAATCTTCAGCGTGGGAAAGAACACACTTGAAGGGTGAGATTTCATTTCTACTACGACTTGGATCTGCTTCATTTTCTCTGACATTTTCACACAGTCTGCAGTGACATCTGCTTGTTGCAACGGTAACAGTGGTCACTGAACTGCTCGGTTAAATTGCACAAACCCGGCATTGCCTCCATGCGCTTTCAAATAACCTGGCTGGAGTCTGCTGGAACTCGTGAGATTGCTGTTGTTATGACTATTATTATTATCATTATTTTATGTGAAAGTCATAACTTTCAAAGGCTGTGCACACAAAAGCACAAGTGAACACCATCTGGAGTAGAATAATGCAGAAGACTCTAAGCTTTTCTTTACATTTAAATCTTCCTTAAACATTCACATTTCTGACATAAAGCTTTTTGAATTATTTGTTTTTACGCTTTTTAAAAATATTCATTATCAGGAAATTTGACAAGAAAGGCAGAGAAGAAGAAAATCATTCCTAATCCCACTACCCAGAGGTAGCCACAGAGTTTTTATTTCCATCCTTCCAAAGCTTTTAACCAAACATTATTTTTCAACTTAGACTTACTCTTCATTTAAAGAGACATATTTGAAACTTCTGTATTATGCAGATCATTTAGCATATTTGATAAAGAGTAGGAATTTTGGAACATATTAAATGGGATATTAATTATAATAATATCAGAAAAATTTCTTAATAAGGCATTTTACCTATAAGGCAGTCCCCTTGCTCTGATAACAATGCTCTATTGCTTTGCAGTTTTGTGAGCTATTTTACTCTATATAAGATAAAATGTTCATCTCTTTTTTCCTTCTTTATGATAAGGTCACATAAGACTATATCGAATAATCCTTGTATCACTGCATTAATAATAATTCGAAACAGCCTTCAAACAATCTCACTCCCTGGGTACCTGTCAGCTATTTCTGCTTCTTTTTCCTGCTTCCCTGCCATAAAAAGGCAATATTCTTGATATGTGAGAAGGAGGATCCTATAAAGAACATGAGAATCTCAAGAACACGATGCCTCTTCTGTTTTTAGTAGTAGGACCTCTGTATGCCTATAGGGTAATTAAAGAACAACAGACAAAGCCAGAAAGGAAGAAAGGAAGGAAGGAAGGAAGGAAGAAAGAGAAAAAGAAGAGAAAGAAAGAAAGAAAAAGAAAGAGGGAGAGAGGAAGGAAGGAAGGAAGGAAGGGAAGAAGGAAGGAATCCCTTGGGGCTGCTGAAGGAAAGGGCCCCGTGTGAGCTCAGGTCTTGGCAGGTTATCTCCTGTGGCTTGCTGTAATTTCCAGACTGAAGCTTCCAATACCAGTGACGAGCTACTGATCAAGCTGGGCGGATAGCATAGGCTAGCAGCTTGAGGACTCCTCTTACTAAGGCTGCAGTCCTAAGTTATTCTGTAGGAACAGTCATCAGACCCACTGTCCCTGCCAGTTTAGCATGTGCGACTCTCTCTCTACCTGGACCACACTTTTCTGAGATTCGCATCACTCACTCCTTTACCTACTTCAGGTCTCCGTCAAATGTGACCTTGTCGGGAGGTTTTCCCAGCACCCTGAAGATTTCAGCTCTCCTCTGCTATGTCATATTCTATCAACCATTCTTGCTATATATGTCTCTTAATTACATAAATCTATCTAACCTACACTATATTTAATTATTTCTTCAAGAAAATCTCTAAAGGCAAACGTCTTTGTCTATTTTGTTCAGTGCCATATGCTTGGAGTTTAGAAAAGTACCTGACCCATAGTAGCCACTCAGTAAGTAGTTTTGAAATGAATGAATAAGTAAGTTGGATTATGCCTCATTCCTCTGAATGCATACCTACAATTAATTTGGTAATATTGCCACCAAACTGCCACAATTTTCCTTTTTTTTTTTTAGTAAAAATGAGATTAGTTAAGGAATTAGTAATGAATGCCATTTGTCATAGGCTCTTCTTATAACCTAGTCCTATAAAAAGTTCAAAAACAGTCTTCATATTTTTTATTGTCTCTTAAAGATTAAGGCACACATTTGGATAATTATTCAATGACCCAGAATAACTATTACTATAAAGTAATTACTATAAAGTAATTAAAGTGGAAATTTCAAATATTCATCCTAAATAATTATTGTGTACCCCCATTAATATTAATTATTAACTTATCAGAGAAAATAACTATTTTCTTCCTCCTAAAACTGAAATGTTAACTACCAATCCAGTCATTTAATCTCATCATCACCAGATAAGTCATAAAAAAACAGAATAAAAGTAACCAGCTAACAATCATTACGGAATAAAAGCTAACCTGAATTGAGTGTTCCAGTATGCTATTCACTGTGCTAAACATACACATATATACACACACAGACCTTAATCCACACCACAAATACCACATTAAGTGATGCTATTATTATCTTCATTTCACAGCTGAGGAAACTGGAGTTGAGAGACATTAGGTAACTCCCCCTAAATTACCAAAATGCTCAAGAAGCAAACTGATGGTTTGAATCCAAGTGTCTGATTCCTAAAACTCACACTGCCTCACCAGGAAGTATATTAAGTGATTAATATGTATTAATTCACTTCATACACCTATCATCCCGAGGATGTAGGTGTATTCCAGATGAAATCGAGAATTTAGAGACATTCGTTAATTTGTACAAAACTACATAAATGACTCTGCTTTAGATCTGTGTTCTTTTTTTTTTTTTTAAGATTTTATTTATTTATTTGACAGAGAGTGAGATAGCGAGCACAGGAACACACGCAGGGGGAGTGGGAGAGCGAGAAGCAGGCTTCCCGCTGAGCAGGGAGCCCGATGCGGGGCTCGATCCCAGGACCCTGGGACCATGACCTGAGCCACCCAGGCGCCTCTAGATCTGCGTTCTTTCCACTGCACCACACTAACTCTAGCGGGAAGAGAAGGTTTCTAGCACAGTCCCTAATTTTGTGTTCTGGCTGGAAACCAAGGGAGAAGAAATTTCCTTAATTGTGTTTTACGAAGCTCTTTACTTCTATCCCACTGGTGTTTTCCCACCATGTTGTCATGTGACATTAGCGCCATCAAACCATCAGCATGGAACATAATTCCTGCCCTTTCACAACTGCTGTGAAACATCATGGGTGGGAAGATGGTGTCCAAAACAAGTACCTTGTTTCCTTCCACAAGAGTTGTGTCCAGGAGTCACTGTTCTATTTCAACTTTCAGAGAAAAAAGAAATACCTTTTTCTGACCCAGATGCAATCATACTATTCATTACAGTTAGATTTGTATTGACTTTTTCAAGTGAAAATTGCATACTTTGGAGAATATTATTTTTAGAATCATGTATTATGAATGCATAGCTGACCTCAGGTGGATGTTCAAAGCCTTGGTGAATTAGAAATATTCCACAAAGTTAATGCAGCTTTGGGCAGCAGTAAATAATTCATGCTATGTTTTAATAGTTAGTTCTCTCTTTAGCATGAATATTCATACTGTCTATGATAGGGAAAAAAATCAGTTAAAATTACTCAGACCTCCTGGGTAAAGTAGATAAGATGATTGTCAGAAAGAGGAAGTATCAATTCCACAATTATTTAAAAGTGTTGGTATAATCATCAATACTGTAAATCAGAATATCTGTCACTGTCATTAGCTAGATGCTTATAGTTTAGTTGTTATCAACCTTAACTTTTCAACCTAATGGGAAACACCAAATGTTATTTTAAAAGCATTTTATCTAGCTCCTTAAATAATTTCCTGAAACAAAGTATTATGAGAATATCATTATAGATACTTGAGCTTTCTTTAATGTAACAGGTAAGTAATAAGTAAAATTTTATATTTGTAGATTTTCACATGCACACACACACTCACACACAGCTACAGTGTAAAAACCCTTACTTATAAAGAGCTAAAGAGTTTACTGGTCACTACCACAATTGTGAATTTATTGGACAAAATAAAAAATCTGTGTGTGATTTGATTAACATTTAAATATAGGAAAAGATAAGGCTTTTTTGTTTTTTGTTTTGTTTTGTTTTTAAGTAGGCTCCACACCCAGCGTGGAGCCCAATGCGGGGCTTGAATGACCCTGAGCTTAAGACCTGAGCTGAGATCAAGAGTCGGACGCCTAACTGACTGAACCACGCAGGCGCCCCAGAAAAAAGATTTTGATTCATAATTCGATTAAACAAAAATTCATTGACTATTTACTAACAGCAAGGTATTTTGTGAAACACTAAGAACATATACATGAATAACAAATACCATCTATCCAAAATCAGCTTATATTGATGACTACTCATTTACTCAGTTGAGAAGATCATCCAGTAAAACTTGAAAGAGACATAGATTTGTACAGATTGTAGATTTATCACAGTCTAGTTACAAGTAGCCAATTCAATATTGTCCACCAATTTTATGGTTCTTTTCTTATAGATTCAAAAACCTTGCTTTTTTTAAAAAAGTATTTTGACTTAAAAAGTACTTCAATTTTTTTGTCTTCCTATTCACTCCAGCCTCCTCAAAATTTCAGGAAAAGCTCTCGTACAAAAGATTTAAATGACATGGTGGCATATTGATCTCATAACTCCTTTTATGAAAGAAGCTCAAATGCTATCTTTTATTTTCATTCAAAAACACTTGCTAACTTTATTTTACTTTGATTGATCCTTATAAAATTTATTCTAAAACTCATGTTGTCACTATCATTTTATTAGTTTTAAAACCAATTTTTTTAAATGAAAACACTTTGATCCCAATTTAGATTTCTTATCAGTTATTATTATTGGCATTGCATGAATTATAAAAATATGCACGAGATTTTAAATAAATGCTAGCTAAAATTAGAATGAACGGTTGCATTTAAACTATGCAGGGCTTAAATAAAATAGAACAAAACATGACTGTGGTGAATTTTAGCCTCTTAAAGATATAATGAGAAGGGTATAATTTCCTTTTGTCTAATAGTAGAATTGCCAGAGAGAATTAAGTCATTTGAGATAGCAAGATAATTCTGAATTCTCTAAAAGTGACACAGATCACTGTATCAAGCAGTGCTTATGGAATGACCTTTTGTACTAAGCACCTAAATATAGTATTCATGTTAAAAAGCATTCATCCAAACTAATCTGAAAATCTATTCCATGGTGCACAAAATGTCTGTGCTCATTCTTCATGTTTTACTTCAAAACTCACTTGGCAAAAACTTATTTAAGCAACATTAGAATCGGGAAAGACTGAAGAGAAATCTGGGTGAGCATAAATGGGATCCTTTTCATTTTGAAGTATGACCTCCATTTTCCATTCTGTTTGTGTTCTGAAAACATTTCCCTACATACCAATTATATGATGTATTTATTTTGTCTTATTTTATGAACATGTGTAAATATGTGCAAAGTACCATTCCCAGGATTTTCTAACTAAGTGTTTTATAAACTCTGCTATTGTGACATGGTATTAGCCTGTGACATCTGGTCGCCTGGGAGGTCATTTCATGGTTTACCCCATTTCAACATGAGTGACTCTTCCTAGGTTAGGTATTGGCAGCAGGCTCATCTGGAAATATGTGTACAGAAGTGGGAGGCGAGTAGATATTCTTCAGAGGATGGGAGCAAACTTTCAACATGTTGTTGTATAGAAGACAAGAGAATGAGTAAAGAACTATGAACAAGTCCATTAATGATTCCAGATTTAATAACTCAGGTGGTTAATAGAATAAACAGGTTGAGATATATAGGATATTTGGTGTGTCTACAAAAGTATTCATTGACAGTTTGTTGTAACAAAATCTCACTCAGCTACAAGGATATATAAAAGCCTCCACAATATGTTTGAAAAGATATATTTCAGCAGTGAAAACAATTGAGAAATAGGGGCACTGTTGGGAATTCTATACCCCTTTAAAATTTCCTTACAATTTCTTAGCATCTAGACATGTCATGTATAATGATTCAAAAGACCTCTGGGTGTCTGTCTCCCCAAATTCCCAGTTTCCCAATTGTGTTTTCTCCACTGAGTAATCTGGACTTTTTTTTCTCAGAAAATAAATCATTTTTTAAAAGGCTTAAAGCTTGTCCAAGGATGATGAGAAGCTCTTATTCTTCCATCAATGAAGCTTTGTTTCACTTCTCTTTTCACCTGGGTCACTGGCCTGAGGTCTGTAAAAATAACTTTTTTTTTTCTTTTGTATTTGATGTGGTTGAAAAAAAATCTGTCATAAAACTTCTAGGATCAGGAAACAGAAAGTGTGTGTGTGTGTGTGTGTGTGTCTATAAATGTGCATATGGATATATTTAATAACACTGTATACATATATGCACATTTTTTATTCATATTCAATTCATTGTAGTACAGGCAGATTTTGCTTGCATGTTTTTAACAGAGTGGCTCCTAATTAGAATATTTAGAGTGAAACCGATGAATTTAGGTGATTTATTTTCTAGATGTTTTCTACCTGGATTGTGGGGGAAAATTTTAGTACAGTTTCCCTTACAATTGTCTTTCCTAACAAGTGAAATCTTCAAAGACAATTTTGAGATAGTTAATAATGTCATGACATTATTATTTCTGCTTTTATTTTGTCTAACTTTTAAATATTTGCTTCCCACATCTTTTCCGTGCAACAGTGGATTTCGGGGTATTTTTCACTCTATAATTATCATGAAATCACTACTCTCTTGGCGAAAAGTCCCAAGGAGGTCCAATTTGTTATTACAGAGCAAAGTCTTCTAAATTAAATTTCTTTCTTTGATTTATCTTTCAGGCTTAAAGTGAAGCAATGTCAATGACAGCCTACTAGGATGCAAATTCCATACTCACCAGGAATTCTGTTTCTGTTTCTAAATCTCAACACATAGAACAGATCTGTGCACATAGGATAACTAATGATAAACACTATTTATATGCTTGAACAAAACCTTAGATCAAAACACTGTATTCTCTAGAGGGAAAAATGAAACAAAAATCAATTTGTTCAAATTTTTAAATTTCCTCATTCCCCTTTTCATCATCTTGATTGTGTGTGTGTGTGAGAGTGTGTGTGTTCTGAGTGTTTTCAATTTCTACTTGCTAGTGAAAGCAAGATGTCATTTGCTATGATCTCATATCTTCTTTCATAATCTTCGGTATTTTTACCTCTTGCACTAGACTTTTCTTCACCTCCATAGATTCTATCTACATTGATCTCTCTTCTGGGCTATCAAAATAGCTTCCTAACTTGTCTTTCCGCCATTGCAAGCTTACTTTGTTTGTTAAAATATCTTTCTAAAATAAAAATAATTAATTATATAAATTTCCTCATTAAAAAGATTTTTTGGTTCTCCAATGACCACAGTATTATGTCCAAAATACAAATCATATTGAAACCTCTCTTTCCAGATTGTCCACTTGTTTTTCTCAACCCAGGCTCCAACAACAGGTAACTAACTACAGTTTCAGAATGAGTCATGCATGTTTGTTTTTTGTTTTGCTTTGTTTACTTGACCACATGGAGGTATACTAGGTACCCTTTAAAATCTCAGCTCTAATGCCACTTCATTTATAATAATCTCTGAAATCACACTCCCAATGTCCTGTACTATTCATTTCCACATCTCTCTATGCACCTGACTGTTTGACACGTCCTCTGGACAACCTAATGGTCTATGACCAGGTCTCATAGCTTATGGGTGTTATATATTTGTAGAATCAATGAAAATGTAAATATACTTTATAACATATATTAAACAAAATATACACAGGCAAATTATGTGTTTGTATATTACTTATAATACTTCTATTCATATAAAATATAAACATGTTTTATGAAACCATCATGAATGATTTATAGTGGTGGCAGTTTGTTAATTTGCTTAAATCCAAGCATAGAGAGAAGACTAGGAAAAGTCACCTGCTTCTAGATTGATGAGGCAAAGTTGCATTATTATAGAGCACTTGCCTTCAAAAATTTACATGCTGAGGACTCCTTTAACTTAGGAAACTAATATTTCCAGCACATTCTCTGAGACAATTTTTAAGACCAAAGGTATTAGGTCTTGGAAGCAAGTATTAGGTCTTGGGAGAAAATCTATGATTTTAATTTTCCACTTCAAGTAATAGGCAAGGGAATTGTTCATGGGTTTATTGTGGGTGAGGTAGGGAAACAAGGTAAACAAGTAAAGAAGCAGAGATATTTGTTATGAGATATTTGTTTTTAGTTTGTCCTTCTAAAAAATGCCTACAAATACATGTACACAGTGCATGAGCACATGCACGCACACCCACGTACAGAGAAGAGTTAAATAACTTATCTGAATGTAAGTTTCAGTCAAATGGATTTGGGGGTAGATGGAATATTCAGCTTTATTTTCTTTTTATTTAGAGATAGTAAATGAACCATTAGTTACTATTACTATCTGCCCATCTCAATACAGACTCAGCAAAGTTTTCTGATGCCACAGTGGTTCATGAGCTGCTAGCCACCACAGATTAAAAGGGAGCATATGCAGGGCATGGCCTGGAAAAATGTGAGGCAAAATCATTACCTTATAACAGCTATGATTCAGTCCTTCTGCACATATACTGTGAGCGGGGTTAACTGGGGGCATTCATTTCTTACAGTGGCCATTCCTTGGAAAACTCAAGATGTGGTAGCCATCTTAATATTCTTCCCTATGGGCAGAATCAGTCTGTGTGGCTGAGTAGTACAAGGAAGCTTGTCCTAATACATTTGTCTTTAAAGAAATTGTTGACAACTTCTCTCACATTACCACCTCATAGACTACATTCGTTTTAAATGAACTGCTTGACATTTTACCAAATGACAGTTTTCCTAAAGACTTATTATTCAGTATAGATAGAAATTTACTTTTCTGTCTGTCACCACAGTGATATTTATTTATGGAAAGTGGATGAAGTTTCTCAATTTCAATGAGTAAATTCTCAGTGGTAAACGTTGTCCTGTGTGTTTAAGAAAGTCCTTGAAAGTTTTTTTTGGAGTTAGTTGTTAAACCTATTTGATAAATTGTATTAATTTCATGTGATTGTACTTCAGAGATTATTATAAAATTTATATTAATTCTCTCATTAAATAGAGATCAGCTTTCTTATAAGCATACATGATGGCATGTTAAATATACGCTCATGTTGATATTTACTTTTGCTGTTCTACCTCTCAGTTGCTATATATATCCATATAGGTAATCCATATCCATTACTTATATACGTATATAAGTAATCAATTGCTATATAATGAGTAGGCCAGGACTCTGAACACAAAAGCAGGCGGCCTGAGGGAAGAGGTAAGCATGGCAGCTGGTTTTTAAACATTTGCTAGCATACCACTGAATGTGTCCTATTTTTTTTTTATTATGTTATGTTAATCACCATACAGTACATCATTAGTTTTTGATGTAGTGTTCCATGATTCATTGTTTCCGTATAACACCCAGTGTTCCATGCAGTATGTGCCCTCTTTAGGGTGGTGAATGTGTCCTATTGAAGAGTTTTCTCAAGTTGAGAATCACTCTATGTTATACTTTATTATATTTTGTCACATTTTGTTACATGTTATTTTAAATCTTCCATTTCAAATCACACACACACAAATTCTTAAGTATCATTGATAATCACTGTTCTGAAAGGTCAATGCCAACAGCAACCAAGAAGAATCTCCTGTGCACCAGACACATTCTAGGCCTCAGAGACACACATTTTGTATTTCTTCACAAGGATTTGATAGCAATTTACTTCAAGATTCTAATAAATTCACTGGGTAAATATTTGGGGAAAAATGAGCTTTCTAAAGTTAGAAATGTGAGTGAACATCAATCCATCCAAATCCCAAAATGATGCCTAAACCTAATGCCTCCCTTTCAAGAAGTATTAGGGGGGATTTTGACTGACTCTGAACTTTTGTTTGATGGTCATAAGTCAGTGTTTTCTATTTGTTGGTAATAAAGTGTTTTAGGGGCATCTGGATGGCTCAGTCGGTTAAGCATTCGACTCTTTTTTTTTTTTTAAGATTTATTTATTTATTTATTAGAAAGAGAGAGAGAGAGAGAGCATAAGGGGGGGAGGTCAGAAGGAGAAGCAGACTCCCCGCCGAGCAGGGAGCCCGATGTGGGACGCGATCCCAGGACTCCAGGATCATGACCTGAGCCGAAGGCAGTCACTTAACCAACTGAGCCACCCAGGCGCCCAAGCATCCGACTCTTGACCTCAGCTCAGGTATTGATCTCAGGGTCATGAGTTCAAGCCCTGCTTTGGACTCCACACTGGGCATGGGGCCTACTTAAAAGTAAATAATACAGTAATAATAATAAAGTTTTATAGTTACACATACAATATAGAATAGTGTGTTAACGTGTTTTAAAATTGGCTTTCATAGAAAGATCTCCAAATAAATCTGGAAAACCTGTACCTCAGATACAGCAAAATGGCATCACTTAGACTTCAGCAAAGAATAATTGAAGCCTTTAATACCAGCTGTTTTTCAAGCAAGATTAATCATTCAAGACATAATAAAAAAAGGCTCAACTAGTTCTGTTCCAATTCTCTTCAGCATTTTATAAAAGTGCTCTTAGCATTTTGTTTAATGCTTAAAAGTTATATTATTATTTTAGAAGAAATTAGGATTGAAAATAAGATCAACAATTTCTTATATCTACATAACTTTCTTCTTGTAATTTTTAATATAATATTTTGTCACATTTTATAAATTTATTTTAATTTTATCTTTAAATATAGAGACAATAGATCTGTCTTTTGACATGGTGACAGAATAGCTTTGAACAAAGGATTAAAGGCTTAAGATCGCTGTTTTTTTTTTTTTTTAAAGATTTTATTTATTTACTTGAGAGAGAGAATGAGAGAGAGAGAGCACATGAGAGGGGGGAGGGTCAGAGGGAGAAGCAGACTCCCCGCCGAGCAGGGAGCCCGATGCGGGACTCGATCCTGTGACTCCAGGATCATGACCTGAGCCGAAGGCAGTTGCCCAACCAACTGAGCCACCCAGGCGCCCAAGATCGCTGGTTTTAAACAATATTGCTCTGCATTGCCAGGCACTTGAGAGCCTTGATCTTGGGCACATAAGCCATTTATCTATTTATCTATCTATATCTATTTAAAATATAGTACAGAATGGCATCTCAATAAAATTGGGGCAAATTAAATTCATTAATGGTAAACAGCAAATGCATTTGACAGTCTGATCCTATTGTTTTTTGAACCTGAAATAAAGAGAGGCATATTCCTAGAATTTCATAGGTGTAATAATAATCTAAAGGATGGGGGGAAGTTAATAACAGAAACATATTAATATGCTTTTCCTTGTTTTTATTTTTGGGAGAAAAGAAATATAAATGTTCAAGATATTCCTATTATGTGTCCAAAATGGAAAGAAGTGGTCAGGGGGTTGGAGGGAGAGAAAACATTTAATTCATTCAAGCTATCCTTGTGAGGTTAAAAAGAAAATTGATTGTGGTTTATTAATGTTTTCCAATAAACACTCAAGAGTTCAGCTAACTGAAAGCAATTGATACTAGGGAATCAATGGTGCAGGAGAATACCCTAATGGGTATCGTTGAAACTTTTAATTCTCATTATGTAGTTTATTCTTTCAAAGGTTATTTGATGGAATTATTGTTAATGAGTATCTTTGAAGCCTTGCTGTTTAAAGAATTGGTTTATTGAATGACTTTGCTCTATTTTAAATCAATTTACAGATGTCTGCATTGTGATTCATGCAAAAATATAAGCACAGGGGGAAAAAAGCACATAACCTATATAGTGTTTAAATTCCTTTCATTCCTTTCTAACTGATGGAATACATCTAAGCTCCAATGACCATGTTTCATTAAAAGTGATTGTAATTAAGAATTTCAGTTGGCTAACTTGTGATTGAATCACTCAGTGAGCTGCTTATATATCATGTAAGATTCAATCCAAACTGTGTTTAGTTGTATCTTTCTTGTTTGCATTTTCACTGCCAGTTATTTAAAATGAATTAGAAACAAGAGTTATCTTTTATAATTCACATATACACATTTCCAGCCTCGTCTTCCTGCTTCTGTATCAGAGCAGGCAAGAGGATAAACTACAGAAGCAGCCAAACTTAATGAAGTTTGAAAAAATATTTTAAGAAGACTCAAAGATATGTATAATTTACTCTTTCTCACAGTGTGCTTTTATTTAAAAGTAAATATACACACACATATCTGTGTACATGTTTCTAATTAAATATTAGAAATATAAGCAATTTAACAATTTCTTAAGGATTTAAATGACTACAGCAGTTTAACCTAGTAAATTTGTATATTCTTACTCTTTCCATTAATTCAAAGACAATCTGAGGATATCAAGGTGTAACTGTAAGGTATCCTTTGGAGAAAACTGTGAAAGTTTGCAATTTTGTTAAGACTAACCTCCTCAGATTACCATTCAGAAAATGAAGCCCATTCAATCTGTCCTTAGATGATGCCAGGAATCCCCTCTTACAGGAGAAGTGAAAGTAATAGTAGAAAGAAATCCAGGCAGGGAATCAGAAGATAAGGGTTTTCATGTTAGCTGCACTGGTTATTACCTGTTCATCTCTGGGCCACTCACCCAAGAAAGCATCTATATACTGGGAATCACAAAGTTCTTAAGAGGATCAAATAAAATCATATGTGTAACTGCCTTGAAAACCTTTGAATTTGTGTTAAATTGTAGTATTTTGTTATTAATATTACTAATAATTTATAGGGAGAAGCAAAAATCTTCATATTTCTGAAATGTGACTATTGGCTTGGTGATTAAAACAACAACGTGACTTCTAATATGTCTGAGGTTGGGACATCATCCTTCTCTTGGCTTCATTTTCTTTTCTGCAAACATAAGGCTAGTGCAGGTGCTAGCATATTGTGAATAAAATATGCCTGGTTTAAATAATGAAATTTATGTTGTTTAAATTGAGAAGAACACAAAATAAAGATTTATTTCTAAATAGCATTTGGATATATCCAATAATTAAAATAAAGATGTCTAATGTGCTAAAACAAGCTCAACATTTAACAAGAAAGATATTTATTATCACAGGTAGTATTTACTGAGTCCTGACCACATGCAAGACATTATGGTGACCACTTATGGTCATTTAATCTGCATCATATCCCATTGATGTTTATATATTATATCATTTAATATTTGTATTAACTCTATGAATGTGATAGTATCATTATGCTAATTTCATAATTATGAGACTATGAGTTAAAGAGTCTAAGTAACTTTCCCAAGGTTGTAAGGCAAAAGTTCATTTTGAGTATAGGTATTTATGATGCAGAAGACTAAAATCACCTCTAGAACCAAGGCCATGAGCCCTTGTCAAAAAAAAAAAAAAAAACTGGATTTAAGTGAAGATAAAACTGGGACAACCCTAGGTGAATTTCAAAAACATTCACCTTATTTTCTGTGACCTCCATTTGGCAGGTGGGAGGTGACTTTTATAATTTAAGAAAGCATTTGATAGGATAAAAATATATTATTTTTTACTCTTCTAGTATGCTAGTATTCAAAAGTAGTAATAAAATATAAGAGCAAGATTAAGTATGTTGAAATACATTTTTAAAAATGCTCTAGTGTAATCAAGATAGTGTGGTATTGGCAAAAGAATAACAAAATAGATCAATGAAACAGAATAGAGCTCAGAAATAAACTCATGTAAATATAATCAACTGATCTTTGATAAAGAAGCAGAGATAATACAATAGAGCAAAGACAGTCTCTTCAGCAAATGGTGCTAGAACAATTAGACCTCTTCATGAAAAAAAAAAAAATGAATCTACATACAGACTTTATACCCTTCACAAAGATTAACTCAAATGGATTACAGACCTAAATAAAAAATAGAAAATCACACAACTCCTATAAGTTAACATAGGAAAACATTTAGATGACGTTGGGTATGGTGATGACTTTTTAGATGCAACACTTAAGGCACAATCCATAATGAAAAAATGGATAATCTGGAAATTAAATTAAAATTTAAAACTTCTGCTCTGTAAAAGACACTATCAAGTCAATGAGAGGACTGAGTCACAGACTAGAAGAAAGTATTTGCAAAAGATACTGGCAGTAAAAGACTGTTATCCAAAATATAAAAAGAACTCTTGAAACTCAACAATAATAAAACAATCTGATTCAAAGAGAGGACAAAAACCTTGGACACCTCACCAAAGTAGATATACAGATGGCAAATAAGCATATGAAAGAATGCTCCACATCATATGTCATCAAGGAAATGTAAATTAAAACACTACTACATACCTATTATTATACCCCAAATCTGGAACACCAACACCAAATGCTGAAGAAGAGGTGAATTCCCATACATTGATGAGAATGCAAAACAATACAACCACTTTGGAAAACAGTTTGGTTGTTTCTTAGAAAACTAAATATACTCTTACCATATGATCCAGTAATTGTGCTCCTTGGTACTCACCAAAAGGAGTTGAAGTTTTATGTCCACACAAAAGCCCACACATGTGTTTTTAGCAGCTTTATTCATACTTGCCAAAACTTGGAAGCAACCAAGAGGCCCAGTAGCAGGTGAATGGATAAGTATACTGTGGATCATCCAGATAATGGAATTATTCAGCACTAAAAAGAAATGAGATATCAAGTCATGAAAACACATGGAGGAAACTTAAGTGCATATTACCAAGTAAAAGAAGCTGATCTTAAAAGGCTACAAACTATATGATTCCAACTATATCACATCCTGGAGAAGGCAAAACTATGGAGACAAAAATATTAGCAGTTGCCAGGAATTAGGGGTAGAAAGAGATGAATAGGCAAAACACAGAGGATTTTTAGGGCAGTGAATATACTCTGTATGATGGGTACATATCAATACACATTTGCCCAAACCCATAAAATATACAACTCAGGAATGAGCACCAATGTAAACTATGGACTTTGGGTGATTATGATGTGCCAGTGTAGGTTCATCAACTGTAATAAATATGCCACCTGGTAGGGAAAGTTGATAATGGGAGAGGTTGTACATGTGTGAGGGGAGAGGGTGTATGGGAAATCCCCATATCTTCCTTCAGTGTTGCTGTAAACCTTAAACTGCTCTGAAAACTAATTCTTATTTTTTTTTAAATGCCTTAGTAAAAGTATTGTGTAACATGCATGACATGAGAAAGAAAATCTAAAATTTGGCTGGTCAACTCCCTCGAGATACTTTCAAACTGACTAAGTCTATTAGACTCAACTTCTCAACAATGTTTACATCCATGCAAGAACATTCTTGAAATAATATAAAAGTGGAGTTCCAACATTTTTGTTACATCTCAAATAAGATTCCAATTTTCTGCAATTTATCTAATTTGAATCTTCTGGGACTTCATTCCAGATGCACATATAAAACAAGACAGAATTTGCTGCCAAATCTTTTCTTTTTTATCTAATCAGCAACGAGTCTTTCCTGTGAGGCTATATTTAATATACTGTCTATATCTCAGTTTTTGAGTTGTGCCTGGCATCCATGGAATTCTAAAAATTGATCTAGAGATTTTACACTGGAATAATATTAAGAAGAAGTAAAATAGTTGGTATTCTAGACCAACTCTGAAAATAGTTGGTCTTCTAGACCAACATATAAAACAAGACAGAATTTGCGGCCAAATCTTTTCTTTTTTATCTAATCAGCAACGAGTCTTTCCTGTGAGGCTATATTTAATATACTGTCTATATCTCAGTTTTTGGGTTGTGCCTGGCATCCATGGAATTCTAAAAATTGATCTAGAGATTTTATAGACTGGAATAATATTAAGAAGAAGTAAAATAGTTGGTCTTCTAGACCAACTCTGAAAATCTGGAAAACAGGTAATTTGCTGCAGCCACACCCATTATTATTTGCTCTGTATCCCTCAAGTTTCAAAGTTTACCTTATCAGCGGAGAATATGGCCACTGAAAGTGGTTGGCTGGTACAAAGGTTATAACCAACAACTAATTCAAGGGAAGAGAAGAATCCAGAAAGAATATGTGAAAGGCAGTAATCAATTAAAATCTCTTTGACTTCATCTTCTACTCTCTCCTTTCCTCTGTTCTTGCCATACTAGCCTTCTTTCTGACCCTTGAACACAGTAGGCCATCCCTACCTAAAAATCTTTGTACTTGTTTTTCTAAGACATACTTAACCCAGAAATACATGTGGCTTTTATACCTCTTTTAGGTGTTTTTCAAATATCACTTTAACCATTCTATTTCATGTACATCCCAGATTATTTCTGTGCTCTCTATTCTTTTTCTGTTGCCTTACTTTCTCCAGCTGCAACCATGTTATATAGTATACCTTCTCCTAATGTATTTGTTTATTATTTCACTTCTTCCACTAGAATGCAAGCTTCATTAGGGCACGAATTTTTCTGTTTTATTCCCTGAGTTATCCTCAACACCATGAATAGTAGTACCTGGGACTTCTTAGGCTTTTATAAATATTTATTGCATGATCGAGTGAAAGATACTAGCTTTATAAACATAGAGAAGAAAATGTGAATGAATCACTATTTTCTTTTCTGAAAGTTTGACACTATATTTAATGAATCTGGCTCTCTCTGTTACATGCTAAAGTGAAATGTGATATTCTGAGTTATTCTTTTCCTTCTTAACTCTCCTTAACTTGTACCTCAAATACAGATTTTTTTAAAAATAGGAAATCGCAAGTACTATTAAAATCCTAGAAATGTTTATAACAAATTATCAAACCATCCAACATTTAAAAAATTACTTCCCAATTTTCTTCTGTTAACTATAATATCTTAAATGTTACCAAAAGTTTGTAAAAATGTGTATATATATATATATATATATATATATATATATGTGGATATATTATATATGTGGATATATTACAAATATTGTATATAGTATAGATTCAAGTTGATATTCTCTTTAAGAACACTGAGAGAGTACTACATTTATATATTTTATATGAACTTTTTTTATATAATCAAGTTGATAACCATTCAACTTGGAGTCAGTACACTTGTTTTATACTTACAACACTACCACAAATTACCTATCCTCAGCCAAGCTGCTTAACCTCTCCGAATTCAACTTACTCATGTAAAAAATATAGAAGAAGCACAGAATTAATTTATGATATCTTCCAGTCTAAAATGCTTTGAGTCTATCTGGATGATTTATGACGTGACTATGTTTTATAATTTCTTATTTTTTTAAAGATTGTATTTATTTATTTTAGAGATAGAGAGCAGGGCAGAGGACAGAGGGAGAAGGACAAGCAGACTCTGCACCGAGCGCAGAGCCCAATGAGGCTCTCAGTCCCAGGACCCTGAGATCATGACCTGAGCTGAAATCAAGAGTTGGACACCTGACTGAGCCACCAGGTGCTCCAATAATTTCCTATTTTTGAGCAATAAAATTAAATTTATTTTTTCCATAAGGCCTAATCTCAAACCGTGAGAGACTCTGGACTCCGGGGAACAAACTGAGGGCTACAGAAGGGAGGGGAGTTGGGGGATGGGGTAACCAGTTGATGGGTATTAAGGAGGGCACATGTTGTGATGAGCATTGGGTGTTATACACAACTAATGAATCACTGAACACTACACCAAAAACTAATGATGTACTATATGTTGGCTAACTGAACATAATAATAATAAAAAAATTTAAAAAATATATCTAATTTAAAGCATCATAGTTTAGTATATTTTTAAAAGTAAATACCAATATACAGAATAAGGTATCCATGCTGTCTTTGTTGTTTGTTTTGGTTTGATTTATATTCAGCATTGTGAACAGAAACTTTAAGTACTTTGTTGATTATATTTTGAAAAGACTTTTCAGAGTAGAAATTATCTAACTGCAATGATGACCATGGAATAAAAATTTGTAATTGGATATTGGCTATTGTATTCAATATGACACTATTCTGTTAATTTGATCTAAACATATTTAGCTCTCTAAACAATGTTCCTAAAGCAATCAAGAGGACAAGAAGTCATATTGTACTCCTGAGTGAAAAACAAACAAACAAAAACAGCAAATAAAACCCAGAAATACTGCTAACTAGTTATGGAAATATAAAATCATTGTTATGACTTATGTTATGTCTGACTCACTGATCCAGATGTCAAAGGAATGCATGAGTCAATAAGATGGTTTTTTTCTTCTACTTTCAGGATCCCAAATTGTCATTTCTGATTCTTTATCTGTTTTGTTGCTAATTAATAGTTCTCAAACCGTTCTATAACAAATTTCTCCATTCATTTGCACAGATAGTTCAATAAATAACTGAGTTAAGGTGACAGGTTCTGAATCTTTATCAGCTGTTTAACTCTGTCTGAAGCTTTGTAAAGAATAATAATGGAAGAGAGCAAATAAATTAATTCAACCTGCAAATTTAAAATGTATAAAAATGATTTTGTTAATAAACCCACAGAATACATCCCAATTAGCACCAGCAGAAGAAGAGAAGCATCATATCCTATACCTTGTAACAGAATGACCAACAAGTCAGCAACAGTGTTATAGCTGTGGCCAAATTGTTGTAAGACAGCCCCACTGATAGATCAATGGTATAGACAGTGATTCTTAAGCTTTCCAGGGCATCAGAGTCACTTGAAGGGCTTATTAAACCCCAGGTCACTAGGCACTCCCCTAGAGTTTCTGATTCAGTAGGTCTGGAAAAGGACACAATATTTGCCTTTTTAGCAAGTTCTTCCATGATGCTGATGCTGCTGGTCCAAGAATTATTTGATTACAAATAATTTGAGTTGTGCAGTCATGGCTTGGAAAAGATCTTAAAGGTATTTCATCTATTTCTGTAATTCAAATTTTAATCATCCCTGATGGTGAATTCATTGTTACATATGAGCAACCACCATGTGTTAGACATCGAGCTAGATGCAAGTGATACACTGGTTAATAATCCCCTTTAAGAGGTCCATGGTCTTGAGTGGGAAAAGCATTTGCAGAGGTTATTATTATGCAGTGTTTTCATAGAAGGATGCACAGAGGACTTAGACACTGAAGATCTCTGTAACAGCAGAGCAACATGGTCAAGATTGAATTTATAAATTTTCACTCTGGTCTGGTAGGAAGCAGGAAGTGAGTTAGAAAATGATTGCAAAAATCCAAGTCAGAAACAACAATGGTGTGTAAAACCCTCCAATCTTTCCACATTGCTTTAAACATAAAATATCACTGTTTTAAAATGGTGAAAAATCATTCTGAATGACAGGTACCAAACAATCCCATCTCCTTGATTTTGCTACTCCTATCCACACTTGATAACAATACAATATTTAAATTAGTCCTGTGGAACCGTTTTCAGTCCCTCAAATTCACAGTTTCTCTCACCACTAAACTTGTACACATTCTTTTATTAATACCAGAACAACTCTTTTTTTTGAGAGAGAGAGAGCATGAGCAGGTGAGGGGCAGAGGGAGAAGCAGACTCCCCTGCTGAGCAGAGAACCTGACACTGGGACTCCAGGATCTCGACCTGAGCCAAAGGCAGACACTTAACTAACTGAGCCACCCAGACACCACTATACCAGAACAACTCTTTGTCATCCTCTTCACCTAATAATCACTAATCACTAGTAAATCACCAACAGTTTTAGTTCAGTGTATAGGTCTTATCTGCATGGACACATTCCTTATTCTAACCTTCCTGTCTCTCTGGTTTGTGCAAGAGCTCTTTGTCCATTTTTTCATGTATTTCACTACAGAAGCAGCCTCTTCAGGGCAGAGGCTGGGATCTCTATCAGTATTCTTCAGAAAGCCCAGCTTATAATAAATACACAATAAATATATGCAGTTTTAGTGAAGGAATAAGAGCCTGTTAAGGGGACAAACAAAGGAATGGGCAGAGATATAAAAGAAAACAGTTCATTGCAATATCATGGTAGCTAATAATTGGAAGGAATGATTAACAGGTCCAGAAAAAATATGGACTTAAAACATCCAGTAGTTTTATCTATGGATGTTATTGATGACTTTATAGACAGTGATAATAAAGCAGGGTAATAAAGACTAAGTCAAAACTAGGAATTGGAGATTCCTACACATTTTTATGTACTATTTAGTTAATTCAATATTTCAATAACTGTGAGATAAAACCATTAGTATAATTTTACAGATGAAGTAAGTGAAGCAGAAAAATATTAACTGGTCAAAGTTTACAAAGCTAGAAAATGGCAGGGGTACCTGGGTGGCTCAGTCCATTAAAGGTCCAAACTTTTGATTTCGGCTCAGGTCATGATCTCAGGGTCATGGGATCCAGTCCCAAATAGGTCTCCACCCTCAGAGCAGAGTTTGCTTCTCCTTCTCCCTTGCCCCCCCCCATTCTCTCTCAAATAAATAAACAAATAAAATCTTTTTTTTTTTTTTTTTAAAGCTAGAAAATGGCAGAGTTGAACCTGGAACCTCTGCCTCTAAGAAGCAAGCTTCAATCTAATTTGTGCAGTCTCCTCCTCACCAAGCACATACACACACACACACACAATAATAAGTAAAAGAATAAAGGAAAGGAAACACAAGTACTCGTACTAAGACTACTACATGGTCATCAGCTACAAATCTAATGAGTATGCTTTTCTTCATTCAAACCACTATGCATTGTATTAAACAGTGAGGATAAGCGCAAAGATGCAAACTGACTCACATTGGATGGCTGTATCCATACTTGTTTGTGAACAAGGGAGGTTGCTGCAGTTTGGATTCATTCAGCATGCATATTAAGAGGACTATAGTTTAAGTTATTAAGCTATTTAATCTCAGATTTGGAACTGAATAAAGTGTGGCATACATTAGACAACTTTTGCAATGTTAGCAAGGTTCTAGAGTTACATTTTGGATGGGTTTTATTAAATAGACCCTCACTTTTTAGAAATAAAATGGTTATTGCGGGTATTAGAATCAAAAGGATGTTCTTTCCTTCTTTCTTCTTTTTTATATGGCAAATAAAATAATCAAAAAAAAAAAAACTAAACTCACAAAGCTTTTCAGGATCCAACTGTTGAAATGGTTTTAGACAATCCTATTCACACATGGGTGGGAAAGGGGGCTTCAGGAAGAAGTTGGGGGAAAATATG
This sequence comes from Leptonychotes weddellii, assembly GCF_054177405.1. NCBI lineage: Eukaryota > Metazoa > Chordata > Mammalia > Carnivora > Phocidae > Leptonychotes > Leptonychotes weddellii. The sequence continues at coordinate 157,990,983 of NC_138369.1, read as the reverse complement.
AAGACAAGCATGAAGGCCTTTTTGTACTGTGATCTTTCCACTAGACATCCAGGGATAATGGAAAAGGGAGTTGTGTTTAAAAATAATCTTGATAAGTGATTTTTTTTTAATTGGTAGGTGGGGATAGTTGAGAATAAAATGAAAAATCTCTTGAAAAAAGCTACAGACTCTTGGTAGAGACTGAGATAAATATAGTCAGTGACCAGAACACAACAGATACCAATAATATTAAGACCTTGAAAGAAGAGATGCAGCCCATGGAGCTCTGGAAGATGAAAGGTTCACTCTAATCCCTTTATGAAAGCAGACTTTCTACAGAGGGGAGATTTTAGTCCTGGGAGCATGAAGCTTATTAAAAAAAAGGGGGGGCGTTATTTCCCCTTATATTCTTTCACACCATCCTCCCACACTGTACCCTGAAGATAGATAAGATCTCTGAGAATCTAGTAAGAAGGCAGGTAATATCTGGCATGATATAAAAAGGAAGGTGAAATAGTGAATTAACATCTTTGCTTTACATTGGAAAAAAAACAAAACAAAACATTTTTCAACATTAGGTTCCATCATGCCCACCACTTAATAAGTAGTCGAGACTATTATATACCAGCAAATAATATTGCTGGTAAGAGATAATTGCTAAAAATAATACACTCCAGTATCTGTTTTCAACAATCCTTTGTAAACTTAATTTCCCACTGCTCTCAATATGAGCTATGTTCCCTCGACCACTTATTGACCTTCAAATAAAAGTTGGTACAACTTCATTTGCACAATTTTTATATTTAATAATATTCCTTTCAAGTCAGTCTTTGCTCTTCCAACTATTCTGTAATCACAAAGGCTTAGTATTTTTTTTCTAAAACTCATACCATTCACAGGGACGCCTGGGTGGCTCAGTTGGTTAAACATCTGCCTTTGGCTCAGGTCATGATCCCAGAGTTCTGGGATCAAGTCCCTCACGGGGCTCCCTGCTCAGTGGGGAGTCTGCTTCTACCTCTGCCTGCTGCTTCCCCTGCTTGTGGTCTCTCGCTCATTCACTCGCTCTCTGACAAATAAATAGATAAAATCTTTAAAATAAATAAATAAATAAATAAATAAATAAATAAATAAATAAATAAAACTCATGTCACTCACAACTAGAACCAGTCATTGGGCAAGTGTAAGGTAGGACTTGTATCATCAGTTACCTTTCAATGTATATATACCATATTCCAGTGAGAAATCCTTAACCCCAACTTTATTAGTTGGTTAGTAACTTATAATTAGGGAGTAATGAAATATTATTGTTTTAATTTGATTTTGAGAAATACTTCCTTTGCTAGATTTCTTTGTCTTCCTGTCCTAACATGAGGATCTAGACTGAATGTTTGTGTTCCCCAAAATTAATATGTTAAAACCTAATCCCCAGTGTGATGGTATGTGGTGGTGGGGCATTTGGGAGATGAGTAAGTCATGAGGCTGAAGCTTTCACTAATGAGATTAGTACCCTTATTTAAAAGACTTCAATCGGGCGCCTGGGTGGCTCAGTTGGTTAAAAGACTTCAGAGAGCTTCCTTGCCCATTTGTCATTTGAAGACCTTCTGTGAACTAGGAAATGGGCTCTCAGCAGACACTGAATCTGCATCATCTTGGTCTTGGACTTCCCAGCCTCCAGAACTATGAAAAATATATTTCTCTTTTTTATAAGCCACCCAGTCTATGGTATTCTGTTACAGCAACCCAAATGGACAAAGACGGAATCTAAAGAATGACTTCTTAACTTCTATGTATTTATTTTGAACAGTATCACATCTTAGAAATTGACATTGATATAGTCCAATGACTGTATTCAGATTTTATTAAATTTACATGCACTCATTTACATATATGTATTGTGTGTGCATTTAGTTCTATGCAAATTTATCACATGTGTAGATTTATGTAACCACCACCAGAGTCAAGAGATAGAACTATTCCATTACCACAACAATCCTTTTAGATAGCCATATCCTTCTCTCCTTCCACCTCTCAGTCCTTAATTTCTGGTAGCCACTAATCTACTTAGTATCTCTATAATCTTGTCAGTTCAAGAATTTTATAAAAATGGAATCATATACTATGTGACCTTTTAAGATTGGCTTTTTTCACTCAGCATATAAGGCTGTTGAGCTTGATCCAATAATTGTATGCATTGATAGTACCCTCACATATTACACAAAATTCACTTAAAATTGATCACAGACTTAAATATCAAACTATAACTTTCAGAAAAAAAAAGATACAGATAAAATTTTGGGGAACTCAGGCTAAGTAAAGAGATCTTAGACTTGACAACAAAATTGTGTTCCATAAAAGGAAAAAAAACCAGATAATTTGAACATCATCAAAATTTAAAACTTTTGCTTGGCAAAGATCTTGTGAAGAGAATGGAAAGACAAGCTACAGACTGGGAGAAAATATTGCAAACTACATAGCTGACAAAGGTCTTGTGTTTAGAAATGATAAAGAACTTTCAAAGCTCAATAGTAAAGAAACAAACAATCCAATTAGAAAATAACAGATTACATGAAGAGATATTTCAATAAAAAGAGTACACAGATGAGAACTAAGCAGCGAAAAGGTATTCACTCAACAGCATCAACCATTAGGAAAAACCACAAGGACATAAGATTACATACTTATGAGAATGGCAAAAATAAAATATAGTTAACACCAAATGCTGGCAATGATGGGAGAAACTGAATCATTCATACACTTATGGTGGGAATATAAGATGCTAAAGCCACTCTTCAAAATAGTGTAGCAGCTATTTTTTGGTATTTTTAACATCATAAGAGATTAATATTATTCTTTAGGATCAATATACAATTAATATTCTTGTATATTTATTTTCCTATTTGCTCCCTTGTTTTTCATTCATTCCTACAAATTCTATTTTTCTATGAGATTATTTTCCTTCTGCCTAAAGAATTCCAATTTGTGTTTCCAGCTGGTAAAAACTCCCCAGATTTTTTCATTTTCTTCTAGAAATACATTTATTATTATTGTTTTAATTTTGAAAGCTATTTTTGAAAGCTATAGAATTCTAAGTTGGCTATTTTTTCTTTTGACGTACCAGGGATCAAACCACCTTCTTAAAAATGTTTGTTAATATCTTTAGACAATTTTGCAAAATTGTCAGCCTTTATCTCTTCAATTAGAGTCTGCCTCTCTGGCACTTTCTCTGTCTGTCTGTCTCTGTCTCTCCCTCTCTTTAATGGATCTATTTCACTGGAACAAGGCAGTAAAGGAAACTGTTTTCTCTGGTGCTCACAGAGTAGCAGCAGTAGTGATGGTTCCTTTGAAGGCCAATTTTTAGATATTGCTCCTTCAAGTTTTGTCTTGGGTCTACTTCTCCAGTCCTCCAAACAATTCTGTAGCTTCACAGTAGCCTTTTAATGAACTAATTTTTCAGCTGGAAATATGTCTTATGGCTTTAAATAAAAATCCTTGTTGATACCATTTCAGTTAGCCCCAGAAACTTACTAGGTGTTCCTTTCCCCTCTTGTAATGACTCTGTTTTCCACGCCTGCTTCTCTCATCTTCCCACTCCACATCTTAGTTAAGCTCACCTAAATATCAGAGCAAGTGTATGTGACACTCATTTAACGACCTCTCAGTCTATTGATTCTCCTTTCTCCAATACATACCATGATTTATGGCATGTTTACAGTACTTTGATCAAGTTATTCAACCTCTCAATAACTGTCACTATCTCCTTGTGGAAAACAATAATCACCATTAAATTATCTACCACATGTTCTTTTTTTCCCCTGATACAATGTTTTTCATGATTTCAAGGATGTTTATGGCTTTTTATTTTATTATTATTTTTTTACTCCCCCCGTATATTCTTCTGGATTTTAAAATTTGTTACACCTTTTCTCAAGACATGTCTATTTTTTTTTCCCTTGATCTTAAGCTTTCCCTGGATTCTATGAGCTCACTAATTTCCTCCCTTCTATCCACTCACTATGCAAACATATGCAACTTTTTAAAGTGGAATTCTAATCATCAACAAATGTAAAATTTATATTTTCGGTTTATGCAGCCTACAGCAAAGAATCTTAAAGGTATCACACCAAATGTTAAAAGATGATAGAAAGTGATAATAGATTTTTCCAAATCCTTTCTCAAATTAATTTTACTTATAATAATTCTAAATATAAGTTTATTATTTATGTAACTGATAAAAAATATAAAAGTCAATACCCATTGAATCAGTCTATTAGAGAAACCATTTAGATATAAGAAAATATAGGTAATAATGGTGAATAAAATAAATTATACAACATATTTTGAGTTTATTTTCAAATGATTTAAAATAAGTTCTACCTTCTCCCTGAACCTCATTGCTCTTTACTTTCTCTGAATTTGTCACCTTTAGACCAATGCCCCAAAATTTAGCACTTGATTATGCACCGTCTTACTTGTGGTTTTTTGCATGTGATAATCTCATTAAATTTGAGGAATAGAAAATGAACTATTTTTTCTTCAGTTACCCCAAAAGAACTTGAGCTAAAACCAAACATATAGTAAGAGTTCAGTAAATGTTTGTTGATTTCCAAAATGGTGGAAAAGCTAATTAGGGAAATCCCCCTAAAAGTGACTATCAATATTCTAAAAGTGAATTCTAAAAATTGCAATCGTGGATTACTCAATTATAACCTTAGGAACTGTAGGAAAATGAATACAGAAAATAAATAAACAGAGTTTGAATAAGAAAAATAAGTAAACAGTATTTGAATAGAAAAACAAAGGATTTATTAAGGAAAATAATTAGAGATCACAAAATTGTTCTTTCATAAGAATGCTTAGGATTAGTGGGAAACATTAAAACAGACAAAAGAGCATTAATGTGGTAAGAACAATGCAAGGCAATTTAGAATTCAGAAAAGAAATATGAAATAGATGACACACAAAAAAAGAAAATTCTGTTGAGCTGAACAAGGTTACAGAAGGCATACAAAGAGCAGAACTGAGAGAAGTTCATACAAAGAGGTACTGGGACACATTGAAGGTCAAGCACCAAATAATGTTTTACCAATAGATATGTTTGATTTGAAAGGAGATGGAAAAAACAACAGTATAAGATCACTGCACCCTCAAAGACAAAGGGGCTAATTAGAAATAAGACAATGGAAATGTCATAAATAATAGGAATACTTTTACATATTATTAAGAAATGATAGAGAGCAATGGGAAAATCTTTCAATGTCCCCTTAAGATACTAGTAACAAAATGTAGTGTGTCTTTGTTCCTCAAATAATTACAAAGAACTAGAAGATATACAATAGAAATACATGTTTCTGACAAAATAATTTAACTTCTTAATTTAGAAAAAAATTCTAAATGATCCCAACATTGAGGTTTTAAAGTGGAAAAAAAATAGAGCATAAATTTTTATATTTACACAAAGTAGGAGGACCTCAACTATTAGTGACTCTTTTTTTTTTTTTTTAAAGATTTTATTTATTTATTTGACAGAGAGAGAGAGACACAGCCAGAGAGGGAACACAAGCAGGGGGAGTGGGAGAGGGAGAAGCAGACCTCCCGCCGAGCGGGAAGCCCGATGCAGGGCTCGATCTCAGGACCCTGGGATCATGACCTGAGCCGAAGGCAGACGCTTAACGACTGAGCCACCCAGGCGCCCCTATTAGTGACTCTTAAAAGTATTGAAAACACTTATTCAATAATGACATATTACATCAGTATTGAATTTACAGATATATTTTTAATTGAGATTTCTTTTTTCCATTTACAAAATTTTCTAAGCCCCCTGTGATTTCCATTGTTAGCTGAAACAAATAATTTTACTGCTTATATAAAGTTATTTTTCAGTAGATGCCTATAATTTTTACACAAATGTAACATATGATATGATAAAGAACTAAATTGCCTCATTTGTAATAGTTCTCTAATCTGTACAGCTGCCTAATCTTCAAAAACTTCGATTTTTTAAAATGGCATTCTGCAGTAGACCACTAGATGTCACTCAAGATAAGGTTTCCCCCTTTAATACCCTAAACACCCCTTCAGCTTTTCATTAAATCTTGGTTCATTATTCTTAATTGGCAAATTTTAGGTTTGTGTTTGTACCCATTTAAATTTAATTATTTCCCACTGTGAACCTTCAGATGGATATTTTTACATATAAAAAAAATAAACTCCTAGGATTAATAATAATCTTGATTACATATGAAGTATGTAAAATACTGTAGGGAAAATAAGGTAGAGCTCTTTACTAAGGTAAAGGTTCTATGGACTATGGAATTATCTGGAGTATAATTTGTTAATTTCCAGTTAGGTTTGTACTATTAATGGAAATAAATTTTTAAAAAATCAGTTTTACCAATTCTTTTGTATTATTGATGGACACATTTTATTGTTGCATAATTCAATATTTCATGCTTTACTTACTTTGTGTTATTAAATAGAGATAATCCTAAGAGAGATTATGTAGATTTATATTCTTTTCTTCTAAAATTTACTTATAAAATAGTTTCCTTTGCACTGCACAAGGTCTTCACTTTCTCATTTCCCAGTAGAGTGCTCTGCCTGTTCCTCAAGGAATGGGAGACACGCTTACAAGCTCCCATGTTGGTGTGCAGCAAGGAGGGCTTGGATAATGGGCAACTTTGCTTATTTTAACTACCTTCTTTAAACTAAAATTGCATATTACTTTTTTGTAATTATAGCTTGCAAAAAGTATTTATAACAGTAAGCATGGAACTAGCCCTAGAGCACTCCATGATTGATAAATTTGTCACTATTATTTGACAAATATCTCTTGGAAAAATACTTTGCAGAGAGGGAACATTTTATTTGTTTTTTATAAACTTATGATTTCCTTATTATGTCCAAATACTAAGACTTTTTTATTAAAGTACATTCCCCCAAAACATGACCTAATATCTGAAATTAAATTTGGCACTTAAAAAACATCAATTCTTTGAGTCACCAGGGCATCAAACAAAGTGAGTGTTTCATTGTATGAAATGGTACTCTGGGGACTGAGTTAGTCCTCTATACTGCCGAGTCCAAAGAAAAGCCTGGTGCATTGTTAATTGTAACTGTGCAGGGTCAAGTTTTACTAGGGAAATGGAAATTGGACAAGTATTCCGATTTTACCTATAAACTTTGGATATATAACTCCAGCAATAAAGCAGCTCAACAAGAAAGAGCAAACTATAGTCAACTGCCAATCTGGGAAAAACATTCTGATACACATGAGACAATAACTCCATTAAATAAATAAAATTCCCCATGGCCAGTAGTAAAATAGTAATATAAAACAGGGAATAAAAGACGAAGAATAAATAACTCTTAATTTTTGGAATAATGATTTAAAGCTTATAGTACATGAAGCTATCCAAATTTTAAAACTTTAACCATACCTAGCACTTTTGAAACAAATATTCATACAGGTCTCTTAAAGAAAAATTTTAAAGAGTTGCCACAACTGGTAAAAATTATTAACACATTACTTACTGGTCTGAAATAGGGTTTCACATAATGCAACATGGAGGCAAAGGCTAATGAGTCTGCCTTCATGAAGATAAATGATTAAGTAAAGCAAAGGTTTCAACATGGTGTTACATTGTGATCTTCCTCTGCTTGACCTACAGAACATAAGTTATTGTTTCTGTACTTTCTGGAAGATACCACATTGAAGTGGAGTTAGGGGTCAATTTTATTTTTTTAAAGGTTTTTATTTATTTATTTGAGAGAGAGCAAGTGAGAAAGAGAGCACAGAGGGAGAGGGAGTAGACTCCCCACTGAGCAGGGAGTCCAGCTTGGGGCTGGAGCCTAGGACCCTGAGACCATGACCTGAGAAGGCAGACACTTAACTGGCTGAGCCACCCAGGCGCCCCTAGTGGTCAATGTTAGAAAAAGGTAGGAGTGTGTTTTTCTGCTCCAGTATTTCCCCCTTTTTGGAAACCACTATTCCATGTTTTGTTGTCTGGTTTGGTTTTGTTGTCATTCTGCATTCTATCCTACCCCACAAAAACATTTACTTTCTTGGCTGCCTGCTCCCTTTAGTCACTTAAGGAAATTAATCTGATGAGCTGATGTACACGGAATGCTGAGGAAAGAAGGTGTTGTTCTTTTTGAGACCATTGTTTCAAAATGGTGGAATTGTGGGGGCAGATGAGCATTCAAAAGCTCTCTAGTACTTCAACATAGACTATCCTACAGCTATTTTCTTCAAAGGTATTAAACGATTTATGGCAAGAAGACTTTCAAAGATGAATTAAGATGGTACACACAAAATGGCTTAAAGAGTAAAGCCATTAACATTTGGATGAAAACAGAAGAATCATATAAGAAGGGAAATTACTATCTTTTTAAAAAGATTTATTTATTCATTTTAGAAAGAGGGAGAGAGAGCATTCACAGGAGCAGGGGAGGGGGAGGGAGAGGGAGAAGAATCCTCAAGCCGACTCCCAGCTGAGCACAGAGCCGGAGACCCTGAGATCACCAACATCAAGAGTTGAACACTCAACTGACTGAGCCACCTGGGCACCCCAGGGAATTACTATCTTAAAAAAATTCAGGAACAGAATACAATTTAGTGCTGGGGTACCAAAGAGTTAGGGCAAAAATGAAGGCAAAGCAATATAGCTCCTACTTTATGATGACAGCCAATGTGTTTCCAGCTCTGAAATTGTAGAGAAGTTTTCACCTAGGGACAAGAGTACGTGCAAGGCCAGCAATAATGAAGAAAGAGGAACCAATATCTCTGGTTCCATTGCTGGATAGTTCAGGTGAAATGGATAGACTGCAGAGAATGTTAGAATCCTTAACCCATGGATGACATCACTGTAATCTACATATACAAAGGATGAGTTAGAATTGCTTTTATTTTCCCACCTTTAGTAAAAGAATAATGAAGGAAATAAATTAAACATATTTGTTAGTTTAAGATGCTAAAAATCTTCCTTGAAGTATGCTTACTTGAAACATACTATTATATTTTTAAATGAAATTTAAAATTGCCATTTTAGTTTTCCTCCTTTTTTTCAATTCAAAGATTTACTTTCTGCATTGTAAAGTTGGCATTTTTAGGCTTTTCCTATGATCTAGCACATAAAGCAATACAATAGCTGTGGGTTTTAAACTGAGATGTTTTAATTAATTTGAGATGCTATTTGAAAGGGTCTGGGTAGGTCTGATGTTCCTAGAAAGTTTTTATAGCTATCTTCTAAAGTTGTTTTGTTTTCTCAGATTTTGCAGAATGATACACTGCTGAAGTCCAATAACTCAAATGTTTGGGCAACATTCATCAAGGCCGAACAAACTCAGCCTCTGCTCTTGGCATTATCAGGATCTTCATGGAGCACATCGCTTCCAAGTTGTAGCTGTAAATGTCCTTGATAGAGGCAATTTCAGGGACATCAGTCAAGATTTTGTCTTGAAAAATAATGGTAGGAGATTAGAAATAATGCATTACCCCAGTAAACCACTCCACCTGGTTTTATTAATAATATATTTTTTATAAGGCAATTTCCCAGCGCTACATAGACAACTAAAACCCACATGGACTGGGGTGTGAAAAAAAAAATGTCTAACTGGTATGAAGACTTGAAGATAGAAGAGAGAATTGGGGGGAAAGTTTTATAAATATGTATGTGAATGAGGAATGACCTAGTTACAAGCATACTTAGAATCCAAAAAATAAAAATAAAAATAAAAATAATGGAACTAAGTGTATTAGAGTTCCAGTGTGCCTGCTTATAAATTGCAGATATACTATTAATGAAAATAGAATCCTACAAGGTCTCCAAGCATGTCAAAAGTGAGCCTCAGTCATCATAACCTTCTATAATAAGTGTAGACTTAGGGGTTTTGAAGAATTTTAGTTAGTCCCCATGCACATCTCCAGAAAAATACACAAACATATAAGATATGCATAACATAGCTCAGAGCATGCATTTTGAAGAGGGTCCAGATTTGGTTATGAAAGAGAAATACAAATTTATTAAACTATCTTCCTATTCATTCCACAGAGGAATGAATAGAAATTCATTGTAGTAATTCTACTATTCTACTCAAGAACATATCATTCAACTAATGCTTTTGGGTCTCTTTCAACTACAACACTTTCTGTCCTCTAGATTTTGCTAGTAATAAAAAATGAGTATAAGTTATAAATATTTATGAAGGTATATTTTTAATACGGTTTAGGGAGAAAATTTATAGATGCATGATGTAATCTATTTCTCGGTTTTTAAATACCTGCATATTAATAATGCTGATATACCCACTGCTAATTTTAAGTATCAGGCAAAGCCATATTTAGCTAATAATAAATAATCTTTTGGCCCTTGATAAGGAGGATTTTTCAAAAGCGTTTTAAATTATTCATTAGGAAAATACCTTGGCATGCTAATGAAAATATGAAAATGAACTATAATTTCATCCATATATAGTTAATTTAAAAGTTCTTATTTTAATTGTAGGACATATTCATGGTGAATTGAAATTTATTACAAGGCAAAAAGACTATTAACTGTTTTATAATCACACTTTAGTTTATCTAAGTAAACTTAATGTGCCCCAACTAATACTTGGGTACAGGACACAAAGATGAATAAAACTAGGATCTTGTTTCGGGTTGTTTACAGTTCAATCATGGACACTGACATGTAACAAATGGTAGATTGGGGGGGCGAACTCATGGAATATAGTGAGATCACAAAGAATGAGAAATTAGTTTTGTAGCTGTCAGAAAGAAGGTGTTTATGGCAGGCTTTCCCTGCCCCCGCCACCAAAAAAAGACTCAGAATGAACTAGGGAGATAAGATTGTTAAAGGGATTCCAGACAGAAAACTTCATGATGGAGGCATCCTGTTATTCTAGGAAGGCAGGTAAATCTGATTGACACAAAGCTGGAAAGGGATCAAAGAGAGGCTGAAGGTATATACTGAGAACAAGTTACATAAGACCTTCTGTACTCTGCCCAGAAATTTTGACATTAGTTCTACAAGACATGGGAAGTTACTGAAGATTTTCAAGCTGGCAAAATACCTATAGCCGCAGTTCTAGACAAATAGTTGTGATGCTGTGGGAAGAAGGTGGATGAGGAGAGACACATTTATTCTGGAATATTTCAGTTTGGAGAGAGGCAATGTAAAAGAACTTGACAGGATTCGTAGTTGGGGATTCTGAGTTTGCAGTCTGGTTTAATAGTTGACTAGCAGTGTAACCTTGGGCAAGTCCTTAGTCCTTTTGAGACTTACATCCTCATGTATGAAGTCGTGATGAATTGGAACTACCCAAAAGGTTGTTGTGAGGGTTATCTGAGGAAAATTAATGTGTGTGTGCCAGAGTAGTTATTAAATATTAGTTCTCTTTCCTAGAAATGATCTTGGCACCTTAACTACTGATCTGTGACTAAAATGATAAAATTTATTCAATGTTTTAAAAGATTTCTAAAGGATACCCTGTAGTCACAGGTATCCATTACATGATTGAAATATTTATAATTATTACTGTCAGATATGTTTTTCTTTCTAACAGCTAAAACTAAATACCTTATAAGTAGCTTAATTTTATTTCTTTGTTGTTGTAGTTCTTTAGTTTTTATTTCATAATCATAAGCTTAACTCTGCAATCCAGCCAGACTTGGAGGGGAGTAAGGAAAATACAGAACCCATCAAACTGCTGGGAGAGCTCAAAGATGGGGGTAAAGGGGTGATCTGAGCTACAGAAGGAGTGGTCTGGTAGTTAAGATAAAACACAAGTCAAATTTATTAGGCTTGTCCACAGTCAGCAGTGGTGATCTTGCTGGTCTTGCCATTCCTGGTCCCAAAGCGCTCCATGGCTACCACAGTATTCATGGCCTCTCTCACCTTGCCTGAGACCATGTGCTTGCCATCCAACCACTCAGTCTTGGCAGATGAAAAACTGGGAATCAATTGTGCTGGGCTCAGCATTTTTCATGGACAAGATGCCAGGACCCATGTGCTTCCGGATGAAATTCTCATCATCGAAATTCTCCCCATAGATGGACTTGCCTCCAGTTCCATGATGGCATGGGAAGTCACCACCCTGGCACAGAAATCCTGGAATAATACTGTGAAAGCAAGAGACGTTATAACCAAATCCTTTCTCCCCAGGGTTCAGAGCAGGAGTTCTCTGCTGTCTTTGGCACTTTGCAAACAGCTCCAAGGAGACTCGGCCCAAGGGCTCACCATCCATGGCAATGTCGAAGAACACGGTGGGGTTGACCCTGGCTGGGCAGCGTCACCGGCTCCAGAGCAGTGGTATCTGCAAGGTGGCCTATTTCTTCTTCTTTAGTTACTACAATTCTTTAGAATGAGGAAAATGATAATGATCCTTTTCTGTGAAAATTTGTTTATGGATGTGAAGATTTAAAATTTTTTCTTGTAAGTTCATATTTTGGGGCCTAATTGCAGACTTACTGAGTCAAAACACCTGGGTCTGGAACCTTGATATTGTAAATCTCAGAACTTAGTATCTACGTTTAAATTCGTTTTAAAGAGTGCTCCTCGACCTCCTTTAGTTATAACTCCTCCTTATTATTATTGTTTGTAACAGAAAAATGCACAACTCAGCCAATGGGCACAGCCTCCTGCTTCACAGATGTGAAATAAATGTTCACTTAATCTTCCACTTTATAGAACACTCATTGTAAAGAGGATGATTCGGTAGTCAATAACCATTCTTTTGGAAGGGAAAATAAAAAAGGGTTGCACCATGACTACCTTCATCTGAAATGTTGCTAACCTTGTAACAAATTAATATTTCATTCTTCACTAGTTTTTCAGTCCACCATAGTGTTTAAAATGTCAACCTTGTAACATGAGCCTCAAATCACGTGGAAGTATGTTTGAAAGTCATGGCCCTAGGCCCTGTCTCCAAACTATGGCATCTGCATCTTGTGGAGTGGAGCCACATAAGTATTCAAGATGATTCTTGTAAATATAATGTTTGCTCATCATTGGTCTAATTCCCATGACTCCTCTCTGCTATTTTGTATGTGTGTGCATATATATTTGTATATCATGTACACACAAGTACTTGTCCAGCCTCTGTAGGCATGAGAGTTTACAACTCCTATTCTAGAAATTTGGTATAATGTCAACTATACCATCTCAAAAAACAACAGCAAATAAATGTGTGTTGGGTGGATACAGGAATAAATGAAGTTGGAAAAGTGGCTACATTTTAAAATTTTGAATTACAACTGTGAAATTATATAGTCACAATTTGCTAAGGATCTCAAAATACTGAGCCACATAATAACTAGGGAATCTAGGTTGTATATTTTCCATTTATTATAGAGTTTAATATGAAAATGGAACTCAAATTCTTACCACAATTATCTTTCTAACTCTCTTCCAACAGGAAATTGGGTTAGAAATGTCTAACTCAAAATAAGAAGCATCTTGCAGTCTTCAAACTGTTAATATTAATTATTCTTGTGCTTCTTTGTTTCCTTAATTAGAAAAACCAAACTCTCAGACTTGTATTTTCTAAGGTCATATTGTTTTTGGTTTGGGGAATAAAGCATCTGATTCTGTAGTAATCCTAGGTTATGTCTCTATCCTGTCATAATTTGCCATTTGTTCAAGTATAATTTTTGCTAAAATAGTTTCACTTGCAAAATATATATTTATCATCCAAATTCAATATCCCTCCAAAAGGATTCGTTTAAACCACTGTTTATCAATAAACAATACCTTGAAAATGTATTGAAACAGTGGCTTACATAATGTTCCCCCCTTTCTTTTTGCTCATTGAGATTTTCCAGTAAAACCTGTGTTTTCATCAAAATGTTGCAAAAGACTGTGAATATGTTTTAACTTTAAGAGGGTCAGCACACACTCTTCTAGGTAAGAATACTATTGTATTATATATAATATGTTATATACCTTACAGAATATATCTTCCAGGTTCTAGTGATCCATTAATTAAAATGGTACTAAGCATGTAAATTGGTTTAGGTCTTTTTCAGGATTTAAAGAAAAGGATATTTCTTAAAAGGGAGGGGGGATAGGGGAATTGCAAAAGTAGGTCATATTGCTCTAATCTTGTATTTGTGTTTTTAAAGGATGCAGACTGAGTCAGAATAGAGGCAAAACACACACTTGTTCTGTGAATCACAATCCAGACTCAGAGCTGGCGCAGATTTGAGGAATGTGCAGGATTCTTATCCAAGCCATGTCTGGTATTTATCCAGGTTAAAATTTTCTTTTTTTCTTTCTTTCTTTTTTTTTATATGAGAAGAATGAAATAAATAATACATTTTCCTTTTCACTCCCCAGTGTTCTAGTTAGTTCATTTGAGTTGTATTCATTCAATTCATTTTATTTCTTGCCTTAATGAGCTTAATATTCCTGGCAGGCTTTGAAAACATGGCTGAATAAATTTATGAATGAAAATTGCCAAGTTCTAATCCTGGCCTTTACCATTATTTTTCACAACTTTTAGAAGAAAATCAATCCTAGGTTCTTTAACATGGCTCTCTTATTTTCAAATCCCTGAGAAGTATTGGATGCTGTAGTAAATACATATTGACATGCGAAATGTTACAAAAGCTTCAAGCATGGTTTTCATTAGGAGTTGCAAGTAGAAGTTGAAAATGTTTATTAAAAATTATATTTTTTTCACTTTTTATGTAAGTAGCCAGAATGTTTTGACACACATTTATAGATTGGGTAAAGTTATTTGGAAAAATAAACAAAACTCTTTCTAAAAAACAAACAAACAAAGAACTTCATGTTATTTCACAGTTCTCCACTTTCATGGAAAAGAAAAATCTTGACTCTTGGCATAAAATCTTAGATCTAATACCAAACTAGGCTTTTTACCCCTGAACACCTTCCTATTCAGTCTCCAGGACCAAACATAACACAGCATAAAAAGTATAAAACACTGTAGAATAATTTTTTTTTCTAGTTATCGTAAGAGATTTTATGACAGTCTCATAATTGCCTTTAACTATCTTAAAATTATTTTATTTTAAAAAACACAGAACAGATTTTTATATGGACTCTGTGGTGACAGAAGAAAAACTTAAGAATCATTGCAGTTTAATGTTAAAAATGAGGTAAAAAATAAAATGTATCTATGCATTTATAATCTCTTCATTTTGTGAGATATTGTAGATGATTTGCAAATCTTAATATTTACTTGGTTACTTGCTGTTATAGGCTGGATTGTGTGTCTCCAAATTCGTATATTGCGACCCTAACTCCCAATGTGACTATTGCAGATAGGGCCTTTAAGAAGAAAATAAAGGTTAAAAAGTGTCAATAAGGGTGGGGCCCTTACCTGACAGGATTGATTTCCTTATAAGTAGAAGAAGAGACACCAAAGATCTTTCTCTCTGTGCATATATACACAGAGTATATGCAGAGAAGAAGTCATATGGGGACACAGGGAGAAGGTAGCCATCTACAAGCCACTAAGAAACACCTCACAAGAAACCAAATATGTTAAGACCTGGATTTTGGACTTTGAGCCTCCAAAACTGTAAGAAAATACATTTCTGTTATTTATTTAAGCCACATAGTCTGTGGTATTTTGTTATGACAGCCTGAGCTAATACACCTGCCCACAAAGCTGGTGCTAAGGCGCTTCCAGTTTTTCCCAGGGATCAGCTGATTCTAATGAGCTTTGTTGAGAGTGAAGCTTTTGGGGAAGAATTTGAAGGAGCAGTTAAATTCCACTGGTTAAATTCTCTAATACTAGAGTAGTGCATAGGAAATGTCAAAGTCATTTGAAGGTAGGAGAAGAATGTTGATAACTTGGCTAATTCCACTAAATGTTTTCTTTATTGTGCCATTTGCTAAATTATAAAATGTATTTACACTACCAATTACTTCTGTTTAATTATCTACAGCAGTCTTCATAATTAGAACTACCATTCTGAGGGTGTCTTATGTACCACTCACTGAATATTTAGCATTTTACTAAACATTACAGCAACTTCCTAATATAGACATTATTAACCCATTTGGCAGATGAAGAGACTGAAGCTCAAAATGGTGAGGTTTTTTTTCAAGAACATGCAGTTGGAGAACATCTATTTTGAACAAAAGTGTGGCCCCAAAGCTATCACTCTAATTTATTAAGATGTTTAAACAAAAGACAAATATACAGAAAAGGCCGAATAGGATTCTGACGTATCTAATGAATATGTGAAAATATTTTTCCTCCTTTTTATCTTAATTTTGTTTTGTTTTCTGATAATCTAGATTTATTCTCTAGCCTATTATATCCATAGGCTTGGGTAGGTTTTGTCGAAAGGACCCTTGTCTATATGGGACCCTATTATAGCCACTGTGAATCAAAGAAATATCGTGTAGTTTTATATTCTTAGTACAAGTCTCTCAAGAAGTCTCACCTAACCACACATTCTTATAAACCACTCATAGAGCTGGCAGTGAGAAGAAAACAACTGATCACTTTGGATGCAGCCAATGAAAACCTGCCAAGTGATATCACAGTATTAATGGTCTGACGATTAATGACAATCTTCATTGGAGTTCACTGTATCAACAAGAAAAAACATGATGAAGTATATTACCTGTTATATATTTTACTTTCTTTTTATTTAAAATTTTGAAATTTTACATAAAAGTTTGAAGATAGTTGGTTTTTTGTTTGTTTGTTTGTTTCTTTACAGATTCATTCTCTTAGTTTCCCACAAAAATTAGTGGAATCTGTTTTTAAACCACTAGCTAATAACTCTAAGATTCCGCTAAATGTGGTTGTAACATCATATCTAAAATAGTTCCTCTCTTTTTTCTCACTGATTTTTATGTTTCTGAGTTAGACCTCTGTTCTTATTCTTTATGTCAGTTTAAAAGGAAAGAAACCAAGTTCCAACTTGGCTGTCAATGACCAAAAAGAAGGAATTTGAAGTCCTGGGATCAAAGAGGTATTTCAGCACATCTTAATAAATTTTTATGCTAACCTATAAACATAACAATAGAAAGGAAAATATGATTTATACACACATCAGAAAAAATCATTTATATAATACTAAGGATGCTACATCAGTTCATAAATTTTAAAGAAAGACAACAAAGAAGTTTTTATCTCCTTTAAAGAAAGGAATGCTTAGCAGCCAGACATGGCCCATGATCAAGTGCACTGAACAACAAAATTATTAAGCTTGCATGAAAAAGTCAAAGAGGTAATGTCTTCTGATGAATGTCACCGTATTTATACATGTGTAGGTGTGTATGTGCGATTTTATGTGGGTATGTAACTACACGTCACTTTTTTTAACAGCTGAAGAAAAAAAGTTCTTTTGAACAAAGGTGGAATGTAAACAACAAATCTTTTTAGTGCAGCTAAAAATATTAACAAAATCAACAATATAAGTTCTTATCAGAAATCATAAACAAAAGTTTTTCTTTACCTTTTAAGTTGTTTAAAGATTCTGTCTGACGAAATAATTTCCTTTGTTTTTCAGTCTTTGGTTACTTAAAAATAACTGAGGCTTAATATTAAAAGAGCTAAATCTTATTCACAACTATGTAACCTTTTATAATTGACTTTGATATCTTTTGTTGTCACTTTGGTTTAATGGATAATTAAATATTGTCTTATAAAAATAAGTTCTTATCAGAATACTCACCACACACATATATGTGTATATAAACACACACACACACTGATGATGATGATGACGATGATAAAATGAAAGGGAGAGAGAGAGATTGATTTTGTAAACCTGGACTGAACTCTTGAACAATTCCTTGATTATTTTGGTATTAAAAATATACTTAATAATTTAGGTTGGTTAAGATGACAGGGCAAAAGCAATTCAACTGTCTACTAAATCCATCATATGACTGTGACTATTTTGAGTCTAAAAGCAGTCAGAAATGATGTGAGAAGATAGCAGTATAAACATAGCACAAGGCTTAAAAATTAATGAAAGGTCAACTGTTCAAATGGAAAACTGAGAACATATCTGTGGGAGGAAGTAATGCTTCAGACAGATATTTCACTTGATGTAATTGAAGACTTTCCTATGTGACCTGAATCTA
This sequence comes from Leptonychotes weddellii, assembly GCF_054177405.1. Lineage (NCBI taxonomy): Eukaryota > Metazoa > Chordata > Mammalia > Carnivora > Phocidae > Leptonychotes > Leptonychotes weddellii. Next base: position 157,972,930 of record NC_138369.1, on the reverse strand, counting down.
CCTGATAGACTGTCACATTTTGAAACTTCTTCTTTTATATTTTTCATGTTTCTTTTCTTATCTTTGTCGTTATTGTGTTTTTGTAAAGATTCATATGTTCGTTTTCTCAAATAGTTTTCTCAGTGCAGTGATTTAATTTTCTATATCTGAATTTAATTTGACAGCAGAGGAAGGGCAAATTAAAACCAAATGCATTTCTTTTTAGTTTGTTTGTTGTTGTTTTTTTTTTTTTTAGCATACTTATTTTGGGGTGGGGGGAAGGAGACTGTGAAATGGAGGTTTTAAATTACTTGTCCAGCTAGTGAGTAGTGAAGCCAGGAGTCAAGCGCAGGCACTGTGGCACCAGAATCCATGCTCCTGACCCCTTCACTTAACCGTCTTTCTAGAAAAATCCATAGACTTTAGAGAAGAAACAATGCTTGAGATGATTATTAAAAGACTATCAGGAATGTTTTAGGTTGAACAAAAAATGAAGCACATTCTAAGCTGAGGAATTAGTGTGTGTATGGGAGAGCAGGATGGATTCACAGAACTCCAAATTGTTTAGAATTAGACTATAGAAAAAGCAGAAGAGAGGTACGAGATACAGCCGTAGATGGGGGTAGCTACAAATGATGGTGTCATGGATAATGATAAAGAGCTAAGAATCCAATGTTTAGGTGATAGGTCACAAACTGAATAGTTAGAAGTGAAGAGAAATGAAGTCAAAATAAGCATTTAAGGGGCATTTTTGATCTATGGCAGGTGTCTGCAAACTTTTTTTTTTTTTTTAACAGGAGCAGATAGTAAATATTTTAAGCTCAGTGAAAAGGAGGTAAATCAAGGATATTATGCTGACCCTTGATCTAAGGGGAAAAGCAAAAACCTGAAATAAGGCAATAGCTTCAGGTAAGGTTGGTGTTAATTGTGGCAAAGAATCAGTATCGGATTGAGAACCTATTAGAAGTTTGAATTTTAATATTTTGTGATTGATTGAATATGGAACTTGGAAAGGAAGGAAGAATGTGCAGTGCCTCTGAAGATTATTTAGATGGTATATTATTCCTCTCCTTCCACCAGCCATAAGCATGTATGCACATACACACAAAAACACATGTGCACACACACATTTGAAATGGAAGATTGGGAAGGTAATAAAATTAGTTCTCATTGATTTCACTTTGACACTTCTAAAAGTTTCTCAAATGCTTCTTCTGAAATACCTATTTTCTGCCCTGGCCTCAGTGATGCTGGATTTTCTGCCAATCTCTGAAAACTACCATATGTGTAGTTTGAAATACATAACCATTAAGGTCCCGTCCACAATGTGTAGTTTGAAATACATAACCATTAAGGTTCTGTCCACATTTACTTGAGACTGAATCAACTCAAAGATAAGACAAATCAGCAAGCATAAACACTACTTTCAAGAAACTTGGCAATGAGAAAGCAATGATAAAAGTAATATAAAGAAAATAAGGACATTTTTAGTGAACTAGCAAACTAGAAATCCAGAGATGCTTCTGGTAAGAATATCTGTTTGCTGGATGAAATTAATAGCAAACTCGAATAAAAAAGTAAACAAAAATACACACACACACATACAATTATCTTCTTTAATTGTATAATGAAGTATCAGAGAAATTAAGAGAAATTCATAGGGCTCAGGACAAAAAAAGAGTTTGCAATAGCAGCTCTTGTTTATTCTCAGTGACCTAGAGCCTGGCTTTAATAGGTCTGGCCTTGTTCATGTGAGGGAGAGTTTATGAAACTTGAACCCTAAGCAAGATAGAATACTAAATTGGAGATCCCAGCATTTGGCATGTATTCTCAAGGGCCAATAACTTCAGAGCATGAACTAAAAATATAAATCCTGATCCACTAGGAATTGGCAGAAATACTTGCTTATCTCTCTGGAGAGACCTCTGCTAAAATTATGCTGAAAAACCCTATGAAATGAGGTGCTCCTTAATTGGCATGATACATATAATCCTCCCAACTTGAATGTCATTGTAATTAAGTCTGGAAAGCTCAGTGTCCCCCATTCATAAACACCTTTAAGAGTAATCTACAGAAAGCCGTAAGGTGCAAGCAGAAAACAGAACATTAAGCAGTGAATTAGCAAAATTTCTTATGAAGGCTCTGAGTTTCCAGTACTTTTGAACATCTCTCATATGGATACAATCCTTCTAGTGATTTGGAGTTTATGGAAGGTGAAAAACAAAAGCATTTTCATGACAACAACTCAGCTTCTTTATCCCAATCCACCTGGTGTATGATTGCCATTCTTAGTCAATGTTGTGAAAGAGGAGACTTCCTATCTAGAAGTCATCTTCTGTCTTCTCTTCGCTGGCATTTTCATCCTAACTTATCCAGATCATTGTCAGCTTTTCTTCACACATCCTCAGCTTTCCCTGATGATTTAAGCCAGTAATTCTTAACATCAGCATCAGTATAAACTGGTATAATCAGCTAAATTGTGCCCCCCCCCAATATTCATATACATGAATATCCCCAGTACCTCAGAATGTAACTGTATTTGGAGATAGAGCTTTAAAGAGGTATTAAGTTAGAATGAAGCCATGAGAATGGGCCCATATCCATTCTAACTGGTGTCCTTGTAAGAAATGGAAATGAGAGACACCAGAAAGCTACATGCATAGAGAAAACAGCTTGTGAGGGAACAGCAAAAATGCATTCATCTTCAAGCCCATGAGAGAGGCCTCAAAAGAAACTAACCCCACTAACACCTTGAATTTAGACTTCCACCCTCCAGAACTATGAGAAAGTAAATTTATGTTGTTAAAGCCACCCAGTCTGTGGTATCTTGTTATGGCAGCCCTAGCAAACCAATACACCTGGGAACTTATCTGAAATGCAAATTCTTGGGTCCACACAAAACCTATTGAATCAGAAATTCTGGAGATGGAGCCCAGCAATTTTATTTTACCAAGATTTCCAGATGGTGCTGATACATACTAAAGCTTGAAAATCACTGATTTATTCATTATTGAGGAATGAATTAGTATGATATGATCCCCAACTCAGTTCATTGCTATAAAATTCATAAAGGGTCTCATTTCCTTCTCAGTATCACCACTTATTTCTCTGTACTTACACATCAATAAATGTTCATCGGGGGTCAAGTACTTATCGACACCCAGGTGTTTATGGAGAATAAAAATATATATATAAAACACTACAACATCCGAAGGCAAAGATTTACTAATACAAAAAAAAAAGGAAGAATGAGAAAATATAACAAAAACTAATGCAACACCTAAACTGCAGGGGGTTGTTTTATATTAGTTTCTTTTGTATTTGGAGACTGACACCGGAGAGGAGAGGCTGGGAGATGGGTGTGGTTTAACTTGGTAGGTAGTCTGTGCTTTTTTACATTACACAAAACTAAGGATGAGCAACAGTATACTTGTGGAAAAAATGAATAATGTAGCTTCTGCAAGCAGTTGTAAGAATAAAAGAGAAGTGAGAGCCAACTGAAAGAGCTTCCAACATTCAAAGCTGGAATAATTTGAGTGAAAAAATGAACTAGTATGGATTATAGTCCAGAGTATAAAATAAATATCCATGAATCCATACTGATATAAATAAATAACTGAATGAATGAATAAATAAATGGAGGACAATAGACAAATCTCCCATGCAGAGGAATTTCAAATAATTTGTGCACTCAAGCAGGTGGAGCATAACTCCCTACTCCTCAAGTGTGGGCTCTCCATAATGACTTCCATTCAATGAGGACAGTGTGGAAAGGGAAAATCAGTCATTTTACAGCTGCTTGACAAACAGTGACAAAAACTCAGCCAAATGATCAAGATTAACATCAACAGTGATGTCATATTGCTAACACTTGCTGTGATGTGGTAAGATGGCACTTTACCTGTGTGTTCTTCTTCGAAAAAACTGTAACCCAAGAATAATCATGAGGAAAACATCAAACAAATAACAACAAAAGGACATTCTATGAAGTATCAGATCAATATTTTTCAAAACCATCAAGGTCACCAAAATGAGAAGTCTCAGAAACTATAACCGCCGAGAGGAGCTTAAAGAGAAATGACCAAATGTCACGTGATATCCTGGATAGGCTCATGTAACCAAAAAAATAACATTAGGTTAACATCTAAGGAGATTTTTTAAAATTGGGAAATTTGAGTGAACCATAGCTTTAGTTAATAATAGTGTACTGATATGGGTTCATTTATTGTGAAAACTGTACCATATTAGTGTAAGATATTAATGATAAAGAGAACTGGGTGTGGTACATATGGGTACTCTCGATACTGTCTGCAATTTTCCTGTAAATCTAAAACTATTTTAGTACAAAATATGTATTTTAAAAAGAGAACTAAGAATTTAGCACGAGAAAATTGTTTTGCAAACAGAAAAGCATTGTATGAAATGTAAGGGATTCTTATTATCAAGTGCCATAAAAATTTAAAAACAAAAATGTCATAACCATTGGGAGGAGAGAGCTCCAGAGAGCTCATAATGAGAGGTGGAGAAACTGGAGGAATGGCCATTAAATAATTGTATGACCGTGTACAGAAAACTTAATATCTTTGGGGTGTCACGTCATAATACTTTGTTCATGATGTCTTTCATGACTAATTCAGAAGGTTGTATTTTTGAGAATGCATTTGGTAATTGCATATAAAATTTGAGGTGATGTTATTATTGTGATTTTTTAAATGTTGTTAATATTATTAAAAACCCCAATGGAAAAGTAGAGTATATGACGAGTAAAGCTGGGAGAAGAAGATTACAGGTAGGGAAAATTGAACAAGTATGAGGAAAGGAGGGCTTAAAGGGCAATGATAAGTCCATTCTGGCTAACTTGGGTGTATTCTATACAGTCATCCTTAACTATATTCATTAATTTATTTGTGGAAATTTTACATTCCATATATAATATTTCTGAAATTAATTTATGCATATGATGGGAGATATGTGTTCTTGGACATCATCTTAGCTGTTGCGTGAAGAAGGCTTGGGAAGGGACAAGATTTGAAGGCAGAGGGACCAATTCAAAGGCTGAGATGAATACAAGAGATGAATCTACATTTGTGGCAGATGGATCAGAGAAAAACTAATGGATTTGGAGTCTACATTGGAGGTAGAATTGGTGAGATTTGGTGATGCTTTGGAGTGGAGAGTGAGGACAAATCAAAAGTCAAGAGCAAATACTAGGTGGTGTCATTTACTGAAATAAGAAAGGAGGAGATATAAAAGCATACAGGGAAATACAGTATGTGTTTTTCAGATACGTTGGGTTTGAAATGTTTATAGGACATTCAGATAGAACTGTCCACTATGTACTTTTACCTATAGATCTAAGTATAAGAGAATGGTACCAGCCAGAGATATACACATGGGAGCCTGTGAGCACATAGAATAACTAACAGTTGAAGTTTGGACAATGGAGAGGATCATCAGAAGAGGCTAATAGTGTGAGATGAAAGAAAACCAGGCTCTGAGGGACAAAATCATTCCACAGATAAACCTTGACTCCCAGTTAAAGCCTCATCTATTTAGCATCCACAGTATTGTCCCATTCAATTTTATCAACCTCATCTCACTAGTTCTCATACTAAGATGCAATATAAGCCAGACTAATGTGTGTCAAATTAAAATGTCATCCTCTTATCCCTTGCCCCAGCATTCTGCTCTGTCCTCTTAGAATGTTAACATTCTTCCAGCTCACAATTCCTTTATTTATTCACATTTTTTATCAAGACAACCATTTAGTAAGTGGAATCTCATTGAGATGATTCCATAGAGTTAGCACTGGGCTCTTCATAACCCATTTCATACAGCCACTTCAAACCACCTCAAACCCAAAAATGTCTCTTTCAAGCTCACAGTCACTCATGCTTTAGGGTTACCATTGACTCTCAACTCATCAATACCCCTGGAACACTCAGGTAACACTTAACTCCATTCTACTTTTTACTGTTCCTTATTTCTGTGCATGCATGTATGTCTTTAGGTAGATTGTAAGTACCTAGACAGCTGGGACCACCCCCATTTTTCACATCCCCTAGCAAACTGTCTTGCCATTAAGAATTTGTTGTTTCACTGATCTATTTCCTGACTAAAACAAACAAATAACGACAAAAAACAAGTTCTGCTCACTGAGGAAAAGGGAGAAGCATGTGCAAACTTGAAAGGGCTGTTTGTAAGAAACAAGTTTATCACGTTTTATTTTTTCTGATGATGATTGAAATGGTGATTCTATAGTGGGTCATTTTCCTTTGTTAGTGAAGAGTAGAAATAAAGCTTGTTTTTACATGACAAATATATTTTCTATTTTTAGCTTATAGCAAATAAAAATATTTAAGAGTTAAACATTTTAAAACCATGTTTGTTTTTTTTTTCTTCCAATAACCACAATATGTATAACACCTTTTGGTTGTATACTTTAAGAAGATTTTCTGTGTCTGACTTGATTCCAAGGTGCCTTTTCCTTGCCATCAACAGGTTTAGAGAGACATGGCCATCAATTTCTAACTTCGAGTCAGTCAGTGCATACTCAAAAAACTCTCATATATGAGAGTTTGACCTCCAGAAACACGCTATGGCCCTGACTTGGTCCAAGAGATGGCTGGCCATAGAAACTCAACCCCCACCCAACAAAAATGAATAATGTTCTCTCTTTTGAAAAGTCTCCAAATTGCTCCCTTGCAGCCAACCAATGACTACCAAATATGCTTGAAGACCAGCTTGAATTCCCTCCAATACCCCTTTCTCCATATCCCTCCTTAATGGAGTAATTGCTGCAATTAGAAGAGGCTTTATCAATATTTCCTTTTTCGATTTTATAAAATGTACTCTCCCTGTTAATACCTTTGAACCACTGCAGCAGAAGGGTTTCCTTGACATATTTATTTGTGAATAAGTATCAATTGCCATCTTTGTGTCCAACTTATTTTGTCTTTGACACAAACATACTAAGAAAAGTAAGTATGCTATACTGTATCTTAATATATTATTTTAAATTATCCAAGTTAACATTAATACAAATAGTTGAAAAATCATAATTCTTTCTAGGAAAGATTTTGATGACGCTTTAAGTAGGGAACATCTTGTTATACATTCATTGAAGTGCATTCAGTGTGTCTATTACATATTGGATTAGGACTAAATTCATCATTCTCTAATCACTTGCAACACAGACAAAATATCATAGTGACATTTTCCTTATACTATATCCTGATGTTCCTGAGAATATCTCTGGAGCATTTTCAGCCTTTTGATAAGCCTGGTTACAGCCTCAGATAATGGTTTTCTTTTTATCTAGAGATAGGTTTTCAGGCTAAACCTTTAATTTTGGAGCAATTGAAAGGTGAACACCTTCTGTTATGCAACAGAAGAACTATATTGTGGTAATAAGAATCCATTGTATCTCCACTGGGTAATGTCTAAATATAAGGACCTTGACATGTCAGTTACCTGGTGTAGAAGTTAATATGAAAGAGTTTAACACACATTTATTCTTTTTGTTTTCTCTTGCTTTTCAATTGTATCCCAAACAGCAAACTGTTAACCTTTCAGGGCCTAATCTATAATTTGTATTCTGGTCAACAGCTGATTTACTTGACTGAAAGTCGTGCTGATGGAAGGAGCAAAGGATCAGACATTTAATGGATACGTAACAAAAAGCTCAACTCCATGAATTTAAATCCATTTTACATTAGAAGAACTTATGATAAGTTTATGGCAATAAAATGTCAAGATGTTAATAAGAATTGGCATGTTTCCATGTGATTAAATGACAGAATTACAGCCCAAAATGCCACCTTTTTGTTGGAAATGTAAGAAACACACTGAACAGATGCATTCAGAAAGATAATCATTGTAAAGACACCTCTATACTCTATAAATTATTCCTTATAAAGTCATTGGTAATTTATCTCTCTACAATGAATCTTAGGCCACTTTGAAAATATGGCATCAGAAGAGATTAGAGTTTTTAAACAGGCTTTCTCATTTGCTTTTAATGGTGCTCCCACTTGAAAAAAAAATGGACAACCTTGCAGATACTAATACACTCAGTTTGTTTTTAATTAAAACTTTAATATATAAAATATAGATACCCCTTCTGTATCTTTCATCAGGGACAGACCGATTTTAAAGGTATATAGTCCTTCCTAATTTATTTTTTAAGACTTTATTTATTTATTTGAGAGAGAGAGCACATGAGCATGGGCGAAGGGAGAAGGAGAAGCAGACTCCTTGCTGAGCAGGGAGGACCCCGGGATCATGACCTGAGCCGAAGGCAGACGTTTAACCAACTGAGCCACCCAGGTGCCCCAGTATAGTCCTTGCTATTTTAAATCAAGGAGATTATTTTGATTCTTCAGTGACTCCATAACTCTGCCTTCTGCCTTCACTGTTTTAAGTTTGTGTATTCAGCATTTATCGCCTTTAGTTCCTTATTATTTCATTAGATTATAAGCTCCATGATGTCAGGAATCTTGATTTACCCTTCACTGTGTCTTACAGAATCTACCAGAGAATTTAACACAAAGATTTTTGGTTTTTTTTTTTTTTTTTTTTTTTTTGAGTAGAATGATCAATTAGATAAAGAAATTTTAAAATATAAATAAGTCCTTTGGCTCTGTAATGGTGTACTTGTGTTTTTACTTTTATGTTTATGTATGAGGCTCCCTACTATTTATTTGTTTGATTTTACATTCTAGGGTGTTAGTTTTTGAAGAGGATACTTCCATTCTGAACACATCTATGTTTACTTGATTTCCAGCCAGTTAGTTTATTAAAAAAGAGTCAAAATGCTTGTTATGCTGTCCATACAACTTACAATTAAATGTTTAATTTTTCCCACTACTTTCTAATTGACAATTGTAGATTTGTGTGGATACAATCTGACCAACTCCATCAGGTTAACAGAGCCATCAAAAGAGGCCTAGTTAGGACCCAGAATCCTCCAAGGCCATTGTCTGATGATTAGCACAGAACAGTTTGTTGCTGATATTGTCAAGAGTCCTCTCCACTCCCTCAACTCAATTTCTCGCTTCATTGCTTTGAACCCCTATGGGGCAGCAGCAGTTTAAGGGATGTCAACAAGAATACTCTTGTTCTCTCAGGAATTCAGTACAAGAGGATAAACAGCTACACAGCTGGGCAAACTAATAGGTATAGAAGTGTGTGACTTAGTGTTTAATAAATACACGAGCATTTTACAAGACCTAGTGGACCTTCCTCGGAATTATTGAATTTGATTGATACATGTAGTGTTTACTTGAGGTAATTTTTGCTTAAATCACAGTTATAGATTTTTTTATTAGATGTGACAAACATCAGGTTTGTTAATTAAGAACCCAGATATAAAGCCATATTTTGTCAAATATTTTTGTAAATATCAAAAAAAATTTTAAAAAGCAATTTCAGAGAAACGCCTCAATTTTATTCTATTTTCTATATGTGTGGCAGTGTTTATGAGTAGTTTAGAGTCCATAAATAGACAGAAGGCTCTACATTTATTTTCTCTACTCCTTTTAATATTGATTTGTTTAGATACTGAGCGCTGTCTTAGGGGCTCTTCATCCTTTAAATAAGGATTGCAGAACAGCAAACAACCTATGACTTGAGGAGTGGAAATTTATGGAATGCAAATTTGCTATTTCTACTCTAGAGTATAACTAACTACAATTTATCTGGCTGGAGCACGCAGCTATTATATCCCATCATTGAATGGATATTATTTTAATGTCACAGAAATTTTTACCTGAACCCGTAAGAGGCTCCAGTGGTTTAAATGAAAATCAGCATGGCTAATTACTACTTCTGCACCAGATCTGCAAAGAGATGATCATGGCCATACGGTTGGGGTTGGGCTTTGAGCTATGAATTGTGGCGTGAGACCCATACTCACGTCTTTCAGAGAGAGTTCATTACTCAAATTTCAAGCACCATTAATTTCTTCCTTTTCACTTGTAACAGTAGTAAAACTTATCCTGAAAGATACAGGATATATGACTAATTGAAAAACAGGTAGAATGTGTTAAAATCTCCTTGAGAGTCTCTGCCTTGGAGAACAACATTGAAATAAAAAATGAAAGTGACAGCATTTTGCCACTACCACTTCAACTGCTAATACTCCCTTTCAAAAATATAATAAAATAAGAGTGTTGATCCAAAAATATGAAAAAGCATCTATTTTATCAATTCAAAAAAGTATTTTTCGAACTACAGCTGGTGAATATTATTTGAATACTGTTTTATACTAATTAAATCCACCGGCAGCAACAGATTCCTTTTCTCTGGTATCATTGCTAAAGCCTATTTAAAGTATCGGAACATTTTATGAGGTCAGGAAGAATTAGACTGTATATTTTTAGTTTCCTCACTCCACACGCTATTACCATTACTGATAAAATCACATAGACTACATCTAAAATACTTAAGGCAACTTACTTATGACTTTTGTTTACTAGTGTGTAGAAAAAATAAAAAAACTTTAAGCTTCTTAAACTACAGTTCCTTCCTCATTTTTTTTTTTTAAAGATTTTATTTATTTATTCATGAGAGACAGAGAGAGAGAGAGAGAGGCAGAGGGAGAAGCAGGCTCCCAAGGAGCAGAGAGCCCTATGTGGGACTCGATCCCAGGACCCCGGGATCATGACCTGAGCCGAAGGCAGACGCTTAACCATCTGAGCCACCCAGGCGCCCCTCCTTCCTCATTTTTAAAACAGTTTTGAATTGGGTCGAGTCCTGAAATTAGGAAATTGCCTAGGACCAGTCTTAAGGAAAATTTTTGATAAATGTAAAGCTTTTCTCTTGCTTTCCTTTCTCTGATACACTTTTCCAGTAACTAATCATTCCTTTCCTTACACAGTTGTTTGGCTTCTCCAAAGCCAGGCCTAATTTCCTGTGATGTGCTCCATTTTCTGAAAGGACCGCTCCTTCCTTCCTTTTGCTGCTCATGACCTTCATTAAAATGTTCATGTTTTGAAAATATGTTTCAGTGAGTCAGGAGAAAAGTAATTGGATTGAAAAGTGAGTAAAAAGTGAATAAATAATCTCTTGAAGTGTTTGAATTTAAAAAAAATTCAGGTCAGTTTTTTTGTTTGGTTGGTTTTTTTTTTGTACAAATGATCTCTCATCAGTATGGGTAATAACTCTTTTGACAGAGAGTTAAACTAAATTACTTTTTAATGTCCCTTCCTCCACAAGATACCAGAAAAAAAAGTAAAGTGAGCTATTGAAGAGTTTATGAACATAGCTTGGATAGAAGACCAATAAAGCATAAACAGGCATCAATTATAATACTTAGACAACTATCCAGTTGCCTTCTTATAAAACCATCCTTCACGGGAGCCTGGGTGGCTCAGTTGGTTGAGCGACTGCCTTCGGCTCAGGTCATGATCCTGGAGTCCCGGGATCGAGTCCCACATCGGGCTCCCTGCTCAGCAGGGAGTCTGCTTCTCCCTCTGATCCTCCCCCCTCTCATGCACGCTCTCTCTCTCTCTCTCATTCTCTCTCTCAAATAAATAAATAAAATCTTTAAAAAAAAAAATCCTTCCCTGCCTGATGTTTGGTGATAAAAAAAAAAAATAGGACATGAAATAGGAAGTAGTCAAATTCTGAACTAGAAAAATGAAAGTGAGTAATAAAACTTAGTAAAACTTCATATGAACACAAATAGTCCTCATACAAACAAAACATTCCAGACTTGAATTACTAAGGCTTTGTTTTATCTAGGTTCTAAGTTTGGATTCCAAAGATATGATTTCTGTTCAAAAATATTTAAACATTTCTCAAAAATGTTAAGAGTGCCTATTTATCATATTTTTTCCACACTATGTTCAAGATGTAGAGAGTGATCCAGCTTAATTTAGTGTTAATAGTAGGTTATTCTTATTAATGAAAGTTTTTCATAGTAAGGAAACATAAATTCAGGGATAAAAAATAAATATCGCTGCTTATAAGCTTATTATTTAACTTCACAGCTGTTGTAACACTCTATGTAGGGAATAGTGTTACAAGGGAATAGTAAAATTTTGTACTAGTAAATCTGCCACAGATCAGTGATACAAACAGTACATTATAGCTTTTTAGAAATGTGAAATAACAAACCTTTGACATTACTGATGAATTTTAAAACCAGAGCATTGTATCTCATATAAGATTCACAATTGAATTGTTTTGTTTATGTATTTTCGAATCTTCCTACCCCACCCCTGCCCATGGTGGCCTGCTAGGCACAAGACGTACATGCTTAAATTTGCATGGAGAAAAGAAAATTGGCAATTTGAAATCATAATTTGCTTTGAATTTCTATTAAACATTGGAATTAAAAATAGTTCCCTATAGGTCTGGGTAAACATTTGGTTTATTAGCTTCTAGTTTTCTGTTTCTGCAAAAAAAAAAAAAATTAAATCAGTATTCTTTGTGTTCTAAACAATGGATTCATCATGCATAAAAATACTTAGTAATATATGAGAATTATTATTTGACTATTCCTTGGTGTTAGTTCAAAGTTGCATTTTCAAATACTGTGTTAAGAACTTCCCAGAAAAATTTAACATTTTATTTGTTTGGAATACTATCACATACTGCATTAGTTGTCAAACCAATGACTTAATTGTTTGATAGTATTTCCACATCTGTTTTATTGTCATAAATGGTTTGTCCTGTGTAATGCACTGCGTTTTGTCCATTATAAAATAGAAACTACAGCTTTTTAAAGCTGGAACGTCCTAAGATCATATCATATGTGAAGGAGCACAGCTCTTCAGTTAGACAACTTGGATTTAATTCTACTTCTGAATCTTTTGACTATTTACACCTCTGTTTTCAACTGTTACATGAGAAAAATAATACCTATCTTAGGTCTTCTAGTGTTGTTGGAGATTTTAAAAATATATTGTATGAAGAGTTTTTGTTAAGTCCTCACAAAAATTAGCATCAATAATGTCCCATTAGAAATAGAGTATAACAGGAAGTCACTCTCTGTCAGCGATCAGTATTAATCTAGAGCTTACAGAGTGGTCAAGACACTGTTTTACAGTGATGACCAAGGGAGGTGGAGCCTTCCACCAAGAAGCTTACACTAGGGTGCAAAGGTCTAGACATACAGACACTACACATAAAGGTAAAATGTATTTCAGTGAATAACAAATATTATATACTACATTAAAGAGTGATGTGGCTATTTATTAATGCCTATGAAGTAAAAGTATTACTGTTTTAGATAAGGCCACCCAAGGTATAGCACTTTGCACTTTGGTGACTTGAAATTATACGTTGCTAATTTCATCTGTTCCTACATACTTTTACATAAAGAAATGTGTGATTTTAAATTATCTATGACATATCGATGAATGTCATTGTGCATTTTTCCCATGTTTTATAATTGAGGACTTAATGACTTTTGACTCACTGTATCTAATCCCCCAAGGTTAACACACTAGTCCCATTTTACTAAATATCTAGCATGATTAAAATCTTTTATTTGTTTAAAGTATAATCTCCTTTTTATTTATTTTTTTCCAGAACACAGTTTTTCTTCCGTCCTGAAGGACTTAGCTCCTGGGCTTTGGTGGAGGTCATGGGGCAGTCCCCTAGGACCTAAATCGAGGTGGGGCTGTTGGATCCTTCCATGCTTCAGGAGAGCAATTTCTGACCACGTGGCTGTGATTGGCACATACCTTGCACAGTAATGGAGTTTCACGTACAGCTTGGGAAGCACATAGGCCTCAAAGAAGACTCGTGCTTTGGAAATGCCCCTGATGGCGGTGGCCTCTACTATGGTCTGAATAAGGAACTTCTTAATGGACTTGAGACTTGATCTGGGGCACGCAACGGGCACAGTTGGTACAGTGAATAAGCTGCAAGTGGCCAGGACCCTTTTTGGCACGACCATTATTCCCCCATTTCTTTGTCATCTTGGAAGCATGACCTGACAGAGTGATTAAAATATTTAAAATAAAGATTCCTCCTGGATATAACTTGTAATATTTATAATATTTACTGGGGTGATGGCTTTGGAATCAGGATTAATCCTCCCTATATCGTTGACCAGAGAATGCTGGAAGACTTTTCCCGAATTCGGTCATTCACATGGTTACATATTTAAGAGGCCTCCTAACTAATAACACCAGGGACAGAAAGAAAAGTGAGGGCCAGATGCAGACATTTGGTATGATTTGTTAGCACCTAAGAAACAGAGACTATAAGAATTCCAGTAAGAAAAATATGATTTAAGTTGGCCAGAAATGAGATCACCTGCCTTCTAGGAAGATTCATAGCCTGTTGCTACACCTAAAGAATATGCTTTGGGGACCTAATGAGTTAATCCTGGATAATTCATGCAAAATAAATGAATAAAAAAGGGAAATAAAACTCTATACTGTGTCAGTTGATAAATTGTTCAACAGTCCATCTGAAAAGAGGCATACATATAAATCAACTGGAATTTGTTATACCTTGTCTTTAAATGTGACTTTATAATATATACCCAGTAAATTATAAGTGATGTCGAATATGAGCTATTTGTAAAATTTTTGTCATAACTTAAAAAATAAATCTAATGTCATATGTATTTTTACATTTTTTATTTGAAATAACATTTTTGAGATGGATGAAAATATATAGCATTTTTCTTAAATTTCTCATTTTGTTATATTAATTCATCCTTTCCTCATACAATTTTTATTGGTCATTCAATTCTTATTTGTAAAGGAAGCTTCCCTATTAGGATTTTTAGAAACTAACATCAAAAAAAAAAAATTGTCTAAAATTTTGCCATTCCTCATGTGTGTTCTTGAAAGTCATTTTTGCAGGCTCAGCCCTCCACTTGCCAAAGGAGTTGTACCCTAATAAATCGTATTTTGTGATTATAATGTGACAGAAGTTCAATACAAAGAAAATTTGAGCCTCATAAAAATCAAATCTGTAGTGAGGAGATGAAGATAGCCTTGTAAATGGCTGTACACACAAAAAAATGTAGAGTTGGAGCACTTCAACAGCCTTTTTGACCCTTATTTCTAAAAGTAACTTCTTTGCCAGTTTCCTCAGCAAAAAAAGGAAGTGCATATTGTAGGGTTGGGGCTTTTTTTTTCCCACTAATCTAAAATCAACTATTTAAATGATTTTGCCCCACTTTGTCCCCCTCCGTCCCCCATTTTAAAGACAAAGATATTCATTTTCACTTACATAATAATAATGGCAATGAACATAGATTCTTTTTTAAAAGGAAACATATCAGCTTTTTCTGAAAAATAAAAACAAAAACCAAATAACTCTAGTTAGAGCCCAAAGCTTAGTAATAGATAGCAAAATCAGCTATGAATTAGAAAACCCCATTTTTATTCTTCAACTCTTCAATTTTTTTACTGTCTCTGCAATAAGAATGAAAATATCCAGTGTTAGACAATTGCAAAATAGACTAACATTCTAATGATTTATATAATGCATATACCCCCCAAATGTTGAGACTGAATCCAAAAGGATAAATTGATAATTTTGAAGACGTAAAAAGATAAAAGCTATTTTTAAAACATTTTACTTATTTGTCAGAGAGCACACAAGTGGGGAGAGGAGGCAGCAGAGGGAGAAACAGGCTCCCTGCTGAACAAGGAGCCTGATGTGGGACTTGATCCCAGGACCCTGGGATCATGACCAGAGCTGAAGGCAGATGCTTAACTGACTGAGCCACCCAGGCGTCCCAAGATAAATGCTGTTTAAATAAATTATATATTTATATACATTTATGAAACCCATAATTATGCCCCAATTAATCTATGGGGTGAAAATGAATTTTTACATAAACCATTTACTTAATGAAATGTTGTACATCTACTGAATGAAGTTCCTGAAGTTAAGATGTCTATTTAACTGATGCGTCAAAGAGATGCTATAAGGTACATTTCTCTTTCTATGGGGGTTCTTGAGCAAATCTTCTGCACATTGATACGGTTGAGATATTTCATTCAAAAATAATATTGTTTACCATCATATAATGTACTTGTGGCTTTAACTACCACCACAAGATATGACAATAGTCCCAAAGAAAACAGGTCAGAAAATGTGCTCTATCTCAAACACCCTTGTGCGAAGGGGATGGTGGCAAGAAAATAAAACTTGAAGCACCTCTTCTTCACTCTATGAGAGTTACTGCAAAATACCAGGGATGATATAAATAGTTTGAGTCAAGAAGCTTCATATAGCACAATGTGGCCTTGTAAATTATACTAATGGGGTCACATGGTAACAGAATGTCGATGAAAAAGAAAAAAAATAATTAAGAATCAGAATATCAAAGATGGAATTCTTTAGCAATTATCTAGTTCAACCTGCTCATCTGAAAGATGCAGAACCTGAAACCAACAAAGGAAAATGGAATCTCATCATCCCCTCAAGAATAGTTACTATTTTATTGACCATTTATTATGTACTAACCACTTGCTAAACACTGAACACAGCCCTGTAAAATAGGAATTTTATAGAGGAGAAAACTGAGGCTCATTAAAGATAATGTAAGCTGTCCAAGATCACATAGCGGTTATGGTACAGTTAGAACTTCAATCTGGTCCTGCTTGACTCCAAATCTTATAGTCTTTTTATAATTCGGTTATAATGCAAATTTCTATAGTATTCCAATCACATACCTCCTTTGCCACAACGCTGAGTGACACACATTGGTTAATGTGACGGAGCCGCCTGACTCATACTTGGGCTTGGATACTAATATGAGTAATTTTCTTCAAAAGCCACAGTCAGGTGAGGGGTATTAAACAAAACAAAGAAAAAGAAAAGAAGAAATTGAACACAGACATTCAGGTAGTAAGCAGAAATCCTGTCATTTACTGCAAGCTTATTTTAAACAAAATTGCCATTATGTATTAATTATAACATTATACCCATATAGAAATCAAATACAGTGACATTCTAGCTCTGCTCTTCACCAGATAAACCTCTACATTTTATCTCACTGATGGATAATGAAACTGCTTTCTATTAAAACTAGGATCTTTACCTTTCTTTAGTTTGTTTTGTAATTTTTCTATGGGAATTTTAACAGAATCAAAGCATATTTAGAAAGAGTAAAGTCTATGTCTTTCCTATGGGTAAAAATGGTTTCGTTATTTCTCATCAAAGTTGAGTGAGATCAGATTGTCTCCCATTTGCTGACAAGAAAATGGAGGCATTAAAATTCAAAGAATCTTACTATCTAATAGCTCCCAGAGACTTTAAAGGTTATTTAATCAGCCACCTTATTTTTTGGATGAAGAAACAGGCTCAGAGTGATTAACAAATTATTTTCGCTCACAATTATAGTTAGTGATAGAGTTATGAAATGACTGTTCAGCTTTTTTTTTTTTTAAGATTTTATTTATTTATTTGACAGAGAGAGACACAGCGAGAGAGGGAACACAAGTAGGGGGAATGGGAGAGGGAGAAGCAGGCTTCCCGCAGAGCGGGGAGCCCGATGTGGGGCTCAATCCCAGGACCCATGGATCATGACCTGAGTCGAAGGCAGACGCTTAAGGACTGAGTCACCCAGGCGTCCCTGACTGTTCAACTCTTTTTTTTTTTTTTTAAGATTTATTTATTTATTTATTTGACAGAGAAAGAGATAGAGAGAGAAGGAACACAAGCAGGGGGAGTGGGAGAGGGAGAAGCAGGCTTCCCACCAAGCAGGGAGCTCGATGTGGGGCTTGATCCCAGGACCCTGGGATCATGACCTGAGCTGAAGGCAGTCACTTAACGACTGAGCCACCCAGGTGCCCCATGACTGTTCAACTCTTAACACTCAGTCTTATCCTGTTTTCATTGAGCCATCTTCCTCTCCATAATATTATAATTTCTATAAAGCACTCTTAAAAAACAGGAGTTTAAATAATGAAGGAAATAAGACAGATGACCGGAATTCAGAGAATCAGGGTATTCAGTCAACAAGCAATGCCATTTTGCAAAGTTTAGAATGTGGCTAATTAGAGGTTTTATAGACAGCACTTCCAGGGTGAAATGGAGAACTCTAAAGAAAAAATAAATTGAAAGTTTGAAATACTATGCTTGATTCTGACATTGATCACCCAAAGTCAGCACAGACTCCACAAGTTAGGGGCATGGTCCCCAACAAGACTGCCCTTATGTCAGCTATAAGTTTGGGGATCTCTTGTCTACTTGCATTTCTGATTAACTGCTTACAAATTTGAGGCATAATTGATTGAATTTTTGGCCACATGACTGAACTCAATTCCCAGACCCTCTCTCCTTTCCAGGTGTCAGGAGATCATGTTACATGAGGCTCAAAGCCCCAAATCTCTAACCACATAATTCTTCTTTTTGGTATGACCAGTCGCTATCCTGAATCATTGTTGGCATAAATTCAGGTGTGGTCCAAGGGCCCATCACCAATAAAAAGACATTCCCATATCTTGGGAAATCCCAAGGTTTAGAAGTTTCCCCCCGGAACCATGAACAGAGATCAGACAAATTCTTTATTCTACAAAAAGGTGTACATATTGAATTAAGGGGGTATGTTTTTCTTGCTCCCAAAACCTACCATGCTGATAAGACAAACTATTTGACCCATTGTAGCCCTAAATAAAGGATAAGTACTGCTCTCCAGACCTTGTGTAATTATGTATACAGTAAGTACCTTTTTATTATTGCCAGTCCAAAATTGCAAACACCTCAGTAAATTCCTTGAGTTTCAATCTTTTAAAAAACAAGATGTTAAGGAATGGGGAAGTAGTTTTTACTACCAGTCACACACATCACTGAAATAACCAAGCACTTAATAAACACACAAACAGCCCTTCAACCACAAACAAATCTAAAGCCTGAATCTGACAAAACCCATTAGCTGAGAATATTGTAATAATCCTACTAATTAATGGACTGCAAAAGGCTTCCAGATGGCATAAACAAATACACTTAATTATGGTCCATCATTCTTGCTTGTACTTA
Organism: Leptonychotes weddellii; assembly: GCF_054177405.1. Lineage (NCBI taxonomy): Eukaryota > Metazoa > Chordata > Mammalia > Carnivora > Phocidae > Leptonychotes > Leptonychotes weddellii. Next base: position 157,953,988 of record NC_138369.1, on the reverse strand, counting down.
GAACCTCCAGCATTGTAGGACAATTCTGAAATTTATATGGTTATGAATTATTGTTGTGCCATATGGAAATGCAATTTGATAGAATTGCACATTTAAAAATCTACTTATTCAACACATAACTTTTAAAATTTTTGTGCTTATAAAAATTTTAAGTCATAAATTTCTAAACCAGAATGTTAATGGACTTTTTAATCTTCTTGCACAAATTACTTATTCAAGAATCATGTCATACTTAGTAAATAAAGAGTAAATAGCAGATTCATTTATAGAACTCCACAGTATGCTCACACACACACACACACACACACAAAGGCAAAACAAAACAAGACTAAAAGCCAAAGGATCTCTTTTAATTTGCTTGGTGTGATCAAGTAAACGTGTTTTTTCCTTGATAACACCTATTTCTCATGTTACATCAATTGTCATTGTTATTAATATACCAAAATGATTCTCCCCAAAAAAAGCTGTGGATTTCTTTGAGGGCCAATTATCTTTTAAATACATTTATTTAAGATGTTTTAGTAGCATCTGTGAAAATAAAATATGGTGAAAAGAAGTTTCTGACTTTTTGGTATTTTCTTGTTAATCTCTTATAAAAACCAATCTGTAATACCTCATTGGAATGATACATGAGGAATGATAGGGTTCATCATAATTATTTAGAAATACCATTTGTACTAGTGTTATTGGGCCACCTGATTGGAATAAAACAAATGATACTTAGTGCATCCTCCAGTCATATCCAATTCTACCACCATTGGTACACATGAGACAGGCAGAGTCCCGTGGAGAAGTCATAAGTAGGAATAAGCCATCAAAGCATCCTGTATGTACAGATACTTTCCCATCTGCATTTTGATATTATTCACTATTACTCAAACTTAGTATTTTAAATGATGTTTGAGATAAATCCAACATCCATTTAAAACAAGGCACTTTGTAAGTTATCTCAGGCAACCAGTATAATTTGAGATCATTAAAAACATTAGATGGCCATCAGGGAAATGCAAATCAAAACCATTTCACACCCTCTAGGATGAATATAATAAAAAAGACAGACAATAGCAAGCATTAGAGAGCATGTAGAGAAATTGGAAGCTTCATACAATGTTATTGGAGATGCAAAATGGTTCAGAGAAATACTTTGGAAAATAGTATAGCAGTTCCACAAAAGCTTAAATGAAGAGTTATCACATGACTCAGTGATTCAACTCCTAGATATGTATCCAAAAATAAAAAGATATATCCACATAAAAACTTGTAAACAAATGCTCATTACAGTCATAACAGCCAAAAAGTGGAAAACCCAAGTGCTCATCAAGTGATGAGTGAATAAATAAAATGTGCTATACTTATACATTAGAATACTACTTGGTAATAAAAAAAAATGAAGTACTGATACATGCTACAATATAGACAAACCTTTAAAACATATGGTAAGTGAAAAGAAACAAGACACAAAAGAACACATATTACATGATTCCATTATCTGAAATGTTCAGAATAGGACAATTTGTGGAGGAAGAAAGTGGTTGCCCAGGGCTGGAGTGAAGTTAGAGGAATAAAATGACTACCAATGCGTTTAGAATGTCTCTTTGGGCTGATAAAGAGGTTCTAACATTGATTGTGGTGATGATGGTTGTACAACTCTGTGAATATGCTCAAAACCACTGAACTGAACCACTGAACTGTGTGAATTGTACAGCATGTGAATTATATCTCAGTAAGTTTGTTATTTTAAAAACTTACAAATATTTCTTACAATTTTCTTTTAGAATTAATGTGCTTAAAATTAATTGAAGTTCTGTTTCACCTTCTCTCAGAATACATTTTAATGTAAGAGGCAAAGTATATAATGAATCAAAAATAAGAGACAAGTGATCGTTAAGGTGGTATTAAATAATGAAATCCTAAAATAATAAAAAAATGGATAAAAGAACCATTTTAAATAAAAATTGTCACTGTATAGATGTGGATGAGGATAAAGATGAAGCTACAGGATGAAGCAAATGTAACTCCAGTTACTTTAATATTCTGTAGTGCTGTTGACTAAAAATGGAAAATCAGATTAAAATGAATCCATTTGTGGTTTGGAGATAGAGTGAGGGGAGTAGGCATATAATCAGGAGCTCTTCCATTTATTTAGAAAACTTAATTTTTAAAAAAATTTTCTTATTTTTTTTTCCTTTCATAACTTAAAACTTTAATCAAAATTTTATCTCTTTTCAAGATCTTTCAACTGCACAATTTCTTTTACTCACTAATATCTACTGAGGCACATACTGACATACTAAACGATAAGGTGAGTATTTTGTAGGTAAGTATTTATACACTATTGTGCATTGTTCAGATTAAGTGAAGAGACTCTTCCAAGATCCACATGCAGAAAGAGGGACAAACAAAAGCAAGGAAAGAAGACTCTGGGAGGGATTATCTTGTGACGTGAAGGGAAGGAACTACTGATATAGGAAAATCAATAGGAAATAAAAATGAGAAAGTATAAATAAACCAAAGTAGATAGGCTATGTCAACACCAGAGATGGAAAGAGAATATCTAACACAAATTTGTGCTTATTTTGTACAAGTAATTTTTTGAAAAAATATTGTTATGAGATCATGTATTTTTATCATGAAACATCAAATGTTGTATGTTTTATAAATGTTTAGCAACAATTATTTAATGGGAAATATATATAATGATTAATATCAGGGAACCACTAAATCTTTTCCTACATCTTCAGCCTCCATATCATCAATAGGCTAAGCCTTTTAATCTTCTATACTTTTTTATACTTCCAGGTATTTACATATATCAGGAAAAGATTTAGAGAGTAATATTCCAATTATTTAAGCCAAGATCAAAGAAATTAACTTATTTTTAGTTCTTCTTTATAGAGCAATGTGTAAAACATGGTATATTAATGAATGATGCTTTTTTAAGATTGAATAAAAAATGAGTTAAATAGCTTTGGGTAATTTTTTTAAAATGTATAAAATTAAAAGGAATCCTTATGATATTTCTAATGAATTTGACCAGTAGGTGTTTTTAGAATAAAATACAATGTCTTGATTTTACCATGTTTACTACAAAGAGAGCTAGAAGATTTAAATACAGGTATATGAAACATACACTTAACAGAAAATAACACTCAACTTTATATATTCTTATATTTTCTTACATATCTATTTTATATCATTAGTTTGCTCTAATCTTTACCATTAGTAGTAGATATGGCATACTAATTTTATTTTGTAATCACTATTAGCATATAATCACATATTTATCATTTGGGCCTATGAATAGGTTTTGTTCTTTATTAGCTTTTATTTGTTTGTTTTGGCTTTAAGAAGAATAAAAAAGAATGGATATTGAGAAATTGTCTTCAAGATCTTCAATGTTTTTAATTCTTTTTTCTTTAAATATTTTAATTTAACAAGCAGCACTTTTTTAATTTAAATTCAATTTAGTTAACATATAGTGTATTCATCAGTTGCATACAACACCCAGTGCTCATAACATCAAGTGCCCTCCTTAATGTCCACACAATTATCCCATCCCCCGACCTACCTCCTCTCTAGCAAACCTCAGTTTGCTCTCTATAGTTAAGAGTCTCTTATGGTTTGCTTCTCTGTTTTTATCTTATTTTATTTTTCCTTCCCTTCCCGTATGTTCATTTGTTTTGTTTCTTAAATTCCACATAGGAGGGAAATCATACAGTATTTGTCTTTCTCCGACTTATTTCACATAGCACAATACCCTCAAGTTCCATCCACATTGTTACAAATGGCAAGATTTCATTCTTTTTGATGGCTAATATTCCATCGTATATATATATACCACATTTTCTTTATCCATTCATCTGTTGACGGACATCTGGGCTTTTCCCATATTTTGGCTATTGTGGGCATTGCTGCTATGAACATTAGAGTGCATGTACTGCTTCAAATCACTATTTTTGTATCCTTTGATAAATACCTATTCACAAGCAGCACTTTAGTATTTTCAAGCCCTTTTTGCCTTTCTTTTCATATAATAAATACATATTATAATCTGTCATTGAGCAAAACACTTTTATAGGTATTAGAAACCTGAAAATACGCTAGTCAATAAATCTAATACAAAACAAACTGATCAAAGTGATTTTTTTTTCTCAGCCACTAACTTAATTCCTTCACTTCTATATTCAATCTATCAATATTTCCTGTGGGTTCTATTTTCAAAATACAGCCAGAAGGTAGACATTTCTTACCACCTAATACAAGCTGCCATCATACCCAGTGTGAATTACTAAAATCACCTTCTACATTATGTAATCTTTACCCTCATAGTAATGATTTCTTTATATTTAAATACAAGTCACATAATGCAATTTTTCTTAAAATCTTCCAACTACTTCCCATCTTTCAATCTTCCAGCTATTTTTGAAGGGAACATGGTCAAACTAAGGCACTGAATTTTATTCTAAAAATTCTTAAAGGTCAAATTTGTTAGAAATATCAGAAGAACTCCTCTTAATTTTGTACACATTTGGAAAATTCCCCAGTACTATTTAACTCATTGTTTTATTTGGTCCTGAAAAACACCACTCATTAATGTTAGCTCTTTGCCACGGTATACAATGTCCCAGATGACATGGGCTTGTTCACATCTTTTTTTTTTTTTTTTAAGAGAGAAAGAGAAGGTGGGGGAGGGGCAGAAGGAGAGAGAGAGACTCTTAAGCAGGCTCCACACCCAGCATGGAGCCAGAACGTTGGGCACAATCTCACAACCCTGAGATCATGACCTGAGCTGAAATCAAAAGTTGATGCTTAACCAACTAAGCCATGCACCAGCTGCCGCTGGGCTTGTTCACATCTTAGACCACCTTTCTTTTGGCTCCAGCCACACTGGACATGCTGGTGTTTCTTCAATAGTTCAAGGGTGTGCCCTTACCAGTTTTCATGACTTCTTTCTCTATGACCTAGAGAGCATTCCCTCTAGATCAGTTTATTATCATTTCCTTAGAAAGGCCTGTACAGACTATCATTCTTTCATTCAAAAATATTCATTAACTTCTTTCTGTGTGCCAAGCACTATAATATGTGAAAACATATCAATTTAGTTACTTCCTGAAGCTTAGATTCTATTAACAATGATAGTCATTTAATAATTCTCTATAGTACTTTAGTTACAGTTTTGTTCTTGGTAATTCCCAAATATTTAATAGATGCTATTTTTTTTGCAATATGATTTCAAAATTTTAAGACTAGTCAGTGTAAGCAAGAGTTTGATTCCATTTTTGGTGATTGACTTCTGACATTTTTCATGCACACCTTACCTTTTCTCCCTTCCCCCAACATGTGTGCATAGTGATAAGCCTCCCTTGACTGTACAGGAGAAGTTCAAACTATGCAAACACTGGCCTTCTTGGCACCTTCAAACCTCAATAAGAAATAGAGCCACCTGCCTGCAAATCCACTCCCCCTGCCCCTTTTGTTTCTACTTCAAGCCAAACTTGATCCCTTCTCCTTAGAGAATTCTCTGGTTGTTTGCTATATTTCTTTTACTTTGTCCATTGGTACCTATGTGTCCTTCATCCCAACCTCCATAAATTCTGTAGAGGGGTGCTGCCAAACATCCAGCAGAGGATGCTAAGTGTCCTAATAAAACAATTGACACTATGAGCATGATGCAATGGCAGTGTTCACTGATGTGATGAATCTTTAGTTTCTCTCTCTTGATTTACTAACTGGGCCGATTACACACAGTTCACTGGGTCAGTTATTGCTGTGCTTGTATATCTGTGCTCCGGGTTGTGCTTCTTTATGTTTGGTTGGCTAGGTTTTACCTGTCTTCAATTTTTCTAGCCTGAGCTTGCCCTATGAGTGGGAAAAAGTGGCAAAGAGCCTAATGTTGAGTAGGGATAGAGAAGCAAAAGGAAATGGAGGCTGAGTTGCTTAACAAGCATAGTGTCATTGTGATGTGTCTAACCAGGCACTGACTCTTGTATTTCAGGAATGGTGTGCTTTAAATGATAGTGGGTCTCCTAGGTGGCCATTAGTTATGACGTGGCATCCATGTATGGGATTACAAGGTCATATACTGAGGTCGCTATTCCCCTTGATGTCACAATATTTTGATCCATGTTTGAATTCCCCCCAAAAAGAAAAAAAATAATAAAAAAAATTTCTTAAAATATATGGAATGACAAAGGCATAGGTAAAATCTCTGTAAGTAAAGAAAAAAATTGTGATAATGACCCAAATTTGGTACTGCCAAATAAGAATCCTAGGGTGAAATACAAAGTTTGGGATGATTTGCAAAGAAAAGAAAAAGAGAACAATTGGCTTTATATCTAAAATTCAAACCAGACACAATAAATTACCTATAAGTTTAGGATGTTTTACATAATAAAGGGGGAGCAATTGGTCTTACATCTAAGATTCCAACCAGATATAATAAATTACCTATAATTAATTTTTAGTCCTAAGGGTATATTTTATTAAATAGGACTCTTTAAATTTGCCATAGCAACCCCACAATAAGTAATAAAATCTACCAAATTATAACCCAGGCTATAAAACTCTAAAGGGTCTATGGCCATACCACCCTGAACATGCCCAATCTCGTTTGATTTCAGAAGCTAAGCAGGGTCGGGCCTGGTTAGTACTTGGATGGGAAACTGCCTGGGAATACTGGGTGCTGTCGGCTCTTGGGACGCCTGGGTGGCTCAGAAGGTTAAGCGTCTGCCTTTGGCTCAGGTCATGGTCCCAGGGTCCTGGGATCAAGTCCCGCTTCGGGCTCCCTGCTCCACGGGAAGCCTGCTTCTCCCTCTTCCACTTCCCCTGCTTGTGTTGCCTCTCTCGCTATCTCTCTCTCTGTCAAATAAATAAATAAATAAATAAATAAATAAATAAATAAATAAATAAAATAAAACTTTCTAAAGGAAGGAATAATTAGCCCAATGGTTTTTCCCCTTTAATAGTCCAACTAGGACAAAATAAAAATGAATGTTACCTGACAATGAATTATCATATAGATGCTTTGTCTCTCTCTGTCAAATAAATAAATAAAATCTTTAAAAATAAATAAATAAAATAAATAAATAAAACTTTCTAAAGGAAGGAATAACTAGCCCAATGGTTTTTCCCCTTTAATAGTCCAACTACGACAAAATAAAAATGAATGTTACCTGACAATGAATTATCATATAGATGCTTTCTATAAACTAATTTCAAACATTATTAAAATAACAAATCCATTCAATTGGTCATTGGAAAATACTCTGCAATCATATTTGGCTAACATGCTCTGTTCAGTGGCTCTTTCAATAGTCTTCCAGTTGCAATTTGCATTCCCTTTCAAAGGAAAATAGTACACCTTGACTTGGCAACCCACAAAACCTGAAGAGTCTACTACACGTCATACATAAACGATGAAGATAAGACCTCCATCGCATCTAGTTGTCCCTTCTTGGAATACAGGTATGACATTTATTGATGATACTATTTCTATACACACAAACACAGATATTTAGAAATACATATACACTATATGTTTTAAAGACACTTGTAAAAGTAAAAGAATATGAATTATTTTTCTCTAGTGGTATTCTGGTCAAATCAAGTAAGTAAAAACCAAATTTCTGACTTGGTATTTCTTTAATTTTGGATTGAAGTAGTTTTTAAATTAAGTTTCATTGAGATGAGCTCAGTTTTTCCTTCAAAATAATGACTACCCTGCAATGAGTTTTACTGAGTTGACAGATGTCTACAATATGCAAAACCGGATACATACATAAACATTTAAAACTTCTATAGAAGTGCAATTGGAGCAGAGAAAGGAAAGAAAATAAAAAATAGCAGATTATTTCTTATTAAACTAATCCAGAAAGGGCATGAATTATATAACTTTAGGGTGCATTGACACTAGATTAGTGGAAATTTATTCACAAAACTCCCTAGGAACAGAGTTGAGCACATACTATTTACATTTCTCATTTTACATATTATAAGTTTATACATGTCGATAAGTTATATACTTAAAAGACCAGCAGGCAAATTGTTAATAAGAAATGATCTTTTGATCTTGTTCTGATGTTTAGTTACATGTGAAGAAACACAGGAATTTAAAATGTTTATATCAAACCCACAAAGTTACCTTGCATGAGGCAATAGAGACTACAATTATTAACATATTGATGCTATAACTCTAATTTAAGCTAAAATTATTACTTTTGTTTCTATTGCAAATATTGTCCTTATTATTCTTCTTGATGTTGAGGGGGGTCTTCTGTACTAGTTCTTCTGGATGTGAAACAATTCAGGAAGTCATTTTAAAGACCATTTCAAACATTTTCTCCAAGATGTTTTTTAAAGATTTTATTTATTTGAGAGAGCAAGAGAGAATGAGTGACAGGGAGTAGCAGAGAGAGAGGGAGAAGTAGACTCCCACTGAGCAAGGAGCCTGATGTGGGGCTAGATCCTGGGACTCCAGGATCATGACCTGAGCCAAAGGCAGATGCTTAACCACCTGAGCCACAGAAGCACCCCTCTCCAAGATTTTTAAAAACACCTCTAGCTTTTCTCCTAACTTTAGTATTACCTATAATATATCAAAAATTTCTTCCTTACAGAAAAGTTATCAAATGAATGGAAATATATTTTAAATAAACTCTTCAAATCCCAATGATGTTGCAGTCAAAGGAGTACTTGTTGTATAAAAAGCTTTGATGAGACCAACATATAATAAAAGATGGGATTTTTGTTTGCTTGTTTTTATTTAAATTCAATTAGTCAACATAAAAGATGTTTATAAGGACATTTCTATCTTGTCAAGAGATGAGTAATACACTAACTTTAAAATTGATCTACAAGTCAGCAAAAACACTGCAAGAAGTTGGTCTTGAAATCATTGATTATTGATACTTACCTTTGATACCATTTCAATTTGTTAAAGTATGGTTCTAATGACCCCAAACCTATGAACTTGATTTTGAAAATTAGAATGTGAATTACAACTTCTTACCAGCCACCTTGGGAACACAAGTAGAGGTGGCAGTTGCTGCTTGAGGAAAAGACAGAAGATTGTTATCAGCTTTTTGTAATCTACTAGGAGGTAACCATCTCAGAAATATCTCATTTCTGAGGGGGTTCAAGATAGCAGTGTTGGAAGACCCTGAAGTCACCTTTTCCCTCAGACATAACAAATTCACAGCTATGTATGGAATAATTTTCCTATTGAAAAGACCTGAAAACTAGATGAACAGCACCACCATAACAAATGAGACACATCAAGAAGGGTAGGAGAGGCAGACACAGCCTTACCCAGGATGCCACTCCAGAAATGGTAACCCCACAAAGTGGAAGCAATTCCCAAAATATGGAACACTCCCTCAAAGGGTAAAGGAATTGTCCCCCATACAAGTAACCCTGGCCCTGGAGGGCAGTACTGGAAATATAAGCCCACAAAAAGCTAGTTTTGAAATTCAACAAGGATTAAGACCAAGAGAATTGCAGAACTAAAAGGAACAAAGATCTCGCTCTTATCAGCCTCACACACAAACCTACTTGCCCTGAGATCCAGCATAAGATCAACAGAGTGAAAATCACCTAGATTATACATGAGGGAAATCCACTTACTAATTTTAAAGTGGCTACTGAAGAGGCAGGTACATGCAGGGAATCTTTTCAGGGATAGAAGTGCTGGCGGATGCCATTTTTGCAATTTCATCCTAACTTGCTAGTTACAGAGCATATAGGCGCCACTTCCAGTGCCATCTCTTGAGTCTGCTAGTAGTACCAGAGGGCATGATCTGCCGACCCTGCACTACTGGTTGAGCACCCCATGCGCTGCCCACTCTACACAGAGACTGAGATACAACCAGATGGGGAGCACCCCAGTCCTGACCTTCCCATGCATCAGATGAGCTGCAACTAGGCTGGGCAAGTGACCTGAGCCTCATCCTCCCCACATATCAGACAAGCTGCAACCAGGACATACATTTCTTTTTCAAGTGTACATGGAACATTCTTCAGCACAGATCACATGTTAGACCACAAAACAAGTCTCAATAAATTTAAGAAGATTAAAATCATATTAAACATCTGTCGCAACCACAGTGGTATAAAAGTAAAAATCAATTACAAGAAAAAAAGTGAAAAAAACACAAACACATGGAGACTAAACAATATGCTATTAAACAAAAACTCAAAGAAAAATGCTACTCAAGGGCGCCTGGGTGGCTCAGTTGTTAAGCTATCTCTCTCTCTGTCAAATAAATAAATAAAACCTTTAAAAAAAATAAAAATAAAAAAAATAAAGATTAAAAAAAATGCTACTCAAAAACTAGTGAGTCAACAAAGAAAGAAAAGAGGGAATCAAAACATACCTTGAGACAAATAAAAATGGAAAGATAATGTTCTAAAATCTTTGAGATGAAGCAAAATTTTGTTACAAATAACAAAAGTTATTTATAATTCTCAAATAAACAATCTAATTTTACACTTAAAGGAACTAGAAAAGGAAAAATAATTTAAGGAACTAAAATTAAATTAAGTCTATTTCCTTTAAATTTAAACAAACTAGGAAAAGAAAAACAAACAAAGCCCAAAGTTAGTAGAAGGAAGGAAATAATAAAGATCAGAGTGGAAATAAATGAAATAAAATGAAATAAAGACTAAAAAAAAAAGAAAGAAAGAAAGAAAAAAGAAAAGACCAGCGAAACTAAAAGCTGTTTCTTCATTTTTTTAAAAAAAAAGCTGTTTCTTTAAAAAGAAAAACCAAATCAACAAAACTTTTAGCCAGACTCATCAAGAAAATGAGAGAGAAATAAGTAAAATCAGAAATGAAAGAGGAGAAATGCAAAAAATACTGGAGAAACACAAAAGGTCAAGGGAATACTATGAACAATTATATGTCAACAAATTAGACAATCTGGAAAAAACAAACAAACAAACAATAAACTCCTAGGTACACAAATCTTCCAAGAGTGGATCATGTAGAAATAGAAAATCTGAATGGACTAATTGCTAGTAATAAAATTGAACAGTGATCAAAAAATTCTCAACAAACATAAGTCCAGGACCAGATGACTTCACAGGTAAATTCTACCAAATATTTTAAAAAGTGTTAATACTTACCTTTCTCAAATTATTTTTTTAAAAATTGAAGAGGAAGGAACATTTCCAAACTCATTTTTCAAGGCCAGCATTACCTTGATACCAAAACCAGACAAAGACTTTATATGACAAATTACTGGCCAATATTCCTGATGAACTAAGATGCAAAACTTCTCAACAAAATACTAGCAAATAGAATTCAACAATATATTCAAAGGATCATGCTCCATGAGCAAGTGGGATTAATTCCAGGGATGCAAGGATGGTTTAACATCTGTAATTCAATCATATGATAAACTGCATTACCAAAATAAAGGATAAAAATCATATGATCATCTCAATAGAGGCATAAAAAGCATTTGACAAAATTCAACATTCAATTTTAATGAAAACACTCAACCAAGTAGGTAGAGAGGGAACATACCTCATCATAATAAAAGCAATATAGGACAAACCCACAGCTAACATCATACTCAATGATGAAAAGCTAAAAGCTTTTTATCTAAGATCAAAAACATTCTTGCCACTTTTATTCAATATAATATTCAAAATCCTAGACACAGCAATTAGGCAAGAAAAAAAATAAAATGCATACAAATTGAAAAGGAAGAAGTAAAACTGTCATTATTTGCAGGTGACATGATACTCTACATGAAAAACCCTGGAGTCCATCCAAAAACTATTAGAACCAATAAATGAATTCACTAAATAAATATGCTAATAACAAACTATCAAAAAGATAAAATAAGAAAATAATCTTATTTATAATCGCATCAAAAAGAATAAATGTAACCAAAGAAGTGAAAGAATTGTACTCTGCAAACCATAAGAACTTGATGAAAGAAGTTGAAGATGACACAAATAAATGGAAAGATATACTGTGCTCATGATTTGGAAGCATTGATATTGTTAAAATGTCCATTCCACCCAAAGCAATCTACAGATTTAATGTAATTCCTTTCAAAATACCAACAGCATTTTTCACAGAATTGGAACAAATAATCCTAAATTTTGTATGGAACCACAAAAGATCACAAATTGCCAAAGCAATCTTGAGAAAGAACAAACTGGAAGTATCATGCATGCTTCCTGATTTCAAACTATAATATAAAGCTGTAGTAATCAAAACACTCTGGTACTGGCACACAAACAATTACATAGATCAATAAAACAGAACGGAAAGCCCATAAATGAACCCACACTTATATGTCAATAAATCTATGACAAAGGAGGCAAGAACATACAATGGGGAAAAGATGTCTCTTTAATAAAAGTGGACAGCTACATGCAAAAGAATGAAACTGGACCACTTCCTTAGACCATGCACAAAAATAAATTCAAAATAAAGACTTAAATGTAAGACTTGAAACCATAAAACTCCTAGAAGAAAACATAAGCAGGAAGCTCTTTAACATTGGTCTAAGCAATATATTTATTTTGGATATGTCTCCTTAGGTAAGAGAAATGAAAACCAAAATAATAAAAAAAAATTAGACTACACCAAACAAAAAACTCTTGTACAGTGAAGGAAACCATCAACAAAACCAAAAAACAACCTACTGAAGGGGGGAATATTCTTTCAAATGGTATATATCTGATAAGAGATTGATACCTAAAATATATTAAGAACTCATACAACTCAGTAACAAAAAACAATTCAATTTAAAAATGAGGAAAGGACCTAAACAGACATTTTTCCAAAGAAGACATACAGATCGCCAATAAGCACATAAAAAGATGCTCGACATTACTCATCATCAGGGAAATATAAGTCAGAACTGCAATGAAATACCACCTCACACCTGTCAAAATGGCTAAAATTAAGGTGTTGGTGAAGATGAAGAGAAAGGAAAACCCTCTTGCACTGTTGATTGGAATGCAAACTGGTACAGTCACTCTGGAAAATAGTATGGAAGTTCCTCAAAAAGTTAAGAGTAGAACTACCCTATGATCCAGCAATTGCACTACTAGGCATTTACCCAAAGGATACAAAAATACAAATTTAAAGGGACACATGTGCCCTGATGTTTATAGCAGCATTATCAACAATAGCCAAATTATGGAAGCAGTCCAAGTGTCCATTGACTGATTATTGGCTAAAGAAGATAAAGAAGATGTGGTATATATACACAGTGGAATATTACTCAGCCATAAAAAATGAAATCTTGACATTTGCAATGACATGGATGAAGCTAGAGAATATTATGCTAAGTGAAATAAGTCAGTCAGAGAAAGACAAATACCATATGATTTCACTCATATGTGGAATTCAAGAAACAAAACAGATGAACATGGATTGGGGGAGAAAAAGGAAAGGCAAACCAGAAAACAGACTCTTAACTATAGAGAACAAACTGAGGATTACTGGAGGGGAGGTGGGGTCAGGGTGGGGGGGTAAATGAGTGACGGGTATTAAGGGGGGCACTGTGATGAGCACTGGGTGTTGCATGTATCACAGATACATACAACACTAGATACAATAGAATCACTAAATTCTACTCCTGAGACTAATATTACACTGTATGTTAACTAGCTGGTATTTAAAGAAAGACTTGAAAAAGAAAAAGAAAAAAAAAATCTTCAATGGGTTATCACCTCATATCTGTCAGAATGGTTATTATCAAAAGGACAAGAATAAATGTTGACAAGTTTGTGAAGAAAAGAGAACCCTTGTGCACTGTTGGTGGAATGTAAATTGGTATGGCCACTGTGGAAAATGGTCTGCAGTTTCTCAAAAAATAAAAAATGGAACTACCATATGATCCAGCAATTCTACTTCTGGGTATTTCTATGAATAATACAAAAATACTAATTTGAAAACATATATGTACCCCTATGTTCAATGAAGCATTATTTATAATTGTCAAGGTACAGAAGCAACCTAAGTGTCCATTAATAGATGAATGGATAAAGAGTATATGATAGATATAGACAGATATAGATAGATATAGTTATAGATAGATATAGACACACACACAATGAAGTATTAGCCATCAAAAAGAGTGAAATTTTGCCTTTTGCAACAACATGGATGTACCTAGAGGGTATTATGCTAGCTGAAATAAGTTAGAGAATGATAAATGCTGTATAATCTCATATATACATGGAATCTGAAAAAAAAAAAAACAGAACCAGAAACAGACTCAGATAGAGAAGAATCTGGGTGCCAGAGGAGAGGGGAGTAGGTGGACAGATAGATTATTTCTTACTTAAGATTCTTGTATTAAGAACCCACAGTTTTCTCAGTTGCCTTCCCAAACACTAGAATCCTATAACTCCTGTTCAGTTTATGCTTGTATATCTCAATTTAAAAGTTAAAATATATATATATTCCTACAAGGGAATATTGTAAATGTCCTGTTGTGATTTGTGATATTTTATCTGAGCAAATAGTTAATAGGCTTTCCCTTAACTTTCATGTTCGGCAAGAACTTCTAAGTAAATCTTACATGTTAACATTTTAATGCAAGAAAAATAAATGGATTTTGTGAGTTTCTGCTTGAATCAGAAGATATTTTGACATTATTCATGTGGAAAATATTTATGTTCAAATAACAAACAAATAAAATTAAATCATGTTGTTTTGGTAACCACTTCAGTGTATTGTGTGACAGTGTGTGGTAACTGATGTATTATGTGCCAGTTGTTTTTCCAAACAGCTAAATATTTTCCATATATTGTTTCTTTTTCCAAATAAAAAATGCAGACAGCTCTAGAAAGTTTTGGAAATAAAAAAAAAAATGTTTTTGACCTCCAGATCACACAATTTTATTAATATTCAGTAACATGAATACCCAAAGAACAGCCATCAGCACATTTCCTGCATTCCCCTGACTTATTTTATGTGAATAAAAAAAATCAGCCACATATTCAAACTGGATAAAACCTTGTAAAATATTACATGCTTTTCTTAACTCACCGATAACTGAGAAAACGTACATTAACTAGTAATTCTCCACTCGCCATAAAAACGATATTACAATCTTCTTAAAAATAGCCTTTTAACCATTGCAATAATTAGTTAATAAACATCTTAAGAAAATATTCACAAAGATGGTCTCAAATTTAAAATGCAATGTATAAATTCTCCTAGGCCTACATATGACTCAGCTATTTACTCTAGCTCTCTTTTGAGTAAAGAAATTATCAACAGCCCATAGAATCCAAATGTCTGCATTTTTTTTAAAAGGTTTTATTTATTTATCTGACAGAGAGAGGGAACACAAGCAGGGGGAGGGTCAGAGGAAGAAGCAGGCTTCCTGCAGAGCAGGGAGCCCGATGCGGGGCTTGATCCCAGGACCCTGGGATTGTGACCTGAACCGAAGGCAGACGCTTAACTGACTGAGCCACCCAGGCGCCCCCAAATGTCTGCATTTGATCTACTTTTCAAAAGTCACACTTTTTGTTTAGCTACACACAAAGTGTGGGATAGAGCCCCACATCAGGCTCTGCTCTGGTTGTGGAGACTGCTTGAGATTCTCTCTCTCTCTAAAAAAAGAAAAAAAAGAACCCCAAAAAACATGGTTGATGATATTCTGCACCAGCATCACAGACTGGGATGTACAGGCATTGGAACCCAGAGGAATAAAGCCTTATCAAAAAACATGTTGGGGCGCCTGGGTGGCTCAGTCGTTGAGCGTCTGCCTTTGGCTCGGGTCGTGGTCCCGGGGTCCTGGGATCGAGCCCCACATCAGGCTCCCTACTCTGCAGGAAGCCTGCTTCTCACTCTCCCACTCCCCCTGCTTGTGTTCCCTCTCTCGCTGTCTCTCTCTCTTTGTCAAATGAAATCTTTAAAAAAAAAAAAAAAAAAAAAAAACATGTTAACTGTGTATTATGAGGAAAAAAAAATCATATGTTTTCTTAAAGCATTAATAAAAGGGCTTGCAGCCTGTCGGGTGACTTCTAATATAGTAGGAATCAAGGGGTATCAAATCAACTTTGTTCATTCACTATCCTTCTGAATTTAAATTATTCAAATTTATATTATATGTTGGGCAAGAGTTTCTATTCAGAATGACATTCTTAGCTGAAAATGGTTACAAAACTACAGTGTTCCTGAGTTGGAGGACTGAAAAGTCAACAAAGGCTTTCAGAAAGCAGGAAAATTGTGTTTGTTGGGGGGCGGGGTGGTAGGAGCAGGAGAGGGGGTAGAGGTTAGTTCCTGAATCTAACTCTAGTGAGGAATTATATAAGGTCTATCCTATAGACCAAATTAAGCCCACAAGTATGTTTTCTTTGTAGTCAAGGTGTTACTATATCTGTGTGTTCATTATTTTTGAGTTAAATGAAAACTCCTTTTTTTTTTTAAGATTTTATTTTTTTATCTGACAGAGAGAGACACAGCGAGAGGGAACGCAAGCAGGGCGAATGGGAGAGGGAGAAGAAGGCTTCCTGCAGAGCAGGGAGCCCGATGCGGGGCTTGATCCCAGGACTCTGGGAACATGACCTGAGCTGAAGGCAGACGCTTAACGACTGAGCCACCCAGGTGCCCCTAAATGAATATTTCTTTAGTAGAATCATGCATTAACCAATTTGCCACTGGCCCCACCATTTCCTGCTATCTTACGTACAAGACAATGTATACAATTATGTTCTTTAGCATCCTCTCTGGCCTAGGCTCTACATAAACTATCCTACCTCATATTTGAAATATTGTTCTCTGAAATCTGAGAAGTTCTTCTTATCCAAGAATTTAGGTTAAGATTGTTTTGCAGTTCCGTGTATACACGAGTCAGTTTATACCTGATTTGCCTACCTCATCGCTGTTTCCAATGCCACAAATTTGAAATTCGTACAATTTCATGCCTCATATTTTATGGTAGGCTATAATTTAGCTTCTCCAAGAATGGGAAGTTTATATTGTTTTAAGACATTGCTTGGATTACAAATAATAATAAAAATTATCAGATAACCAAAATCTGAATATATTTGAGTCTGAAGATTATAAGCCTCACTATATCTCAGTTGAGCATATAAAGTAGGTATTTGTCATACTGGGACTAGAAGCCTTTTGTCTGGATTTATGAAAGTCAGTTGCCCATGAATATCCCTTGGACACCCAAAACTAAAGAGTTTAACCAATTTGCTGTTTAGAATTGAAATACTTTACCAGTAGCCCCTGCTGTGAGTGAAATTAACTTAGATTTTGAGGGCAAATCACATCACTGTTTGAGAGCGTCTTCTGCAAGCTGCAAGCCAGTATGAGAAGACATGAGGGCAGAAAACAAACAACCACAGAAACCTCAGAAGCAATAACTACAAAAAAATTACGTGTTTGCAGCCTTTAAATTCTGACTTACCGGAGAGATTGCTTACATTTAATTACAACCTGATCTTTTATTTGTGTAAGATTTTATTTGAGCAGTCTTATAGAAATGGCTATACTTTTAAATTTCAAGAATTTTCTAAGACACTAATCACTCAGCTTTCAGTGTTTATATACCTCTCATAGTAAATTAAGAATAGGGACACCAGAAGGAAATATACAATGTGTTTAATGCCCTCCTGTTGATAATACAACAAGCAAAACCAGAAATAATTGTACTAATTTATTTATTTATTTTTTTTTTTTTAAGATTTTATTTATTTATTTGAGAGAGAGAGAATGAGAGAGAGAGAACACATGAGAGGGGATAGGGTCAGAGGACGAAGCAGACTCCCTGCCGAGCAGAGAGCCCGATGCGGGACTCGATCCAGGGACTCCAGGATCATGACCTGAGCCGAAGGCAGTCGCTTAACCAACTGAGCCACCCAGGTGCCCTGTACTAATTTATTTTCAAGGACCCCATAGGGCAATTGCTTATGCACACAGGTGTGTCCACACACATGTGCACGCATGTACACACACACAGAACTTGTTTTGATAAATGATATTACCCCTCTGGACACTAGTTCTTTTTTTTTAAGATTTTATTTATTTATTTATCAGAGAGAGGGGGGCAGAGAGAGACAGAGAGCGAGCACAAGCAGGGTGAGCGGCAGAGGGAGAAGCAGGCTCCACAAGCAAGGAGCCTGACGTGGGACTCGATCCCGGGACCCTGGGATTTTGACCCGAGCCTAAAGCAGACGCTTAAGCAACTGAACCACTCAGGCATCCCTGGACACTAGCTTTAATTGGTAAATGAAATCTGATTTTTTATAGTATTTAGTGACAACTTCCTGTTTCAAACATCATCTCACTAATAGGATAGAAATGCTTACCATTGGACTAACATGGTGCTATCCCTTTGTTAGACAAAAACTTTACTATAGCTTCACCATCTAGTTGCTCCCAGAATTTAAGTGCTGTTTCCAACAGCAAGACCCAGAGATCACATGCATCAGAAACTTCTAGAATGCTTATTAGTAATGCATTTTCCCCAAACCTCCATATCACAATCTCTGGGATTAGGCAGTGAACACTCCATGTGATCCCTATAATTTGAGAATCATGGTTTTTACTATAAAAGTGCAGAATAAAAACAGAATAGCTGTAATTCTACCATTCATTAACTGAAAAAATATGTGATTAAAGTAAGCAACAATATGCCTTCGGGTAAAATTTTAATGTTAATTTGTCATGAAACTTTTATCCATTCATTTATTCATACTACTGTGATGCTGATACTGGTCCTTTCATTCAGTTTCCAATTACATTGCATAAGTGTATGAAATACATATTTTTATCTGTAGATATCTGACACAACTATGGATCCATAAATTTTTTTAAGATTTTATTTATTTATTTGAGAGAGAGAGACAGAGAGAACACGAGGGGGAAGGGGCAGAGGGAGGAGGACAAGCAGACTCCTCACTGAGCATGGAGCCAGACATGGGGCTGGATCCCAGGACCCTGAGACCATGAACCTGAGCCCAAGGCAGACGTTTAATCAAATGAGCCACCCAGGCGCCCCTGGATCCATGAATCTTTACAAAAACTCTGTATCTCCCTTTGAGTTTCTTGGGTTGAAGTTGAGGAACTACAGTTGCAAATTATACTTAAGTAGTTTTCTTGACCATTCTTCACCAAATAAGAATATTTGCCCTTTCTTAGTATCTATTACCAGTCATAGCTAGGCAATGTTCATATAACAGAAAGGAAGAAAGATGTTCTGGGATATGTTCATCCATGAGTTTCTTCAAATGTAGGAAAAAATACCAGAAGAACAAAGTCAGGGTTTCTCCGTTGTAAACATCAATTTTTAGAATTCTATTTTGCTAAAGCCACGTATAGTAGATAATTCTGGAGTCAAATGATTCTGTTTTGGAAAAGGTAGATTTGCATAACTAATTATACATTTTCCTTGATACGTCAGTCCATGCTTGTTTATAAATTTTATAAGTCAAAACAAATGCAAAAAAAATAAAATAAAACATGGCTTCTATCCTCACCACTCAATGATGACCAACATTATTTGGGTGGATTTTCTGGAATTCATGTATTTTTTCTTTACAAACTGTTAACATACTATAAGTATGTATTTTTTACTTAATACTATATATTTCCTATATTATAGATTCTTTGTTATTATAATGAAAATGACTATATAATATTTCATAAAGAATATTCTACCACAGTTTAAGCATTATAGCATTTTTAAGTATTTACATGATTTCCAATATTTCAAAGTAATAAATGACACTGAAATGAATTTCAGCCTTAAAGCACTGTATAAATTTTGGATTATTTCCCTTAGGCAAATTTTTAGGAGTTGAAATATGTAATCAAAGGGCATAAAATATTAAGGCTTTTGATATCCACTTAGAAATTATTTCTCAGAGTTTTTACTAGCTTTGTGGATGACAATATGAAAATATATGTCAAAATCTTTAAAATGCCTTTTTTATTAAATTTGACTATTAGGCATTTGTAATAAAAATAATATTGAATAGGCTAAAATATTTAGTTATTTATTGATTTTAATAGGAAAAATCTAATAATAAAGGTCAGTTACCTAAAGATTAGAAAAGAACCTATATAATATTTTATAACAAAGTATCATTGAAGCAAAAAATATACAAAAATTGTTTTTTATAGTTTTAGGTTAAAAACTTAGTAATCATATATATCATAATATGGTTTATATATATAGCTACATATATATGGTTACATATATATTTCTATATATATGATAAATGTAATAATATAATATATATAATAATATAGTAATAATTTGTAAATATACACTATATGTACACATAGGCCTGATAGTAAGGCACATATTTTTAAATGCTATTTTTAGCTCTTTGTATATATGTATTTGCCTGTCAAAAATAGATATTATAATCAGGAAAAACACATGCACAAATTAGGAATACAGTTTTTTTAGGAATACAGTTTTGAAAAATACTTTAGGAAATATGTTATATTTTAGATACATGACAGTTATCATCTCAAATAAAAGTGTAGTATTAGATGGCATTAATTCCAATGCATAATTACTAATATATATTATTAGACCATGCCCACATAAATTGGAAATCTGCTGATACAAGATCTGCATCAAATAGTGTGAGCCTAACCTTGTGCTCATGAATAAGATTTTATGCTGTAAGCATAAAGTGGAACATGGCAAATCAGCTGTTTCATTTTTCATTTTGAACTTATTAGTGCTTACAACTACTTTTGCTATGTTCTTGGGAAACAACTGCACAACTTTCAATAACCCATCTGCAGTTTCACTTTGGGGATCCTCAGAAGCACCAGGAGAGCTTTCCACAGACAATGTTGAATAGATTATCACTTATCAAAATGAGTATTTCATCCATTTTTGCATATTGTTTTATGAAAATTGTGCTTTTCCTTCAGGATGTCATACAATGGTGTAAAAATTGGATTATTAATTATGTGTTGGTAGAAGAGTCATTTCACAAATCACAAGTAGAAAAAGAAATGAGTAATGAGTAAACTGACCTATCTCAAGAAAGTGTTAATAATCTATATGTCTACTTCTCTTTTTTCCTAATATTAAGACAAAGAAGCCATGTGTTTATGTTATTTTTATAATGAATTACTTTCTTTTGTATAATATATGATATTAATTCTCTCCATGTTCCAGGAAATTTTAATATTTGTATGAATCACTTCTTATTATATGAAGAACAGTTCTTCCTCTTAGCTGCAGATCACAGTGAAGACCCAGGGAGTTTTTCATCTGCACCAGTCTTTGTTCATAAAACAGAGTGCCCTGGCAGAGTTTTGGGGAATAATAACCAGCTCTTTTTACTGGGCAAACATTTCAAAGAAAATACATTCACTTGTCAAATCATCCTTAACTATGATGAGCATTTCAAGTATTACTACTCAACTTCTCATTTCGATGTGTTTTCTTTTAAAAATGCATGACATTTTCTATGTCATTTATGTTGAAGCCACTTACGACTGCTTTCGCTTGCTGATTCCCCTCACTAAAGGAAACAGACTCTACTCCAGACAAAAGAACTTGAACGCACAGCTAATAGCCATTCTGCACTTCTAAGCTGTACGCTTCTAAATCACTTCAGATTGTTTTCTGATTTGGGAGGCAATTAATGTCTAAAGTTAGTGTTAAGACAACAAATATTTAACGATGTCAAATACATTTTTATTCAAGATATATGCATAAATAATAGAAACTGTGTAGGTATAAGTGCCTTTAAAAAGCCCCTGCCACATGGTAAGTGCTGTAAAATGATAAATACTGAAAC
Source organism: Leptonychotes weddellii (assembly GCF_054177405.1). NCBI lineage: Eukaryota > Metazoa > Chordata > Mammalia > Carnivora > Phocidae > Leptonychotes > Leptonychotes weddellii. The sequence goes on along the minus strand of NC_138369.1, from coordinate 157,932,223 downwards.
AATGTGAGAGAGCTAGTTTGAATTTTAAAACCTCACATTGTAATATTTTACATTTAATGTCTTTGGTGCTTCACTTGGATGATTATGAGTCTAGGGCAACAACAGTATCTAGCTTATTCTAACCCGGAAGTTTCACAGTTTGTAGAAAGCAGAAGCTTTAAAAAAACCTTGCAATTGATTAAGTAATATAAAAGTACCATCCACTGAATTTCCATTTCTGTTTATTCACAGCTTTTTACTTATGAAGTGACCCAAATCTGCTATTCCAATTCACTACACTGGCCTTTTAAAAAATGACAAACCATTGAGTCCACCACTAGATGGCAGAAAAAGATCAGAAAATTTCCATTACATACTCTAACATTGAGAAGTTTGTATAGTGCACTTACATAGTATACATTAAATCATGATTTAATTTTACTTCTAATTATCAGCAAAACATGTCTTCTAAATTTGATACAAGAATAGAATATTCTCTGATAACTTTTAATCTTTACTTGACCAAGAGGAGCCAAGTTTTTGTCTAAACAGAAAATTAGAAAAAGCATCACACTGAGCTGTTAAACATGGGATTCAGCTTTATCTCCACAACTGATCTGCTCTATAATCCTTAGCAAGTCAACATCCAGATGCCAATAAATAGGTGAAAAAAAGTTTGATGCCTAAAAATTCTCATGGAAGAGAGGAGAATGACTTCATTTATACGTGAGTGATTTTTTTCTAATTGCCCATTTTTAGAAAAGCTTAAATGAAGTGGTGTTGTGATTAAATTTATACTATCATAACCTTGCTTATTTGCTTTAAGCCTGAATTTTTACAGAGTACTCCTTACATTCCATCTTGCCTAGTTGGTCTTTATCTTTCATACTTCTCCTCCAAAAACTTATCACCTGTTACTAATCTTCCCTCGTTCTCTCTTGTTTGGATTGATGAGCTGGAATACAGGATGAGGTAAAAGAATAAGAAAGTTATGATTTTTTAATTCGTTGGGCAAGAGGATCTTCTGTTTTTCTAAATTCCTTAGGAATTTGGAAAAAATGAGCTTATCGACTTAAAATTTGGCATAAATAAATTATACTAGCTCTAAGGATGATTCTCACTGGGTGGCTGAGCAGAAATTTGGGAGTCATCCCTAAAAATTTTCTACAAACAGGTTATTATTTTTTCAACTATCTACAAATACCTATAATTCCAAGCCAAACACATGCATACCTACCTACCTCCATATATAAATTTGACTCTTTAAGTTCTCGATTCTGTGAATGATATGCTCACTTCAAGTAGCTAAATCCTTTTTACACCTATGTTTACAAAACACTGAAACATGTCTTCAATCATAATAGCACACTATAGACAACACTCTGAAGTCTTCCAGTTCCTGTTTATGCTACACTTTTGGCATTGCCAGTAATGTGTTCAAAAAATAAGTAGTTTTGAGGTATTTTTCTCACGTAATGAGATTGTAGGCACTTTGTGGGCTGGGGCTGTATCTGAGGCATTTTCAGTTTCTAGACATTCTTATCACATAGGCATTTAATAAATATTTATGGATTGATTACCTTATTATATAAACTCAGAAAAACCAATTCTTCTGATGAACCTTTTAGAAAGTATAATGATGCATACCCATGTATATTTTCTAACCAGTGTTTCCTCTAACCTCAGAAACTACCATGTTCTTAGTATTTTTTTTATCTTGTTGCTACTATCTTTTGGCTCTTCAAGAATAGTTTTGGATAAATGGCATTTGAGAAACATTAACAGCATTCTGACTTAAAGCTCTATAGTGCATAACCGTAACTAAGAGCCTGTAGCCACACTGAGGCTACTAGAAGCATCTGACTTGAACCCTCATTCCTTCTCTGATTTCCAGAGATTCTTGGGGTTCCTCTTTAGACTTTTAGAAACTGCTACTGCTTATTCTTAAGCTAGGAGAGATATATCAGTAGCCTCTGATTTCCAGGCTTAACAGCAGCTCACTTCTCCAGCCCCCCAAACAAAAAGTAAGATCCAGATTATTTATCTATTCCCACCAAACTGCATCTGATTAATCCCCCTAGGGATTGTTTCCTGCCTGGTAGTATTCAGTAAAAGCACACGTTTCCCACATCTGTGTAATATACACAAGCAGAGTCCTAGGGTCCAACAATTTCATTTCTCAGAATGCAGGAATACTTGAAAATCCAACAATTATGAATAACAACAAAATGATGACAATTCATCAACATGAACTGATCTAGTGTGTCACATCCTGTCCTAGGAACTTAGTGGGATGTAATAACTTTTGCTAGTTGTTAAGATAACAACCTCAAAAAGCTGAACAACGGGTTTTATGTCACTGTTTTACCTGTGTACTGGAATTGGTGGTGGTCCTACCACACAAATCTTTTTCACTTGGGTTTCAGGCTAATGAAGCAGCATCATTGAAAAGGGAAAGGCAGAAAAAACTCACATTTTAATGGGGGCATATTTTCACGATTTAATAATCTCTGACATATAATCTGTTTTTTCCTAATGTTTTGGATTTGCTCCCTTAATGTGTTTAGGTTGCTCCTATAATCATCCTAGGAAAATTAATCCTTACCGCATATCAATTTACCAACAGCTGGAAAAAATCCCCATTCATTCCTTCATCTCAAAGGAAGAACTTTTAGTGAGAAAAAACCATAAATACAATCTACTTAATCTTTTTCCTGAAAGATCTATCGATGGTTTCACTTTAGTAAGAATAACCACAACTCTCTATGGACACTTTTTATGTTTTTTCCAGATAAAGTGAATTTTGAGAGATTTGAAGAAAGCAGAAAGGAAAATTCACCAATTAAAGAAACTATATTACTGTCCTGTCAAACTTCAAATAACGTGCCTGGTTTTTTGTTGTTGTTGTGCTTGAAGTTAGAAGGAATTTAGCAACTACAAACTTACCATTTTAAAGATTTTTCTATTTGAGAAACTCCTTATTCTCTTTTGCTTTGATAGGATTATCAAATTAGAAAAGTATATTCTTAGCATCAATGAATCTTATGTTTACCGTTTACCTCCTAAGTTTTATTTGATGTCCTCTGAACTTTCCACATCTGCTTATAATAAGAAACTACATACAAGAATTTTTTAAGACTCTAATCAATGTTTAAGAGAAATATTTTCTTTTCCTTCCCATTCTATATTTTCTATTAAGATATTTGCTTTCTTAAAACACCATTGCTAAGAAATACACTGCTTATGGCCCACGGTGTTCTCAATGTCATTTGTAATCAATTGTCCCACAGTTGGCTCCTCACTTTACTCTCACATAATATAGAGCAAATATGGTCAATATTGTTCCTGAACACTTTGTCTTTTATTTCTCTATTATATTTTGTATGCTTTTTGATATTTCCTATCACTTGACTTTCAAGGAAAGTTCAAATTCCATTGAGAACTAAGGTAGTTGTAATGCTAGCCAAATGGTATTGCCTACTCATTCACATACACACACAGTGTATCATAATTGCTTAATTATCTAATTCTATTTTGAGAATTTATCAGTCTAGGAATTACCTCTTATGAAATATTAGCAATCTGCTTATAATTCCTCCAGATGCTGAAGAGAACATAAAGGAGTGTTGGGAAAATGTCCTCATCCACAAGGAGGTTAGAGTTCAACAACTATATGATATTCCGACAGAGAAAAGTTATTTCTTCCTCTTTCTCTTATTCCCTGCCAAGTTTTCTTCAACTGTTGAGAGTTTCTATGGCTTTTGTCCAAAGAGATTTTGCTACATAATCAGTGCAAAGCATCTTCTGAAGAGGATCGAAATATATCCCTATGAGAACAGCTCCTGCACACACTGGTCAACAGTTTCTTGATTGCCCTCCCCTTCAGAGAAGAACACTTGAGGCAATACATGAAAAGGATTGCTGAACTCAAACTTAAGAAAAGGTGTCTGGTTGTTATCAACTTGATATTTGTTGTTATTTAACTGGATTGGCCATGAAAGACTATCTCTAGAAACTTTCCAGTTTTTGTAGTAATTCATCTGATATCCGCCATAAGGTTAAAAAAAAAAAAAAAAGGCCTGCACATTTTTGAGTATGAAAATTAGTTAGAACACCTCTTCGGTCTTCCATAATGGCACTACTGGATTTGGCGAAAGGCAATCCTTTGTTCTTAGAGGCTGTCCTATGCATTACAGAATATTTATTTAAGATTGTATTTATTTATCTGTCAGAAAGCACGCACAAGCAGGGCGAGGGGCAGAGGCAGAGGGAGAAGCAGACTCCCCACTGAGCAAGGAGTCTGATGCGGGACTCAGTCCCAGGACCGTGGGATCATGACTTGAGCCAAAGGCTGACTCTTAACTGACTGAGCCTCCCCAGGTGTCCCTCATTACAGCATATTTAGCATCTCTGTCCCCAAGCAATAAATGCAAGTTCTCCCCTCTCCCGGTGATTGTTACCACTGAAGCATCACAACTATTTTACTAAAGCCTCGTGGGGATGGAAGAGACATTATATACCCTGAGAATTGCTGTTACATTATATGATTTTTTCCATTAATATTAAAATGTAATACTGTATACATTATAAATTCCTATATTTGAAACATATATACAGAATTAAGCAGAGGATAGCTCCAGGAAAACATAAATTCCTAAATATTACTGTTAAAATGCTCAGATGTGGTCAAACTTGGATTCTGAGCTTCTGAAGCGAGGTAATCAAAGGCATGTTCACTTTAATAAAATACCTTAGACATTTCTAAGAAGTGAGAAATGAAAATAGTCATATGTCAAAATGCTTTTTAGTAAACAGCCTCACCTAATTTCTCAAATTAGGACTATTTCAGTGTTCTGAAATAGTCACTAGAGCATCTTAGGGAAAACTTTGTTTTAACAGAAAAAAAATATCTTTTGTCTTCTCTCCATTCTAATTGGAATAAATGAAGCACAAACAAAACTTTCACACATAAGTCTCATTCTCAATGATGAATGCAATCAAAACTTCTTTGGCTGCTGACACCATCTTCTAACTGTGGTGTTCTGAACTGTCGTAAATATTTCTTTATACATTTTATTTCTAATAACCCACTAATCTTAATCAAGATAATCAGTTCCTTTAAACACAGTTGGACATAAAGTAATAGATATTATGTGATTTAATCATACTACTTATGAAAGAACAATGACTTTGGACTAGAACTCATTGAACATGACATACGTTTCTAACAGGTTCGTTTTTAGGTCTTACTGGTGATAGAATGCCATCTTGGATGGAAACAGAACTTTTGTGAAATTTAAAGATATGACTACTGTTAATTACAGTGAAACTTACCATTGTGTCATAGAAAGAATAAAATTAGTTTGGCTAAATTCTTCACAGAGCCTCACTGTTTATACTAACTTAGTGTTTACTCTTTTTTTTTTTTTTTTTTTTTTTTGGTAATATCAAATCGATTATTGAATGAGTCAAGGAATCAAAGTTAAACTGTCCAAGTTAGGATCATATATTTTTTCTTCTTTATTATTTATGAAAGAGAGAAGCTGTATATGCTGCTTTTCTACTTTTCACAAATTTTGCCTTTTCTATTCAGGACTGTAATGAACCAAATTCTTGACTTTAGGAACTTTAACTTTTACTGTTTCCACTTGACTCATACTCCCTTTCTAGTAACCCCTACTCTTTCCTGCAAAATCGTATTTGGAAATTAATCAGATAAAGTTGCTCTCTCAATTGTGGTATGACCTTGCCTTTTCTATTTCTCATGTGAGAAAGGAAAAATGAGAGATTGAAACTCTCCCCTAATACATTCCAAGTTTTATTATCCCCACTGCTTTCTTCTTCTGCTAGGATTAATTGATATTCACACTACCTCCATTCCATCCTCCATCCTCAGTCTCTGGAGATCAATGTGAGCCCTAGTAACAGACTGGCAGCAGGAGGACTCAGTAGACAGATACCAGCTTGTCATTCTGCACATAAGCTTGAGTTAACCAAGGGTGGAAAATCTTTCCAAATATGTCTGAAAGTATGAAAAATGTGGTTCTTTCATGCTTGAATAACTGAAAGGTAGCCAAACTACTTCTATCAAACTTTGAAAGAATCAGACTGAGAATAGCATGATAAATTTTGACTTAAAAGTTAATTTATTCAAAAGGTTACAGAGCACTTGAAATCAAGGAATTTAAATAGGGAATGCCTCTTGAACATCTGGAGTATCCTTGCAAGAAAAGTGAAACTGATAAGGAAATATATGAGAAAGCAAAGAGATATCCAATTAATTATAAATTCTGTTCAGATAGGTGGATATATGGAAATAAATTTCTCTTATCTTTTTGTACCTGTATCAGACTCACATTCCTCCAAAACTTCATTTTGAAATATGTCATCTGTGCAAATGTCCTTTCCAATTCCCTATTTGCTATAATTTCCCCAGTGTATTTATTAGGTGACATGAATAAAAACATTTTAAGTCCCTGTGGTGAGTTTTTAGAAATACTTTTTTTTTTCTCATTTTGATCTATTTTGAGGAAGATTGCCTATTTGTTGTCTCAGTAAACATTTTCATGCTCAGCTACCATTCGGGAAGAAGGAAGAGTTTGTGGTTATGCTAACAATTCCAAATTTCAAAAAATTACAAAATCAGTATTGTATAATTTCATAGAGAAATGGCGTACCTTTACTAAATGCCATGTGCAAATACATGAAAGTATTTCTATTTCCATGATTGTGGAAAATAGTTTTGGCTTTGCAACTTGTTATCTATTCCTTCATATGTTCCCATATGCTGAAACAATATGCATAATGAGCTGACTGGAAAGTAAAACAATCACTTAAACATTGCAAATAGGTGCCAAATAAATGGCTCTTGCTCAAAAAGTGAGTGAATTTCCAGACCTCAAATCCTGAGGTTAGATACTTACACAGGATAAGTGGGGTCTTGGGAAAAATCCAACTGCTGAGGGTGTATTATTCCTTCACCTTTTGTTTCCTTCTCATTGCAAAACAGACTCAAATTCATAATGCAAACACATACTTGACATTCTAGTTTTATATCATGATAAACTGTCCAAAATTTGTAGTGAAATGCTTTTTAACATAAAAGAATGAATAGAAATATAGACACAAAGAGTAAACTTGTTTATGCCTCGGGCTTAGTTTGATGTCTGAAACATGTGTGAAGTACTCAAGAGCCTTGTAAATTTGTTACCTCCACCTCATAAACTCCATCTCTTTGTCCTCCAAGAAAAATGTATTATAATGATCCTCATTGTTAGCCAGTTACCATTTTGATGGTTAAAATGTTAAATAAATGATTAGCGCTAAAGTTAGAAGAACTCTATAATACAGATATTTTCTTATTCTATTTGAGATACACTGGAATTTATCTTTCCAAGAGAAAAGTTCAACATGTCTTGCCTTCATCTATGTGTTTACTTCATTTTCAGTAACTGAGTACTATTGCTTTCTAGAGAAATCTCACATTTCAGAACAGCAGTGTGTCTAGTACGGACCGCAAGTGTAAGATTTACAATAACTTCTGGACAAAGATGTAATCAATTGTTAGCGAATGTTATCTTTCTAGTTAAAATTAAAATGTATTAGCATAACAATATATTTAAAATATTCAGATTTAAATTATAGATTGCTTTTATTTCACTTTCGCTTTCCCATTTTTATTTCTATTATAGAGGCACTGACATTTTGTTTTTGTTTTGTTTTTGTTTTGTTTTCGCTAATGAAAACATCAACTGTGATAACTGAATGTACCATAAATGTTATGACCGTGTTGTCTGAATTTCTAAATTCTTTCTATATTTTTTGGGTCTGTAACTACTGTTGAATAACCACATACCTGTTGTTAAGTTAGTTTTTAATAGTCAGTATTACCAATAACACTGAACATACATGTACACAAATTCTGCCATGAATTTCTGACTGTATACTTAAGGATAAATCCCAGAAGAAAAATTATTGAATTAAAGCATGCTAACAATGTCCCAAAAGTTGTACCAATTATCCTGCCATCAACTAGCTTATCACAAGACATTACCACTCTTTAAAGATACTAATTTTAAAATGGATTGGGGAAATGGTAATTCATTTTTTCTACAGTGCTGTTCAGAGAAATCTAAACCTTTTTGTCACTTAAAAACAAAAAGGACAACAAAATGCCAAACTACTTCTAACTAATTTCTCTAATTTAAATGAATGATTTCTTGAATTTCCTTTATTTAAATAAATATTTAATTTCCACTTTAATATCTGCTTCAAAGGAGTGTTTTCCAGTGTAGTCATTCAGTAAACCCTGTGCCACAGGTTAATAAAAGTTAAAGATTACACAGCTTCTGGGGGTATAGAAATATAAGGTTTTCAAATGCATCTTGCTTTGTGGCTTATCTATTTATTTATGCATTCAGTTATAATGTATTGAGTAACCTCTGTGCCCCTAAAGGAAAGACCGTATGTGCAATGGCTTCTACAGTTTACACTAGAAGAATCCCTATGTCCCCAGGAGTAAAATTCAAATGGTAGACTCCCTTAAGTGGAAAGATCTTTGCCTCTGCTCATATATTCAAGTTATAAAATTGGCAACTGATGGATTGTTGCTATCACTCTCATAATTTGCTTTTATACAGAAGGCAAGTGGGAAGTAAGGAAGTGAAACAACACAAGCGAGGTTATATCGCACGCTACAGAAAGCTGCGGCACGAACGGGACGCCTTGACTTCCGATCTGATGTCCTTTCTGTTATGGAACTAATAGCACAGCAGCTAAGAGCCTGATTCCGCTGTGGGTTAATTAGAATACTTTGATATGCTAAAGTGTCACTTTAAAGGGCATAAAAAAGATGCCTGCGCAGTCGGCCTTTAGACCGTGACTTTGTGGGCATGCTTACACTGTGCTTACTTGGCCGATAGATGGCACACTTACTGCTTACAGTTGTTTGACAGTCTGGGAACCTACAGAAAGGCTCCGTTTATGAGGACTAAACAAGCTGTACTTTAAGAGAGGACAATGTAAATTTCTTCACTAGTTGTATAAAAAAGTCAATCACCTATCAATGATTATAGCAATATGTTATAAGTCAAATAAATATTTGTGCCAACTAGGAAGTGAAATTTCCTTCTGAATGTGCTCTACATATGTATATGCTCTATTCATATCTTCTATATTCCTATAGAGAGAAAATGCTAATGTAACAGCATGTACAACACAGTTACGAATATTTGATCCTTTTTTTTAAAAAAAAAAGATTTATTTATTTGACAGAGTGAGACACAGCGAGAGAGGGAACACAAGCAGGGGGAGTGGGAGAGGGAGAAGCAGGCTTCCCGCAGAGCAGGGAGCCCGATGCGGGGCTCGATTCCAGGACCCTGGGATCATGACCTGAGCCGAAGGCAGACGCTTAACGACTGAGCCACCCAGGCGCCCCACGAATATTTGATCCTTTATAATATACCTTTTCTTGTTACTTCTAGCTTTATCTCTGGGCCTACTTTGACACTACTCTGCTATACATTTTTAAGCCAAAGGATAACTTGTTAATAAGGTGATTAGAATTTACTCCTCAATGTAACACGTATTCTAATCTACTTTCTCGACTTTCCTGATATAACTAAATCAACTGTATTATATAGCTATTTCTTAATTTACTGTCCACTTTTTTAAAACGTCCATTTAGGAGAATTTTGTATTCTAGACTGAAATTATTTTAATTTTTAAAACTCTACTGCTTGAACTTTTGTTATGAATTAGAAAACAAAATTGCCAAATAACAGGCAAATATTAGATAATTTCAGAGAAACACTCTAACTTTGTCAAATAGACCAAAGCAATCGGAATGATGCATAAATGTACACAGGTGCCAGTAATTCCCAGGTTTGATCAGAAGCATGTTTTTCAGGCATTCTGATATCACATACAAAGTCACTTCACATTAGTAGTTCATGCGCACTGTTTAGTGGCGTGATAAACCGAATTCATTCATCCCTAAAAACTAAATCATTAGCCTACAGTTTCTGGAAAGGCAGAAAAAGACAGCGCTCTTAAAATACAAAACCGTCCCTCACTCTTTAACATTTTGAATGAAACTATACAGCAATTCTCGGGGCTTATGATCATTTTTAGCACTTGGCTCCCTGGTTTCTCCTTTGCTGCTTCAGTTACCATTCTTGGGAATTCAATGTGGATCCAACATCTTTGATCTCTTCAGCATCTAAGGTTATTCCCTCCTGGATCTTGTCTTCATTGCTATCAATCCTACCTCAAAAATCTGCATTTTAATGATCCCATTTCACTACCACATTAAAACTTTCTTGTTTACTTACTGAAGTAATTATACACTAGCTGAATTTCAAACTTTCATAGGCCCCTGATAGTTGATTCTACTTTTCCACTCTCCAAATCTTTTTCTTTACCTTCCTCCACACCCCTGTCCTTACTGCCTTCTTTACCCAACTGAGATTCCAGAGATTCTTTAGATGACTACACAGCACTATGACCCATGGCTTGCTAAGGCTCTTGTCCTCCACTCCCTCTGACCCACTTGCTGGCAAACCCCCAGCCGTGGTTCAATTCAACTATTCACCAACCCGTTTCTTCAGCTGTATGAGGCTGGAGGAAAAAATTCTCTCCGCTGTGTGGACTGATCTCACTTTAAATATGTGTTTACAAATCTCAGATGAACACCCAGCACACATAACAATTCCACTACACTTCCCCAAGCTCTTAAGGTCCTATTTCACACATTTTCTTCTGTCTCCAGACACTTAAACCACTCTCTCTCACTCTACACCGAAGATATTGTATCAAATGTCATTGAAAATAATTTGTTACCATAAGAGTGGATCATATCTTCCTCAACCAAATTTACTCATTTATCTTTGCCTATATTCAAATAGTCTTCTTCCTTCTGCTACAAAGGAAGAAATGTCTGCTGTGATCTAAGCCCAGCTTCTTCCTAGGTAGTCTGAAGAACCCCTTCAGTCTCACCCATTTATTGGCTTTGCTCTTTATAATTACATGAACAGTTAGCCCCCTTTTCTCTGCATCATCAAATTTTTCTCATGCTTATATTACTCTCAACAGCAAAACAAACTACAACCAAAAAGCCTATAACTCCATCTTAAAAGAAAAAAAAAAAAAAAAACAACTACTCACATTTCCCACTATCCACGAGCTTCTGTTCACGTTCTCTGCTCCCTTTCTAGTTTAAACACCTATGATTTGTCTGTAGTCATGGAGCCTGCTGTTTCGTCTTCAGTCCTCTCCTCAACCCAGTCTTAAATGGGTTTCAATCACCCCTCTGGTTTACTGAAATTGTTTATTAAGATGTCTATAGAAATCTCCATGTTGCAAGATCTAATCTTAATAAACCCTTGACACAGCTGCCTATTCCCTCCTTGACAGACCTTCACTCTAACTTTCAGTGACACCATTTTGCCTGATTGGCTTTTTAACTTGCTAGTCACATCTCAGGTGTCTTTGTTGGTTTAAAATGTTGGATTTCTCTAGGCCTCTCTTAATACATTTTTTTTTTCTTTTCTGCTTACAATTTCCCTTTGTAGAATATCCAGCCCTAGGTCTTGAAATATAGTTGCTTGTTATCTCTGTCTCCACCTACTCTTTGGACCTCCTTACTTGTATGTCTTACTGTCTACTGTATATCTCTGCATGTATATTTGATACACAAACTTCAAAACTACATCATACAGGAGTTTGAATCTTCTTCCCCTCTCCAAGTCAGAGGTATTTCTCTCAACAGCCACCTTTGAAGGGCTCACCCTTGGTCCCTCTGTGTTCCCCACACCCTCCATCCAGTACATCATTTCCATTGACATTGCCTCCAACATATATCTTGGCTCTTTCTACTCTTTTTTTCTTTTTTAAATTTATTTGAGAGAGAGAGCAGGAACAGGGAGGAAAGGGAAAAGCAGGCTTCCCACTGAGCAAAGAGCCCAATTCAGGACTCAATTCCAGGACCCTGGATCATGACCTGAGCCGAAAACGCAGATGCTTAACCAACTGAGCCACCCAGGCGCCCTCTTTCTACTCTTTACAGCTAAAACTCTAATTCAAGTCATCACTGCTCACCTGATTTGAAGAGTGGGCAAAAGAAACCTTTAAAAGTCTAAAACATATCATTTAATTCCATAGCTCAAAACTCCTCCAATTGTCCCACTGAAAGTAATAGGCCCTGTAAGACCTGCATCCTGCTTGCTTCTCCCACTACATTGCTAACGTTCCTCCCCTTTTGCATTATGCTTTAGCCACAATGGCCTTTTTAACATCACTTGTATATGCCGAAAGCATCCCTACCTTGGAAACTTTGAACTCTTTCTGGATGAGTTTTCTTCAGTGTTTTAAATGTCTCCTCACCACATAGGTTTAGCTGAAATGTCACAAGTAAGATAGCTAAATTACCTCCCATGAAGTTTCTATTTCTTCCTTAAATATACTAGTTATATATTTCTTCATCTGCCTATTAACTGTCTCTTCAGTGTAATGTGAACTACATGGGGGACAGGAACTCAGTCTCCCCACTCACCAATACATCCAGAATGCCTGGAACAAAATTGTTGATATGATAGTCTCTTAAAAAAATAGATAAAAATTAAAAGGTAAGTTTTAAACATGAGTGCTCCATCATGCAATCAAATTAGTTTCATTAATATTCTTTTGTTTTTCTTTCTTTCTTCTTTCTTTCTTTCTTTCTTTCTTTCTTTCTTTCTTTCTTTCTTTCTTTCTTTCTTCTTTCTTTCTCTCTTAAGTACACTCTACCCAACATTTGACTTGAACTCACAACCCTAAGATTAAGAGTTGCATGCTCTTCTGACTGATACACTTAGTTTTATTCATAATCTTAATAGCAGAGATTTGGTCTCATGAAAATCACATTTCTCTTAAACTTTTTAAGTATTATATTAGTTTGTTAGTGCTGGCATAACAAAGTACCTCATACTGAGTAGCTTAAACAACAAAAATTTATCTTCTAAGAGTTCTGGAGGCTAGGAGTCCATTACCAGGTGTCGACAGCTTTGGTTTCTTCTGAGGCATCTCCCCTTGGCTTGCCAGTGGCCACCTTCTCCCTGTGCCTTCACATAGCCCTCCCTCTGCACATGTCCATGTCCAAATTGTTTCCTCTTATAGGAACACCAAGCATATTGGATAAGAGCTCTTCCTAATGACCTCATTTTAACTTAATTACCTCTTTAAAAATCTTATCTCCAGATACAGTCACATTCTGAGGTACTAATATATAGGATTTCGACATCTAAATTTTGGGGGGAAACAATTCAGCCCATAATAGATACCTATTGAGGAAAAGGCAAATCTGTGTTTTAATCTAGCTTCCCCATCTTTTCAAACCTTGTAGAAGCTACTTAATCATAATAATTCTGTTTCTTTATCATTAAGGTGGTAACTAATAAAAACCACCCCAAAGGATTATTATTAGCATTAAAGGGAAAAAATTAAGAGACTATAATATGTGCTTGTCACACAAGAAAAAAACTAATCATAATGTTCTTGTCACACAGGTGATCATTTTATACTACAAATTAGTACTGTTCCCATGTCCTTGTTTTCTTTGTTTTATGTTTCCCTATCATAAAGTGTGTGTGTGTGTGTATTTCCCCATTATCTTCTAATAACGAAAGTGTAAATTCTCTCCATATGAAGATTAAAGGTAGAGTAAGTAGTGCAATTAATTATGCAGAACATTTGCTCAGTGTGCGACCACTCTGTCCTGGACACCAAGAGTCCCCCTACAGGCTACAAAATCCCTCTAGGCCTCAGTACTCTCTGTTAACAAGTACAGGGTGGACCTGTTTTGAATTGGCAGTCACGTTGGAATGAGCAAGGGGGAACTATCATTGAGAATCTCCTGTGTTTCTTTTAACCTGAGGGATGTTAGAAATGGACAAAATATGGTCTCCAAACCTAAAGAGTAAATAATCCAGTTCAGGGGTGGGAAAGCTTTTTTCTGTAAAGGGCCAGACAGTAAATATTTGAGGCTTTGCGGCCCATACAGTCTCTGTTTCTAACTACTCAGCGCTGAAGTCCTAATGAGAAAGCAGTCATGAACAATACATAAATAAGGGTGGCTGTGTTCCAATGCATATTTATTTATGGAAACTGAAATTTGAATTTCATGTAATTTTCATGTACTGTGATATATTTATTTTTCTTCCTTTGGCTGTTTTCGATGACTTTAAAATCATTTTGTAGCTACTGTGGGCCTACAAAAGACAGGTAGTAGGCCTCATTTGGCCTGCTGTCCAAAGTTTGTCAACTCCTGATCTGGTTTAAAAAATGAGAAAATACTTAGGAAATATTTTGTGACTTGCACATGAAATCGGGTGGTATGTTTTACGGTGTAAACTTTATGTGATTTCAATGGCCTCATGCTCTTAATGTGAATATTAACTATTTTATAAGAGTGTCAAAATGGGGTGTAATGGACTCTTCTACCCCCACCCCTTAGAAGATAACTGTGTGATTAGTTAGGACTATCATTAGATCTTTACTCCTGTGTTCATACCAAGCTAGTCTCTCACTCCCAGCTTGGATAGTTGGGTTTACTGCATGCTATGGGAACCTGGAAAATGGCAATTCTCAGAGTCAATTTTTTTCTGGCAATCATTCAAGAATCCCAAGTGTAAGCCATTTCTTGTCCCAGGGGAGGAGGAACCAAGTATTCAAACCTAGAGAGCAAGAGTAGTGGGTGAAGTACAGTTCTCACTGTTGAGGAGATAAATCTCTGAACCCATAGCCCATCTGATAGGTGAGATGCCAATAAATCTCTATGGGTAACAGCAATTGTGAAAGACAACCATAACCATTGTCTGAGACACCTTCCTACTTTCATTCATCTGGCTTGCCAAGACCTCACAATGCTGGTGTTGAGACACATGGCATCGTAAGCAGTATAAATGTTTAGACAAGTGGACACCACCATGAGGCCATGAAAGGCAGCAATTAAATCAGATTGGGATCATTTCTAGTAGAAAGTGTACCTGGGTTAAAGGAATGTCCAGGTAGGTAGATTTATACAGTCTTGAATTTATACAATTGAGAAACTCCACAAACCTGGTCTATTTTAGAGCCTAAAAATACTTTAAACTGCTAGAGCAGAAGTGTTTGACTTTTATTAATGAAAAGTGACATTCATTCACAGAAATTAGAAGTTACTTTTACGTAAGAAAAGTCCTATATTTGAAAGTATTATCAATTTTCAAGTTATAACAGCTCTGGAGCATTAATTCATTTTCTAGACTAGGAAGCCTTTCTCAGTTTTCCATCTCCTATGAAATGAATGTCTGCTAAATTCACTGCTCTAATTTATAATGCTATACAAAGGTTGCATTCCATCTATAATCTTTAACAGTAGACTGCAATTCTAGAGTTTAAAAATCAGTTCAGTAAATAAATGACTGTGTGAAGTGTACCTATGTTACAGGAATATTTACTAAAACTCTTTAATTCATATTTATCCTCACATGCCATACAATAAATGGTGTCCTTTAATATTTGGTCTCTTTAAGAAGTTTTCTATACTTTTAAAAAAAATGATGTTATACTTAATTGTGTAAAGTAACTCAGATCTTCTTTGGAAATAAACAAAAAGTATACTAATACAAATAAGAATATAAATTTAATTTTGTTCTTCCGTGCCCCTGATCTGTAATGCCAGATATGAATATATAGGGAAAGACACATATCCTATAACAATGGTAATGTAATCATTCCAAAAACCAAAGTTAAAATGCACATGAATTTCCTGTTTAACAAATTTGCAGGCAAAACCCTTTTTCTACCCAAATGTCTTGTA
Organism: Leptonychotes weddellii; assembly: GCF_054177405.1. Classification (NCBI taxonomy): domain Eukaryota; kingdom Metazoa; phylum Chordata; class Mammalia; order Carnivora; family Phocidae; genus Leptonychotes; species Leptonychotes weddellii. The sequence goes on along the minus strand of NC_138369.1, from coordinate 157,916,409 downwards.
TTTGAATATAAGTTTTCTTTTCATCCCTGTATCGTAATTGCCTTTGCACACAGCAGAATGGCTAATGCCATCACTTGTTTTACATTTGTTTTGCTTCCTGCTGTTGAATGAACAATCAGTGTTTACAGATTAGCAGCAGTTGTAGTCTTCTGACTTTTACTCCTTTCAAACTGGCGAATGAGAAGCATTTTATATTTGTTGCTCTGGCATTTTTGGAGTAGCTAGGACATTCACAGTGCAAACCACTGTTATTCATACTGTTATAATTCCTTTGCAGTTAAGTCATTACGAGCAATCATAGCAGGCTTGTAGTACAATACCTTATATGGGAATGTCATGTGAGATGCCCAGAGCTACACAAAAAATAAAGGCCAACTTGTCTGGCTGAGGAGGGATTTATTACGAGCCCCCTGGCAGAGGGATCTTTTTGGAAAATATTATATGCTTCTGCGGGGCAGATCTTATGAACCTGAAATGCAGCAGGTGTCCTGAGCCTCAAAGGAAAGGTGCCATGAGCATCAAACCACACAGCATTTCTTTTAGAATTTATCACAATCCCAGCTGCGTTTCCTCTATACACAAAACTTTAACAGAAATTACTTCGATAATTAAAATATTAACCAAAATAGCACAGATCAGTAAAACCACAAAGACACTGTGGGACATTTAGTTAGCCCCACTTCCCTGCTTAGAAACAAACTGGAAAGACAAGTTCACTTTCTTGTCTATGGACCTATCTCTCTGAGTGCCTGTAATCTGCTCTGAGATACTTAGAATTATTCCAAAGTACACGTGGAATGAGGGCCTGAAGTTATCAATCCCGAGAGTCTGAGGAATTTAATTTATGCTACCCTGGGGCAATTTAACACCTGGCCCTGCCTCAGACATAAACCCCATGTCAAGAGAGAATTTGGAATTTTTAAAGAAGTAGTCCCAGTAAGGAAAACACTATAGGGAAAGACAGCAAATGCGGAAGTTCTAGAACTATTTCTTGAACCATCTAATGAAGTCACTTACCTTTTTCTGTGTGTGTGTGTGTGTTACTGTTTTAATTAAAATGAAAATAATAATACCCTACCCAAGTGTGTGCTAAGACAATAAATTATTAAAAACTAGCATTTGTATAGCATCTTATTGCTAACAAATCTAACAGTACATTTGACCCTCACACCTACCTGATGAGATATGGTGAGAATGGATATAAGTGAGAAAACAAAGCATGAGAGATTTAGTGAATTGGTTAATTCCAAGAAAAATATATAAAAATATCACAGCTAGGTGTTCTTACTAAATAGTCGCTATTTCTTTCTTTCTTTCTTTTTTTTTTTAGATTTTCTTTTTAAATTATTCCTACACCCAACATGGGGTTTGAACTCATAACCTTGAGATCAAGAGTCATATGCAACACTGAGTGAGCCAGCCAGGCATCCCAATCCCTACTCTTTTTAATACACTTATCGTACAATATGAAATATTTAAATTATTTCAGATAGGAAACGGCTTGTCTCAGTGCAATGTGAGAGGTCTAAATGCAAAATAACGTTTTCTGAATGCTCTTAATTGCACGAATTGGCAAGGATTTCAGAGTGCATCCTCCAAACTGCTGGTTCTACAGAACGAACCAGCAAATTCTGTAGACTTTTTGCAGAACTGAAAGGCAACAGGTAACTTCTACACCCTGTGGTAGATGCCAGATTTTTTACTCAGATCATGTTAAAATCTCTGAATTAACTGAATAAACATGAAAGTAAACACCCAATAATGTTGACAAGAATTGAAGCAAAGATCCCAACTACAATCAATTGTAAGCACAGTGTAATATGTTTTAATCTTCTGCTGCATTTCTGTTCGGCGGTACACAAAATAATGACCTCTCAAAGATGTCCATACCCCAATCCCCAGAACCTGTGAATGTTACTTTACATAGGAAGAAGGACTTTACGTATGCTATTAAGATTAAAGATCTTGAAGGGCGCCTGGGTGGCTCAGTTGGTTGGGCGGCTGCCTTCAGCTCAGGTCATGATCCTGGAGTCCCTGGATCGAGTCCCACATTGGGCTCCCTGCTCGGCGGGGAGTCTGCTTCTCCCTCTCCCACTCCCCCTGCTTGTGTTCCCTCTCTCGCTGTATCTTTCTCTGTCAAATAAATAAATAAAATCTTAAAAAAAAAAAAAAAAGATTAAAGATCTTGAGATGGGAACATCATCCTGAATCATCCTGGTTGGCCCAATCTAATCATGGGTACGTAAAAGCTTTCCAAGCTGGGTCAAAGATAGAGATGTGAAAATGAAAGAAGGGACAGAGAGATAAAGTTCCTAGCTTTTAAAATGGAGGAAGGGGGCCATGAGCTAAGGAACACAGGTGAGCTATAGAAGCTGGAAAAGAGAAGGAAATGGATTTTCCCCTAGAGTTTCTAGAAAGAACACAGCCTGCTCACCTCTTGATTTTAGCACAGTGAAAAACCTTTGTTGAACTTCTGAGTGACAAAACTAAAAGGTTTTGTTTTAGTTCACTACATTTATCGGAATTGGTTACAGCAGCAATAACAACATTTAATACATGCTCTATTTCTAAACCTTGACTTTACTGGTTTAAATCTATGTGATGTTCCAAGTTACATTTTGTTACTTTGAGCAGCATTCACACATTTGCATCAGAAAAATAATATAAGAAGTACATGGTAGACATGTAGAAAAATATCACAATAGGACTGTAAACACTTATCATTGATTTAAACTGACTTTATCCTTTTGTTTTTTTGACTGATTTTTTTATGCCATCTTTGCTGAAATTGTCCTTTCATGGGTGATTTTTATATCATGTCTTTTCTAAACCTGAAAAAATTAATTAAATGAGTGTTTTATTCATTTGATGACTACCATTGGGTTGACGATTAATTTTTTTCATTGAAATGGATGAATATATTTTTTGAACAAGCAATGATTTTGACGTATAAGTGTACTAATTCTATAGAACTACCAAGGTTGATTATCTCTCACAATAACATGATAAAAAGACATGTGGAATAGTATAGTTGGCTACTTGGTCATTTTATTTGAGTTAAATCTGCCTTCTCTAGTATAATGGACTGCTGGTTTTAAATTCTACAAAAGCAGTGCCTCTCATGTGAGGATTTTGATAAAGATTTACCTGTCATCTGGCTTTTCTGTCTGAGTTTTTGATGGATTATACTTGCATAACACTTGAGAAGTATATTGAAGATCACCAATGAAATGGGAGGCCATGGTTACATTTATAGTTAATGTTGTGTGTCACATTTATGGAGGATTTTCTATCTTCACATGTGGTTGACTTGGCTGGCTCACTGGTTATATACAGTTCTTGATCCATTTCAATCCTGTTTCAACACTGTAATGAAGTGAACTTAAATATTTTATATGCCACATTTTCAGTAATACATACAAACACATTAAAGGGTTTGTTCCAGGACATTGAAATACCACTCATATTCCTTTTGCTTACTCCTTACACTGATGAAATTCAAAAACGTGTGGAACAATCAACTTTTCCTGGCAAATTTATATGGATTTAGAAAACTATCATTTAATAAATTATTCTTTTTTTCAAACTAGAAATTCTATGGTATGGCCATAGCCTCAATTTAGAGATAGTTCAGTTATTTTGTGTTTTAAAAACTAAAAAAAAAAAAAAAAAATTATTTGCAGTTCACCTAAAGTGCTCCTACTTTGGGGAATTATTTCATGGTAAGTAAATTAACAAGAATATTCATTTATAAAGTAGGATGTCAATGAATTAATGGACACTGAGAAATGTGCCACCTCCTAATCTGAAATAATGAAATTGACTAGTTAGAAAAGCCTATCTCTAAAAGATGAAGGGCTTGGAAGAGAAAGCAAATGAATATGAGAAGGATGTTTTAGTGAACACAGTTGAGTCTTTTTTCACTGACAAGACCCCTTGAGGTTTTCCTGCCCTAATCCCATACATAGAGAAAATCACGGTCCAAAGATGTTGAACCTAGAGTATCCAGAAATCCTGGGTAAACAATGTTGGCATTAAATATTTGTGGTGGCTGGCTTTTTACAAATAACCAAGTGAATAATACATTCAGAGTTAATCAAGAGTTGAATGAGAATGAACCATTATAAGAGCTTGACATTGAAACTGATTTAAATGACTTCTAATGGGCAATTCACTGAGCAAAGCATGCATTTAGTATACTTTTGAAAGATGCTTTCTCAGAGAAAAATTTATTAAAATCTATATTGATGATGATGATAATGATATAAGTAATTAGAAACATTTACATTTGTATATTGAATTGTCCAGGATCACATACCAGTTAATCTAAATCTGTTTCTGTTGCTCTCTCAGCTACAATAAAACAAAATTAGACTATTTTATCTTACTATCTAGTATCAGTACACTTGATAGCTTGGCATGTCTATTTCTACCATGAGAATATTCCAAAGGTAGATCAAAATACTTTTTTGAACTACATTGTGTAAACTTAACTCTGGTTATTTTTTTATGTTCTAGATTCCAAGAATATGTACTTATATTGCAATACTAACTTTTAAATGTAATGTGTTACAAGTAATTAGTTCACAGCTTACCTCATATTAGTTTTATTTTATTCTTGCTGTTGTGAGATTTCAAAGAAAGCATAACCAGTTTTCTCAATCTATTGTCTATTATGCCCCCTTGAGATTATAAAATGCTCATGCTCCTACTGCCTTCAAAGACAGTGGTAGGCCAAATTCCATCTCCACTCCCTGTATTTTTTTTTTTTTAAGTTAGCTCTACGTCCAACATAGGGCTCAAACTCACAACCCCAAAATCAAGAGTTGCATGCTCTACTGAGACAGCCAGACAACCCTCCACTCCCCTGCTTTTATTTATCACTAAATATGCTCCCAACTGCCACAGAGTTATTTTCAAGCTTTAATTTTTTCATAGTTGAATTTCCAAAATAAATATTTTGTAAATATAAAATTACAATATTAAACCACACATATATATGCTGTTTGTAATCCCTTGATTGGATTTGTAAAGTGGTCTACTCCTACCAGCACTAACATTTGCCACTATTAATGGTAGCTAACTCACATTCCTCATGCTCTTACCCTGTGCAAATTATGTATAAACTTTGCATGTATCTGTTCATCTGTTTTGTAGATAAAGACAAAAACGTTTAGAGTGTTAAGTATTGTACCCAAGAGTCAACTTGGAACTCAGGGGGCCATATTCCAGTTTGGGGCTCTAATGTTTATTACCACCCTAAGATAATCCTGCAAACAATACAAAGTGGCTCTCCATGTCCCTCAGAGATGGCCTATCCATGTACACTGATCTTCAATATCCTCTGCAATCTGGCCCTTTTACTATTCTGGCCTCACACCTTACTACGCTCTAACTATGTTACCTTGTTCACTACATTCCAGTCATGCTGGCCTTCATGCTGTTCCTTGAACATAATAGGCATTATCCTGCCTTTTTACTGGTTGTCCTTTCTACTTGGAATACACTTTCCACAGATACTAACATGGTGAATGCCCTTAGCCTCTCCTCTAAATCTGTGATCAAATATAACCTTCTTTGTGATGCTAAAAAAATATTATTTAAAATTGCAAACTTCCCCTACCACCTCCAAGTCCACCACCCCCCAGGTCTCCCCATGCCCCCTCCCTTATTCTTTTTCATTCGTAGCACTTATCACTATAAAATTTTTAAAATTTACTTTCTAAAATCCACATTGCTAGGGTTAGTATCCAAAATATATAAAGAACTTACACAACTCAACACCAAAAACACAAATAGTCCAATTTAAAAATGGGCAGAAGACACGAACAGACATTTCTCCAAAGAAGACATACAGATGGTCAACAGACACATGAAAAGATGCTTGCCATTATTCATCACCAGGGAAATGCAAATCAAAATAACAATGCTATCACCTCACACCTGTCAGAATGGCTAAAATCAAAAACTCAAGAAACAAGTGTTTCCAAGGATGTGGAGAAAAAGGAACCCTCATACACTGTTGGTGGGAATGCAAACTGATGTGGAAAACAATATGGAGGTTCTTCAACAAATTGAAAATAGAACTACCCTACAATCCAATAATTGCACTACTGGGTATTTACACAAAGAATAGGAAAACATTAATTTGAAGGGATATATACACCCCTATGCTTATTGCAGCATTATTTATAAGGGCCAAACTATGGCAGGAGCCCAAATATCCACTGATAGATGAAGGGATAAAGATGCAGGGTGTGTGTATGTGTCTCTGTGTATGAGTATACATATATGTGGAATATCATTCAGCCATAAAAAAAGAGTGAAATCTTACCATTTGCAACAATATGGATGGATCTAGAGAGCATAATGCTAAGCGAAATAAGTCAGTCAGAGAAAGACAATTATTTATGATTTCACTCATATGTGGAATTTAAGAAACAAAACAAATGAACAAAGGAAAAAAAGGGAAGCCAGAGACATATGGGTGGTTCAGTTGGTTAAGCATCTGCCTTGGGCTCAAGTCATGATCTCAGGGTCCTGGGATCGAGCCCCGTGTCAGGCTCCCTGCTCAGGGGGGAGTCTGCTTCTCCCTCTCCCTCTGTCCCTGCCCCCTGCCCATGCTATCTCTCTCTTTCTCTCTCTTTCTCAAATAAATAAATAAAATCTTAAAAAAAAAAAAAAGGAGAAACCAAAAAAACAGACTCTTAACTATAAAGAACAAACAGATGTTACCAGAGGGGAGGTGAGTGGGGGAATGGGTTAAATAGGTGATGGGGATTAGGAGTGCACTTGTCTTAATGAGCCCTGAGTAATGTACAGAATTATTGGATCATTATATTGTATACCTAAAACTAATATAGCACTGTATGATAACTATCCTGGAATTAAAATAAATTTAAATAGTAAAATAACCCCCCCCCCAAAAAAAAAACCCCACATGCTCTACTAGGTTGTGAAGTCCACAAGGTCAACTTTCTGGTGTTTTTTTTTTTGGAAAGCAATCTATTTTGTTCACTTATATACACCAGGTGCCTAAGGTACATAATGAGCACTCAATAAATGTTTGTTGAATGAACAAGTAAATGAATAATGATCTCTGCCTCTTTGCTCCACATACTTTATTTCCTCTAATATAATCAAAAGCTGTACAGCATTGATTTATCCTATGTTTTCTAATGTTTCCATGAAAGATTTTCACAGATTCATTTTTTATCATCATTTCATCATTTAGGAATCATTAGATACAGTGATATCTAATTTTTTTTAAAGATTTTTGTTTATTTATTTGTCAGAGAGCAAGAGAGAGAGAGCACAAGCAGGGAGAACAGCAGAGGCAGAGGGAGAAGCAGGCTCCCCACTGAGCAGGGTGGCTGATACGGGACTCAATCTCAGGACCCTGAGATCATGACCTGAGCCAAAGGCAGATGCTTAACTGACTGAGCCACCCAGGTGTCCCTAATATCATTTAAGTTTATGCTGAAAGTAAGAATGGTAATTGGAGCTTCTGCATTAATCTTCTGTGAGCCAGGATATTGTAAATTTTGCCTTGTCTTTTTTTTTAAGTCAAATGTCATTTATATAAGGAGGATTAAAACAGAATTTATAGATTGTACCAATATTATGGAAAACAAACTTGCTTGCACTACTCTACAGTCACAGATCGAATCTAACCATAGTCAGTTGTTCACATAGTGTATGCGACAACTTCAAGAGGAATCTGCCAAAAGTGTTAAAAGAATCCTGCAAAAAATTCAATACTATAGTAAATCATATAAGGAGAGTGTAGAATGGACTATGCTTATCCATCACAAATAAACAAACTCAAAGCTTCCATTTTTCTAAAGATAGCAACCATTTCCCATGTGAACTGTAGTATTTTAGTATAAGGTTATTTGGGACCATGTAGAGTTTATATTATCTACTGACACCAAAAAATATGATATACTTCTCTGAATCCTATTTAACTCACGTTAGTAAATCATTGGAAGGTTTTGTTTTTGTTTTATTTTAAGTAATCTCTACACCCAACATGGGGCTTGAACCTACAACCCTGAGATCAGGAGTCACATGCTCTACCAGCTGAGCCAGCCAGGTTCCATCATTTGAGATCATACTGCCATGTAGAGAATCCCTTTTAATTCTGAGTACCATTAGTTCCTATCAGTGTTGTTATTTTTTCTGAGTTGAGTTCATTCATATTTTTTAAGATTGCTTTCATTACTTAGTATTGCATTTCTTTTAATGGTAATAGACATTTATTAGTTTTTTCATCATCCAGCTTCTGACCCATTTTTAAGAGTGGGATATTGAGTCCCCACACTCAAATTTGAAGATGTTAAAAAAATGGTCATTTGACTCTCCTGGTGTGAAGATACAGGCACATGATCTAGATTTTACCCAGAAATCTCTATCCCAGACTGTGACCTGAAGCAATAACAAGGATATTCAGGTGTCACATAGAATCCTGCTTGGTGAAGAGAAGCAGAGTTGGCAGGAGCAGTAGCTACATTGATTCCAAAAGCAGTAATAGTAACAGAGGAAGCACCAGAGTCTGGAGTTGGTAAGGGAAGCAATGCTTGAGTGTCCAGAGCCTGGTGGCAGTGACTGGCATTATCAACAATCTCTGAATGATGGGTGGATAACCTTCAGCCTTGTTCTCTGACCTTCACCAAACTTTTTGGAGCCACTCCATGCCCTCTCAATAGCTTGTTTTTGTTTTTTTAGTTTAAGTCAAGTAGAATCAGTTTCTGTTTTTTGATTCTAAAAATCTAGTCTGCTATACTAATAAATGTGCATTTTAAGTGTAATCATTAATATTTAACAGTGATTGATTCATGTGTCTATGTACTAAAATGTTTATAAGCTGTATTTATGTCCTCCCTGAGATTATAAGCATGTTTTATCCAATGATTTTGTTATTTACTTAATATTTAGACATAACTTGGTAAAATTAACTGAGTAAAGCAATGTACAAAAGATGTAATGTGTGATTAACAGTCTCAATGTATCATCAATATTACTATGGAGCAAACCCAATCTTTATACAGTTTTATAAACACACAAATGTGTTGGGAAATCAGAATTTAATTCTCAAAAGTGTGATCACTCTTTAATGGTGTCGACAGCTAACTTTTATTGTCTTCAAATATCAAGTCTTTGAAATAATGGAGACGGAATTCAACTGGGACTCAGGAAATATTATTTTCAATATTATCACTGTTATCATTACCATAAACCAATATCCTCCTTTGAGGAAAAGACTTAGAATTATTAACGTATAAATTTCCCATGAAGTATCCATCAACAAATTGGTCTTGATTTACAGTGTTGAAACAGTTTCTAACTTAAAGTAAAAATATATGAAGCACATATTGTAAAATATTAATATTTGTCAATCTACTTTGTTGAGTATTACATGGAAATCGGCTGTATTAATCTATAAATTTTGTTTGTAATAATTTATGTTGAAAATTTTAAAATATTTTAAAATTAATTGAATAAAAGAACTCATACAACTCACCACCAAAAAAACAAATAATCCAATTAAAAACTGGGCAGAGGACCTAAATAAAGGCTTTTCCAAAGAAAACATGCAGATGGCCAATAGGCACATTTAAAAATGCTCAATATCACTCATCATCAGGGAAATGCAAATCAAAACTGCAATGGGATAACCCTTAATACCTGTCAGAACAGCTAGTATCAAAAACAAGAAATAACAAGTGGAGGAAAGGGAACCCTCATGCACTGTTGGTGGAAATCTAAACTGGTACTACCACAATGGAAAACAGTATGGAGGTTTCTCAAAAAATTAAAAGCAGAAATACCATACAATGCCATAATTCTACTTCTGGGTAGTTACCCAGAGGGAAAAAATACTAATATGAAATGATATATGCACCCCTATGTTCAATGCAACATTATTTGCAATAGTCAAGAAATGGAAGCAACCTAAGTGTCCATCAATAGATGAATGGATATAGATATGGTATATAGGGGTGCCTGAGTGGCTCAGTTGGTTAAGTGTTTGCCTTTGGCTCTGGTCATGATCTCAGGGTCCTGGGATGGAGCCCCATGTCAGGACCCCTGCTCAGCGGGGAGTCTGCTCCTCCCTCTGCCTCTGCCCCCTGCCCCTGCTCATGCGTGTGCATGCATGCTCTCTCTCTCTCTCTCTCAAATAAATAAATAAAATCTTTAAAAAAAAAGAAGATGTGGTATATACAATGGAATATTACTCAGCCATAAAAAAGAATGAAATTTTGCCTTTCACAACAACATTGATGGACCTAGAGGGCATTTTGCTAAGTGAAAGAAGTCAGAAAGAGAAAGACAAATGCCATATGATTTCATTTCTATGTAGACTCTAGAAAACAAATGAACAAGCAAAAACCAGAAATACACTCATAAATACAGAGAAGAAACAGGTGATTGCTGGGGGGAAGGGATAGGAAGATAGGAGAAACTTCTAGTTATCAAATAAATCATGAGGCTGAAAAAGATAGCATAGGAAATACAGTCAATAATACTGTAAGAGCTTTATATGGTGATGGATGATAATTATACTCTCATGGTGAGCATTTTGTAATATATATAATCAAATCACTATGTTATACACCTGAAACAAATATAATATTGTATGTTAATTACACATCGATAAAAAAAGATGACTTCATTTCTGACAGGAAAAAATTATTTGTAATATTTCATATTAATAAATAAAATATTTTAAAATTAATTCAAGAGAATGTCATTTATTTTCCATGATAATGTTAATTGTGCAATGAGAGTCAGTACACAGGACCAAGAATCACACATTGTTAAACAGATTTCTTTTGAATTTCTTACATTTTGTAATTCAATCCATTCTGTGGAAACATTACATCAGAAGCTATATAATAGACATGAGTTACAGGTAAAGAGACAGATGTGGATATAGATATAGGTATATATATGGTTTTTTATCTATACACATTTAAGTTACTTTCACTTAGGCTATTAAGATTATCATTGCTAATAGTGCCTATGAAAAATATGTTTATTTTTAATCTTTAAATGTTAAAATTTTGTAACACTTTTTTCACCTTGTAGTTAGAGAAAAATTGATACCAAAAGATGAATATAGGTGCATTATCCTTTCTGACTGATTTTTTTCTGCATCAGCCTCCACTTTAATATTAATTTATTTTCCAAAAGCAGAAGCTGATAATTTTCCCACATTGTGCCATGACTTTATGTCACAGAGACAGTCTAATCAGGTATAAAATGGAATCTAATATAATTTCATTTGAATAAGCTCAAGTAAAATTGGCCTCTGAGCAAAGAAGAAGTTATAAATTAAACTGTTGAATCACATAGAATTACCCACACAAAGGATACTTAAATGGTGGGAGAAACACATTTTCCCAATATAAATGAAGACTACTGAATTGTGGTTTTTATTCAGAGTCTGATGTAAAAAATGATATAAAATGTTATTGTAGGAGCACCTGGGTGGGTCAGTGGGTTGAGTGCTGCAATCTTGATTTCAGCTCAGGTAATGATTTTGGGGTTGTGATGGAGCCCCGAGATGGGCTCACTGCTCAGTGGGGAGTCTGCTCCTTTCCCTCTCCCTCTAGCCCTCCCCCTGCTCACACACACCCTCTCTCAAATAAATCAATTAAAAAAATAAAGAAAGAAAAAAAAGAAGTGTTACTGTGTATATTCAAAGTTTGTTCACAATGTAAAAATATTTTTCTGGTAAGTATGGAAACATTTCTCTTATTTAGTACTGTTACAATCAATCAATCTAGCATGATTCCTTATAAAATTTGAATCATGCCAGGACCTCTGCCTGTAGACTTCTTTCATTGCAAACTAGTGCATCTGATTTTCTTTGGTTAAGTTGGTATGGCTAGGATGAGAACCAAAGTGCCTACTTAGAAATAACTCATAGGAAACTGCTGAGATAGTAAGTGTGCCTCTCATATATGTCTACATGGCATGTTACATATCACGTACGGGTACCACATATGTGATCGTATGTGACACATTACAAATATTACTTCTCTTGAGAAAGTTAAATCCTCTACTAGATAGGTAGCATAAATCACATGTTGACTCTCATCAAAGACTGTCAACCCCAAATATCAATTCAGGAACTTTAAAACAATTTTTTGAAATGTTTTCACTGAAACCGAACTCAAGCGATTAATTTTTAAGGAGGTGATATTTTAATAAGATACTGACCTCACACCCTGGCAAAGATTTATGGTTCTGTTAGAATTGTCTGTTATTGGTTTTTGATCTTCTACATTCAATATTTATGTGACTCAAAAAAGCATCTTGTTATTCTCGTTTTAACAGAGTTAAGGTTACAGGTTTCAGTTTCTCTATGATAAAAAATGGCATTAACTTATATTTTTATACACTAGTCTGAAAAAAATAATCAACTCTTAAATTGTAGTCAAATAGATTTATTTGAAGGATTAAAGGATTGATTGTTTATATCATTGAATTCAACTGTTTGTTTTTAAAAGTGCAGCGGTAATTTTAAGTGAAATTGATGTGTCCTATTGGAGCCAAGATCTAATCTCGTAATAGAAGCATTTTATTTCTGTGTTTTAAAAAAAACTTTGATGAGGCAAAAATAAAGAAAACCTGTAATCACTTCCACTATATTATATGCTTTGCATTGTTTTATTTTTTGTGAGTATTCTAGACATACATTTTATTATACAATATCATGGGTTAACATATTTTTAGTAACATCATCAGTATAAAAAACTATTTGAACATGTAATAGACTTATTCCACCAATTTTCTCTAACACCCTGAAGACAACAGAAGATTTTATGTTTGGATAAATAGTAGAAAAATTAGATTTATTAATGTATTTTTTATTTTTATTTTTTCAAGCTTTATTGAGATATAATTGACATATATCACTGTGTAATTTTAAAGCATACAACGCTTTGATTTCATACATTTACAGGTTGCTAAATGATGCACACACCAGCATTAGTTAATGCCTCCACCATCTCACATAATTACCATTTCTTTTTGTGGTGAGAACATTTAAGATGTATTCTCTCAGCAACTTTCAAGTTTATAGTACAGTATTACTAAGTATAATCACCGTGTTGTATATTATATCCCCAGAACTTATTTATCTTACAACTGGAATTGTGTACCCTTAGAACAACTCTTCTGGCAATCACCATTTTACTCTGCTTCCATGGTTCTAGGAGTCTGGCTTTTTTAGATTCCACATATAAGTAATATCACAGAGTACTATAGTCCCCTCTTATCCACAGTTTCACTTTTCAAGGTTTTAGTTACCTGTGTTCACCCATGGTCTGGAAGCATATGATCCTCCTTCCTATGTGTGGTCAGAAGGTCAATAGTAACTTAATGCTAGGTCACAATGTCTATGTCATTCATCTCACTTCAACTCGTCACACAAGCATTTTATCAGAAGAAGTGTGAATACTGTATGATATTCTGAGAGCGAGAGACCATTCATATAACTTTTGTTATAGTAAGTTGTTATAATTGATTATTAGCTGCTGTTGTTAATCTCTGTGCCTAATTTATAAACTAAAATTTATCACAGGTATGCATGTGTAGGAAAGAACATAGTACATATAGGGTTCAGTACAATCAGCAGTTTCAGGCATCCACTGGAGTTCTTGAAACATATCCCCTGTGGGTAAGAGAAGGACTTCTGCACTTGTCTTTCTCTGCTTTATTTCACTTAGCATAATGCCCTCAAGGTCCTTCCATATTGCCCTAAGTGGCAGGATTTCCTTCTTTCTCGTGGTTAAATAATATTCCATTTTCTTTATCCATTCATCTGCTGACAGATTATTTCCATAACTTGGCTATTATGTATAATGCCATAATTAACATGGGAGTACAGATATCTCTTTGACATCATAATTTTATTTCCTTTAGATATGTATCCAGCAGAGGGCTTGCTGAATCATATGGTAATCCTACTTTTAAGTTTTTGAGGAACCTCCATACTGTTTTCTATACTGACTGTACCAATTTACATTCCCCCCAAAGGTGCACAAGGGTTCCTTTTTCTCCACATTGTTGTCAACACTTTTCTCCCTTGTCTTTTTGACTAGAGCCATTCCCACAGGTGTGAAGTGCTATCTCATTGTGGTTTTGTTTCACATTTCCCTGATGATTGGTGATATTGAGCCTATTTGTATGTTCCTGTTGGTCATTTGTATATCTTCTTTGGAAAATGTTCCTCTGCCCATTTTTAAATCAGATTTTTTTTTGCTATTGAACTTATTAGTTCCTTAATATATTTTGATCTTAACCACTTATCAGATTACGAGTTACAAATGCTTTCTCCCATCCTATAGATTGCCATAATTATTAAGCCAAATTAAAGATACTTTTAACTCTTCATATACCCTTAAGGTAGTACTTTGTTTTCATCAGTTAGCTGATAAGACAAATCAGTGTTGAAATACAGTAAATAATGGATAGTTAACTGTATTACATTTAAATTACATTGAATATTCCCATAGGATAGGTTCATACATGTCCATTTTGTCGCAGGATGCCCAAATAGTGCACATACACAGGGCAAACAACCATGCAGAATGAGGATATTTCACAGTCAAATATTTTGAGCTGCCTTTTTGTTACTAAGCAAAAATCTTTAAATTATTTGACAATTTCTGATCAGCATCAGTTATATTGTGATCACTCAGATATTTTGCCCTCAAATTCAGAAAGTTGGTTAACTTTGTGGTTTAAGTTTCCTCAAATATAAATAATAAAATTAGCATCATGGATCTTTAAGCGTCCTTCCATCTCCAAAACATTATAAATTAGCTGTAGAATTATGTTATGCTTCTCGTTTCCACCCAAAATTAAAATTAATTTTATGCATAGTAAAATATTGAATATTGAATAAAATTAATTTTATGCATAGTGAAATATGAATATTAGACGTGAATAGATAGGTAATATCAGCACGACAAAAATAACTTAGATATAAAATAAGCTAGTTCAATATTTTCTACTTTGTATCTATTACTTACAGATAAAATCTATCATCTTCTTATTGTAACATAACTAATTGGGATACTGTAAAACTATTCTCTGAAGAAATCAAACATGGTTGAAAGGATCAATGAATCAATGAATATTCCTTTGAAAGAAAGGAATATACATGTTTTCCTGTCACCTGTCACTAAAAAAAAAAGAAAGAAAGAAAGAAAGAAAGAAAAGTGCTCAATATTCTTATCTTGAAAAAATAAATTATATATTTTGTAATTTTTGCTTTAGCACAATGAACAAAATTGTCATTGATCTGGTCAAATCAATTTTTCATGATGACTATAGTAAATGGAATTTATATATTTGCCATATTTATTCAAAAGATGTATATATGTATTTGTATGTATTTGCTCATTTAGGGATAACAATTTTCGATAACACCCTAAAATCATAAAATAATCTCAATACATAAAATAAATGACTGAACTTCAAATAAGAATTTTGTGTATTTGGGAAATCCATTTTGTATTTTTGTCTTGTTTTGCTTGTTTTCCTGACTAATTCAATTCTAATCTGCCAAAAAAAAAAAAATACGTTTAAGCAACAAAAAAATCATTTCAGTGATACATTCTACACTTGAGTACTGAGAATTTTTTGTTACTTTCTACAGTGTTATTTTCTACAGTCAGTGCTATTCAAGGTTTTTAAAAATCTTCATTTCTGGGTATATACAGTATTGGCTGACTCAATTCATAAGCCCAAATTTAGCCTGAAATAATTAAATCAGCTTATACTAAGCTCATCACAAAGTTAATAGGTGATCAGATGACTTTTGTATTCTTATTCGCAGAGTAATGTAGCTCAAAAACATCTTCTAGTCTAAGAGTATTTTCAAACTAGTTAACATTTTGATTTATGACCTGATGATAGGTTTCTAACATTATATACTATATTTGGGATAGGGTAGGTCCCCCAGATCTTCATGTACCAGTTCCCTGGGTCAGTTTGAAAAGATTCTTGGGACAGATCCTCAAAATGAGGCATGAGGGAGAATGTTAGTTATGCAAGGCATTCACAAATGTATGCAGTGCCACTCACTGACATCCACAAAGAGTCCATTTTATAAATTGTCAAAGAAGCCATTGTGACAGAGTGACACCAGAGAAGAGCTGTCAATTCTATTATTAAATTGACATTCCGCACATGCTGCTTTCAGATGGAGACCCTTAATGAACTTAGTCTCCTTCTTTTTTCCCCTGCACCATTTAGTGTCTTCTTTCTTATCTGCTCTTTAAATAGACTTCAGTTTATATTGGTGTTGGATAAGTGAGCCCTATTATAGGCCAACTTTCTGGTTCATTGACAAAATACCTGGGAAAGAGTCTTCATGGCATCTCTGTTGCTCAAGGATACTACAATGATTGCTACAGAAACTATGACATCTCCCAGGGTATTGTCAATCAAGCATTTGAGGGTAAAAACAGGAACAACAACAACAAAGACTGTTTCAAGCAAGATAACAAATAGTACGGTAATCCTATTTGTGAAAAAGAAGAACAAGGCATTGTCTTAATCTGTAGAGCACGACACCCAGCACTTGGGTGTTTTTGACATGTCCAGCAAAGAGCACATGCCTTAGTCAAAACTGAGGGTTTGATACAAGCTGGTTGCTAATTCTCTTGGGATCTCCATTATTCTCCTAGAGACTGGAGTCATGTGTGCTAAACAGGCATCCAGTGAGGAAAGGGCCCTACCATTCTCGTTCATTTGTTGAGTGCCATTCTTATTGTTCTATGTCCCCGAGCTTGGATTTCCCAGGTAGCCAATCTTGCTATCCTGCCTGCTGTGAGTCTTCTATGAAGATGACAAACATGAAGAGATGGCTAACTTTTGTTCTCAGGGGTGTCTTGTTGTGGATATCCTGTGACTGACAGCTGTTGGGAAGCAGGACAAGGAGATTTTTACATCTGTTTACTGCCTTGAAGGTTCCCCATTCCTTCTCACATTGACTATTGTCATTCGAGGAAGAACAAGAATTCCTACCCTTCCAGGGCAGATGCCACAGAGCTATGGAGCTGTAGGGTCGTTATACGAGAAATAAGAAGTGGATTGGGGTCACTGGGAGTGGAACGCTGTGATAGTCTATAAGTTAGAACATAAGCATTCCTAACATTAAGCTATTTCGTCTTACATTATTCTTTATACGAAGCAAAAGGCTTAAATACTGTATATTTTCAATATTATATTGATAGAACGAAATCTAAATTGTTTTAATTGTGTCCCAACTGTTTTGCTTTAAACTTTTTGATTTCTTATCACAGCTAGTGTTTCTTATAGCTAAAAACTGGCTGAGTGGAATTAAGATATCTCTGGCAGTAAATTGACAGATTTACTTAGAAGTTTTGCATTTTCAACAGTAATTATTTTCCTTTCCTTTTTTTTTTTTAAACTTGTTTGTCGGCTAATTGTTGGGACTTTACATTCCATAATTAGTTGCTTGACTATCATCTATACTTTACTTCAAATATGATGGTGTAATAAAATCTGAGTCTTATATAAAACATCAGCACAGAAATTATATTACAGAACTTTCCTGAATGAAGAAACCAAACTGATGGAATTCCCGTGCCCATTATGTGGTCTAAAACTTTCTGAAAAATGTTTTACTGTGGCATATAATTTACTCAATGTAAGTGGTTTCTATAGAGCTATTGTAAAGCCTTTCTGTCACTTACTGGATTTAGGATGATGGGATTTTAAGCCCTTTGATCCAGAGCCTATGTTTCATAGTCAAGACTAAGAGCCAAGACTAAAGCATAATTGAACTTCCTAACTTAAAAAAAAGAGTTGAGTTATGGATAGCCTGAGGGGAAAAAAATCGGTATGTCTTCAGACGCAGAAATATGTGCTAAGTGAATATGAAACCTTGAAATATACATGTCAGCTAAAAAACCAAGTCTCAAATTTAGTACATTTACCTATCTTTTTTCTAACTAGCTACATATGTTTATTTATATACATATATTAAATATATAAAACAAAACATTTTCTTTCATGTCATTTCACAGTAAAATTATCTAAAACACCTTATTCTGCTTTAGAACAAGAAAAACTTTGAATATTTTTATAAGGGAGGAAAAATTATTTTTCCTACTACCCTCCTGGGTTTTCTGGCTGTGGCTCTTTAAAATAGACTGTCAAAAGGTAGATTAACAAGGGAAAAGCATACAAATGTATTTACTAGAAGTTTTGTGTGATACAGAGCCTTCATAAGGAAACAAAGACCTGAAGAAAAGGTTAAGTTTGAGCCTTTTCATTCTAGTTTTGATGAAGAGTGAAAAGTCATAGAAAAATATGATAAGACAAAAAGGTATGAACTAAGGGTAGTAAATGGGGAAACAACAACGCCTGTTCCTTCAGATTCCTTTTGGCATCCCTTCACCTTTAGAGATAAGGATGCTCCTTTCCTCCGGGTATAGGGAAGGAACATGAGGGTCTTATGACCTGCTTCAGGGGACAAGGGGGAGGTCGGAGAGTTTTCCCTGCACCTGTCATTTCTCAAATTCCTCGAACTTAAAATATTCTATAGGACGAGTTGCTATATTTTGGTGTAGTGTGTTCTGAACCTCTTTCAATATAATAATTTTAAGTATTTTTAATTTTTTAAACAACTTTGATTTTTTTCTTCCTTTTTACCTCTCAATTCCACATGACTTGGAATAAAATATGTGATCGACATCAAGAAATACTACAAAAAATTCAACATGGTTAGAGGGTCATCTTATTATATAAATATAATGATTTATGGAAAATCATTAGTAAGAATCTTATACTTTTTGTCTAAGTGAAATAAGAATCATTTCTAATGCTGTATGAGCTGTAACATTTTATGATCCTATCCTTATAAGTACAATGGATTTTTGACATAAGGAATCCAAAGTTGCTCATTTTAGAAAAAATACACTTATAGATAAAGCATAAATTGAATGCAGTTATAAAATTACCAGTCAGATACCAGAAACTTATAATTTTCAACATTTTGAATGTTTAATTTATACAAATCTTTTTTTCAATTATCTGTTTACTTAGCAAAAAATATAATGACATAGCAGTGGTGTATTACTGGGATATAGCAAAAAACAAACAAAATGGTCCCAGCCTTCATGGAGCTTACATTGCAGCACAAGGAGATATTAATTAACTATTAATAAGTTGTATTTTTAGTTCATAATAGTAAGTAAAATATAGCATAAAAGGAGGCAGTTATTTCAAATAGGGTGATCAGGAAAGGCTGAGAAGCCTATTACCTTCTCTGAGAACGTAACATGAAAGAAACAAAGGAAGAAAGGACGGAAGGAAGGAAGGAAGGAAGGAAGGAAGGAAGAAAGAAAGAAAAAAAGAGAGAGAGAAAGAAGAAAGAAAGAAAGAAAGAAAGAAAGAAAAAGAAAGAAAGAAAGAAAGAAAGAAAAAGGAGACACAGAAGCAAGTAAGAGACTGAGTCATGTAGGCATTACGTAGAAGAGGTATCCAAGAGAGGGAAGAACAGGTAAAAACCCCTGAGGCAAAAGTATATCTGGCTTATTTCCAGAGGAGCAAGGGTATGGCTGAAATAGCAAAAGCAAAGATAAGGAGCATAGAGAATAAGGTCAGAGATATAAAGAGGTCAGGTTACACAAGGGTTTGTGGAGCATTCTATAAACTTTAAACTTTACTCTTAGTGACACAGAAAGCCACTGGAAAGTTTTAGGCAGAAAAATGAAACAACCTAATATGTGTTTTTAAACCACTGATGCGTTGTGAACAAACTGGAGAGTTAGTACAAGGCCTGAAGCATGTAGACAAGTTAGACTTCTATAATACTGTAGACTAAGACGGTGATGGCTGGAGGTCATGGCAGTGAAAACGAAGAGAAAAACTTCAGTTCTGGATAGATTTTAAATGTAGAGCCAAGATGATTTGCTAATAGTAGTACATGAAGTTTGAAGAGCCATGTTTTTCCCCCAAGATCTTTTACCTGAGCAAGGATGGAATTGTCATCAGCTGAGACTGGGCGACTGTGTAAGGAGCAAGTTCGGTAGGTAAGATGAGGAAATTGATTATAGACATATTATGGTTGAAATGCCTATTAGATGATTAGAGACATAAACAAATAACTATATGAAACATGTTAATGGGAAAAAGCTGGTCTAGGAAAACAAATTTGGGAGTTTACATGTCATATATACTATACAGTTGGTATATAAAGTCTGAAGACTGAATGAAATCATCTAGAGAAAAAAAAAACAATTGTATATAATATATAAAATCTGAAGACTAAACCCTGGGACATTTCAAAGCTCAAAAGCCAAGATATGAGGAACCAGCAAAAACTTAAAAGGTACAGACGGTATAGTAGAAGAAAAATTAGAAGAGTAGGTATCCTGGCAGCCAAGTCAAAATAATGAGTTTTTGAGGAAGGTGCTTAGAAATCTCAATAAAAGCACAATTCCATATGCGTTTCAAAGGGAGGGTAATAATTGGAGTACTTTCAAAAGAAAATAGTGGGAAGGTGTCTGGCTGGCTCAATTGGTAGAACATGTGACTCTCAATCTCGGGATTATGATTTTGAGCCCCATGTTGGGAGTAGAGTTTACTTAAAAAACAAAACAAAACAAAACAAAGAACAAAAAAAAAAAAAAAGGAAAAATGTCATTGGCATTGGAGTGGTTTTGGACATCCCCATTAAACAGTCATAGTAACTAGAGTAGCAAGACTAAAGATCCACAGACAATGTTTACAGTAAAACCTAGTAATAAATTCATTTGGAGAAAATCAAATAAAAAATAGAAATAATCCATATTATCACACCCTAGAAATAACTACTGCACAATATGCTTATTTCCTCTCTCCTTTCAAAATAAATAAACTCAACAATGTAGAGTTTCATCATTTCACTTTTAAAATTTAACTTTTAAATAAAATAAGATTTATTCTGAATATGGCATGCTGTAGGAATATAACGACTGGAATAATACAATATATTAAGTAAAAATGCTGACTGCAAAACACTGCAATCTTTATTTAGTAAACAACAAATATATATATATAAGCTTTAAGAAGTACACTTGATGGGGCACCTGGGTGGCTCTGTTGGTTAAGCATCTGCCTTCGGCTCAGGTCATGATCCCGGGGTCCTGGGATCTAGCCCCGCATCAGGCTCGCTGCTCGGCAGGAAGCCTGCTTCTCCCTCTCCCACTCCCCCTGCTTGTGTTCCTGCTCTCGCTGTCTCTCTCTGTCAAAAAAAAAAAAAAAAAAGTCTTTAAAAAAACGTACACTTGCTGTGATGAGCACCAGGTGTTATATGGAAGTGCTGAATCACTATATTGTGCACCTGAAACTCATATTACACTGTATGTTAACTGGAATTAAAATTAACACTTTAAAAAAATAAAAATATATTTATAAACTAAAAATATAGTTAAAAAGCTCAAATATCAGTAATACACTAAAAATATAAATAGATGGATATATGGATGGGGCTGGTGATGCAGAAAGGAATGTTAAAGCAGTTGGCTCGGAATGAGAGGATAGTGAGTAAATGTATTTTAATCTTGTTTACTTTTCTACATTTTCCAAATTTTCTATTATAAATATAGTTTTTTTCTAATTTAAAAAAAAGAATGTTAGAGGATTCCCATTGCTCTAAAATAAACTATCACTTTTTTCTCATGAGACCTACCCTCCAGGCTCCTTTCACACAACTTTGCTTTCTTGGCCCTCGAACACTGTCTGTGCTCCGGCTTTAATGAACTATTTTTAACTTCCTGAACCAAGGATGCTGCTTCATGCCCCTGTGCCACTGCAGATACTAGTCTATCAGAAATGTCCCTCTCTCCCTCATTTACCTGGTGAAATCACTTGGTGAGTCACTTTTCAAGACTCCTCTCAAATATTTCTTCCTCTGAGAAACATTCCAAGACAGAACTCTGACAATGTTTTTTTCCTCTCTTCTTTGACTTGTTTCTTACTGTTCTAGAATTTGAAACAGCCCATTTCTACCCACTTCATGCCGCCTGCATGTGTCAGTCAAATTGGGAACATGAAAGAAGAGGAAAAAGCCCTCTTTATCAGGTTCATTGGGAAAAGTTGTTAATGGTATCCATCATTACCCTCCTTTATTTCCTTTTCCTTGACTCTTCTCCTTGGAATGCATATGGCTGGCCAACACATAGAGACCTTTTTAAAACCATGATTTGAGTTTACTTGGTCTCTGCCAAAAGAATTAATTCCCACAAATTTCAAAAGTTAAGAGACTAAGACTTAACATTACTTTCTTTACAAACTGCCAGGTACTATGGCAGTCTGGTTTCCTGACCAATTCTCATACCAGAAGCAAGAGGAGATTCACAAAAGTCAAGCTCCACCAAACTTGTTGTATCAAAAGTGGGATTTTACTCTCCTTTGGCTTATTAATGCCCAGGATGTCTCCTAAGAAGTATTTAATTTTGTCCTACTCTTTTAGCTTGCTTTCAGAATCAGTATTTAGGTACATGTTCAGAGAAAACATTCTTGAGTTCAATTCTGACTCATTCACATTTAGGAGGTGGTTTTGCTGTTTTCTTATCATAGTATTTGCTCTGCAGTAATAAAGAGAGAGATAGATGAAGAAGAAAAAAGAAAATAAAAGCTTGCACTTGCTCTGCTTTCTCATGCCCCAAGGCCAGAGAAGCATAAACAAAACATAAAGGAGATGCCCTATATATGTGCATATACTTCTATGATAGCAGTTACCATTTTGCATTTTTGTAATTTATCTCATACATTTCTCCACACCTGAGCTGAGATGCTTAGCACAGGCACTGTGTCTTACTCATTTCTCTATTCTTAGTACCTAGAAAACTATTGTCATTAAGGAAGTGTTTAATAAAAAAAATTTAATAAGTAAATGAATACATGGATGAATATTGGAATATTAAGGGGTAGCTCCTATCTTTAGTGTAGCTGAAAGTGTAGCTCGAAATTATAGGACCTAAAACAAATGTACAAATAACTATAAGGCAAAGAAAAAAAAATGATCAATAGCTACAGATAAAAGTACAGATTTATCTCACAAATTATTTTACTATATATTACCCTGATATTACAAGACAGACATCTTGATCTAAACCAAATCTCTATCATCCTGTTGTTAAGTGGTAATACAATAACATACATGAGATAGGAGATACAAGTGTAGAAAAGTAGGGATAGCCAGACCAAAAAAAAAAAAAAAAAAAAGGGAGGTGGGGCATTGAAAAGTGAGAGATATGAGTTATTATTGAGGGTATATATTGGCACAGGCATTCTGGAAGTAACTGACAGTACTTAGAAAATTACGTATAAGTACGCCCTTTGACCCAGGGATCCTGGTTCTGGATGCATGTCTCAGAGAAATTCTCACATGGCCTGTATGAGAGCAAGAGAGCAGATATTTACTGAGGCTTTCTTTGTAAGGGCAAGAAACCATAAGCAACTCAAAGAGTGGGTGAGTAAAATGCAGTGTACACATACTCGTGAAATATTACACACCAATTAGAAATAGTGAGATGTGCACGTAAAAAAATAGATGGTTCTTGGGGCACCTGGGTGGCTCAGTGGGTTAAGCATCTAACTCTTGATTTCAGCTCAGGTCATGATCTCAGGGTCGTACAATCGAGCCCCACTCAGAAGAGGGAGAGAGAGCCTGCTTAAGATTCTCTCTCTCCCTCTCCCTCTGCCCCTCCCCTAAATCTGCCCCCGCCAAAGAAAAGACAGTTCCTAAAGGCAGCATTGAATTAAATAAAAAATAAAAAACAAACCAAAACATATACCTCAATACCATATATGAAAATTTAAAACACATACACATTAGTGCTACATATTTTATAAGGTTATATGAATATTTAAAGACATATCAAACACAATAGAATGGGGTTCAATTGATGGGAATGAAAGTAGAGCTCAGGAGTCAAGGGAAAATAGAACAAGTGCAGACAATAATGAGCAGTGTAAGTAACTCAATTTCTTGTGTATGAGAGATATTGGTTTTATAAGTGAGAAGTAGCACAAGAAAATTTTAATAAACAATTTACAAATAAAATTTGAACAACCAAATGATATTTAAAATTATTGCAAATTTGAGATGAATTTTTTAAAATATACTTGTTTATGAAAATTTAACTTTACCTAACCATTCCTATAATCAGGTTAAAGAGATCTTTAGGATATTTACATTTCCTCAGGTTTTATATTTTATGGTTTTGTGAAATCCCAACTATTGTTTGTTAAGCACTATTGATGTTGTGATAATGAACCAAATGCACGAGTAATATTTTAAAAGAGATCCAAAAATGGAAAATAGTGTGAAATTCTAAGATACTATTTTCTGGAAGTCATGTCTTGACAATTTACAAATCTATATTGAGAAAAAAAATAGACTATCTGTTGGGGAGAACATAAATGTGATAAAAAATCATAATATAGACTAAAAGTACAGCAAACAGCCTATATGGAGATACCAACAACTCAAAATGTATAATTACTCAGGGTGTTGATATTTCACTACTTTAAAAAAGTTCTGGGCAAAGTAATATAGGATTACAGAAGAGATTAAACAGGAAAAATGCATATAACTAATTCCTAAGCACCTACTTATGATCAAGGGGATCTTTGTATGATTGAGTAATAAAATATTAAGTGTCTGTAGACTACGATGGAAAGAATATTGATTCAAAGAAGGTGCCTCAGTTATCTATGCAGCTCACTGACTCTGGGATTCTGGACATTTTATACATGTGATAATAGAGTTCTTATGATTAAATAAGTTAATATACATAAAGAGCTTAGAATCCCTGGTACAAAGTAACACTATAGATGGTCATTATTCTATGAGCCTTTGTTTCCTCCTTTTTATTTTTATTTTTTTTAAAGATTTTATTTATTTGACAGAGAGAGACACAGCGAGAGAGGGAACACAAGCAGGGGGTGTGGGAGAGGGAGAAGCAGGCTTCCCGCTGAGCAGGGAGCCCGATATGGGACTCGATCCCAGGACCCTGGGACCATGACCTGAGCCGAAGGCAGACGCTTAACGACTGAGCCACCCAGGCGCCCCTGTTTCCTCCTTTTTAATATGGGGATGATACCTTGTCAAACTTTTTTCTCAACTTTATTTTTTTTTTTAAAGATTTTATTTATTTATTTGAGAGAGAGAGAATGAGAGACAGAGAGCATGAGAGGGAGGAGGGTCAGAGGGAGAAGCAGACTCCCCGCCGAGCAGGGAGCCCGATGCGGGACTCGATCCCAGGACTCCAGGATCATGACCTGAGCCGAAGGCAGTCGCTCAACCAACTGAGCCACCCAGGCGCCCCATCAACTTTAGAACAGAATAATAATATCTAACTCACAAGATTGCCAGGAGACTAAAAATGTTTATTTAGGGTGGTCTGGGATGACTTCGTTAAGAGGATGATATTTCAGCAGATATCCAAAAGTAGAGAAGAAAGCAGACCTGCCAATATCTTGCAGAATAATAGTGAAGATGGGAGGAGCCTCAAGTATATTAGTCCTGAAGCAGGAGTTTTCATGGCGTGTTACAGTGACAGCAAGGAGACCAGTGTCGCTACCGCAGAGAGAGTAAAGAGGAAATAGGATGAAATCACAAATGTTGGGCATCAGAAACTATAAGGCTTGATAGATCATTTCTCTGTCTGAGAAAGACAGAAAGCCCTTAGAGGGTTTTGAATAGAGCAGTGACATGACTTACTTGACTTTCAAAAGATGAATTCTGATGTCCATTTTGAGAATAAACCAAAAGGGGCCAAGCACTGAATTAGGGAAAATCATTAGTAGACTCAGTAATCAGCAAGAGATGAGGATAAAGATGGAGAGAAGCAGAGGGATTTTTTTTTTTTAATGTACTGTGGAAAAAGCAAGAGGACAGCTTCATTTTAAAAATGTGGAGTTGAGGAAATAATTCAGGCTGTAGAAATAAGTATAAGAATCAAAATTGGTCAGGAAATCTGAGACCTGAGCATTGTGTTGTGTATAGCAATATGAATATCTTTGGAGACGCCTGACAAGAGAGAGTTTCAAGCAGAATGATGGGGTAACTGCTAATTAGACTCAATTAAGAATGGGAACAGGGGAATTAAAGAGAAATAGTACAGATAAATGTTTGAGGAGATTTGCCATAAGGAAAAGAGGTGGGTGTAGTAACAGTAAGAAAATAGAGGGTCAAGAAAAAGTGGGGTGCTGGGTGGCTCAGTGCTTAAGCATCTGCCTTTGGCTCAGGGTCTTGGGATCGAGCCCTGCATCAAGCTCCCTGTTCGGTGGGAAGCCTGCTTCTCCCTCTCCCTACTCCCACTCCCCCTGCTTGTGTTCCCTCTCTCGCTCTGTCTCTCTCTGTCAAATAAATAAAATCTTTAAAAAAAAAAAAGTGTTTAATATTGATATATTTTTCCACATTGACAAGAATTTCTCAATAGGGAAAATTTGATCATCCTAAAGAGTTGGGAGAATTTCTGGCACTATAGTCATGGATAGGCAAGGAGGGCTGAAATGAAGTGCAATAGTGGAGAAGTTAGTCTAGAAAAGCATTACAGCTAGCTTACAGTCACAGGATGGAAGGCAGAGTGTGTGGAAGGCTTGTGGCACATGTGCGATCACAGCTGATTGCAAATCAATTTTCCTAGAGGAATAGGAAGCAAGGCAATCATCTATGAGTGAGTTTGGTGTTGCAGAAGAGATTTAAGGAGAGAGGAGAAATTTTAAAATACGAATGAAAACTTGTTGGAAAATTAATGGACAGGGGAAACATATATGTAGAAGTCATGAATTTTTAAAGCATGCTAGGCTGGTTTTTTCCTAGCCATATTCATTTGCAAAGACAGAGTTGCATTCAGCCACATCGGAAGTTTTTCCAGGAAAGCATCAAAAAACCAAAAGGGACAAAGGAATTAAAAGAATTTGCAAAGAAGTGATCATAATAATGACTTTAGGATCTAGAGAGATAAGAAAGTGAGAACATGAAGGGGCCGAGGGTTAGTGAGAAGTTGGATAATAGATTGTAAGTCCCAATGAAGTTGAAGAATAATATGAATTGGGATATTATATGGAGTTGGCTAGAAAGACAGAAGCTAAGAGTTAGAGGGGCAGATGTTCAAAATTGAAATTCTGGGTGATCATAAAAAAACTAGTATATAATAATGTGAGTGAATGGCTGAGATAGAGTGGGGGACAAGACAACCTTGGCGAGAAAAAGTCCAGTAACAGAAAGGCTAGAATATTCAAAGTGCCCTCAGCATAGGTATTAAAACTGCCAAGAATTAGGACACCCCTAATGAGGAAGTGACAAGAAATGAAGTCTTCAAAAAATAAAGGAAGTGACCAGAATGTGGCATCGTGTTACGTTAGATTATGTTACAGGAATTTTTTTTTTTTTTTCAACTCACACGGTCACTGACATGGTACGTATGTGGCTGGTGGAGGAGAGGTGAAGGGCACCCTGTTCCACACCGTCATTCAGGCAGTCAGGCAGCCTGAGGCTCTCCATGTTGAGGCTGCAGCATACAGAGCACAGCGTTCTAAGTTTGCACGAAAGGGGAGAAGGGGAGAAAGAAAACTGAAGGAGTCCTCGACGGAGCTCACTCCTCTTTGGCATAATCCCTAGGCCAGGACTAGTCACATGGCCTTGCCTAACTGAAAAGGGATAAGAAAAGTATGGGAACACACAGCTACTTCGTGAGCAACAAATGTCTGTCACCTGGTGTATGAAGATGACGGGTATAATGACAGGTGGTAGATGGTTTATTTCCCATAATGCTGCCAAAGTAATCTCTCTAACATGCAAATCTCACTACATATCCTTGGCCTACTGAGAATCCTCCCATGAGTAGATTTCACTCTATGTAAATTTTACCTCAATTTAAGGAGGGGTAGGAAACCCCTCCTAGTGGCTTTTTCTAAATTTTTGGATAAATTTCGAATCTTGGCAAATAGGACCTTTTGTGATCTGGCCCTTGTCTACTTCTCCAGTTCCTGTTCTCTCTCTGCTTCGCTACGTAGTACTTGGAACGTCCTTGCCTCATTTACATTTAACTATCTTCTACTGCCTCAAAAATTCAATGTACTATAATAGTTTCTGGAGAAACTTCCCTTCCCCCCTCCCACATGTCCCTCTGTTGGAAATTCTAGGGAACTCCAATCCTTTACAGCACTGTCCCAGGCCACTGTTGATTCAGCTCTCTCTGCCTCCTGCCGACCCCCTCAAGGGCAAGACCATGTATAATTGGACTTTGTATACTCCATGATTAAAAGTTACTGGTACACAAAGCAGGCAGTTAATAAACATTTGTTGAATGAATGAATGAATGAATGAATGAATATGTATGTGTCTTTGTTTTGGCTTTATTTACTCCTGTGGCTTTTCATGAAATGAAGATTTTTTTTTTTTTAAATCTGTTTTCCTTTTTAAAAAAACAGCATGGGTTGTTGTATCAAATGTTATCTTTTATTCCTCAGCATGTCCATCTCTCTGAGCAACCATTTGTCTTTTTGTAGAGCTTAATCTGTCTTTGAATAATTAGTATTTAAACCATTAAAGTCCTTCTCTTGGCAAATTACCATGATAATAAAACTACAAAAAATGTCTTTGTTTTTCTGTGCCTTAATAAAACACAATTAAAATTTAATAAAAGCTCCGGATTTCCATTTACCCAATTCTGCACATCCGGAGAGAGGTAACAGAGGTGTTACAACCAGACCAATTAAATAGCCAGTTGTGGTTAAACTCTAATTCACAGAAAGGTGAATGTAATTCCTTACTTAACATTCCAGAGTGGCTCATGGCTTTTTTGAACAGAACGTTCGTTTTTATTCAGTCCTGTCCAGATTTCAGTATGTTGAAGAGCTAAGAGTTCTTAGTTTATTATATTTGTGAATATTATAATGATATTTCTATCATGTTTTCTTGGTCATCCATTCTCTTACAACAGATTGGTATCTAAATACCATCGTTTTAA
The DNA here is from genome assembly GCF_054177405.1 of Leptonychotes weddellii. Taxonomy (NCBI): domain Eukaryota; kingdom Metazoa; phylum Chordata; class Mammalia; order Carnivora; family Phocidae; genus Leptonychotes; species Leptonychotes weddellii. Next base: position 157,887,388 of record NC_138369.1, on the reverse strand, counting down.
AATGCATTTCCCTTTAGATCATTTACCACACTGTCATCACAGAAAAGAAAAAGAGAAAATCAGAAGTGAAATATATACTTTTAAATGGCTGGAGGTCATTTTAAAAATACAAGCAGCAGCAATATTTTCCGAATATCTGAAATATCCACCAAGGATTCTTGCAGAAGTATGCAAACATTTTCCCTTTTATAAGATTTCAAAAATACATTTTGAAACATCAGTGAAAATGGAATTAACATATGCTATCTGCATTTTGGCATCCCCCCCAAAATAATATTGAGGCCCTCTCTCTTCATTTTATTGAGGACAATCATAGGATACTTAGATAGTTTCTGATGTAAGTCTCATGCACTAATAGTTGCTACCAGAAACATATATATTCACATAAGTCTGAATGTTTGCTTAGTGTATCAATCTGGTGAGACGGTCGTTTTAGAAACCCCGCTGGAAAGTGGACAGAGGAAAGTAGAGAATGGGAGACTATTTCCCTCCTTTATCTCCGTTAGCTGGTGGTTCCTGAGAGAGGGCGAAGTACCTACCACACATACTTGTTTTGTGGTTTGTTTTAAGTATCAAATAGAACTTACCGTTGCTTAATAAGATATTTAAAGTTCCAACATGAAAGATATGCTTCATATTTCAAGCCCAATAAATCACAGTTACAGCTTTCAATTGAGGCATTTGTCTGGCAAACTTAGAAAAGCCAGCAGAAACCTAATAGTAGTTGTTGGGTTTTTTGTTTTTTTTTTTTAATAAAACTATCTGTGGCCAGGAAAAACAAAACTGGTGTTTTCAAAATGTAATCTTCATAGAATTATAGTGATAATCAACAGAGTAGATTTTTTTAATTTGAGGGTCATACATATTTGAAGGGTTCTATAGTCAAACCTCACACTTTTTTTTTTTTTTTTTGGTAGTGTTGTCACCCATGTTCTTATTCCCTGAAAAGACTAGAGCTCGAAATGTTTTTAAAAAGTAACTACAGGGCATGGAACATGTGTTGTTGTTGTTTTAATCTCTGTTTGTTAATGCTATGAATTTTATTTCTTTTAAGTGCTGATATTATTTAAGAGGTATTGTTGACAGATTAATACATTGGAAGAAAATTACAGATTATTTAGAAACTAATGAAAACATCGCCATGCCTTAAATAGCCAATAAAGTAATTAAAACTGTTTCACTCACTTTCGTTTGTTATTTTTTAATGTGCCATTGAAACTTTTAATGTTAATTCCAGAGAAAGGAAAATATTATGACATGCATTTTACTGCCTTTCCATCTGATTAAAATTATGTTAGAACTGATTTAACTATACCATCTAAATAATACCAGCTTGAGTCTCTCTCAGGCATTTGTATGAAGTTCTGAGTGCTTCATTTTTTTATTTACATATACTGAAATTGCACTTTGGCTGTGTTTTCATGTACACCTAACATTTTAACTACATTATCTGCATTCCTCAGTTAACATGTCAGTTCACTCAAAATGGTTTAACCTCTATTCTTTTAGACCCAGGATTCCTATTTGGGAGGGAGTCGGAAAAGTAACGGAATGCCTGCATTTTCAGGATCATTTGAATGGACACTGTTGCATACTGAAATAATCTATACTTCCTTTACCCATTAGCTTCTAAATTGTCATTATACACCTTTTTGACATTTTCCAATACAACAGTTTCAAGATGAGACAGATTTCTTTGCTTGCATTTTGTAGGAGTTAGGCAACTTGAAATTTTCCAACTGGCTATTTTTTACTGCAATCTGGTTGTTCTCAGTCTTGGCTGGGGAGCTTTGAAAGCAAACTGAAACCCAGGCCTCACCCCACACCAAATGAATCAGAGCATCTGTGGGTGGGGACAAAGGGGAGGTACTAAACAAGGCAAGGAGTGTTTAATGTGTCACGATCTAGAGAACCAAAGTTCTATAACCTCTGTGATATTTTCTTGGAAGTAGCAGCTCTATCCACACGTTTGCATGAATAGTTCCTGATAACTATTTCAGTTTTCAGGAAGAGAACTAAGCCATCTCTACCACAGATCAATGTGAACAAAACAATCATGTACAAAATACAATAACTACAACAAACTGGGTTATTTTGTTAAAAAGGAAAAGATTTCAAGCAAGCATATTATGCCTAGTGTCCTTTTGCAAATTCATTGCTCTAATCTGCAGAGTTTAAGAGATATCTATAATTCCATTAAATGTCTTATCTGTAGGGAATTTACTCTATAGTTGAGGAGAAAAGCTATATTGACCATTTTGGGTGCCCTGATCAGATCTCCAACAGTTCTTACTGTTTCTGCACGACTTTGTGGGTCATGCTTCCAACCTAGGACAACATTCTCCCGAGGACGGACTGTGGACCTCCTGGTTGTTCCTGAGATTTTATACCACCACCATCTCCCCCTGCCCTCCTTTCCACAGCCCATAGATAGACTAGAACAGCATACAGAAGTACAGCTCTAAAAAAACATTAAGTACAACAATCTTGGGAGAGCATTTTATACTCCAGAATTCTCCATGGAATCAGGCTTAGGCTCAACTTCACCTGATCATACCTTGCTTACCTTCTTCCCTTTCCTGTCCTGCCTGCTTGCAACCATAATCACTTGCAGAGTAATGGTCTCAGGCTTGCCTTCTAGCAAGCCAAACCAAAACCGTAAGACTATCTCACATAGACAAATACAGAACACGTAAAGAACACAATAATGAGACTGATAATGACAGATGACATAAAGTGAATACCTACATTGTACCAAGCACCATGCAAACGACTCTAATCAATTATCAATTACCTTAATACTTACAATAGCTATTATTATCACTGCTTCCTCCCCCCAGTTTATAGATCCAGAAGCAGAAGTTTTGAGTGGGCAAGTGATTTCCCCAAGGCTCCCAGCTAGCCAAAGGACCCAAGCCTACAGTTTTAACGTCTCTATAAATTCAGTGCTTAAACACTAATCAAAATAGATGCATATAGCAGAGAGATCAATGGAAATCCTAGGTATAAAGGGCAGAGGTTGGGATCAACAGACCTACACTCTTGCCATGGAGCAGACAGTTATGAGTTGTGCTGGTTAGCTAAACTACTTAGTTAGGTCCACAACTACAATTATCTCTGTCTTGTCAGATTTTCAAAAATTCCATGAAGCTCTTATTTAAAGCTCTTAACATAGGTGTCACTGAAAATAAGAAAATAATAATAGTTACAAAATTCCATCCATTTCTTGGAGTCATAGAGAAACTTAAAATTTCAGTTATGTGGCCAAAGTAGTTAGATATATAATGTTTCTTGGGGAACTGAAGTTTCTAATCCAGAGATTTGGCTTATTCATCCATATATATATATATATATACACACACACATATATATATATATATATACACACACACACATACATATATATAACTTTACACACACACACACACCAATATGGTTATGGCTAGAATTACATAAATTAATGGATACTTAGTTCGTACAGGTCCTGGGGCATAGCAAACACTAAATGATATAATTTACTTTGCTAAAAATGGCTTTATTCATACTGACATAAATGATTGCAAAAAACAAAGTGGAATAAATAAGTCTTTTGTACAGAAGAATTGCAAAGCAGTTACACAGATACTCCTCTCTCAAGGAGTTTTCACCTATTAAATGTTGGTTGCACTTAAGGACTTGCTTCCAAAGAATACAGTATAGAAAGAAGGGGGAAGTAGCTTTATGGTGGAGAAAACTGGCAAACACTCACCAGTGTGTTGACAGTGGAGAAACCTTGCAAACACTACGTCAAGGCGCATGATTAAGGTTAACATTATCAATGATAACATACGTTGATAGTCTATAACCTTGATGTGATAAGAATAGCACTTCTGGAGTTTTTCCCCCAAAAATCCATAACCTTAGCCTAACTATGAGATAAACATCAAAATACCTGAACAGTATTCTGAAAAACTGCCTAGGTCTTTAAAAACAAAGAAAGTCTGAGAGTCACAATCCAGAAGAGCCTAAGGAGACATGACATCTAAATGTAATGTGGTCTCCTAGATGGGATATTGGAACAGAAAAAGGAAATGAGGTAAACACCAAGGAAATCTTAAGAAAATATAGACTTTAGTTAATAATAATATATCAGTGCCAGCCCATTAGTTCTAACACATGCACTGCACTAAAGTAAGATGTTAATAACAGGCAAACTTGCCTGTGGAGCAAATAGAAACTATCTTTGCAACTTTTCTGCAGATATAAAACTATTCTAAAATAAAAGGTTATTTCTTTAAATAAAAGACTTCATGGAAGAGATTTAAAATACAGACAGAATTTTCCAGAAGGAAGTCACTGGCAACCATGGAAATGTAAAAGGCACTTAATGTCATACATACAACATAACATTCAGCCTTAAAAAAAAGAGAAAATTTGACCCATGGTATAACATGGAAAAATCTAGAAGATATGCTTGGTGAAGTAGGCCAGTCAAAAAAAAAAAAAATCGTTCCTAAAGTAATTAAATCCATTGAGACAGAAAGTCGGAAGTTGTTGACAGGAGTGAAGGGAGGGAGAATGGGGAGTTCCTGTTTAATGGTTACGAAATTTCAGCTGGGGAAGATGTTGAAGTTTTGGGAGATGGGTGGTGATAGTTCCACAACACTGTGAATGTACTCACTACCATAGAACTGTACATTTAAAAGTGGTGAAGATGGTAAATCTCATGTTACATAGGTGTTTGGTTTTTGTTTGTTTTGTTTGTTTTTAAGCAGGCTCCACTCCCAGCGTGGAGCCCAACACAGGGCTTAAACTCCCAACCCTGAGATCAAGACCTGAGCTGAGATCAAGAGACAGATGCTTAACCGACTGAGCCACCCAGGCGCCCCATATATGTTTTAAAACAATAGAACAGGTGCCTAATGTCAAAATCAGTTCATATGTATGTAGGACTGTAAGTTCTCTGAAAGGAGGTATCATACATTTTTATTCATTTTATATTTGATATCTCTTAATGCCTACAATGGCACCTGAAATAGGTCAGGCATTTCAGGATGAAAACATCAGGAGGTGATACTTAAGATTTAATTAAATATGAGGGAAAGGTGTGATTTCATAGAAAAATTCAGAATTTAATATTATCACCCCTATTTTATGTATCACAATTTTTAATCATTGTAATGGAGACAGGGTTTCACACCTTGGGAAGAGTAGAGTTTTAAGAGGTGTGCGTACTTTTCTTTAAACATTCTATTGGCCAAGATTAAAGGAGCTCTTTTAAAAGTTGCCCTTGAAAATTCTTAAAAGAGAAAACGTGATTTTGGAGATTTAAAATTTATACATTTAATATAAATGTTACCTTAAGCCAAGGCAATTCAACCTTTTGAGTAAATTTGAAATTCTTACATACCCTTGTTACTATATGTTATTTTGAAGTATCCACTATCACTTCTAAAAATCCACAAGTTACATTTCAAGGCCTTTTTAGACAGTGTCTGGCCTCTAGGCCTAGATGCCCATTCTCTATTTGGGCTGCAATATCCCAGGAAAAACCCTCCACCACGCACTCTTTCTGCGCTCTCACTGAACTAAAAATCACAATGGACAATATAGGTTTTTTTTCTACTGGAGCTCTCTGCATTTTTCCAGAGGGTCTTGCCTTATAAAATCAAAGGCATTGGGATACAATCATGCATAACTTTTCTCCTTTCGTGTGAAGTTGTTAAGTCTGCTTTTACAGGTGGTATCCCCAAATGTCAGATATTTAGAGCATGTTTAGAGGTGTTAGTACTTTGACAAGTTGACCTGTAACTTGAGGGTAGCATTTTGCTGGCCAGTATTGAGAATGAATAGATAATATTGGCAGTAGATACAGTCAATAACCTCCTGAAATGTTTTGTATTGAATGTTGAAATTTCTTTAAAAACACCTAATGTAATACTTTTAACTGACAATATCTTTAATTGACAAAGTATCATGTGCCAGGCATTATGTTCCTCTTTAAAATTATTATTTGGTTTAATCTCAAAATAACCACATCAATAAAGATTATTATGCCAATTACATGAGGAAACTGAGGGGTTAGTAATTGAAGTTAAATATCTACCTCAAGATTCATGCAACGGGTAGGTCAAGAAGTTTGATTCCATTCCAGTCATTATGCACTTTCCTATTTCAAAGGAAGGTGCAAAGCCTGAAATAAGTCTCTTAGGGTACTTCTTTAATTTAGGTGTATAGTCAACAGTCGAAGTTGTTATTTGACATTTTTAAGCTGTAGACATTTCCACTGTAATATCTATAGTTTACTTCTGAATTGAAATTAGAGGCAGAGATTTGTTTAATGCTAAAAGACCATAACAGCTTAATATTAAGACCTAGTAGGGACACCTATTTCAACATTTTTTTAAACCATATCCTATCCCTAAATATGTCACTTTTTCCCTAAGGAAAAGTCATCCATAAAAATCATGCAAAGGACAAATGAAGGAGTTGAGCCAGTTGCCAGACTGCTTTTTGGTGGAAGGATTTGTATCTGCCAGAATTGCCCTGAAAATGGTATAATGTCACAGGATCATTCTCTGCCTTCTTCCATTTTCTCCTTCCTTCCTTCCTTCCTTCCTTCCTTCCTTCCTTCCTTCCTTCCTTCTCTCCCTCCCTCCCTTCTTCCCTCCCTCCTTTTTTTTCCTTTGATGGGTCCTTCTCTTTGTCTTTTTCTTCATATTTCTTTTTTTTCTTTTACTTTTACTCACTTTCTTTCTTTTGTTTCTTTTTTCCCATTACCCACCCTTGGCTATTAGTTTCATTGGCGTTTCCCCTCCTCTAGAGGGAAAGGAAATCATCCCTGGAGCTTGGAGAAGGAGGGTTGAGAATGAAGCATTTTAAGATATACCTTTCCACCTACCCTTACTTGACCCTTTTGTGTAAGCTAGGTCTTTTAAATATTCTTTTGGCTCAAAGGTTAAAACAAGTATAAAAATCCCTTTCAGTCCTTTCTTACCTCATGTCCTCCTACATTTTCCTGCCAAAAATATTGGCTATATAGCAATAACACCTGTATTTGCTGTTGAATCAAATTCACATTATTTTCTCCATTTTAATAGTTCTTAAATAATAGCTATCAGTTTTGTTTATATCTTTCAACCAATGACAATGTTAGCTACTATGTAGCCATTCGATAAGACCACTTTAACTCAAAATAAAGCTTAAGTGAAGTTATTTACACATGACTCTGGTTTAGGTTGTAGTTTGTCTTTCTCATTTAAAATATGTTTCTAATTTTTTTACTCTGATATTTTTTCATTTCACATATGATGATTGTTATTTTTGAAGTCATATATAAAAAAAGTAAATTAATAGAGTAACCTACCAATATAGAATATTAAAGAGGTTCTGATTGGACATTGAGGGGATAATTAAGTATTGGAAAAATTTTAAACTGCATCTATTAGAACATCTTTATTCACATCCACTCAAAGAGATAGACATACATTTATACGTACATACGATATGAAATAAACATGTACTCACCCAGTGATTTAGCATCCAGACAGTTCCTCAGTGAAGGGCTTGCTACCTCAGCTACAGGAGGTACGTCAACAGACAGTTTTCACAATGCTCTTCAGGGATCACTTCGGACCCAGAGCCCAGCTGCTTGAGGTCATCTTTCCCTAAGGTCATGTTTCTACTTCTGAGGAGCCCACATTACCCAGTGACTGGTAGATGTGGAAATATAAAGGTCTGGCCATCTTGACCCAGTTCAGGGCAACTCTGAAAGGCATTTAAGCTCCAAACCCATTTGTGGGGTCAGCTGAGGTGTGTTAGGTTTGCAATGCAACCTGGCTTTCTCCTCCGCCCAATCCCATTTCCTTCCCTTCCTTTCCCTGGGCGTAGATGTGTTTAGGTCTACACGGTGATTGGCATCTTCCTTTGCCCAACCCTGCTTCTTTCCCCTCATTTCCACAGGTGTTGGTCTGGGAGTTCTCCGTAATAAAGATCCTGCATGTTCAACACTTTTTCAGAGTACGTTTTCTAGGAAAAGAATACTCCTAACATTTTTATTCCTTCATATTTACAATAATTTAAGGAAATTATTTTTAAAATGTTATAGTTCTTTTTAAAATTAAATTCACCTTGGTTGCATTCAACTCTGTGGCCTTCACATCGTTCAAGGTAATTAAAGAGATGTTTCTATAACCTATAAAAAATCAACCAATTCATGCACACACACAACACTTTTACACAGGAGGATAATAATTCCATGAAAACAAAGTCTGGAAATGGATAAAGTCGGCAGGGGGTAGGGGGGAGAGAAACCTACAGGGAATACATAATTCAAAATTAAATGTTTCAATTTAAATGAAAGTTATTTTTTGCCAATAGAAATTAGAACTACAATGTATCTCCACTTGTTCAAGGAGAAAATGGAGAAGAATCAAGATGAATGGGAGCTGAACAACAACGACAACAAAAACAAGTGAAAGTCTGATGGCAGGAACTCTCTGCTCTATGGTCCCCGACCTTTGGCTCCAAATGGGTAGTATACCTTGACACTCCAGCCCGCCTCAAGCAGGCAGCAGCTGTTCCTAAATAACTGCAATTTGCTACAACACAGAATATAAATTTCTCTTCAAAAGACATTTTCAGAACCAAGTAATTAAAATTGCTTATGTCTGTTAGTGAGTCCAGAAATGAAGACCAATATTGAAAAAATAAAAGCATGACAAGAGTAGGGATGGGGTGGGGGTGGGAGATCTCTCTTCAAAAAAGAAAACTAAAACAGCGTTGTCTTTGCGATTCGAATGCTTTTCCTTAGTATCATGATGTAACCTAACAAAAGTGTTCATCCAGTGAAATCCATGGACATCATCCATTTTGACTTTTAAGTTCATTTGAGGTACCTAAGTGTTTCTAGAGACAACTGGAATTACGGAAAAACAACAACAGAAACAACTCTTGGAAGAATCATTAAGATATTATAAAACCCTTTAAACAGTTTTGCATTTGGAGTCCATGTTTGCCACTGACCTGCTTATTACTGATGCTATAGTAGGAATCATGTCAAGATATAGATTTACTTCTTAAGGTGCCCATTTAAATAGTCCTCTCCAAAAGAAAAAAAAAAATACCATGGCTGCTCTGAAAGACTCTGATTAAAATGAATTCAGGTGTGGCGTGGACCACATTGTAAGTCAGAGATACGACTTCAGTGACTCCAATCCTAAAACATAGACTGGACCATGGATTTTGACAGATGGAAATAATTTATTGATTTATATTATTATTTAGTAACAGAACTAGCAATACTGACTAAAGCCTTTTCAGATTTTTATAGTCTTGTTCTATAACAAGTTTTCTCTGTTATTCATTCTCTTTGTGTTTCTTCCTTCATCTGCCTTTCTCACACCAGGTCTCTATTTAAATAGCTAAAGTAAAAGGTACTGGAAAGTGGGCAGTGATCAAGTGCTGAGGGTCTTGGAGAGAGGAGAGAGTTACAAGGGATAGTATTTTGGGGAAAAAAATGGAGCTCAATAGAGAGAGAGAGAGAAACCCACTGTTGTCTGAGTTCAGTTAGCCACGGTATTTTGGTTTCATTTCACATCATTAAAAGAAGATTAACTACACTTTTAATATCTGTAAGTACTTGGGAGGGAAAAAAAATGAGGAAGAGAAGAGCAGAGAGAGAATGGAAAAGAGACAAAGAATGGGACAATCAAGAAAGCCTAGATTCAGATGTGGGAACATAACTTAGTGGTTTAAACAAGAAAGGCTTATTTTTTTGTTAATACCAAGAGTCCATCACAAATTGGGAAAGGGCTCTTCTTGTGTCATCTTCATTCAGGGAAGAGCATGCACTCTTTAGAAGAGGGATAAGGCAAACGGCACCTCAGGTCTTAAATGCTTCTGCTTACATTTCATTGGGCAGTGTAATTCATGTGGTCTTACCTAATTTCAAAGGGCAAGCTTCCTATATGTTCAGAGGAAGAAAAAGCTAAAATCTTTAGTGAAAAATTTAATATCTACCACAGTTTGATTATTTTCAAATAGGAATATGAGATTGCATACACACACATACACACACAAAAGTTTAGAGAGATAGATAGGTAGATGATAGATAGATAGGTAGATAATAGATAGATAGATAGATAGATAGATAGATAGATAGATAGATAGATAGATAGGAGATGATCTAACACTAGAAAACAGGCCCAAATGGAACTGCTCATCACCAAAACAAGACTATAATTATAGTTTGGCTCTCCCAGGAATGGAATTTTAAATCGATCAATCAGGAATCACCTGATCAGCACTAATGAGGTCACCCGATCGCTAGACTCCCACATTCCCCTAAAGGACAGTGACTTTGCAATAACCAACCTGCTTTTTTGTCTAAAATAACTTCCTTGTCCACTCTCCCTTCTGCCAATAAAAATCTGTCATTTTGCTCAGGCCCTCAGAGCTTCTTTCTGTCTGCTAGGTTGGATGCTGCCCAGTTGGAATCAATGTTTGCTCAAATAAACATTTTTAATATGTCTCAGTTTATCTTTTAAACAATCTAAATCCATTTTCCTGCACACTGAAATTGCAGTTGCTCTAGGATTATTATCTAACAGGAAATTTGAAAAATACGTGTTTTGTTTTGTTCTGTTTTCCTGTGGCGTACAAAACAAGCAAAACAAAAACATCCCTGTAAAGGAGATTTAGGAAGGGGTGACCTGAATAGTTAATCATGTTATCAGTATATTTCAGTTAAGTGGCTTTTTACAGAAAATATCTTTGCAGCCTTTTATTTTTTCCCATCTTAATTCAAAAGTGAGTGAGTATCAACATATGTATTTAAATAGATTCTATCTAAAAGTAGCAATCCTGGGACACCTGGGTGGCTCAGTTGGTTAGGTATCCAACTCTTGATTTTGGCTCAGGTCATGATCTGAGATGGAGTCCCGCCTTGGGCTCTGTGCTCAGTGGGAAATCTGCTTGAGATTCTCCTTCTCCCTCTCCCTTTGCCCCTGCCCCCAACTTGTGCACTCTTTCTCTAAAACAAATAAATCTTGCAAAAAAATAAAAGTAGCAATTCTACAACCTTCTCCTTTTATACAAGCAGTTTTGCAGTCCTTCAGTGTAAATGTTATTTTTCAACATTTCTGTTAACATTCCCTGCAAATTTAGTAATGCATTTCTGCAATACTTAAAAGGTTATTTGGAGATACATATTTTTAAACTTCTACTGTGATAAAGTTCATCTACAATACATTGCTTAGTTGGGGCTTACAATATTGATAGAAAAGATAAAGTAGAATTTGAGGAAATATAAATGTTAATAGGAAAGCAGAGAATCACATAAATTTTTTAAATAATTGATAGAATCAAATGGCTAGTTCAAACTGGCTTACACACCAAACTCTAATTCATGAAATCTAATCTTAAATTTAATTATTTCAAGAGTAAAGCTTTATGTGTGTTTACCCCTCCACCCTAGGGTCTAGATAATATGGAGAAAAAATTTTATAATTTTTTTTAAGTTTTTATTTATTTAAGTAATCTCTACACCCAACATGGGGCTTGAACTCATGACCCTGAGATTCAGAGTCACATGCTTTACCAACTGAGCCAGCCAGGAGCCCCAAAAGTTCTATACTTTTATCAAAATAGATGTAAGCTGGGTGTAGTTAATAAGTTATTCTGAAGAGTATGACTGCAAGATAAAAACTGTTAGTAAGATTCTTTTAGGATTAAATTTACTTTGAATTAATCCATATATGAATAATTAAATCATAGATCTGAGACATTAAAATGTAAGCCCATAAACAAATCTGATTTACTTAGTATTCTTTCCTAAGTAATGAAAATGTGAGTAGCAATATTATTTTAGATTTGAAAAAAACATAGTAATGAAAATAATTCTTCATTGTAGTTTTCCATCACATTATTCATAAAAAAAAAAAAACACATAGGAATTATACATTCAGAATACAGACCTTAAATTTGAGGAACGATCATTTCTTGGCAATTTCATCTATGTCTATTTCAGTGAAGCAATCATAAAAGAAAACTTGGGAGTTTTTGTGGCAAGCATCTCAAAATCAATCCATATTTTCCTAAAGTCAAGAAAACAATATGACCAGGAGGAAACCCACTCTGACCAAATAAGTGTTCTGACTCTTTAATTTGATGGTACCTATGTCTTGTGTGTTAGGTAATTTATATGCTAACAACGCATGTTCCCAAACTTTCAAGAACTTCAGAATGATGAAACAATCCACTTTTTTCCTACTGCAATCCTCTCTCCCCCTATGCTAACTTTCAGATTTTGAAATACAGTCCTTTCTTCTAAGCATCTGGCATAAATCTCCATCAGACTCGAAGAGGAGGGGCAAAGTCTGTGGTTTGCATGAGAAAAGCCTGACAGCTGCCAGTTTAATCCCTTGACGATGCAAAAATTTCTTCAAGGAGGGAATCCCACTTAACATGCAGTCAAGCCTGATAGAGTTGGTTTCTTTCCATTTTAGTGATAGTAATTAGAATGAAACAGAACAGCATCCATTTTTTTATCTTTTTCTGAAAAATAGTTAAAATTATAGAAAAGGAATTTTATGTCAGCATCTAGATGACTCAGATTTACATGGTAAGTTTGAAATTACACTGTATATTTACGAAATGTCAATTATTGGGCATACTAATACCTTTGAACATACTATAATGCGATGGTTTGGTAAAAACTGAGGAATCCTTAAACTTAAGACCCCGAATATAGGACGGAGATTGGAAAAAAGAGATGGGCTATGGGAGGACAAAGGATGATTTTCATGCTTTTACATTTGTGCTTTTATTTTTTTCCTGAAGCGTCTCAGAGTTTTAACCAGATAATCCTCACCATCAGGGCAATGATCTGGCCCAATCTTGTAACTCTGGGCAGAACTCCATTTACTGGAAACCTTCTATGTCCTGCTCCCCCAAAGTTATAGCTATTTGTCCTTTTGTGCGATATTCCCTGAATCCAGTCTTCTTCAGTTATGCATTCCAGCAAGTCACAAGCCTTGGAGCCAGAAAGAGATACAATTAAATGGAGACTTCCCGAGAGAAAGTCAAATACTGTCTCCCATGTATTGTTCTGGCATCAGCTTCAAAACCATGGCAGAATTATTTCGTTCCCCGCTGCAGTCAGCACCCCTGGGTGCATTGGTCATAATCCAAATTAGAGTTGAGCCTGTTCTGAAATCACTCTTTGTGTCTTGGTTGAGAGAAAAAAAAAAAAAAACTTGCAAGAATCCACCATTTCTAGTTCCCTTTTTGTGTTTCTAATCCATTAGAGGGAGTTGTAATTATGCCTCAGTTTAACCCATGACATCAGAGACAATCTTGGGGCAATTATAATCTCATTACAATCACTATCAAGTACAACTCTTTATTTATAAGTCTCATTCTTATTTTACATCCTCCCCGGCCTGCCTCAGAGCAATAATAGCTCACACACAAATTATTTACCATCCTTGGGCACTCTTCTAAGTGCTTTACACATATTTATTCATTGTGTGGAACACTCTGGACACCTTCTCAGATTTCCTTGATGACCTATCCCACAGGGGCCTCCCAGCGCTGGCTCTCCTCTCCACTTTCAGACTCCGATGAGCCTCTCTGCAGGGTTACTAGAGGAAACGCCAAGGGCTGAATGGCAATCTGGAATTGTAGGAGAGCCAGCTCAACATTAAGGTGAACTTTGAACGTTGACCAATGGGAAAGAACGGATGAAGGGTCCAAAGAGAACTTCTCCCTCCCTTCCCTCCCTTCTCTTCTCTGTGGCTATTGCCTACTGCAGCTTTTCCAGGTAATTCCCAAGGACGGAATAAACATGCCTGCCAAGAGACCTGCTTTTTCTCTAAGTGGTTTGCTGTGAAATAGCACCCAGATCAACAAACGTCACATCACATCATTTCACCTTCTTTGTTACTGCAGTCACCTTTTTCTCTGACTCTTACCACCCTGAGCTGTAACCATCAAAATAAAGGACTAGCCTCTTAAACCTTCGCTCATGCTATGCTTTCTAGAAGACCTGGACGAAGGTGCTTATTTAATTTCCATAAAAATCCTATAAGGTGGTTATTGTGGTTTTGCCCTTTGTACAGATAAGAAAACTGAAACAGTGTGATTAAGTAACGTACCCAAGTTAACATGGCTAGTAAATAGCAGGCCAGGATATAAATACAGGCCCCATGGGTCTAGAGGTGCATGCTCTTATATCACTGCTGTGTGATGTCTGGATCAAGGGGCCAGTTGGGAGCCAAATCTCTGTCAGCTTCATCACTACAAGCACAAATAATGATTAAGAAGATAAAAAACACTGGAAATAGTTGTCTTGGGGACTCAATACCATGGAAAATGTGAAAATAGACTATGCCACAGTGTCAGTTGGATCTGCTCTCTAATTGAATAGCAATGCCAAGGAGTATCAGTGTCGAGTTTAGTTTTGTTTTGTTTTGTTTCGGCACCATCAATGCCAGAATATTCTAGAAATACCAGAAAGCCATGTGAAAAAACATACTCTGGATTACTAGATTCTTTTGAATAAACCTCTGAAGAAAATCCTACATCTATCCCTTCCTTTGTATATTTCTCATGTAATAACTTATGGCAAAATATATCTTTATTAATTTTAAATAATAAATCTATCCATAATTTAGGACTAGGCATTTATTAATGGTTGTTCTCACTAAGTTTTGAATGTATATCTATTTTTTTAAATTATTATTTATTTTACAGAGAGAGAGAGAGCGCCTGTACACAAGTGGGGGAAGGGCAGAGGGAGAGAAAGAGAGAGACTCTTAAGCAGACTCCCCACTGATCACGGAGCCTGAAGCAGGACCCGATTCCTCAACCCTGAGATCAAGACCTGAGAGAAAACCAAGAGTTCCATCCTCAACTGACTGAGCCACCCAGGGACCCCTCATTTTTTTTTTTTTCAGAGGGAGAAGGGGGTCGAGAGAGGCAGAGGGAGAGGGAGAGAGAGAATCTTAAGTAGGCTCCATGCCCAATGGGAGCCAGACAAAGGGCTTGATCTCACGACCCTGAGATCATGACCTGAGCTGAAATCAAGAGTCGTTCGCTTAACCGACTGAGCCACCCAGGCACCCTTTGACTGTACATGGTTTCATAGTGGAACTTCTCTTTTAAAAATCAAACCTAATAAATTCTCAAATTAATGTAGCAGTGCAGACTTCTATCAGCCAAACCAAAAAAGCAGTTGTAATAAAATTATAAAACTGGGAAATAGATACCTGGCTGGGGAAAGTACAAAATTAAAATTTGCTTATTGTGAGTTAGGACTTGAATTGTCAACATAAAAGAAGTTAGGAAATCTAAACATTTATTCTTAATAATATTTTCACACATATATATAATAATAAATCTGGTAACCTATTTATTGCAGAATGGACTATGGTCTGCCTCAAGCACATATAAACCATTCCATTCATTCCAAAAAATCAGTTCTAGTTCTTCCAGGAAATTGTGGAGGAGTCTCCAAATCCAGATGAATTTTTTGGGAGTTCAAATTCCAAACTTTGTGTTCTTCAGATTCATAATCTAAATATTATTTTTAAATCCTCAGTCTTCTATTTCCCACATTCAAATCATCAGATTTTACCAATTTTCCCTTTACAGTATTTTCTCAGCTTTAACATTTCTTTTCCATTTTCAGAGCTGCAGTACACACTATTTTCAGGCTGTAATTCAACCAATATGGCCCCGGGCATAGTAGATACTGTACTGCATCCCACCAAGTTAGGGAGAAACATTTCCCTGAATGACTCTGTGAATTGCATCCTTCCCCCAACTTTGTGATGTGGTTCATGTTGCCTTACACTCACAATCCTCCATTTGATCAAAAATATCTCTTCATATACAGCTGGCTTCAAATTCTTAAATCATTTTCATGTGCTCCCTTCCCATTTAGAAACTTCCAACACTATTCTGTTGATTTTCACAATCTGTCACTCAAATCCTTCAATTACGAGTGAAATCTACAGAGTGGTATCATTGTTACATTTATTTGTATTTCTTTTTTTGGTATTATGTTGGGTTTTCTTTAAGTATATTTGATTTTTTTAATCCAACCAAATCTCAAGCATAATTAATAGGGTTCTCTAGAGAAATACACACACATATACACACATAAAATTAACTATTACTCATAATGATTATGTCTATTACTGTTCTTTTATGTTCTTTTCCAGTACCCATGCCTCTGTTTAGCAGTGGATAGTTTATAACTTAGGTGACAAGCTCATAGTATGTTTTGCAGATGTCTGAGAAATAAATTAGGCTACAAAAGATAGTTTTGCATGGCCTAATAAAAATATGATGGGTTAATAAAAATCAATTTTTATTATCTTAATTTTTATATGTTATATCCCTAGAAATCAATGGAAATCACAATTAATGCATGTTACAAAAGTATTCTCAGTTTCTGAGAATTTTTAGATAACACTTTTAGATAACTCTTGGGTAACTTGCAATACAGGGTAGGGGTGAAGCTCAGATTGGAGTCTATTCTCTTGGAATTTAAAATCTTGGTTCTATCCATGAGAAACTGTGTTGCTTCGGGCAAGGTACTTAATCTCTCTGTTCCTCAATTTATTCACCTAACCAATATTAATAAAATCTTCTTAATGGGCTGTGCTATGGACTAAATGTTTGTACCCCCTCAAAATTCATTTGTTGTAACCTTAACCTCTGTAGTATGATGGTTGCAAGTGAGACCTTTGAGAGATAATTAAAACTAGATTAGGTCATGAGTATGGCACCCTTATGATGAGATTATAGCCCTTATTTTTTTTTAAGATTTTATTTATTTATTTATTTGAGAGAGAGAATGGGATAGAGCATGAGAGGGGGGAGGGTCAGAGGGAGAAGCAGACGCCCTGCTGAGCAGGGACCCTGATGCGGGACTCGATCCGGGGACTCCAGGATCATGACCTGAGCTGAAGGCAGTCGCTTAACCAACTGAGCCACCCAGGTGCCCTATAGCCCTTATTTTTAAAAGAGGATGAGACAGATCTCTTTCTTGCTCTTTCAAATGAGGAAACCATAAAGAAGGCTCTCACCAGAACCTGACCAAACCTGTCCAAGTTCTTGGACTTCCCACCCTCCAGAACTATGAGAAATAAAGCTACCCAGTGTAAGGTATTTTTGTTATAACAGCCCAAGTAACCAAGAAAGGTCATTAGGAAAATTAAATGAGTTAATATTTGTAAAGTTCTTAGAAGAATAATTTGGCTGTTATTAACTACTATGTGAATTTGCTAAATAATAAACAAACAAAATATTTTTCTTATGTTAAGCAGGGGTTTTTACACTGCTGTGAATTGACTTTGGAGAAGTGCAAAATTAGTGTGACTATTTTAACTAATTAAATTCTCAAATTCACTTAAATAAACATTTTACAGAAGTCAAAATAATGAGCTTGAAAGTGTTTGCATGAGATATTTCCTTTAATGGTCAGATTTGTGTGAGCAGGATAATGCTGGCTTGCCCAGATAAAATTGTCTGTGTCTTTACAACACACCAATGTACCTAATGTGCACACAGATGAGCGGACAGCTTAATCTCTTTGATAAGTACAAAGTTAGCAAGTTTAGGGAAGTGGGGCTGGTGGGATGTTTGGCATTGTACACACACAATAATTTATTAGCCAGTTTTTCTTTTTCAGTTTTCATCCAGTGGATGTCACAATACCTAAGCCCAGACCCATGAAAATATTCCTGAGGGAGAAGTGGCAGAAAAGTTGGGCCAAGTCTTCCTTTGCTGTTATCTGCTACAGTATTGAATTATAATATCCAATTTCCTTTTATGCTATTTTATGCTGTAAGGCAGGTAATAAATCAGGCCATGGTCAAATATTAATACTTATAATTATATGAGGCTGCCTGAAGAACTTTGAGTTGTTTCAAAAATTTGAAATTTTTTTTCTGGATTTCTAATACCCAATGCACTCTCTAAAGCAGCTCCTACAGATAAATCCTATCTACTGTGCTGGGTCAAAAGACAAGAGCGCACCTATCAATGTCCCGAGGTTTAGGTGGGCAAGCACAAGTTGACCAACCAAGGGGATTTCTGTGGCTTCTGCACTGCGCTGCATTCAACCTCTGCTTGATCAGCAATAGATGTTGATGTCTTTTTCTAATTGCTGACTGGCTCTCCAGCTCTTGTACTACAAGAGATTGGGTCACAATGACCCAGAAGAGGAAAATCCTGACAGTGAGGTAGCTCAGCATTTCCACACAAGTATATCCTCTCATGTTCATGTCAGACTTGGGGTCTGATTCCATACCAGGTTGAGCATTTAGGGGCATCTCAACACACAGAAATAGGGAAAAAGATCATGAGAGTATGGTGTTGGATTTGAAGAACTTTATTATTTTTTAACTGTAGTGGGGAAAAAAGTGTAAAGCAGTTACCCTCCCATGCTCACTCCAATCCAATATAAGAGGCCGCTGTAACCCCCACATGTTCCTAGCCAAACATCACATATCCATGGGAATGTGAGGACAGTCCAAGCAACAGCGAACAGGAGTGATTCTCTCTTTCCTTACTATTGAAAGAAATTTTCAACACATATTTCATACTGATTTATAAGAGGTTTTTAATATATATGTATATTTCATATTATTCTTTCAACTTATATGCTGAAAATGTAGGCTTTTAGAATTTCTATCTTGTTTTGGGGGGCATGTGGATTTTAAATGGATCCTTATTTTAATTTATGTTTAATTTGTAATTAAAAAGGCCTTCTGTGCCCCAAGATTATGGATTATTTACCCAGGATTTTTGCACATTCTTACATGATTTTTTTTTTTTACATATAAATCTGTTACTGATTTTGTACAAATAGTGAATAAAAGTCCATATTTATTTTTAACACCATTTATTGAATTATCCAATTTCTCTTCACTGATTTTAAATATGACATTTATAAGGCATGAAATTCCATTATACGTGAGTCTAATCTAGCTCATTGATCTATTCCTATGTCCACACTGCTTTTTAATTTATGAAACTTTATAGTACATTAACTGTGGTTAAAACAAGGCCTCATATTTTTATTATTTCTTTTATTCTATTTCCTTATATTTGTTCCTACAGGTGTAGGAACAGAGAGCACAAGCAGGGGGTAATGGGACTGGGAGAGGGAGAAGCAGACTCCGCACTGAGCAGGGAGCCTGATGCAGGGCTCGATCCCAGGACCCCGAGATCATGACCCTAGCCAAAGGCAGATGCCCAACCGAACCAAGCCACCCAGGCACCCCAAGAGTTGCATGTTCTACCAACTGAGTCAGTTAGGCACCCCGAGTAATTTTTTCTTTAAAAAAGTCTTTAAGTATTTGATTGTGATTGATTGCACAGCACTAATAGATTAATTTAGGGAGAATTGACAAATTCACTATTTTCCTGTTTTAGAAGAAAAAAATATATATCTTTCCATCTTTAGTGATCTTCTGTTCTGTAATAGGTTTCAGGGTTTTAATTATATGTTTTCTATATTGTTCTACCATGCTTTGTATTAAGATATTCCTAAATTTCTTTGTATCTTTTTCAAAACGTTTTGATCATGTTTATAGATAGGAAAGCTACTCAATTTGTTTCTGGGGCCGCCTGGGTGGCTGAGTCAGTTAGCGTCTGCCTTTGGCTCAGGTCATGATCCCAGAGTCCCAGGATGGAGCCCCACTTTGGGTTTCCTACTCAGCTGGGAGTCTGTTCCTCCCCCTGCTCATTCTCTCTTTCTCTCACTCACTCTCTCTGAAACAAATAAATAAAATCTTTTTCAAAAATAAATTTGTTTCTAAAGGCTTTTAAATGAATTTATCAATTAAAAAAAAGAAATCTGGGGCTCACGGGTGGCTCAATTGGTTGAGTGACTGACTCTTGGTTTCAGCTCAGGTCATGATCTCAGGGTCATGAAATGGATCCCTAGATCAGGATCGGTGCTCAGTGGGGAGTTTGGTTGATTCTCTCTCCCTCTCCCTCTGCCCGCCGCCCCTCCCCCCACCACTTGTATGGGCATGCTCTCTCCCTAACATAAATAAATAAATAAATCTTTAAAAAAATATCTTCCTAAATTTGTGAAATAGTAATAGAGACATTTTATTTCCTCTGTACATAATGCCTAAGGAACATGTGCAAAAAGAGTTCTCAGACTTATTGTGATGTTTCCAAATTCGCCCAGCACTAAGAGGTCCACAGTTTTGTGTGCAACTGAATCATATGACTGTTTAAATTCATTTTTCCCAGATGAGTCTGTAATTCACACTGATATGAGTCTTGTTAAAGCATAATTCATGTCATAGAATTTAAGAGCTAGATGAAACTATAAGACATCATGAAATCGAATCCATTAAATGTTTCCCATACTTCAAATATATTGAAGTCTTTGAAGATATTGAAGCTGTTTCTTAGTTTTTTAATGAACTGTTATCATCACTACTCCATTGGTCTAATTACTGGGCTTCAGTTGATTGTGTTGCATCCCATACTCAGATGAGCAGATGGCCAACGACCAACTAAGAGTGGCAGCCCTCCTTTTACAGAAAATAAAAAAAACTATTGGTGTCTGCAAGGCTATCAATCTCCTCAACAGTATATCAGAGTCACTGGTTCCCCAAAGGTTGGGCAGAACCCAGGAAAACTGTTTATCAGTGTCAAAAAAGAGATTATTTGGAGAGACGTGGGTAACAGAGTGACCAACTATGATTCAGCAATCTTCCTCTACAAAGTTTTTCAGTAGCAAAAATCATAAATCTTTCTTCTTTAAGTAACAAATGGATCATTATTTTTCTATATCTGCCAAGCTATGAATGAGTCAGTCTCTATCATTTATAGTCAAGAAACAGGTCAGATACTAAAGATGAAATCTAATCCCTACACAGCTGATCAGGAATTGGGAAAAAAGGCTCATGTTTTTGGTACAGACTCCTTAAAGGGTATAATATTCAAGTACATTAAAAAATAAACATCTGATATGTCATGACTTCAGCTGAAGAAGCCTAAACCTTCTTGCAGAAATTCCTTTCAGCTGAAGAAGGAGTATTTTCTCTTGTTGGCCATTTGAATGGCAAGAGTCTATGAAAGCCGTTTTCTCTTATCCTTGCTATTGTTTATGCTTTCAGAATAGCTTTGCCTTAAGAATTTTTCACCTTGCAATTAGAATCATGTGGAGTTAAAGGTAACTATGTTTTTAATGTTGCTAATGACATATCATGAAGTTAATGGCAGCCCATCCTTTCTGTCACGCAAGCCACCCAGTTCCTCTTAATAACATGTGTTGGATTTCCAGTCACATCAATGATTTCTTGTTGGCCAGAATGATAAAGCAAAATCTGCCTGTACTAGGCGGCTCTCCATTATCTGGCAACTGCCTTATTCTGGCCCAACACCTGCCTGAAGTGTGGCAGTTTTGTTGACTGTGTGACAGGAAAAAAAAGATGGATGGCCTAAGGGACAGAATGGAGTGAAGTTCAAGAACACAGATGAAGTGCAAGAAGGCTGTAAATGGGTTACTTTTAATAAAGGCCAAAAGGATTATTCTACATACACAGGTGGGTAGATGACAGCAATCAGGAATCTCTGGCTAGATGTCCAGCCTTATTTCCAAGCACTCTTCATGATGACTTCATGATCTAGCATGCTATTTTATGACTTTGTGTCTGTTGATGTGCGTCCCCCTTGGAAGGTCTTTGCCCTCCAGCCAGCATGGTGAATTCCTACTGATCTTTTAAAACTGAGCTCTTATAAAAGCTTCTCTAACTCTTCTATTACTTCTCTAACCAGAAAACCTGGTACTCATTTCCTGCCAACACTTCAGCTAACATCTACAGGCAGTACATAGAGGAGATTGAGGAATAACTCTAAGAACCTGGATATAATGAAAATAAGATTTCACTAAAAGATTTAAACTACAACATGAATGTTTAATGAATTGCTACCGAAATATACACAGTCACAATTGTCAGAGTAACTTCTGGACTATGGAAATTCCACACTAATAGAATTGTTGATACTAGTTCAGAGTGGGAATAGTGAGGAGGGAATTCAAGTGCAAAGGAATGTGATTCACTCTCTGCCAAATTATTCAGTGAATGAAGAGGATTGACCTAGAGATCAGGAAAAGAGACGAAAGAAGAAAGGCAAAAGATAATTGAACACAATGGTGTGAATCTAAATGGAGGAGGATATTTTACTAAAAAGCTGTGTAATAATCATCATGGAGCTGCAATGGAGAGAATAAAAGACACAGTCTTATTTTCCAACCATCAGGAAAGTGAGTCGTTCAAGACTGAAAGATGCAAAGAAAGTGGTATCCTCAAGGAAGATCTAGGTTTCAGCTAAAAGAAATGTAGGAGAAGTAGCTCATATATAATCTGTGACTCTTGTTTAAATTTAGTCCTGATGATCTCTTGGACATGAGTGAATACTGAACCAATAGGCAGAGGACGTGTTCCAACCTGCTTGGGATGGTGTTTGCCGAGCGATAAGGGCTTATGCAAGATGAATGCTGCAGGGATTACATCAGCAAGTCATCCACCAGGTTTTGTGGAAATGGACAAAATAGACTCATACCCATGAGGATCAAGCAGCAAGAGTCCCTTGCTCTGATACTCTGTGCACAAAGCAGTAGTGTAATAATTTGTCTTTTAATACAGCTTGCCTGAAGGGAAAGAATATGCCTGGAGAATTAATATAAACATCTGTTCTTCCTACAATTGTATTTCTTACTGTAAATTAATAAATTCATACATATTCGTTTTATACATCAGTCTTTTGTGAATATTTTAAAAGTTGGAAACCCTAAAGGATCATTTCTGGAACACTGAAAAGATCACTTTTCAGGCATGGCCAAGTTAATGAGCCAACTCTGGATTTACTTCTATTATTCAAAATAATTCCATTAATACTGAATATTTCTGTATGCTGAGGAACTGTATTAGAGAAATACCTCTGTAACACAAAGATAAATTATTTTACACATGTATCTTGCCTACAAATCTATGAGGTCTGGAGATCAGAAATAGCATCTTATTTTCTCTTATATCCACCAGCATCTAGTGCGGTGCCTGGTACATGCTAGACAAACATTTAATAGTTTTTGAAAGGAAAGGAACAGTGCTATGAACTGAATGTTTGTGTCCCCCGAAAATTCATATTTGAAACCTAATCCCCAATGGGATGGTATTTAGAGGTGGGGCCTTGGGAAGTGATGGGGTCATGAGAGCGGAGCCTTTGTTAATGGGATAGTGCCCTCATAATAGAGGCCCCAGAGAGCTCTCTAACCCTTTCTGCCATGTTAGATTGCATTGAATAGGTGGCTGTCTGGGTAGCAAACACTACATCTGTCAGCACCTCGATCCTGTAATTTCTAGCCTCCAGAACTGTGAGGAATAAATTTCTGCTGTTTATAATCTACCTGGTCTATGGTATTTTGTTACAGCAACCCAAACGGACTAACATAAACAGTTATTCAAATGGTGGCATTATAGGAAAAAAGAAACTTTTTTCTGTTGAACAAGATTATAATATCCTTAGAATCTAACAATTGCTTTCTTGGTTGTCTGTGTAGCAGGTTTTTCTATGTGGCAGGTTGCATTGCATAACAGTTGTTCTGTGTGGCGGATTGTACTAAGTGGTTAATAAATGCAACTTGTTGAACTATGTGGCAGATCTATGTGATGGGTTGTGTCATTAGTCCTATCATGGGTGGGGGGAGTGATTCAGATTTGTAAAATACCTGACCTCTTGCTCCTTTATTTATTTATTTATTTATTTATTTATTTATTTATTAAGATTATATTTATTTGAGAGACAGCAAGAGAGCACAAGCAGAGTGAGGGGCAGAAGGAGAAGCCGACTTCCTGTTAAGCAGGGAGACTGAGGTGGGGCTCGATCGTGAAACTCCGAACTCCGCAATCCTGACCTGACCGGAGCCAGAGGCAGATGCTTAACTTACAGAGCCACCCAGGTGCCCCCGTCTTGCTCTTTTAAATGTGTGATGTAGGCAAGCATCACGGTAATTTGCCCAGCTCTCTCAATGGATGTCTGAAAGCCTTTTTTTTTTTTTTAATTGAATGGCAGGTTTAATACAGATTTTGTTTAAACTGCCTGGCATTAAGTAGCATGTTTGAAACAGGATATTTAACATATGAATGATTTGGATAACTTGAGCTTCAAACACTAACCATTTTCTCCAAAATCTTGGGGATTTTTCATCCGTATTGCAGCAACCGAGCAGTTTCCAGGACAAGAAAAGGTACTTGGGAGAGGATTTTTAAAAATACTATTTTCCCCCCGCAACTTCAAATAGATAGCCTACTACTCGTAGTTTTTTAAGGTTAATTTATAGTTTATATTTATATTTATAGTTTATTGAATTTTTCTTAGTGTTTACTTCCATTGATTATCTTAACAAATACTTCCTGAATAGGATGGAAGCAAATGCAAAAGCCTATGTAAGACAGGAAACTGGGCAGAGGACTAGGAATGGTTCTCCTAAGACATAAAAGTCACAGAAACCAGGTGCTAAGGGGTCCACTCCTTTGGGTAGGACAGTGAACCAACAGAGTGCTCAGCAGTAGAGCTAAATTTATAAACCTAGGGCTGAAAACATGGAGATTCAAATTCAAGGGAAAAAGAGGAGAAGAACAGGGGACGAAATTGGGAGAAACACAAGATATCAGAGCCAATTAGCCAAACTAAAGTTAAAGTTCAGCAAACCAGGTAAGAATTATGAGCCCCAGCCAGTTGATGCCCAATCCTGAGCTATTATAAAATGATTCTTACCTTCCGCAAAGATACTGTCTAGTTTGGAGGTAAGGGTAAAGGGTCAAAATTACGACATATAAAACCGTCAATGGACAACCAAACACTAATCAGTAAAATAATAAAAGGAATTACAAGATGAGCTCAAAGAAGAAATAAAAGTATGTATGGATTTAAAATCAGTATGTAGGGCGCCTGGGTGGCTCAGATGGTTAAGCATCTGCCTTCGGCTCGGGTCATGATCCCAGGGTCCTGGGATCAAGTCCCAAATCGGGCTCCCTGCTAGGCAGGGAGCCTGCTTCTTCCTCTGCCTCTGCCTCTCTCTCTCTCTTTCTCTCTGACTCTCATGAATAAATAAATAAAACATTTTAAAAAAATAAAATAAAATCAGTATCTAGAGACAAGAAGGTCCAGAACCCTAACTATAACTGCATACGATTGTCACCGAAAGGAGCCTGCCAAGGCGAATAAGTGCTCTTTACATCCAGTTTGGTACATTTATCTTTTTGCCATCACTGAACTTATGTCCCCTGAAGTTCTTAGAGAAATGATAAACAGTGGAATTCCCTGTGTTAACATAGGCAGATTCTGATTTTGATGAAATTGTTTTGAGGTTTTTTGTTTGTTCGTTTGTTTTTTTAATAATCACTAAGTCACCATCAAAAGACATTCCTGCCCCCTTCCCTTCTGGTGAAGTTATCATGAAGACACAATCCAAAAAAAGATGAACTACTTTTATTAGATAAATGATAATTTGCCAGCAATTTATTAAATAAGAATTGTGCACTTGTAACTTATAGCATAAATTTTACTCACTGTTGTCTTTTTGCTTCACTGTAAATTTCTTTATATTTTCTTCTCTGCTATATTCCTGAGTTTGATTTATCCAATGTGTTCAAAAATTCATATTAAAGACAAATGAGTTGATGCTGCATATCTCATAAAACATGCTTAGAGAACAAGTTTTGATGGATAGGAAACCTTTTTGGTCAAACTTGTGGTTGGTTTTTAAAGGTCATTTTTTTTTCAACCCAGATTCAGTAAGTCTTATAAAATATGAGTTAGTCATGTCCATCCAACTCCCAGGATATCCTGATCCAGTAGCATATAGATATGGTGATAGGTATGTCAAAAATAGCAAACATCCCTTCAGTTTCTTCCTGCCCATTCTACTTGATGAAGTCCAATTAACCAAAGAGGAATATGGTCTTCTAGAGAAAATTTCAATGACTACTGAAGTAAAAGATTATTGCCTCTGAAAAGTTTGGTTGGGAGAATAGTCAGTGTTTATTTGTACCTGAACCTAGATCTTGTATGTCCTTTTCATTAGTTTTTCTAATCATAAACAGATGAAAACCCCTTGCAGGAATTGTAATAAAAAAAATCTCCGGGGCGCCTGGGTGGCTCAGTTGGTTAAGCGACTGCCTTCGGCTCAGGTCATGATCCTGGAGTCCCGGGATCGAGTCCCGCATCGGGCTCCCTGCTCGTCAGGGAGTCTGCTTCTCCCTCTGACCCTCCTCCTTCTCATGCTCTCTGTCTCTTGTTCTCTCTCTCTCAAATAAATAAATAAAATCTTTAAAAAAAAAAAAAAAAAAAAAAAAAAAAAAAAAAATCTCCAAACTTAGAATAAACCATTATTTTTTAAGATACTTTTAAAATGGCTTTTAATGATTTTTCTCATATAATAGCTTTTATGTCTGATACTCAGGTATTCTCAGGAATCCTGCAAAATCTCTTAAGTAACATTTATTGTTTTCTAACATTTTGAGATTAAAAACATTCAAATAAGAAAAAAAAGATATCATTAAACTAATGAAAGTTTTTTTTTTTTTTTTCTAAGAAACCTTCTTGGTAAAATGTGACTGTTAGTATTTTATAATAAAAGCAGGATCCCATGCTATCACTGAATAATATTTCCCTCTATCAAGATCTAAAAGAAGTTGTAATTATAAAAAACACCAAGAAGGTCTTGATGATAGTAAACTGCAGAGAATTTCCTTTTCTAGTAGGCCAAGCTGGGTAAGAGAGTCAAAGGAAATTTTCTTGTTCGTGGTTCCACTAAGAGTTTGATGTGGGCTGAAACCAGACTGTGATCCAGTGACTGTGGGGCGTATTTGTTTCTCCTGCCCTCCCCGCCTCTGTCCTGCTGAAAACAAACATGGCTTGAGAAAATGTCTGAAAACAGTGATCTTCTTGTGCCCATTTTAGTGCAGTCAGATGATTGAGAAGCACACCATGCTCTGCAGATGTGGAAACCGTGTAATTCTGAGTTTCCTCCAGGAAAGAATGAACCTTGGTAGGCTGGAACTAAAGCTTCTTTAAAGGTGCAAAATAACCATGAATTTCCTATCACCATGGACAACTATTTCAGATATTTACAGCCAATTTAAGCATGGTGGCTAACAGCTGTGCGTAATATGGCTGCCTTAGAGTACATGTGCCTTCTAATAAGAGTGAGGGGTGCATTCCTCACTCTTTCTTTTTTTTTTTTAAAGAAGTTATACCCATGTTACTTTTGCTTAACTTCTGGTTCAGTCCTTTGCTTGATGTGATGAGATTTGCAAATGTAGGTAGACCTTTTATAAAAGAAGTACTACATTCTTGTTTTATAAAAGTTTGAATTTTGCCTCAAAAATGCATTTTATTTAGAAATTTAACACAAATTTATATTAGTTGCAAAGTTTGAGAAGCAAGCTTTCCGATTTTGCCTAATTCTAAGGACAATAATTTTTATTATATAGATAACTGCCCAGAGATGCAACCTACATAAATTCAAATACTTGCCCATTTCATTTTAACATTAATAGAATGTTAGTTCAAAGACAAAATTGAATACAATGGAAATGGAATGGCTTTCATAGACCCTGTTAGAAAGTCTATTTTTTGACTGAAGACATAACAGTTTGGATATCTACCGGGAAGTTCTCTGTCTTTTGATCTAGAGGGAAGTTTTGTAATAAGCATGTTAAATTCTACTATTAATTTAGATCTGTGAAATCGGCTTCGATCTGAGAAATCTCAATGGAATAGATAACAAAAGTCTAGTATATAATAGGTTTGTACATATTAATCAGTAAGTATCAATAGAAGAAGTATCAATAGAAGAATCAATCAGTAAGAATCAATCTTCAGAAGAAGCAGAAGGAGAAGAAGAAGAGGAAGAAGATGGGGGAGGGTGTCTATGAAATTTGGATGCTAGTTATGACTTCAACATGAATTTTTGGAAATAGAAATAATGCAGTACTAGTAATTTTTCCCCCTCAAACACATTAATTTTTCAAAGTAGAAATGAATTGCCTTGGTTTCAGGGGACAATTTGTACCCATGGCTATTGTACATTGGGAAAGTACTCGTAGACTTAAATAGATGACTGGATCTACTTGTGTACCCTGCAAATCATTTTATAATCAGCACTTTAATTAATCACCCTTTACATCCAATTCAGGAAAACTTATGAGAATTGAGGCACTGTACGTACTTTAGAAAGTCTTTTACTTGGGAGCCTTTTTATTGTCTTGCTTTGGGAACTCAGATTGATAAAGTTCAAAACGTTATTGCATTTGCTTGGATAATCCTATTTGAACATCACAATCAAGGAGTATCACTGTTTTATAAAATACACCTAATTACAAACTCCATGATGTAACACAATGTTAAAATGTAAACCTAGATTTACTAAACGTACATTTCCAATTCATTTTCAAAAGTTTGTTTTTGTTTTGTTTCTTGAAGGGATGTAGTCAGTGAAAGAAAGATTGCCTTTAAAATATTTTAACCATGATGGTTGATGGAAAAGATAGAATACTGAGAAATGTTGTGATACTTTAATTTCAAAAATCATCAGTGTTGGGGCACCTAGGTGGCGTGATCAATTAAGTCTCCGACTCTCAGTTTCAGTTCAGGTCATGATCTCAGGAATGAAATCAAGCCCCAAGTTGGGCTCCGTACTCAGTGAAGAGTCCCTTGAGCTTCTCTCTCCCTCTTCCCCTGCCACTCATGCTCTCTCTCTCTAATAAATAAATATATTTTTTAAATCATTAATGTTGTTATTAATATCAAAATGTATATTTTGCCAAAAAGTGTTAAGGAACATCAATGTTATTAAAACTCATTTACTTCTCCAAAGATAATTTACTATATCTCTTATAGAAAAGTTACCTTTGTGGTATCTGAATTTTAATCCACCTCAAATTCAGTGTTAAACCTCAGAAATGAAATTCAATTATACGTTTTAGAGTTATATATATTTCTAAATTGGATTAATGATTGATATATTTTGTCATTTTGATATGAAAATGTTCTCATGGTTAAAATTATGTACAAATGTATAAAACTACATAAAACTAGGTAAAATGGTGTCTATTTTTCAAGTACTATTTGGATTCATCCCCCTTTTAAAAAGTATTCAATTTATAAACAATAAGCATCCTAAACCTTTTTAAAAGTTATTACTGAGTCTAAATATACAAAACTTTTATGTTTACTTTCTTCTCTGATAAATGATAAAATAAAGCCTTCACAAGGCAAAAATTCAAAAACTACAAAGGGATCACCTTCCTACACTAATAATAATAACTATCTTCATATAAATAGTACTTACTATGGACTTGGCACTAATCTAAGTCTTCTGTATATAGGTATATGTACCTTAATTAATTCTCACCATATTCTTATACTAGAATGATATAATGTTATGGACATAATACTACTTTTCTCTGGAATACATTATAGCTCAGATACGAAAAATCGTTATGATTTCCTAAATTTCCAAATACCACCACTATAGCAAATCGTAAATGATACAATTTAAATAAAAATGATATTTGCTAAGATAGGCTGAGTAGTCAGCTGGGCTTTCTCTCACTGTTTTAAGTAATTTGTACCTGGTTGCATAATAATATAAAGTCATATATTATCAAATTTGCAAACTGCCACAGTTTAGAAACTTGGAGTAACTTGCTGGTAAAGAGATATAGCAAAGAGACTATTCTATTTTCATTGTGAAAATTGTCTATAAAGAAGAAATCTTAACAAAAAGAGAAAAAAAATGGTGGGGAAGGAAAAGGAGTTTTTTGTACCTTCTTTTTAAAAACTGTTTTTATTGTGATCATTATGTTTTTCACTGTGCTCAGTGGATATTGTCACAGGGGAGGAAAAAGGCTTAATAGCATGAAAAGAAAATTTCAAAATTTATGTTTTTATGAGACTTTCCATTTAGATCAGACTAGAGATTGTCATATAAACTAGTTCCCACCAAATGAGTCACTTGAGATGACAGTTATTTGTTGAAATCAATGTTGTTTTGAAAATCAGTGCTGCCTTTACAATCTATTAAAAAAAAAAAAAAAGAAGGGCTAATTTATTAGTCCTATTTTCATCCCCAAAACAAATGCTTCTAAAAAAGGCAGGGGCCATAACGTTGATTCTATTTGTAAATTTGTCTATGTTAGGAGTATAGATAAATAGAAGAAGATAGCAATGATAAAGATAGGGCAGTGGAATCCAAAACTCTATGCCTCATTCAGTGTTATCTTCAATAAATTTGTATGAGTTATTCTCATTTTTCAGAGACTCCTTACAATCTTAATCTCATTTCCCCATCATCCAAAATGGCTACCTAGGCAAAAAGGACTCAGTCCTGGCTCCAGTGGGTCTAGTGAAGAAATAGCAAATGTTGTAAGAAAGCTTAATTGATTCTTATTTTGGTAATCATTGGTAAATTTAAAAATTTAATCACTCCAGTAAAACGAAAATAAAATTCCACAAAGTTATATCTATATACAAATTGATAAAAGAGATTGGCCAATGGAGACAATTAAAAAGCAAACAAAAATGAAAAACATCTACAAAAACATGGTTGTTACTTATCTGGCAAGTGAACTGAGCAATAAAAAACAATTGATCAATTTAGGATAAGCAAGGGATAAGCCATCAATCTTAGGAAACACCTGGCTTTTGAGTCCAATAGATGTGGTTCAAAACCCGGACTCTAAACTTACCTTTTTTTTAATTTTATTTTTAAGATTTTATTTTTTTAAGTAGTATCTACACCCAATGTGGGGCTCAAACCCACAACCCCGAGATCAAGAGTTGCATGCTCCACTGACTAGGCAGCCAGACACCCCTTATCATCTTTTTAATCCCTTTAAATAAAGTAACCTATATCTCAGCCTTGGAATCCTCATAAATAAATAAATAAATAAATGATACATCCTTTATTAGGACTACTGTAATAATTAAATAGTATAGAGATTATAAAGAGCTTCACACCAGGGAGACAATGTCTAGAGAATTTTGTCATATTTGTCCATGTGTTATGGGCTGAATTGTGTTGCCCCGCAAATTCATATGTTGGAACTCTAATTTCTAGTTAGAAATTAGAACATGACTGCATTTGAAGATTGGGCCTTTAAATAGGAAATTAAATAAAAATGAAGCATTTAGGGTGGACCTTAATCTCATCTGACTTGTGCCATAGAAAGAGAAAATTTGGGCACTCAAAAGAGAGACCAGGGCTGCTTGCACACAGAGGAAAGACCATATGAAGACACAGCAAGATGGCAGCCATCTGTAGGCCAAGGAGAGAGGATTCAGGAGAATGCATTCTGCTGATATCTCAGTATTGGACTTCCAGCATGCAGAACCATGAAAAAATACATTTCTGTTGTCTAATATTTTATTGTGGCAGCCTTGGCAAATTAATACAATATGCATATGAAAAAATAGCAAATTGAGACTCCTAGGTGGCTCAGTCATTTAAGAGTCTGTCTGCCTTCAGCTCACGTCATGATCCCAGCATCCTGGAATCAGGGCCCGCATCAGGTTCCCTGCTTGGCGGGGAGCCTGCTTCTCTTTCTCCTCCCCACTTGTGCTCTCACTATCTCTGTCTCTCTCTCTCAAATAAATAAATAAAATCTTAAAAAAAGAGAAAGAAATAGCAAATTGCCCCAATGTAGGCAAAATGTCTAATGCTACATGTCATAGTTGTTAGGAACACGCCTCATGAAATGTTCCAAAAACTACATGTATTATTTCATTTAATCCTCAAAATAGTGATAATGGATTAAGTGCTATCTTAATGTCCGTCTTACAATGGGGAAACTAAGTTACAGAAGTTTTTAATAACCTAAGCCCACACAGCCCAAAACTGGAGTCTAAGCTCATGACCACTATGCTCCAAGAGAAACAGCAAAATTAAAAATAAATAAGTAAACATTCAGTTTTATGGGCATGTCGTACAAATTGTACATCCTTATTCATTAAAGAGCATGAAACTCCACAGCCTTTGTTAAGAAAGAAGGAAAAGCCATATAGACTTTAAACCTAATTTGAGCATACGTGAGTACATATTATCAGATCTATTTTTACAAGAACTTTTCAATGCTCATTTTCATGAGGAATGTAGATGACACATACAGTTTTTAGAAAACTAAGAGTTGTTTTTAGTGTAGCCTAGACTATAATTTTAGAGTCCCTTAGCACTATCTGTTCCATGTACCCATTGATTAATTCCATGAGCACAAACACAAAGCAGATACAACTCAGAAGGAAATAAAAGCTGACTACCTCGTCTGACCCGTAGTTAAAATGCTCATATTTTCAACTTGAAAAATTGTATTTCCTTTTGCTAAAGTAATTTGGCGTAAGGATTTGAATAGGTCAAATATCTGAATTATATATATATATATTTTTTTTTAAGATTTTCTTTATTTATTTTGACAGAGAGAGATACAGCAAGAGAGGGAACTCAAACAGGGGGAGTGGAGAGGGAGAAGCAGGCTTCCCGCTGAGCAAGGAGCCCGATGCGGGGCTTGATCCCTGGACCCTGGGATCATGACCTGAGCCGAAGGCAGACACTTAACCGACTGAGCCATCCAGGCGCCCCGATCTGAATTATATATTATCTTAACAGAAACTTGGCTTGATAATTTAAATTACTGTTAATCAAATATTGATATGGAGAGTCCCTAACGGATATAAAATAAGAAATTGATACAAAACATATAAAATAAGAAATTGATACAATATTGAACATCAGGTACTTATAAATAAATGTATCTAAAAAGATTAAAATAGCATGGTTAGTAATGAAAAAACTTATTACCAGGTGCCAGTCACTGCCCTAGATTTCAGATAGAGCAGTAAAAGGCAAAAACCCTTTTTTGTATTTTTCATAAATGAGAAAAATACCTACTAAAATTTATTTAATATAATTACTTTTTGTTGAAATGCTCTTTTGTTTTTGATGGAAAAAAAGGAAACTTTACCTGATGATCCTATAAACATATAATAAATTCTAATATTTAATTCGGCTAACACAGTATTTTCATTAGCTTACTTATTCAATCTTATCCTTTATGTGTCCTAAAATCTAGAAGGATTGTACTTTAAATGTTTTCTCCTGTTGTAAGAGCAGTATATAACAACTGTGGAAAATTTTAATAAAACAAATACTAGCACTTGTATTCCCTTCACTTTTATGGATCAGTACTACTCAGATATTGATTTGATATACTGCATTTTAGTTTGGTATTTGTATATATGTGTTTGTGCCCTGAAAATTTGATTCATGCGTTCATTTATTATTTAGTTTAACAAATATGGATTGCACAACTATTCTGTACCAGAGCAACAGAATATAGGAGCGACGACTATGTATTCTAAGGTAGAGAAATCCATGGATGGATATAAAGACCGGGAATTGGATTTGGACATGTTGAGTTTGAGATGTGCATTAAACCCTCAAATGGAAAAGTTGAGCATGGGGTTGGGTCCAGAAGAAAAGTCTGGTCTGGATATGGACCATCTGGGAGTAGAAGTTATTTAAACCCAGAAGGCCATAGAAAGCAGCAAAGATGTAGAGTGTGGGGAGAGAAGAGAAGATGCCAAGGACTGAGCACTGAAGTTCTTCAGTATTAAAAGGGTGAGAAGAAGAGAATGAACCAGCAAATGCCATAGAGAAGGAGGAACAAGGAACCACTGAGAGAAGAGGAAAAACAAGCTTATCTATCGAAATAGGGGAGAGTTGCAACTCTGTTAAATTGTGCTGTTAGATCCAGTGTGATAATAAATAGGAACTGACTGTTGGACTTACAATGAGGAGGGCATCAGTGACTTCAATGAAAGCTGTTTCCATGAAGCATGAGGGAAGAAAACCAGGCAGAGTGGAGTGAAGGGAGAGTGGGACAAGAAGAATTAGTGTGTGGGTCACTCTTTCTTGAAGTTTTGCTGAAAGGAGACCAAAAAAAAAAAAAAAAAAAGTCGAGTGGTGTTTTAGAAAGGGATGGAAAGTGGGGCCGAAATAAGGTATCAATTCTTCTTTTAAAAAATAATATCTGGTTTGAATGCTAATTAAAGGCATTTAAGGGGGAGCAAAAATCTGGTGGTGTAAGCAAGGTGGGAGAACTGTGATGCCCAGGAGCAAGAAAGGGAATGGGAGTGCTTTCCTCAGACACAGGAGAGGGTGAGCTCCAGGAGTAGGCAGGAGGGAGGATGGGAGGGCAGGTAAAGATAGATAGGTAGTCCCCATGGTCTGAAATGATGCCTTTTGATGACTGAGTGAATGGACTAGAGATGTGAGAGGGTAGACATGAATGGTCAAGGATAATTTCATGAATTAATAGTGAAAACAATCAGGGTGGTATGTTCCCCACTCATGTTCAGCTGATCAGATGCTGATTTGGATTTAGATGGTATTGACTGGGTCATGGCGTGGCCAAGAAAGCAAAATAAAGCTTTTCATCAAGTTTTTCTCATTTCATATTAACTGATGAGTTTCTTTCCTGTGTTATCGAATATCCTTTAAACATGATTTTAATGCTTGTAAATAAATACATACAATCATATATTGAAATCTTTCCCTATTTTTAAATTTGTTTGTTCTTTCAATAATTATAGAATTTGAGAGTCAAAATCTAGAACCAATTGCAAGAAGAAATGTGTTTGAAAAAACATAAGAAATTGCAAAGGGATTCCAAAGGAATAAACTGTTTTAGTAAAGATCTATTGCTGGATAACAGTTCACTCCCAAAATTCAGCAGCTTCAAAAACAAGAGCTATTTATTTGTTCCCATTTATGCAATTTAAGTATTACATGGTGAGAATAGATTGTTTCTCCTTCAAAATGTATCAGCTAAAGCAACTTGACTAGAAAAATTACTTCCAATGTGGAGGTCACTCACATGACTATTGCTGCTGGCTGGCCTTAGGCGCAGATTGGCGATATTTGAAAGATTATAACGGATCTTAGAAATCAATATTTCATGATGGATATGAATTTAGATTAGATTGGAAGAGTTTTCATTTATTCCATTATTTTCCAAATATCTTTTCAAAACGAAATCTACTTAAAAAAATAATTTTTGCCTCAGTTTTTTGGAATCGCTTTTCTACCTCTTGGAGGCATACATTGTTGTTCTTTTTATGGACTATTAACTACTTAAATTCTTTTCATTCTCTATTTATAATTGTTAAAATATGTGAAACTGTGCTTGTGCCTCTGATATAGTTTTGGACACATGTGTTTTACAATGATGTTGGTTGCCAAATAATCAGCCATCGTAATTTGTTTTCTGTTTTATACAGTACTTTTTAGCCCAGATTTGCTGTGCTTTGTTCATTTTCTGTGTTTATTTTTGACTTGAGTTTTTTTTTTTTAGATTCCTAATTTTGTTGATTTAACTAAAGAACGGGAACTCAAATTTCTTCTTTGAGAAATACATTGAGGTTTTCTTTGTAACGTGATCTAAATTCAATCTTTTTGGAGAATTTTTCATGAACTCTTAACATAAAGTCATATTCTCAGTTTTGGTAACACGGTTCAATGTTTCCCCTTTAATGTAGCCTAATGATTAGTCACTCAAATATTTTATTTTATTCTAAGTATATTATACCAGTTACTTGACTGACTAAAGTTTTTAGTATGTAACAAAATTATTGCACCAGATTCATGGCTGAAACCATTTTACAACATCGTCTCTTTTATAGAAATACAGTATTTCCATTCACATTAATAGTCTACCACTATACAACAATTGTATTTGCCAAAACACAATATAAATAATCCATTCATTGTCAAGCCAGACAAATAACTTAAAAGGCTATTCTATTATTTCATTATTATTATGATACAGACTGGCCATTAGCCTCTTACATCTAGAATCATTCTGTTCCCTAATCCTAAATTATATATTGTTTCTGGGTGTTCAAAGTCACATATCTGAATTTTATTTATCTTCTCCAATACTTAAAAATACTTAAAAATACTTAAAAAATATTTTTCAAATGTATTAAGGCCTGAAAAGACAGTTACCATTTTATTCACAGGATGCTTCTTCCTACAGTCGTAGTGTCTCAAGTTTAACAGTACAGTAAGTCTCTTGCGATAAAGTTTATCTTAAATATTCATGTTTTTATGACTTTATCAATTGTACTAATCATTTCATCCACCTGAATATAAAGCAGAGAAATAAGTATATTAGTCACATGGTTGATAGCATTGCAGTCTAAGGGTATTTACTGAAATCCCATATCCCTTCTTTTGCTATAATTTTGCAAAATAGATCTCAGCATTTATTTGTACACTGTTATTGTAATTTTATTGAAAAGTATTATTTAGTTCAGTTAATATTTTAAAACAGCAACCATTAATTAATAATGTTTTCTAGAGTTATTATTGATAAGTTAAAACCTTTTAATGACATATCTGTATGTAACATCACAAAAGCCACAACTACTTGACTTTCATCATTT
This sequence comes from Leptonychotes weddellii, assembly GCF_054177405.1. Taxonomy (NCBI): domain Eukaryota; kingdom Metazoa; phylum Chordata; class Mammalia; order Carnivora; family Phocidae; genus Leptonychotes; species Leptonychotes weddellii. The sequence continues at coordinate 157,850,860 of NC_138369.1, read as the reverse complement.
GCATACTAAGGAAATGACTCTTACAATATTTCTATGGAACAGAAAAATATTTTCTTTGTGAACTGCTTAACATAGATATTTGTCTGTCTTCTTGGTTTGGAATTACACTTGTCATAACATGAGCAAATTCTGTGTGAATTAAATGCTTCCTAGGTGATATAAATATATTTTTGCAGTCAGAGCTGACTAATAGCTAATTATTTTTATAGACAAGCCTCTGTGGTAGAATTTGTGAGGTTTATACGTATATTTTAATGCCATTTCAACAAATGTATCTCCATACCCAGAGAATAAGTCTAGATTATGGAAATGGTCTGCTGGAGTTCCAGAACTATTTGACAAGCTACTCTTTTTTTTCTATAAAACATGTTTATATTTTAAGTTTACTATTATTCTACTTTTTGTAGCTTTATTTTTTCTTATTTTCTTGTTCTAAATATAATTTTTATCTTCAGTCTTGAACAGCATAGTTTTCTCCCTGAAATGTAACAAAGGACTATATCAGAGAGTGAATCACTTTTATTGCCAGCTATAGGAAAATAATAATGCACAACACTTAATTTCCCCAGGTAAAGAAATCTTATAGGAAAGATAAATTTTATTACAGCATCTATCCTAGAATGTACAAATGGACTTTGTTAATATTATTACTGCTGGGTTTGCCTGTTTTTAAAGATGCAACATCCATATGGGAAATTTGGATGTTACCCCTATAATCATTTCAATATGTATATATTAAATACACACACACACACACACACACAAACACACATCTTGCAGAAGATCTCACACATTCTCTCTCTCACACACACAAGTAATATCTCAGTAATTGAAAACTTAACCTAAATATATGTCAGCATGTAGAGTGTTATGAACTAGATCAGTGATAGCAGATCTCTTGACTAGAATCCTGTGTTCTCAATTTACTGCCTACGTTTTTGCAAGCTACTAAATCTTTCCAAGTTTTGAAATTCTTATCTGTTAAATGAGATTTTTTACCCAGGACCATAGTGAAGATTTAGGGAGATAACATATCTAAAGGGTGATGTATTCCTGGTACATAGTAAGCACTTGTTATATGTTAACTATTACTTTTATTGTATTTATTTTCATATCAATATAATTCCGAATGGAAGATAAGTATATGCAGACAACTATGTGTGTCATTGTAAAAAAAATTACTACAGTTTAGGGCAATATGTGATGAATAATATATAGTGGATGCCACAAGGAAATTTGAATAAGATCTAGATATTTCAAGAAGAGGAGATCATTTTTAATTGATGTTTTCAGGAACTACTCCATGAATGAATAGTCACTGACACAGATCTGCAAGTTTATTTTATTAAAATAAACTATATGGGTAATTGATTGGATGACACAGGCGTACTTTCAATAATACTAGAATTAATATGTATTTTTGAATCAAAATGGATTTAATTCAATATATATGGTTTATAATTTAATTCTCTATTATATTTGAGCCCTTCAGGTGTGTTCAAAAAACAAAGCAAAGCACAATTGTTTTTAAAAGTCACAGGTTAAAAAGTACGTGAAATACTTTTTAGAAAATATTTCAATTGGTTGCTGCACAGATAATAACCTTCAGCATGTGGTCATGAATTAAATGCAAAATAACATCAGGAGCCCTGCTTCAAGAAATAATTAGGCCTTCTGCAGAGTCATTCAGTAAAATTACATTATTGTGTTCAACTGAGAGGAGCTGTGTAGAATTGTATTTGTAAAATATAATTGCAGAGACAGCTGGCCCAAAAAAGGAAGAATCTTAATAATATATTTTGCTGAGGTGGTTGGTTGTTTACTCCCCATTATGAGAGTGGTTGATAAGAAGAACAGTCATTGTTGCATAGGAGAGAGAAATTAATTCAGGAAAATAATGATGTAGCTTCTCATGCAGTTTAACTGAATTTTAAAGTGAAATGTATTGTTAGCCATGCAAGCAACATGCTTTGAGGATTTGTTCTCCTTGCTCTTACTCCTGAAGCTTCAAATCTTCTATGTGGCCTTTCTCAGTTGGCTTCCTCTATTATTTTCTTAACTTCCCCCTTGTAATGTAAACATGGAAACAGAAAGTGGTAGAAGAACAAAGGATAGGCATACAAAATAGCTCCACTCTCTTTGCAGAAGGATTTAATAGGGAAATGGTACCACACTGAGATTTTATGAAAAGATTGATAATAGTGTGTTCATTTAAACCGAATGGGGAGCCACTGTATGTTTTGCCATTTTAAAGTTAATTTCACTTTTTACTTAAAGGCCTTCTAGATTTTTTTCCACCCTTTGTCAAACAGGACAATTAATTTTATCAACATGACCTTTCAATGCCATTGTAAACTCTCATGTACTAAAATAAATGTCTTGACACCCTCGTGAACATGAATTATACAGATAATCACATGAAATACTGGGGACAGTATTTCATATACAATTTACTGTCATGTAAATTAAACACAAATCAAGGGAAGACAAAGAAAAATGGTAAGTCGATTAACTCCAGAGAGAACTGTAAGTTTTAATAGGATACTTAATAGTAAGCTAATCTTTAAATAGCTTTGGCTATATAAATGAATATCAAGTAACTATAGGTCCCTAAAAATAAAGGCATTATTGAATGTATGTTAACCATTTCTTAAAAAATAAAAATTTCTATCTTTAGACAAGGTCAGACTACCTTTCTCTCTAAAAATATTGGGGCAACTTGTATTTTTACTTATTAAAACCAAGTTTATAATTTTCAGGTAAGAAGACAAAGTTTTACTTCTTTTTTTTTTTTTTTAAAGATTTTATTTATTTATTTGAGAGAGAGAGAATGAGAGACAGAGAGCATGAGAGGGAGGACGGTCAGAGGGAGAAGCAGACTCCCTGCCGAGCAGGGAGCCCGATGCGGGACTCGATCCCGGGACTCCAGGATCATGACCTGAGCCGAAGGCAGTCGCTTAACCAACTGAGCCACCCAGGCGCCCCCAAAGTTTTACTTCTATAGCAAATATTTGTTGAGGCTAAAATGTGCCAGTCACTTCTATGCAGGAAACAAAATAGAGTACACTCAGGGAAGTGATATGCGATATGTCAGTCGTGATAGGTGTAATGAGGCAAAAATAAGCAGAGTAAGGAGATCAATGACAGATGCACAAATAGGTTGGTTAGGGAAGGCCCCTCCAAGGAGGTGAAATTTAAGCAGGGTTCCATCTTTTATTTTTTGTTTTTCTTTTTGTTTTTAGAATTCTTTAATATATTTATTCTGAATTTAAGGAGACAAAATTGTAAGATCTATATGCAAGAATTCTGTTCTATTTATCACAGGAAACCAAATAAGTTCCCTCAACTACATACAGTTGTTATTGACAAAAATGTTTTCATTGGCTTCACTCAAATAAAAAATATGATTTAAATAAAGCACTGGGTTGGGGGCGCCTGGGTGGCTCTAGTCCCTTAAGCAGCTGCCTTTGGCTCAGGTCATGATCCTGGGGTCCTGGGATCGAGTCCCACAACAGGCTCCTTGCTCAGGGGGGAGTCTGTTTCTCCCTCTTCCTCTGCTCCTCTCTCCCCTCCCCCTCCCAGTGCTTTCTCTCACTCACTCTCTCTCTCAAATAAATAAATAAACTCCTTTTTAAAAAAATAAAAATAAAGCACTGGAAGATATGTAGAACCCATCTTTAGATGTATTTCATGATCTTTTGGGTTAATAATTCAGGCAGAGCTCAGCTGGGCTCTTCTGTTCCATGTGGTTTTGGCAAAGGCCACGCTGGTATTCAGTGGCAGGGCTGGTCTGGAAGGTCCAAGGTGGTTTCATTCATACAACTGGGGCTTTAGTGGGGATGACTGAAGGCTGAGCTTGGTCAGGGGCTGTCAAGGAGGATGCCGAACGTGTCCGTCAGCACAGCAGTCTCAGGTAATCAGAACTCTTACGTGGTGGCTCAGGGCTGCCTGAGAGAGTGTTCCAAGAAACAGGAAGTAGATGCTCCTAGCCTCTCAAGGTCCAGACCCAGCCCTGTCCACAGGGTTACTGTGGCTGCATGTTATTGCCCAAAGCAGTCACAGCCCTCACCCAGATTCTCCACTTCTTCATGGGGGTAGCGTTAGAGTGTGCAGCTGTCTTGAATCTGCCCACTATCCATTAAAAAAATTACAAAATTTACTCAAATAAAATGACCAAAAGCAAATTCACCTAAAGTGTTTGGATCATTCTATAGGATTTGCTGCGTGTGTGTGTGCGTGTGTGTGTGTGTAGTATTTGGATCAAACCTAAAATGATGTAGCTATCCTGAGAACATGGCATTTTCCCATTGGGTATTCTGGAACTCATACATTAAAATCCAGTCAATAATGTTTATTATTTACTCACATATTGAAAGTGGTAACATGAATCTGTGAAATGCAGCAAAAGCTAATGCACTATGGCTATTTTTCTTACAGAAAAAGTTTCATAGTCTATTTTCATCTCAATGCTGACTTTATCCTGTTAATTCTTATATAATGATGTCCTTTATTTTTAATATCCCACTGAAAATAATAATAATAAAATAAAGATATCTATACAATGTCAAAATTATGATGTCCCTATTTAACTTGAAGGCTGCATTGTATTTGCTCCAGAGTAAACTTGCAAACCGTTCTTTTGGTCGCTCTGAGCTGTCAGTCTAATCACTGTGGTCTTTGCTTCTGAAGTCTTGTTGGGCAGATAACTCTTAAATTCCAAGCAAATCACCCAACCAGTTTCACCTACATACAGTAGCAATAAAATTATCCTAATTCTCTAACAATGGTACATTTTTTTTATTCTCTTTCATCCACTAGGTCTACTTTAATAAGGACACATAAGATCATTTAGAATATCTGCTATAGTCATAGAAATCCTTAATTTGGGGAACGTTGAAGAACTTATAATTGGGATCTAATGGTAGCTATAAGTTAGTTATATTATTAACTTTATTTTCTATGTAAAAGATTTTTGACTATGATATTTAAATTGCCATATGTTTACTATGATATTGGTATGACTTCGTTAAATTAAGATTTATTAAGTCGAGCACAGGGTGCTGGATGGTGAGCCATGGTTAGCTCCAAACTACAAAAGAAAATGAAATAGGGAAATCTATTCCTCATAGATCCAAGGGGAAGTATACAGCATGCCTTCAGGGGTCATATGGAGAGGTCAAGGCAGAGTGCAGGCCAAGAGAGAGGCAGGACCTGGGTCACATGCCTCTATTAGGGCTCGTGGGTGGAGTGCTTTGGAATTCCTGGGCTAAGGTGGGATCAGTCAATTCAAACCAAAAGAGTGGGGTGTGGGTAACCTCCATGAGATCTTATCTAAGTTGAGCATAAATGATAGGCCCTGAGAGGCAAGGGAGACTGTTAATCGCAGTGGCAGTTGGGGAGGTCACATTAGAAACTTACGTTTGCTTGTGCCTCTGAGGGCCGCTGTCCATGGCACGCACTTCCGTGAGAGGCTCGTGTCAGCTTGAGGTCCTGTAGTCTATCTGGCCAAACAAAATGCCCGTGGGGGCAGCAATACGATGGAGCCACTTCATTAAACTCTTGACAGATATCTTAAATAAGAGTATGTAAAATTTTAGGACAGTTTTGGCTCCATTATATTAGCTCTCTGATTTATCCAAATTTTGGTTTGTGTGGACGGCAAGATTTATACTTTTCTTGAATCCCCTTGAGATTTAACAGGGAGTCTAGGGCCATACCACCTGAACGCGCCGGATCTCCTCAGATCTCGGAAGCTAAGCAGGGTGGGGCCTGGTTAGTACTTGGATGGGAGATTTAACAGGGATTCTTTTGTCTGTCTATTCAGGCAAGTCTGAGGAGGGCTAGGTGCATTATTCACCTGGATGCACCATACTTTCTTCAAAGATTCCTTTTATGCTGTCCATTTAAAATCCCTTTCACACTAGGTGTAATGAGAGCTTTTATAATCAGATAGGCTCTTTCAAGACCTAACTTCTCGTAATTTATTTTTATGGTAACGAATCTAGAAGATCTATGGCTGGCTGACTTGGGAATCAAAAATTTCCCCTTGAATTTTTGCTCATTAAACATACAAAAGTTACTCAGAAACTGGCTCAAGACATTGCCAGTTGAAATAAATTTAAAAAGGAAACTACATTCCATTCTTTTTGTGCTGGTCTCGTGGAATAGTCTCATTCACTCTTTTTAAAATATGTCTCTAAAGTTTGACCTTAGCCAGGAAGGTAAGAGAACATAGTTGCAATCTGTTCACTTTGAATTGGGTGGGTCTGCTGGCCAGTTTCTCTTTGGGCATTCACGGTCTCCAATTAGTCATGCAATTAATCAACAATCACTTTAATTCCTTTCTTGAAAGGCATAAAAAAATGATATCTCACCATTTAAATGTCTAACCATATAATCACCTGGAGATGAGAATAATATCTGTCTGGCTAGATTTCACTGTCATGGCAATATCTAGTTTAGATATTTGGGAATATTTGAAAGCCTAATAACTAACGTGTTTGCTTTCTTTCAGATTATTTCTCCTTTCTCTGGGCTTTTAGCATTAGATAAGTCTAACTAGAAATGATTTGATAACAAATAATTTTTTATAGGAAGCACTCATAGCACTGAGTGTCTTACTGGATTTACAAATTTTATTTTCTAGAAGACAAAAGTGCTTTTTAAGAGTTGTGGATTCATGAGCATTGATAATAAGAGCTAACTCTTACTAAGGTGTTACTCCAAGTGTTTCTTTGTGTATTAACTCATTTAATCTTCATGATAACCCTGTAAGGAAGATACTTTTTTGGAAAGGAAGAAGGAGTCATCCCTAGTTATAGATGGGGAGTCTGACCCACAGAAGGTCACAAAGGTAATAAATGGTAGAACTGGGTTTTGAAGTCAGGTTGTTTAGCCTGTGTGGTCCTTATTTGCTATATTGTTCTTTCTATATTATAGATTTTTTTTTAAGATTTTTACTTATTTATTTGACAGAGAGAGAGGCAGCAAGAGAGGGAACATAAGCAGGGGGAGTGGGAGAGGGAGAAGCAGGCTTCCTGCAGAGCAGGGAGCCCGATGCGGGGCTCAATCCCAGGACCCTGGAATCATGACCTGAGCCGAAGGCAGACGCTTAACGACTGAGCCACCCAGACACTCCTCTTTCTTTCTATATCTGATTTAGGAAGAAACTATTTGTAAACATTCAGTGGCTTTAGAATCATTGACCATTACAGTAAAAACTAATGATGTACTGTATGGTGACTAACATAACAAAATAAAAAAAAAAAAAATTCAGTGGCTTCAGGTAAGTCATAACAGAACCAATACATTCAAAATTTCTTGGTGTGAAGCATATAGTTTTCAAGGCTTTAGGTCTATGAACTTTATTTAAGCTAAACTCAACACACTTTAGACCACATAGGATATCTAAGCATAACCTCTTTTGGTGAAGGACACTCCTTGTCATCATTTTCCATGTATACCATATGATTATCATTTGGAAAGGTATTTCTATACGTATGTGTATATATATATATACATATATATGTATATACACACACATATATATACACATATATACATTTCTGTGTGTGTGTGTATATATACACACACACACATACATTTCTGTCCAGAATTGTCCAGAATTTCTGGACAAAAATGTGTACATGTTACATATATGGAAATGTTACTATTTTATATTTTAGAATAGAATTTTCCTTCTAAGTTTACCTTGCTCTAAGGTGTGTCTAGAAGGTAGAAACAAACCAGTCCAAATTACATTTGGAATTTTTTTCTAATTAATGTTTTACTAGAGGGTATTATGCTAAGCAAAGTAAATCAGAGAAAGACAATTATCATATGATCTCACTCATGTGGAATTTAAGAAACAAAACAGAGGATCATAGGGGAAGGGAGGGAAAAATAAAACAAGACAAAATCAGAGAGGGAGACAAACCATAAGAGACTCTTAATCATAGGAAACAAACTGAGGGTTGCTGGAGGGGAAGGGGGTAAGGGATGGGGTAATTGGATAATGGACATTAAGGAGGGCACGTTAATTAATTGAATTAAATTTTAAAAATTAAAAATAAAAATTTTTAAAAAAGAATTTATTTATTTGAGAGAAAGTGAGCTCAGAGGGGAGGGGCGGGGCAGGGGCAGAGGGAGAGAGAGTCTTAAGCAGACTGCTGCTGATCATGGAGACCCACACCAGCTCAATCTCACCACCCTGAGACCATGCATAACCTGGGCCAAAATCAAGAGTCGGTTGCTTAACAGACTGCTCAACCCAGATGTGCCTCAAAAAAATTTCTATCTCCCTCACTTCCTTCTGGTCCACACACTTTAGTAAGGTAGCTTGGTCAATGAATGTGGCTATCCCCAGATAGAGATCATTTCCTTATTTCTTTTTTTTTTTTTAATTTCTACATAGCATTTGAGTTGCATGGATAGAGAACTAAAATTTGGATATAGAGCAAAAGTTATCCTATTACAATTAATTTGCCTCTCTGAATCATTCACAAGGTAATTACATTTACTTGGCTCCAAATTGCATAAGATATCGTTTTAAAGACAACTCCTTCTTGGGGCACCTGGGTGCCTCAGTCGGTTAAGCACTTGACTCGTAATTTTGGCTCAGGTCATGCCGGTCCTGGGAGCCAGCCTTGGGCTCCACGCTCAGCAGGGAGTCTGCTTGGGTTTCTCTCCCTCCCTCTTCCACTTCCACTCCCCACTTGTGCTAGTGTGTGTGCACTCTCTCATTCCCTAAAATAAATAAATAAATCTTAAAAACAAATAAAGACAAATCCTTCCTTTTTCTTTATAATCTATGAGTTGTGGGATTTTTTTCCCTATAAAATTCTTTGAAGTCTTATCTTAAAATACTTTCTTGAGTTAAAAGAAGAAAAGAAAACCTCTCTCTTGGAAATTTTCTCTCTTGAACCATAATTAATTAATGATATAGTATGTTTAATAGACATCTCTAAGGGAAGATTGTTTTTTTCTTTTAAGAAATAATTGCCATGTATTATATCAGTTTCAGGTGTACACCATAATGATTTGACATTTGCATATATTGCAAAATAATTACCTCAATAAATTTAGTTAACATCCATCACCACAAAAATAAATAAATAAAAATGGGCACCTGGGTGGTTCAGTTGGTTAAGCGACTGCCTTTGGCTCAAGTCAAAATCCCAGGGTCCTGTTATCGAGTTCCACATTGGGCTCCCCCTACTCTGCGGGGAGCCTGCTTCTCCCTCTCCCTCTGCCAGCCACTGCCCCTGCTTGTGTTCTCTCTCTCACTCTGTCAAATAAATAAATAAAATCTTTAAAAACATAAAAATAAACTAAAAAATTAATGTTCTACCCTCAGTGACCTCATGAAGATATTCCAAAAGGGGGAGGTGGGGGAATGGAGGGTTGGGAAGGGGACATCTTTAAAAAGCAAAAGCGTTTCATGTATTTTGATGTTCAACAATATGGACTGGTAAGTGACTGAAACATTGCTAAGAAAAGTAAAAATTTGATGTCAAAACAATAATTGCTTATTGTATGTAAGTCTTATATATACAACTGGTCAGTACTTAAGTAAGTTTTGACCTCATGAATACTAGTATATAAATATATACTAACAGATAGAATTGACATAATTTTAGGAAAAATATCTATTGGGGTTAGCAAAATTCACTTTAGGAAATTTTGAAGATAATTTAAAAAATTATTTAAAGGTGTAAGAATATTTTTACATTAGCATTTATGAGCCATGGGAATATTTCTTAAATACAAGACAGAAATATCAAGATAAAACTTTTCAAAATAGTTGTTTTTTTCTTTATAACTTGTTAAAACAGTCTTTCTTGTGGAATCAGAAATTGAACACATGAGCAAATACTATGCTAACTTGTAGTATGTGTGAAATGACTAGCAAATTTTATTTAAATTGCTATTACATGGCATGCTTTTTCTGCTCTATGCAAGGTATGGGCTCATTATAGTACAAATCAAAGAAATTTCTATTTGAAAAACATTATAACTAGATCCCCAAATAGGTCTTCCTTATGATCTCTTCAGAAACACAGTTTTTTCCAGACACCACTTAGCTTTAGCATCTGGTCGGTGAATCAATAAATAGAAAAGTTGTAACCTTGATGGGTATCTTAAAAGATCTGATGCTAGGTATGGATGTAAAAGAACAGCATTTTGGGGACACGATCTTGTCCCCCAAAACATTACATGTTCTCTGAGCTGGGACCATCTGTTATTCATCTTGAGTCTAGCACAATTTCTGACACATAGTAGGCACTTAAAAAAATTTGTTGAATGGAAAACTGACTGAATGGCTGGATGTACTTAACTGTTCCTGCTTACCATTTAGAGGCTATTTTTAAAACTGTTGGAGTGACGAATATACTCATTGAAAACAGCAGAAAATATTTTCCTTTCACAAATCTCCAAGGAGTTTTGATAGGTATGTTAGCTCCCCAGTGTGCCAAAAGCTCCAATCACTGTTTTCTTTTTAACGCAAGCACAGTGAAAGTCTTTGGTTAAATCCTAAAGAACTTAAGTTTGTACTTCCAGTTGTTCTATTTATGGAAATGTTAATTTTCATGTTGGATTTTCCATTTTAAGGAATATCATTAATGGTTTTTATGCATGATGGCTTATAGTTAAAAGCAGTTTTTCTTAAAACAACTCTCCCCTATTAAATACCATGTAACAATTACTTTATTATACCCTGAACCTCACAGAAACTCTAGGATGTAGGTATTATAATTATTGTTCCTACTAAGTTGGGCCTAAGTATGTTAAAGAATATTGTTCCACTAGTAACAGGGTCAGATGTGACAGATTCTAAATTGTTGCCACTATACTATGGTCTTTAACAAAGCTATTTTTGTTGGCATAATAAGATGTACCACATTCGTGTATACATGAATATGTAATTAACCTAATCCTAGAATATATGTAATCAATTTAGAGTTGTTGCTTCAGCAAATGAATTCCTTTATGTCTAGAACCGAAACTACATGGCTGTTTTAAAGTATTATATAATAACAATATAACTCATTTTTAATGTTTTAAAATATATAGAATTTCTTTCACTTTTTCATATTCTTAAGGACTTCTACGCAGAGATATAAAAGCCTGAAGAATAAAGACAAAGCTTGCTTATTTTTAAGTACCAGATTTGTTTTTCAGAAGGTAAAAATTGTGATTTGCTTTCCCACTTCCCAAAATGCATACATAGCTGTGCCTGGACACAGATCTACTTGTTTGTGATAGTCTAGTGTTTTTCAGACAAACACAGTTTCTTTTATTTTTTTTCAGACTGTTCTTTTATTAATGTAAGTCAATATACCACTAAAATTTCTATACGACTAATTAAGGAACAAATCTGAAACCATTATTATCCAGAAATGAGTAGAAAACACACGTATTTAAATTACCCAAAAAAGTGCTCATATTACTTCTTCAATCTGTACAATTCAGATATGACTAGCAATGGACCAGACTCTCTGAGAGCCATAATTGTATTCCTATTATGTCATTTGGATGCTCTTAGCTGCTTTTGTATCAGTGAGCCACATCATGGCCATAGAACAGACTGTTTCTTGCCAAAAGCAGCAACACTGTAACAGTTCTCTGTACAAAGAGAGGCAAAGTACTGCCATGTTTATATTTTTGCATTATCCTTGTTTTTATAAGTTGCTTCCATTTTCAAAGTTCGACATTCATCAGGGCGATTATTATGTCCAAAGCAACAGAAATAACTATCTAATTTAAAAGTTATTTTGATTAATGTGGTAATGTAACAACTGATTCAATGGGGTCAATATAAAATTCCAGTCCTATGTTATAATACTCTTAGTAACCATATTCTTGCTGTAGGCTGTCTAAGTGGACAAATAAATCGACCACTTTAATATGCAACTTGTTTATGTCAATAAAAATGTATAAATTTAGATGAAAAGACTTCCCTGATTGTATATACAGGGAATTGATTTCTATCTCAGTCCAGTTACATATTTGTTGAATAAATCAACAAACCTATCTCAGCTGTTGGTGAGTAAAATCAAACCAGTGAGGCAGTGAGGCCAAAGTGAGGGATCATGGATGCTCGTTTGAATATTATAAGTAGTAAGAGAGAGAAAACCTTTCCTTTTTAAAATTATGGATTTGTTTAAATGGTACAATTTGAAGATTAGTGATTTGGGAGGCAAAGGCCTAGATGCTTATTGGTTCTGCCATGTAATGCTAATGTAACCTATTGCCATTTATTTAACCACACTGGGTCCCAATTTTTTCATGGAGACCACCACAACTTTCCTTGACTCATAATCCTGTAGTGACTGTCCAAAGATACAAGCTATGGTACAAAATAAAAAACAAACAAAAAAATGTAAATTGTAAAAAGCCTTGCTAATAGATTTTCCTTATTAATATAAAGTTGAAAATTGTCTGGAGCTTGCCTTATTTAGATGGAATCTCTATCCCCAGTAGCTTGTTCCTTTTTAAATCTTTGGAATTTTCCATGTCTATCCCAAGAATAGTAAGTGGTAAATTTCCTTGATGAGTTTATAGATCATAGAGATAAACAAAGAAAGTGTGCACCTGTCATTAGATCAGATGACTAAATGTAGCCATCATTCCAGATTGTCTTATGGTCTCATGTACCCAAACCAACATCAGTGGTCTTATATGTATATATGCATGTGTATGTGCATGCATTCTTATGTGTTTGTGTGCATATTTGTTGTGTTTTTGTCTTTATAATAAATGTTTATTATCCCTTCAACAAAATACACAAATTTTCACCTCCTGAAGAATCCACCACATATAGGAACTAAGTTAATACTCTATGTCTCAAACGAAACCCCTCACACAAAGAAAATAGATTTATGTTTCCCACAGAAGAGCAGCGCAGGAAGACATTATACAGAAGAAATAGCTGGCTTGTTTAAAAGAACCAGTCTTAAAAAGACATGTTTTATGTTATCATGTAGAAATGATGGATACTGTTCATAAATGGGATCAGATGGCAGTAAAAGAAAGCTTATCTGATAGCTACATTATTGGGACCAATTAGATAAATGGAACAGTAGCACTTAAAGGACAGCATACATTTGTTGTTACAATGTGAAGTACTCCAAGGAATTTGAGGATTACACAAGAAAGACTAGAGGAATTTCACATACTTCAACTTAGTCTCAAGTTGATATTTCAGCTGCAGAGATACCATAAACCTATTTTCATGCTAGAGTAACAACACTTTCAAAAAAAAAAAAAACCACTAAATATCTTTAAACAAATATTGTGATATTCAAGAAAGAAAGAAAATGTGATATTCAAGAAAAAATAACTTTGCTTTCTGGTAGTTAACCAAGAGAAAATACACTATTAATTTTGTAGCAAAAGTAGTCAGTCTTGAAAAATAAAATTTAGCGGGCGCCTGGGTGGCTCAGTCATTAAGCGTCTGCCTTCGGCTCAGGTCATGGTCCCAGGGTCCTGGGATCGAGTCCCATATCGGGCTCCCTGCTCCGCGGGAAGCCTGCTTCTCCCTCTCCTACTCCCCTTGCTTGTGTTCCTGCTCTCACTGTGTTTCTCTCTGTCAAATAAATAAATAAAATCTTTTAAAAAATAAATAAATAAATAAAAGAAAAATAAAATTTAGCAATATAGATGGCAAGAAACTAATTTCTGATCATCACATAGATAGGTACTTTTTTTTTCCTGCTATGAAAATGAAGAATGACAATTTTTAAGTAGTAATGGGCTTCAGTGGCAGTGATGTATTATTATAATCAACTACCTATGTTGGAATGTTACAAAACTTTTGTGCCTATTTAACTACCCAGTGGTCAAGATACTCAAAATTAGCACATTATAGGCTTGAAAAGGAAAGCAACTTAGTCTAATTTTTTTTTTCAGAAAAAGATAATTTTTGGGAGTAAACTGATGTAAATTGATTTTCGTATTAACCTATTGTTCAGGTTCAAATACACCTATGTATTTTCCTTTTGGAGTTTTGACTAAAAATCAGCACACTTAACCAAGGGATTACAGTGTCTCCTTTAAAAATAAACCACAACATAATAAATAATATGATAACTGAACAGTAAGCCCATATTCTAAAATCTCTGAAAAATATGATTCTCTGATGCTAGGAACAAAGAAGTAAAACTAACATATGAGAAATTGGCCTGGGGTGCCTGGGTGGCTCAGATGGTTAAGCGTCTGCCTTCGGCTCAGGTCATGATTCCAGGGTCCTGGGATCAAGCCCCACGTCGGGCTCTTGGCTTAGCGGGGAGCCTGCTTCTCCCTCTCCCTCTGCCTCCCCCCCTGCTCATGCTTGCTCTCTCTCTGTATCTCTGTGTCTCAAATGAATAAATAAAATCTTTAAAAAAAAAAAAAATTGGCCAAAAATTATGTTGCAGTATTTTCTTCTATAAACTTGGCAAATAATGACTTTTACTATGAAACCAATAAAAGCATTTGGTATGATCTCCAACACGTCATTATTTTTTCAGCATGCCTTCAAATTTCTCTAAGTTATACATGCTACTTGGAGAAGAGAAAGTCAAATTTAGTAGCACATAACCAATGCTATGAGAGAGAGTTTGCTTTTGCCTTTGGACTAGTTGATATCAGGATGGGGGTGGGAGGCGGGGGAGCTGTTTTAGGTTAGCAATGTAGGAAAAAGTACATTTGGGGGTAACAAAGTTCAACTTTTATAATTATTTTTCAGTGAGCACTTTGAATCAGGCCCTAGGCTGTTAATGACTTAGTTCATGTAGAAATTTGAAAATTCAGAGGGTCTTGGGAGAAAAGAAAAAAAATCACCCTGCACTGAAATATTTAGAAATATTGTCTTTTTTCCTACAAGTCTCAAGCAATTTTATTTCTGTCTCACCACTGTAGTTTAAATAATGTTGAGCTAAAGTACAGAAGGACTTCATTGGAATAAGCAACAGATGCAGTGAAACTCAGATACATTGATGATGATGTTGACGATATAGCCAGCACGTACACAGTACTTACTATTACCTGGAATTGTTCTAAGATACATAGAGAATAGACAGATGATAGATGATAGATAGATAGATGATATATGACACATGTATATATGTAGAGATATATATATGCAGATATAAACACAGAGAGAGAGAAAGAAACAGAAACAGAGAGAGAGAATATCTTTACCACAATTCCTTATGTGGTAAATACTATTAACTCAATGTCAAAAATAGGAAATCAGCACCAAGTATCTAATAGCTTTTTATGATCAAATAGCACACAAGTTGTGGAGGCAGGGTTCAAAATCAGAAGCAGGAAGGCCTTGAAGTCTACATGCTAAACCTCTACACCAAAGTGGATTTCACTGTTCATTAAAGCCCCAAACCTTTATAAAGAAGAAAAATTCTGAGTTGCATCCCCTAAATCTGCCTTCAGGCAAATAACTTTGGTCATGTTATTTTTATTGCCTCTCACTCCAAAGTGGTTCAAACACTTGACAGACTTCAAAGTCTGCCATCCTTCAGTTTGAATTCTGCCCAAACACATCATTTATTCCATGTGTGATTTGGGGTTAATCACTTACCTTTCCTGAGCATCAGTTTCCTCATCTCTAAATAATCAGGAATAATCATTTCCTTTTCCTATTGTATACAGAATTAAGCAAAGATCAATTTTATTGTTTATGAAGTTTTTGGCGTAGAGCCTAGAAAGTGGAAAAAGCAGAATAAATGGCATTATTATTAATATAATTGTTGCCATCATCATCATCATCATCATCATCATCTTCCTTTGGCATGGTGTTCAGGTTTTTTAGGCAAGTGAATAATATGAAATAAGCATTTCCTACATACATATTGAATAATGAATAAGTGTTCTATTATCCTGCAACATCTTATAGAATATCAACACTTTTGTATCAACGCTTTTACTGTTCTAGAGAATATTAGCCCTATACATTAAATTAAGAAAGTATGCTTGGGATATGCTTGGGATTTCTTGGGATACTTCATTTGTATTAATACATCCATGTCCAATGTGTACCCACCACCCGGCATTCCTTCACTGAACCAAAGTTGTATTCTTAACTGTATCCAGCCCGTATCTTGATCCAAGTCTTTGGATCCATCTTTTTCTATAATAAGTGACCTAAGAACTTCATAATTAACTGCACTTAAATATGTTTAAGGAAAACCAACATCTAACACAAGAAACACTTTGCCTTTGAGCCATCTTTGAGGAGTGAAGGCCAATTTTTAGAGATTCCAAATTCTTCATTTAGATAGTCTCCTGATCTTGAACACATCTAAAAAAATTATAACTATATGTGTAAAAAAAAAAAAAAAAAAAAAAACCCACCACGTTGGTGACCCTGCCTTAAATAGATTTAATATTGAAATTATATTGTAAACGTAGTAACAAAGACCCATGTTTTCTTTACTAAGAGAAAAAGAGTTTCTCTACAGATTCTTCACAGTTTCTTCCTTTTTCTTTTTTTTTTTTTTTAATTAGTGACAGCAAGGATACTGACCTCCATATGTGAATCTAAGAGCCTGAATATCTCATTTGGTCCAAAAAACACTTATATAGTACCTACTAATAAAATTAGCAATTATTTATTATCCATTTCACATTCGATAGGCCTTTTAATTTTGGAAATAATCTCATAAGGTATCTTATGGGAGACAAGGCAGTACATCCATTAAAAACAGAAGGAAACTGGGGCACTGGGGTGGCTCAGGTGGTTAAACCTCCAGCTCTTGATTTCCACTCAGGTCATGATCTCAGGGTCCTGGAATCGAGCCCCACATTGGGCTCTGTGCTCAGCAGGGAGTCTGCTTGAGATTATCTCTCTCTCTCCCTCTCCCTCTGTTCTCCCCCCACTCTCTCTCTCTCTCAAATAATAAATATTTAAAAAAAAAAAAAAGAGGAAAACCAAGACCAAACAGATGAATAGTACAAAACACACAAAGCTGTCACTGCAAGTAAGACTTTCAATCTATTACAGTGGGAGACAACCATGAACACAAACAGCTTTATACAAGGTATGACATAAGCTAAGCAATATATTGTTTATAATTAGTCAAACAAGATGTCTAATTTTGACCTACAATGTTAAAATCCTATGAGTGAAAGTATAATTGAATATAACCCCAAAGGGCCTATTGAGAAAGGACTTATCACAATGGAGTTGGCAGTTCATATGACTGTACATTGGAGTGCCTTAGAGCCCTAAGGATGAAAGCACTGTTAATATTGGCATAAGACCAAGCTGCTTCTAAGAACAAATTTAGAGCAGAAATCAGTGCCCTGGTTGTTGTAACATATCAAGAATACACCCCAAATGGAGACTAGAGCAGCAGGGCAACACCATGTGTCATATGCTAAAGGATACCATGGGAGACCAAAGAAAGGTCTTTGAAGAGTCCCATCTCTGTGAAGATCTATTGCAAATGGTCTATGAATTTGTACACAACCCAAGAGTGTCTAGCTGAAATAGATAGGGGGAGTTAAAGTTCACCTCTAATCTTTGTGCCCTGATGCTTGACATTGAAGCCAAGGTACAGTTTTTACTGCACAAAATATTCATCGGTCCCCATGGATCATCCTCTTCTAATTCATCATCCCACTTCAGGAATCTATCTTTTCATTCAAACCTAGTAAGCCAAAGAATTTGGGCCAATTTTTCAATTCCTGAAATAGAGAAAACAACCACAGTCATAATATGGTACTGTAGTAGTTGGTTACATGATTGTAAGTAAATAAGCGGTCTAATTCTTCTGAGCAACGGTTCCCTAAAACATATATTGACATAGTTGGAATAAGTAATCTCAAGTGTTCTTTCATCCCTGATATCTTGTAGTCCTATGCTTTGGAATAAAGGAAGATAGTATGTGAATAGAAAAGAAATCATGAGCACTGACATGGAGCAGCTCTGGGTAGAAATCCACATTCAGAATACTTCCTTCTTGAATGGTTTTAGATGCACCATTTAATCTGAGTTTTAGTTTACTCATCTGCAAAATGAGGATAATGATTCTTACTTCATAAGAACAGGCAAAACTGAAGAACAATGAGTTCCAACATAAATATTTTGTTAAAGTCATTGAAGTAAAAAACTGCTTCCATTATTTGTCTGCCCTTGGTAAAATAAAGAACCACAGAA
This sequence comes from Leptonychotes weddellii, assembly GCF_054177405.1. Lineage (NCBI taxonomy): Eukaryota > Metazoa > Chordata > Mammalia > Carnivora > Phocidae > Leptonychotes > Leptonychotes weddellii. The sequence continues at coordinate 157,832,700 of NC_138369.1, read as the reverse complement.
TAAAAATTCACACCCACCCCCATATCAAATCTCCCCTCTTCCCAATCCTAGAAGGTTTAAATCTATAGATAAACTTCTTTAAAAAGATAGTAAAGAAGAAAGGAAGGGATAGAAACAGATGGAAGAAAGAAAGAAGGAGAGATGTGGGGAAGGAAGGAGAAGTCTTTTCATTCTAGAAGAGAATCATGGTAGTACAAAGATATACAGGCCATGTGATAAGTTACTATAAAAATTAAATTGTTAACAGTTGCATATAGGAGGTATGACCACAAAAGGAACAAACAAGCAGCACAAGAAATATTTAACAGGCATCTGTATAGAGAAAAGATTCAGCATTAACATGTCAAATTCTCAGCAGTGTCCTTAAAGGATAGGAGTGCTATACTATTTTCCAGGAATACTGGAAACATTGTGGGCACAAACCAAATCCTATTTGAATCTTGATGCCAACACTTGTACTCCAGTAATGTGACTTGGGGCCAATTATTTACACTTTCTTAGACTTAATTCCCTCATTTATCAAGTGTAGATAATGCTACCTACTTCTCTAAGTCTGTTGCTTACTAACCAGGCAACCCCATGACAAAATCAATGTAAACACTCCCAGCCCTGTTTCTGAGCTCTAAGTATTGTCTCTTCTGAGGATTAAATATAATAATGTATTGAAAGTACTTGCACGTAGTACTCATTCAATAAATATCACCTTTATTAATATTAAAGGTTAATATAAAAGTACTCAGGTTACATTCAGTTAAGGATATTTATCTATGGATACCATCACTTCAATTATTTTAACACCCTATGATTTTTAGCTTTGTGAAATTAAAATATTTATGTTTCCCTCAAAAACTGGGAAAAGTTACATGAAGATAAAGAATTTTCTACAGATTCTGTCACTTTTCATGGGGCATAGGAGAAACATGGCCACTTCAAGATTCACTTTTTCCATACAAGTCAAATCCTATTACTACCATTTCTCAATATTAGTCAATTTATCCCAGCAAGCAAGCATAGTGACACAAGCCGCACCTGCCTAAAACACAAGCAGAAGAGGCGGCCATCTTTGTGTGCACCCTGAACATTGTTCTTCACAAATCCCAAAATGATAATGCCCCAACAAATACCCTTTTATCTTCTCAATACCTGAAATTCCGAATTTTAGTGTTTGAGTTCAAAGCTATGATTCCTCTTATTATGTTCAAATACTCCTGAAAACCATACTTTTTAATATAATCATTGGGCCTCCATACTTATTCTCCTATGCAATCATGATTTTGACCAGCTGCCTCCCCTGATATAGCCAGCCTTATAATCCAGGTGACTCTTCCACTGCTTTTTGGTTGTGTACTTAAAATCCAAATGTTAGCCCATTTGAAATTTGAATCAGCTCATTACTGATTAAATGATCAGTAATAGTATTCAGGCTATAAACTAAACACTATTTTATTATTATAAGTAAATATGGAGGCACATTGTACAGATTTTGAAAAATACAAAAGTTAAAGAAGAAAATCAGTATCCCTTTCCACTCAGAAATATCTTATGTGAATAGCAACAAAAAACTCATACCCGGGGCGCCTGGGTGGCTCAGTCGTTAAGCGTCTGCCTTCGGCTCAGGTCATGATCGCAGGGTCCTGGGATCGAGCCCCGCATCGGGCACCCTGCTCCGCGGGAAACCTGTTTCTCCCTCTCCCTCTCCCCCTGCTTGTGATCCTGCTCTCACTGTGTCTCTCTCTGTCAAATAAATAAATAAAATCTTTAAAAAAAAAAAAACATTATTAAAAAAAAAAAACTCATACCCTACTATTTTCATATATCCTAAGTATTTTCCCTGGTGATTAAATATTGTTGTAACTGTTCTAATGAGTGTGTAACATGCATTCACACATTTGTACTATAATTCATTTCAACAACTCTTACTATTGATGCCAAGTTTTTGGTATCATAAATGGCATTACAATAAATATAATTATAAATAAACATGAGAATTATGTATTATTTTAAAATAGCTTCTTAAGAGGGGAATTCCTGATCCAAGGTTAATAAATAGAGCTACCTTTGGTAAGTACCTTATTTTACCTTCCAGGAAGGTTGTACCAATTAACATTAAATAAGATCACTGTTTAAAATATTTCCTTCCAGTAACAGGGGTGCTCCTCTGGCTGAGTCGATGGAGCATATGATTCCTGATCTCGGGGTGTGAGTTTGAGCCCCAACCATTGGGGAGGGGCTAAAATTTAAAAAGTAAATAAAATATTTCCAGTAACATTTATTTTTAGTTTAATGGAACTATAATTCATGTTCATTGCAAAAACTTTTGAAAATACAGGAGAAAATTTTTTAAATCTACTAAAAATGTATATCATTTATAATGAATAATTGTTCCCCTTTTCACCAGAGCTTCTGTGTGTATATTATACACATATTTTTTAAAGGACAATTAAGAATATATACTTCTGAGCTCTACTTTTTTTTTTACATTGTATTATGAGTATTTTCTAACGTTCTTTTTTTTTCTTCCCTATCTCAATCAACACCACTATCTACCTTGTTGTCCTCATCAGGAACAGAGGAATCACTCCAGGCGTGACTTTCTTTTATCCAACATCAACAGCTTACCAGCCCTCAAATATCCACCTTAAAATAACCCTCATGAGCCTCAGCTTTCCTCCAACACTATTTCCACTGTTTTTCTCACTCATGTTATTGCAAATACCGTCCACTGGCTCTTTCTATGTCCAATCCAGTCATTTCATATCCCATACTCCACGAGGCTGGAGAGTGTTCTTTCTATTGTTGAAATAAAACTGTCATTCCCATGTTTACAATGATTCATTTAAGATAAAATCCTGGTTTTTCAATGTGACATTGTTCACATTTACTTCTTTGGCTTCAAGTTGCCCTCAGGCAATGCCAAACCACTCGCTGTGTGTGTTGCTCTTTCATGAGTATGTAAATTCCATATTGGAAGGCTCCCATAAGAACTAAGAACTGGGGGTCTGGAGGCACACTGCCTACATTTAAGTTCTGGCTGTGCCCACTGACTTTGGGCACAGCTGACTTTGGGCAATTCACTTAACTATTTTGTGTATTTCACATGTAAAATTAGGATCGCAACAGTGTTTATCCATGGGATAGTTACGAAGATTGAAGGAGTTAATGTTTGTGACATACTTAAAATAGTAACCAGCACAAGCAAGTGCTATGTGTCTATTAAATAAAGGCTTTTATTTTGCTTGTTATATTGCTTAGTTTATTCAGCCTGCTTAACTTTGAGACCTCTCCAAAAGTGTTTCCTCTGGAATTAGAAGATGCTTGCTTCTACTCTTCTCCCTTGGTCCTATCACTTGTCACACAGAGTTGATACTGTCTACATTGGTGACTCTCAAAAGACAGTTGTCTGAGAGGAAAGGTCATTGTTCCTCTCTTCACCCCAGCAGCTAGCACAAAGCCTAAGCAATGCCCTGCTGCTTGTGGTCAATCAGTATCTGTCTTGCAAATGAAAAGTATTTTATAACTGGAAGTTTTTATTAAGGTCTTGTTCACCACTTATTCTTTTTGTGTGCAATATGTTTTCAAGACCCTAGTTAATATCTTAAGAGCCCAACCTCACATTACAATAAATTACAAACTTATAATCTAATTTTAAAAAGAAACTGAGTCAAAAATCCACTTTTATCTAGTATTTTGCTGTATTTTTTTTTCCACAAAGCAAACAAGTAGCACATGCTACATAAAAACAGTGCAAATTAACAACCAACCAGCCATATTTCTGAGATCATAAATTATAGCAATCAGAACTAAGTACAATGAGAAGATGTGAAGGGAAAAAAAAAGACATAGACCTTACTTTAAAAGATCTTGGGTTTCTCTTTGGTTTCAGAACACACATCTACATGATTATTTAGGAATACCTAAAATCCTGTAACAGGCTATAATTCAAAGAATAAGCAAATTAAGACAATGTAGTATCCACAGGTTAAAAGAGGCCATAAATGGAATGAGCAGGACAGACTCAGCTCCACAATTAAATGGTTTAAGGGAAGTGAGATTTAATTCAGATTTCAAAGACAGACCTTTGTACAAGAACTTTAATAGAGAAGGCTACAATAGCTAAGGGAGATGAATAGCACACTTAAAATCGTAAAAGTGGAAATAAGATGGATAAACTGAAAGCTTTTGGGGGGACATAAAGCAATTGGCAAATTCTCTCTCCCTGACAGTCTATCAGAAAACGAAATAGGTGAGTACACTACAACGCCTGGAAATCTTTTTCCACTTGAGTCTTCAATTAATAGGAGGTTAAAACACTTTGTAAATAAAGAGGTCATAAAAATATTTTTATAACCCCATTAACACTAATGTTCCTATTAAGTTTATAACAACAATAATGGTAAATCATACCATAATAATATCATCACAACTGATTGTAATGAAAAGGATGAAGATTACCACTATATTAATAGACGAGGGGAAATAAGACAGGAGGACAAATATAGATCTTCTAGATTATGTTATTTATATACTTGAAAAACTGAACACCTGGGCATCTAAAAAGAATTATCCCCAAGAATATGCTATTCCTTTCCTAATAAAAAGAGTTTCAAAGGAAAATAAATAAATTCCAAAGTCTTTTTGGTCTCCCAGTCGCTCTTATACAAGAGGAATTTGATGAGTTAAGTACAAATGCATAAGAGACATGTGGATTGCATTTTCTTTAAAAATACACAAGGGCTTAAAAATTAAGGAGAAAAAGTGTTTGGCACAATGCATTTTTCATGAAGCCAAACCAAAAACATTCAAGACCGTTTCAGATTATAGTATGACCTTCAACATTGTTGTGTTTATATCTGTTAAATTAATCTAAAAATAAACACTATTTTTAAGTAGGAGAACTGAAGCAGTAAAATATTCGCCAAGCTATAGATTTAAATGAATAATTTCTTAAAAGTTCTGCAGAGTTTTTTTTTAATAGTCTCCTATCCAGAGATGCTCAAACAAATGCCCACCATATGTGTCATACTCTGTGTCTATTCCATTATTTCTTCATAATGTTTCTGGTTCACGTAGTAGAGGAGACAACATCTGAATATGTGTAAGAAAAATGTCAACCCTCCCCTAGTGGTAGGATTAACTTAACCACAACTTGTGATCTTCAATTGGTTCAAATGTATTCTCAATCTGAGTCCATTTTTTAATATTTTTGGCCTGTGCTTTGTTCCAATCTCTCCTATGTATTTGTTGCAAAGACACTTACTGAGATGACATTTTGTTCCTGTAAATAGGCAAGAATGAAACTTGAATAGCTGGTTGAGCTTCACTGGTGGGTGAGTCAAAGTGATAGAACACACATCAGGACAGGCAACATCCATCTTGACAGCCTGCAACAACAGTGGAAAGAACAATGAAGTGAGAATGCAAAAATTGGTGCTTTTATTTTCATTGTTTGCTGCTGGCTCACCTGGTGCCTCTATTTGAGCATAGCATTTCAATGATTTGGGGCTCTTGCTTTGTTCTTTTTGAACCAGAATTATCGTAATGGACATTTTGCTATTCCTCAAATTACCCCAGTCATCATTCATGGTCCTTATCTCCTTCATCCCTTGTATACCAAGCATGAAGTCTTGTCAATGATTACTTTGCATCTTTTCTCAAAGACATCCTTTTTTTTATTTTTCCATTACCTGCTTCCAAAATGGAAGTACTCTCCGCTTAAAATGCAGTTATAAAAATGGAGAAATCATCAGTCTTTATTCTGCTTCAAGTATGTCCCCATAGCCTATTGACAAGGATATATTTCTAAAGCAGAATTTTTTTATTCTACTACTTTTCTGCTCAATAATCTTCAAGAATATCCTATTGCTCAAGAGCAAAAACTCTAAACCAGAATGGTAGAAAGCAGTATTTACTCAAATATTTGTTGGAAGAATGAATGTATTCTTCTCATTCACAGCCCTCTAAAAGCTATCTCCAAACCACTTCTGCTACTTTTTGAAGCACACTAAGTCTCTGGTAGACAGAATGGTTCTCTCAAGATGTCCAACCCCTAATCCTGGGAACGCATGAGTATGTTATGTTACATGGCAAAAGAGACTTTGCTGATGTAATTAAGATCACAGATTCAAAGATATGAAAGATAACCTGGATTATCCAAGTATGTTCAATTTAATCATGGCAGCCCTTAAAAGCAGAGAACCTTTCCTGGCTAGAAGCAGAAAGAAAGGGCAGAATGCAAACTAAGGGATATGTGGCAGAAGGGAAAGTCAGAGAGATTCTAAACGTAAGCATATTTGATGAGCCCTTACTGGCTCTGAGATGGAAGGACCTGGCAAGGCCACAAGCAGCCCCAGTCACACAGCCAACAAGGAAATGGGAACCTCAATTCTACAACTATAAGGAATGGATTTTTCCAAAAACCTGTGTGAGTTTGGAAATACAGATGGTCCCAAATTTATGATGATCTGATGTACGATTTTCCTATTTTACCATGGTTCAAAAGTGATTCACATGAAGTAGAAACTGTACTTCGAATTTTAAATTTTGATCTGTTCCTGGGCAAGCGATATGCAGTGTGATACTCTCCTGATACTGGGCAGTGGCTATGAGCAGCAGTTCCCAGTCAGCCATATGATCACAAGAGTAAACAACTGATACACTTAGAATCATTCTGTTTTTCACTTTCAGACAGTATTCAATTAATTACATGAGATACTTAATACTTTATTTCAAAATAGGCTTTGTGTTAGATGATTTGCCCAGCTGTAGGCTAATGCAAGTGTTCTGAGCATCTTTAACGTAGGAGGCTAGGCTAAGTTCTCATTTCAGTACGTTAGGTGTAGTAATGTATTTCTGACTTACAATATTTTCAAGTTACAATGGGTTTATTTGACATAACCCCATCATAAGTTGAAGAAGATCTGTAGATTCTTCCCAGGAACTCATGATAAAAGCCAAGTTGGCCAACATCTTTATTTTAGTCTTCTGAAAATGTCGAACCCCAGAGGAAAGAAATCGGCCAAGTTGGAATCCTTGTAAGATAATAAATTTGTGTTGTTTTAAGCGAAGATTTTCATTGTTATAGCAGCAAAAAAAAAAAAAAAACTGATATACTCTCAAAAATGCTTTCCTTGAGTTCCATGTATGTGTATCATTGCCTCTTTGCCTCTGATTGGCATTGCTTATCTATGACAATAACACACTGTTTATATCACTTCCTTTCTCAACCCCAATCCACAAAACTTCTTTAAAAAAACAATGAGTCCCTCATAGAAAAATATTTTAATTAAGATTTGGAAAAAAATTAATCTCTTTGTTTGACTGAAAGGAGCAATATACCTTTGGTTTGATTGAAAAGAATAATATACCTTTTGGAGCACTTGTTATTATGTATAGAACCTTCTTGTTTGATTTATGACTATTGGCATTCAATTTTCTCATCTGTAAAATGGACATTGTGAGTATAAATGAGATCACATATATAAGGGAAATGCTTCTTTTTGTGTCCTATGCCACACACCCTTGGCCCATTCTAAGCTGCATTTGTCATAGACAGAGCACATCACACTTATCACATCCCATATGAAACACCAGCCACATTCACTGCTTCTCTGGTACAGTAACTCAGACAATACCAGCAAAGCAGCCCAGGAATGCATTAATGTCCATGGACAAATCCATTGATCAGTGGAGCTCAGGAGTTCGTGATGAAGGCCCAAGCTCTTGTTCTTCATTCAGAGGTGCATTCAACACAGTTCTTAAAGAGATTGAGGCTCACAGTGGGATGAGTCCTACTTACTTTCAGTGGGATTGAGTCCCAATTGTTCTCAGTGGGAATAAGCTTTTTTTTTTTTTCTTCCTTTTCCTGTGTCATTTTCCTCATCCCTTCATTTCTGTCTCTAGGAATCACCTTCCAAATAAACTACATTTTAATAAGTCCTTGTCTCAAGCTCTGCTTTTGGCATCACATTCATTAGTAGTCTCACCTTCTTTGGAATGGGATTGAGGTGGAAGAGAGAGACAACTTTGACTTATGGAGTAGCTCTAATATTTAAACTGTCCAGGGACAATGTAAGGACAATTTTGAAAATCATGGAAATAACTTACTTTTTATTTGCATTGGAAACTTTGGAGAAATAAAATGCCAGCCTGAAGTTAGCTACCTATAAATTAGAGAATGCTGGGAAAGACAGAAGACCTTCATGGACATTTTTTAAAGATCTTCATTTCCTACAGCTGGGGGTAGACACTGCCGAAATTCCATCCTAGGATTTAATAGTAAAGGTAGAAAAACTACATGGAAGAAAGTGTTTGGCCTTAGTGGGTCTTTATGCTAAAATATGTCCAAGATATTGAATATATAAGAATGTGGGATCTGGCAATACTTGGTGTACCCAAGAGGGTGTGTGTTAGTGTGGAGAACACCAGCATCTTTGAGGAACTCAGTGGGACTGTCCTCCATAGAACCAAAATCACAGGAGATGATGATTCCATGAGAGAGAGGCTCCTAGTGTCAGTGAAGACAGTGAAGACAGTTCCAGACCAGCAAAAGCCAGGCAAAGTAAACATAATTACAATAAAGCACAGCAATACTAAAATGGCACAAAAGGGGTCTTTCACCTGCAGTGTTCTGTTCTGATGGCTAAGAGACTGTGGTGTGTCTGGCAGTGAAATAAATGAGCAATAAATAAGGGTGTTGCTTGATTTGCAGAGAAATCTCAAGGCTTTTCTTAGCCTATACAACAAAAAAATCACCATCCTTTGCTCAGTTTCCAAACCTGAGCTAGCCTCAGATACAGGATTCTGTGACCAAAATGGAGATCATCCTCTTGAGGAAAGACTGTGTTATGCTACCAAAAGCATATACAATAAATGTTATGCTAAACTCTCCTTAAAGACCTCTGGCCCTGTGCCAGAGTAATTGTGTATTGAGAAAAAAGAATATCCAAGATCTTTCAAGAGATGTTGAAAACTGAGTCTTACTTAATGCTGAAATTAAAGTGACGCTAATCCCTGTACATTATTGTAAGGACAATTTTAAATGGTTCTACAGAACTTGTGAGGTCACTTGAAATCAGGAGATAGCTAACCAAAAAAGAGAAGGACCCCAGTACTAAAATACACAGGTGCAGAAAACAAATATTGAGAGGATTGACAACTATCATCTTTTCCTGCAGGTGACCCATTGGGGAGCTTGTGCTTCTCACTCCTGCAACGTTAGACTCTGCAGAGTTCAAGGTCTTCAACCCCAGTTGGAAAATGTTTCTTCCAGGGGACATACTGAGGGTTCCTCCAAAGCTAAAGCTTTAACTTTTGCCTAGTCATTTTCCTCATGGCTTTAGATCAGCAAGTAAGTAAAGGAATTAGTAAATAGACAGTGTCACTGACACGGCTATCATGAATTTCTAATGTCGCTGCCACATAATAAAGGCATAGAGAAATGTATTGGACCTTGTGGGGGAACACTATGGTATCTACTGATGTCTTTATGCTCAGTAATAACAGAAAGGAAAAAAGAATTTGTAGCAACAATGGCCTGATAAAGGGCCCCATAACCAAAGACTCAGACATCTAAGGGACGAAGATCTAGGTCTTTTTGTTTGTTTGTTTTGGGGGGTTTTTTTGCTCACACTTTTCAGTTTATTTTTGCCTAATTTTTTAAAATTTTATTTTATTATGTTATGTTAATCACCATACATTACATCATTAGTTTTTGATGTAGTGTTCCATGATTCATTGTATGCGTATAAAACCCAGTGCTCCATTCAATATGTGCCCTCTTTAATACCCATCACCAGGC